>NC_136380.1:14794365-15459365 GCF_965140285.1 Lepidochelys kempii
ATACCCAAGAGACCTTCAGCAAGCTAGGAAAAAAACCCTGGATTTCTGAACAAAGGAGAGTTCAGACCAAATTTCCTAATTAAGCTAAACCAATTTAAATGAAGCATAAACTGGTTTATGTGCATCAACATTAGGGGTTTCATATGTTAAGAATATGCATAAGGGCCATGGCTGGGGCAAGAGATTTCTGGTGTGGGGCACTGTCTTCTCCCCTTGAAGATTGTATTTGAAGGACCTGCTGAGGCCTGTGAGTTTCTGAGTGCAGTTTTTCTGGCAGGCATCTACGCTCTGTTGCCTGGTTAATGGGAAAGAATGAGAAGAAAATGGACAGGGAGGAAGAAAGCACTAACTCACTCCCTGAATAATTAATCACAGAGAATTCCTCATATTCAACCACACTCTCTCTCTATTAACCATCATGACCAACATTCCCATAATGGGCTTAACTACCTACCCCATCTGCAAGGGGTTACAGCAGGGGTGGCCAACCTGAGCCTGAGAAGGAGACAGAATTTACCAATGTACATTGCCAAAGAGCCACAGTAATATGTCAGCAGCCCCCCCACCAGCCCCCACCCCCGCTCGCAGCACCTCTCACCCACCTGCAGCCCCACCGATCAGCACCTCCCCCTCCCTCCCAATCAGTAGTTTTGTGGTATGCAGGAGGTTCTGTGGGGGAGAGGGAGGAGCGAGGGCCCTGCAGGCTCAGGGGAGGGGGCGGAAAGGGGTGGAGTGGGGGCAGGGCCTGTGGCAGAGCCAGGGGTTGAGCCGTGAGCCCCCCCTGGCACATTGGAAAGTTGGCACCTGTAGCTCCAGCCCCGGAGTCGGTGCCTGTACAAGGAGCCGCCTATTAACATCTGAAGATTGGCCACCCTGGAGTTACAGGATCAGGGCCAGCATGGGTGACTCCCTCTACAAGCAGGGAGAAGGCAGAACAAGGAAACTGGTGTATACTAATGTTATTGTGATGTTTCTGCACAGCACCCCTCCTTAGGTGTCAGACTGGGAGCAGACTCTCTTCAGACACAAAGCTGCTTTCCATGGCATTAGAAGCAAATGGCAATCAACCATGTTTTTATTTCTAAATAAACCTTCCTCCCCTGCTGTGACCCACTGCACCAGCATGAGAGCAGGGCTCAGTGGACCTGCTAGCACTCCACAGCCCCATGGAGGCTGCCTCTCTTGGCCAGATCCCCAGCTGGTGTGAGTCAGAATAGCTCCATTTATTTAGCTCCATCAAATTACACCAGCTGAGGATCTAGCTCCTTTGCGTAGATGCTGTGATTGGCAGGAGGGACATTCATGCTACTGCCTCCTGGAGCAGCAGGAAATTGCATCACAGCGTCTCTCGCCCTCTGCAGTCAGGACGGCTCCAGAACTGCTCCGCTCCCCAAAAAGTGCCTCTGGTGAGGAAAGAACATTCTTCACCCTATATATCTTATAAGATAGACCAGCAGCAAGAATCAAACAACAGGTCAACTTCCGATAGCCACCTTTAAAGCGAATGAAAAGCAGCAGCAAAACAATATTTGCAAGCCAAAATACTTTGCAAGGTCATTGATAACAGAATACCCAGCCAGCCATTCTCCAGGAAACACACCCGCAAGACTGGATGGAGAAACAACATGCTAGTTTTCATTTGCATGGAGGGGTGTGATCCTTCAGGGCCATGCATGCAAAGTCCCAGTGCAGTTCAGCCCTACATGTGTACTGTCCATGCAGAAGAGACAACACAGCTTTCCTTGCTATCGATAGTGGCATAGTAACCGATGCTGAAATGGATCATCTAACTTGCAGCTCCACCATGTCTCTGTGCTGATATTTTTAGAGTTAAGAGATAAATGATAAAGGCTTGTGATTTGACTGATTGCCAATCGTTTAGCACAAGAAATCACAAATTTTCTGGCAGCGACGGACAGACAGTTCTATGCAGTGTTAAACTGCAATGACAAGCTTTTATTCTTATAATACAATAAAGAGGAGCAGTGGGCTCAAAGGGTCTTAATTTAAAAACTGGGAGCCTGGAACATCTGAGTGCTAATCTCTATCACCAACTCCCATGCATGACCTGAGGTAAGTTATTTGAAAGCCCTGCCTCAGTTTCCCCACCTATAGCAATAATTATATTTTGCCTCACCACAGCGTCTTCCATCTGAGACTCTCAAAGCACCCTAGACATGGGGACACTAGTGACTCTGCTTCACAGCGGCATTGTGAGGGCTAATTAGGTGTCTGAAACTTGCCACATTTTATCATCTCAACAACTGATGCAAAGACAGTTTATTGTGCTGACTCAGTGCTTTGCCAAGCTAAGGGCTTGGTCCTGAGTGTTAGGCTCTGGTCCTCGCTGGGGTGGAACACATCTGTCCTGTCCCCAAGGAAGGTCCAGGAGGCCTGTTGAACAGCTCCTATAAACCCTGCCACACTCAGGGATACATTATGTGCTCCCCTCTGGGACCATTCAATTCTTCCAGCCAACGCTGAGGATCTTGGGGCCACTGCCTCCCCTCACTGCCCTTTATGGGGTGGCTAGGACACCCAGTCCTATGGGACTGCAGTCCTTAGGCCAGATCCTTCGCAAGTGTAAATCAGTGTAGCCCCATCGAAGCCAATGGAGTGACATTGATTTATGCCAGCTGAGGATCTGGCTCCTTGTGTTCGGTAGGACAGCCACTCCTGTGAGTGAATGGTTGTAGGATTGGGCCCTTCTGGCCCACTATGATGTCAGCAGGCACTTGGCAGTTGGAGATGCTTTGACCATCTATAGTCCTAAGTGATCAGATGGCATTTTTGGCAAGAGGTAGGGATGTGAACTACAGTGTCCTGTTCAAATGGCAACCCCAGTAATTACATGTGCCACCTAGAATCCTCCCCAGGACTGGGTCACTTCCCCTGCAACAAGTCTCCCCACCCTTCCCCACTAGAAAACACCCTGGCACAGGCTGTGTTTCACCACGGAGGTAGCAGTTTTCCCACTGGTGGCCAAGTTATTCCTACTGTATATACTGTTTGCAAAGTGTTTTGGGACTCTGCTGGGTGAATGGCCCCATATAAATATATGTAGCTATCATTAGAAAGCAATATACCTCAGATAATGTTCTACTTGAGGACAGGAGAAATGCTTGGGGACTGAAATTAGGAGCCCAGTATACTGAAGTGGGTAAAAGGTGAACCAAGCGCAGGAAGTTATAAATCGAAAGATAATTGTTCCATTAGATAAAACTCTCCTAAAACCACACTCACTGTCTCCCATTTGGGCTGTCAGGCTCAAGGAGGGGTATTTGAGTTCCTGAAATGGTACAAAGAGGGCTAACAGGTGTATCTGGAGATCAGACAGTCAGCATAATGAATACCTTCAGCTAGGGATAAAATAAAGCAAGACGTGGCGCTTGATAAGTATTTATAGACAAAGACCTGTCCTGATGGCAGGGAGATAGGAAAACCAGAAGATGTTAGAAGATACAAACAAATCATAGAACACCCATTCTAAATGTAAGCGTAAGGCGAGGGAAAGTCCAGCTCTCTAAATTAGCTGCTCCTTGCCGCTATTACCATTCTTTATTATTGTTATCACAGCAGCACTTTGAGGACCCAACTGAGGTCAGAGTCCTAGGCATCTACACGGAGAAATCTTACAGTCTAACTAGACAAGAACAGACAAAGGGTAGAAGGGGAAACGGAGAAGTGAAGTGACTCGACAACACATTAGAGCTGAGACTAGAACCCAGATCTCCTGAGGCCCAGGCCAGGAGTCCACTTCATGCCTTCCGAAGAGCCCTCTGCAAGTTCAAACACAAGCTGTTGGGCTCAGTGCAGGAATGTGTGGTTAAAACCTTTGGTCTGTCGTGTGCAAGAGGGCAGACTAGATGAACATCATGAATCTTGTGTCCTTCTCCCACTTCTGTTTTCATGCCTTCTGCCATGGCAGTCCTATGCACTTCTCCATGCTGTCACACAGGCCCTCATTCAAATCCTTTTCAAGAAGAGGGCGGCCAGTCTTGGGGTTAATGCACTGGACAGGGACTCAGGGCATCTGGGTTCAGTTTCTGTTTCTCTTACAGATGCACTGTGTGACCCTGGACAAGTCGCTTAATCGCTCTAAAAATGGAGCTAACGTCCCTTCCCTGCTTCAGAGGGGCGTGGTGAGACTAAATTCTCTTAGTGTTTGTGAGGCCTTGGATCCTACAGACATGGGGGCCCTATCAGTGTATCTTTGGTGCGTCAGCCAAAACGGCAGCTGTCACATAAGCACCTAGACAGATGGAAGACTCAAAGACTTTAAGGCCAGAAGGGACCATTGTGATCATCTAGGCTGACCTGCCACATTGCAGGCCACAGAACCCCACTCACCCACTGCTGCAATAGACCCATAATCTCTGGCTGAGTTACTGAAGTCCTCAAATCATGATTTAAAGACTTCAAGTTACAGAGAATCCACCATTTACCCTAGTTTAAACCTGCAAGTGACCAGTGCCCCATGCTGCAGAGGATGACAAAAAAGAAAACAATCCAGGGTTTCTGCCAATCTGACCAGGAGGAAAACTCCTTCCTGACCCCAAATATGGTGATCAGTTAGACCCTGAGCATATGGGCAAGACCCACTAGGCAGACACCTGAGAAAGATTTTTCTATAGTAACTCACAGCCCTCCCCATCTAGTGTCCCATCTCTGGCTGTTGGGGATTTTTGCTGACAGCAGTTGCAGATTGGCTACATGCCATTATAGGCAGTCCCATCACACCATCCCCTCTATAAACTTATCAAGCTTAGACTTGAAGCCAGTTAGGTTTTTTGCCACTATTCCCCACCTTGGAAGGCTGTTCCAGAGCTTCACTCCTCTGATGGTTAGAAACCTTCGTCTAATTTCAAGCCTAAACCTGCTGATGGCCAGTTTATATCCATTTGTTCTTGTGTCCACATTGGTGCTTAACTTAAATAATTCCTCTTCCTGATATTTATCACTCTGATGTATTTATGAAGAGCAATCATATCTCCCCTCAGCCTTTGTGTGGATATGCTAAACAAGCCAAGCTCTTTGAGTCTCCTCTCATAAGGTAGGTTTTCCATTCCTCGGATCATCCTAGTAGCCATACCCTGCACCTGTTCCAGTTTGAATTCATCTTCCTTAAACATGGGAGACCAGAACTGCACACAGTAGTCCAGATGAGGTCTCGCCAGTTACCAAAAAATACCAGCATCTTTAAAAAAATTAAAAATAAAAATAAATAAATAAAAAAGCTGTGCCATCCCCCCTTGTATAATGGTACTAACAATACTACCTTATCTGTATTGGAAATACCTCGCCTGATGCACCCTGAGACTGCATTAGCCTTTTTCACGACCGTATCACACTGTTGGCTCAGTCATCCAGTACACCCAGGTCTCTCTCCTCCTCTGTCGCTTCCAACAGATACGAATTTTTGCTATAAGCTCAGGACTTATTGTTAGTCCCTAAGTGCATAACCTTGCACTTTGCACTATTAAATTTCATCCCATTTCTCTTATGCCAGTTTTCAAGGTCATCCAGATCTTCTTGTATGATATTCTGATCCTCCTCTGTATTGGAAATATCTCCCACCTTTGTGTCATCTGCAAATTTTATTAGCACACTCCCACTTTTTGTGCCAAGGTGATTAATGAAATGACATCTTCTGCAAGGCCTACAGCCATGAACTCACCTCAGTCAGCTGCCTTCTTTATCCCAGGAATAAAAGAGGGAGGAAAGCAAAGTAGTCAGGGAGAAGGAGTAAAGAGGGAAAAGACAACCTGAAAATTGTGCCACTGAAGAATCAGGGCCCCAGTCTATAGACACCAATTTTAAATAAATAAATCCATTAAAATACAATCACATAGCAAAGCCACTTAACACACACACACACACCTGAGCCACCATATCTGATTATTACTCTTGTCCTCCCTTTCCCCTGTTCCTCTTCTTTGTTTATTGCTCTCTTATTGCATTAGGCCTAAAATTAGATTGTAAGCCCCTTGTGACTTTTGTTCTGCAAAGCACCAAGGCCCTGAACAAATAACAAAGAAATATTCAAATATGCAGTGGCTCACAGGATCAAAGACCATCACGTCTGGGAATCTTCACAAACAAGTCACTGCTGATATTACGGGGGGTGGTAGTTTCTTCTGCGTGAAGTTGATCAGTACGGGTAACGGACTAGACAGACAGGTGATTGGAACAGGTGGAATAGATGGGTTTAAGAAAAGATGGCCATACACCTCACATAACTTACTGGGTTTGCAGGCTGAAAAGTACCAAGCAGCAGGAGAACCAGATGTTCTCTGCATCTTCAGTATGGGAGATGCTGAGTGACTTAGTCCAAGGTTGCACAGTGAATAAGGGGCTATGCAAAAACTGGAGCACTAAATCATTCTGTCCCCCAGTTATATAGGTTGGGTGCCCGCAATCCACAGAGCCCTGATTGGCTGGAGATGGGCAGATGAGAAGCTGGCCTCTCCATCCCCCCCATCCCTGGTTGGTTAGAGAGCTGGCCGTAAATCCAGCTCTATGGAGCCCAGGCTGGAGGGACCATTGAGACTGTGCATGACTGATGGAGGCAGAGTTCCTGTTCAGCATCTGGGATTATACCACACGCCCATTGACTGTTCTCTGCCATGGCACCAGCGTTCAGCCCAGGCTGATCTAGTCACTGCAGTGATAGGTGTAAGTGAACCTAGCTGAGATGGGAGCCCCCAGCACAGACTGTACAAGCCAGACTACAGTGCTGCCTATTACCTGAACAGGGGGAGAACAGGCAGGAGTGAACTGGACTCCAGGGTGCAGAATTCACCTCCCCGACAACCAGATTTTCAGCCTCTCTCTGCAGTGGCTCAGCATCAGTTTTCACTTTGTTCGTCTCTGGAAGGTTATGCACAATTATTCATCCATTTAACCTGGCTGTTCTCCATGGCTTCGGCAGAGCCATAACATCCATGCTACCACTCAATTACATATTAAATAACCACTGAGTACCAAAGCTATTGTGGAAGTATAACATTGTATAAGTATAACGTTGTATAAGGGGACATGCTGGATACATTGTATATGAGAGGGCATGCCAAAACATGTTACAAAGTATCTGAGGGAGCACACTGTAGGGACAGTTAGCTTTTGAATGGAGAAGCAATTAAGATAGATCCAGCACGTCTAAGAAGCAGGCATCAGAATGGAAGGTGTGAAGGGCAATTAGTTAAGTTAACTGGAAGCTGTTAAAGGAGATTGTTAAGGGTGGCAGGTAATTGAAGATACGTGACTGGTCTCAGGGATCTCGAAGGGTGGTGACTAAAATCTTTTTCTTCTTTTGTCTGTAACTTCTCTGTAACTTGTTCTCCAAAAAAACTGTATAAATTAAAAGACACAAGCCCCACTCGGGGGGCTCACTTCTAAATGTATTAGCAGAGCAGCTTTGCTAATAAAACAGAGAGGTCTGATAAATTGTGAGTCTGAGTCAAACTTTGACAATTTGGAGGTTCCACCGAGATGGCAAGCGGCTTCACTGAGGCTGTGTGATCCCTGACTGCCTTGCAGGATGATCGTGGCAGCCGGCGCCTGGACGCTTAGTCCAAGCGATCCTCCACAAGACAGAAAGGTACACAGCAGCAACGCAGTCTACGCCATTGAACTTGTTGGTTCCCACTCTGTTTGGGTAGGGGTCTTTGGATCTTTGGTCTTCTGGAATCAGACGTCTCAGGTAATTATTATTCTTGTGCTTTAACCGGTTTGAGGACTGTCTAGTCTTTGTGTCTATCCGTCTTCCCCGTGGTGTGTGTGTGAATCTGGAGCCATCTCTGTCCGGAGACTGGCTGACCAAGGGGTCCCCGTCCCCACGGTCTGAATAAGTGGAATCCGCTCAGCTGCAGCCGCACCACGCCTTGGGTATAACCCCTGGTGTGAAAGCAAAGGCAGTTGAGGCAGTAGCCTGTGGGCTCGTTTCTGTGTGTTGCACCGGGTGCCGCTCTGCTGAGACCGAATTTCCTTCTTGTGTGAGTGCTGTGTGAAGTCCTCCTGGATGGGTAATCAGAAGTCTAAGGTAGAACAGTTCCCTAAGGGAACTCCAGCTTATTTAATGTATTTTAGGAGGGGTCCGGACTCTTGTAGGTTTCTTGAAAAATGGTCCAAATTAGCTCTAGAGAACCCCAAATTACAGTGGCCACTGTTAGGTTCTTGGGACAAGGATTGAGTGGATGCTTTAAAAAGCAAACTCGTCCTCCCAAAAACCAAATTGGAGAGAGGAGAAGTAGACTGCTTCATGCAGTGGTGGGAAGAGGCAACTCACCTCTCTTAAAAATTCTATCAAAAAACTAACAGTTCAATTGGATGCAGTCTCTCCCACCACTAGTCCGAGCACTCCCCTTTACCCAGTCCTGTGCAATGATCCGAATCAAACCCTACCCCCACCATACTCCTGCGCAAATAAGAAATCAGAAAAGGAAAAATCTTCAGTGACTACAGATAATGAAAGTGAAGAAGATACCCTCATTGGCCTCGCAGCTCTGCAAAATATTATGAAGAAGAAATCCAAAGCAGACTGCAAAGATTCTCTTGACATCTCTTCTTGGAAAAGAGAACCTGATGGGAGGTTAATGAGAGACTCTGATCAAACTGTTGTGGCACCCTTACGAGTCCTTAAGATGGGAGAAAGTGAGTCCATATGGGATTATAAGCCCTGGACTCGTACAGAACTTTTATCTATAGTTAAAAGTTTTCCCAAACCACAGGAAAACTCTGTCAAATTTGCTGAGGAGTTTCTGTTAATCTGTGAAACCTATGAACCCTCTGAGACAGATCTCCTCCAACTGTGTAAATTGTTAGCTCCTGCCAGTTATTATGAAAAATGGTTGGCTGCCATAGACTGGCCAGCTGAGGCACGCCACTCAACCATAAAAAGTACTGGCCCAGATTCGGCATACAGAGACCGGTGTATGGCTCTTTGGAAGTGCCTGCATCAAGCCATTCCCAAAGTGTGGTCTCCTAAAACAAACTGGACAGCAATAGGTTGCTGTAAGCAAGGGCAAGGAGAAAGCCCAGGCGACTATAGGTCCCGGCTAACTGATATTTTCCTACAACATTCAGGAATACAAGAGCCCGATGTAAATGGGCAGGGGGCCTTGGCACATGCATTTGTTGATGGTCTTCTCCCTGCCACAGGCAGCATGTTAAAACGAATAAGTGTGGAATGGGAAACTGAAACCATGGACAAATTGCTGGTAGTAGCAGAGCATTGCCACCGCACTTTAAAAGGAAAGGAGGAACAGTCCTCCCAAAAGTTAATGGCTCTGCAGATACATCATTATTCAGGACTAAGCAGACCACACCGGGGACAGGACAGGGTTGAGGAAGGGGGTGGGGGGCTGGATTAACTGGGGTTTGTAACTACTGTAAACAGCCTGGACACTGGAAAAAAGAGTGTCCAAGACGACCTAATAATTGTATGGGAAATCAAGTGAACCCCCCGCTGGTTCCTCCAGCTGATCCCCAACCCTATTTTTCACCCCAACAATGACGGGATGCTGGGGAACCTCACAAAGTTTTAGCTCCCTTATTACCTCTGTCCCCTACTGGAGAATGTGTCCTGACTGTAAATGATCTCTCTCCCTTTCCTTGTTGATACTGGAGCTTCTCTTTCTACAATCCGCACCACTGACTTGCCTGAGGTTCCCCGATCTGGAAAATCTGTGTCTGCTGTTAGCATTACAGGGATCCCTACCTCTTTTCCCCTCTCAAAACCTTTGTCTGTTCAGGTCGGTCCCCTCTCTGAGGAGCATGCATTCCTCCTCTCTGATTCCACCCCTGCAAACCTTCTGGGACGGGACTTGCTATGCAAACTTGGCTGTTCTATTTACTGCTCCCCAGATGGTGTCTATCTGCAAATCCCTCAGTCTTCCTTATGTGATTCTGTAGCCTCCCTGCTGTCTGAAACTTCCCTCTCCACTCCAGTCCCTTGCTGTCCCTTAACTCCATCCCTAGAGCACCTAATCTCTCAGGTGCCTTCCTCCCTATGGCCATCGCACCCATCTGAAGTGGGCTGATTAAATACTGACCCAGTTCGGATTACTGTAGACAATTCCAAACCTCTGCCTTGCCTGTTTCAGTATCCTTTGAATCCTGAGGCAGAGGCTGGGATTGCTCCAGTTATATCTGCATTAAAAGAACAGGGAATTATTGTCCCTTGTTCCAGCCCCTGTAACACCCCTATCCTCCCAGTTCAAAAGGCTGATGGCAAATCGTGGCGATTTGTTCAAGACCTTTGAGCTATTAACCGTATTGTCATATCTTCTTTTCCAGTGGTTCCTAACCCTGCTACAATACCAGCGTCTATTCCTCCAAATGCAACCCACTTTACTGTTGTAGATTTGTGCTCCGCTTTCTTCTCTGTCCCAGTTCACTCTGAATCCCAGTATCTCTTTGCCTTCTCCTACAAGGGTCAGCAATATACATGGACTACCCTTCCCCAGGGGTATACAGAGAGTCCATCCTATTTTTCCCAAGCCCTAGCCAGGGATCTCGCTGATCTGGTTTTCCCATCAGGATCCACACTGATCCAATATGTGGACGACTTACTCCTGTGCTCCCCCTCTCTGTCTGCCTCAGAAACTGATTCACTAACACTTCTCACAGCTTTAGCAAACAAGAGTCATAAGGCTTCTCACACAAAATTGCAGCTCTGCCAAACCTCTGTCACATACCTAGGCTTCCTTCTCTCCCAGGGCTCCCGTACACTCTATCCAGCCCGGGTACAAGCCATCCTTAGCTTTCCCCAGCCTTGCTCTCCACACCAGGTCAGAAAATTCTTAGGCATGACAGGGTTCTGTAGGCAATGGATTCCCCAATATGCTTCTCTGGCTAAACCACTCCAAGAACTCACTCGATCGTCTGTACCTAACCCCATGCCATGGCCACTTGAAGCAAATGCTGCTTTCATCTCCCTTAAGCAGAATTTAGCCTCTGCCCCTGCCTTAGGGTTACCTAACTATGACAAGCCTTTTACCCTTTTCTGTCACGAACAATCTGCTTGTGCCCTCGTGGTTCTTACTCAGGAGCACGGTGACAGAAATCGCCCGGTGGCTTATTTTTCTGCAACCTTGGACCCTGTAGCCCAGGGTTTACCCCCTTGCCTATGCGCTGTAGCTGCTGCAGCACGCCTGGTCGAGATGTCTGAGTCCTTTGTCCTCCGCTCTCCTCTCACTCTCATGGTTCCCCCATTCTGTGAAAACTCTCCTTCTGCAACGCAACACTGCTCACCTCTCCTCTGCTCGCCTCACTAGGTATGAACTTTTGCTGCTTTCAACCTCACATATCACTATTAAGCGCTGCTCCCGGTTAAACCCTGCTACCCTCCTTCCTTTACCTAGTGATGGTGAACCCCATGACTGCCTTGCAACTGCCTCCTCTATCACTGTACCGCGCCCCGACTATCAAACATGTTTTTTCAACATGGCCCATAATGGCTTGAAGGAAACTTTGCTTGGTCTTTCCTTAAATACTGCCAAATCCTACTCTCAGTGACACAGAGCTTTCAAGGGATTACACAGATGTAACCAAGAGCAGAATTTGGCCCATACTGTTATATACCCTGCTTTAATAATATCATGGGCCCAGTCTGGCTCCTTATGGGTCTGATCCAAAGCTTATAGAAGTCCATGGAGAAATTCCCATTAAGTTTAACAGGCCCGACACCACTGGTGGATATCAGGAGTAACTGCTGACTTCTTTACTCTGGATTCACCCAATAGTAACAGAGTAGAAAGAAATAGGTCCCATAAATGTTAATTTACAGAACAGGTGACACTCCTACTGTCCAATGGTTTCAATAAGTACCTATAATCCAGTTACAGTAAGATCTATCAGGCATGTATTACTAACTCAATCTTATCTCCAGAGTCAGAGACAGAAATTCTAGACCCAATTCTGAACATAAAGTGTAGTTCTGAATATGAACTTGCTACTTTATCAGGGCCTAATCCAGCATTTCCTAAGAGGTCCCTCTATTTGTTGCTTGTGTACTGGAGGAGGCCAGGCACTGACATCTACTCTGTGGCTTTTATGAACTTTCACTTGTTCAGCTTGTTTTTAACAATGATTTCCAACCCAAACCCCTGCTCCCAAAAACAAAACAACAACAACCCAAACAGGTTTGTTTTTTTTTATGCTAGCAAATTATATCTACCTTTCGAGAGCAACACCATGACAATGCTGGTCAAAAGTTTTCCAACAAAAACTTTTTCTGAGGGAAAACACCTTGTCAACCAAAATGAGAATTTTCACTCTCACACACACACACCCCCCACCCTTTCATTTTGCTCAAAATTTTTCATTTTTCAGTGAAAATTTGAAACGAGTTAATTTTTTCCAAAATGTTAATTTCATTGGGATGAGAGGGGATAAATCACTCTTATTTTTTCCTTACTGAAAAAAAGATGGAAAATTCCCACTCTATTTTTTCCCCACAGGGATGAAGTGAGTGCAAGCTTTTGCCTACCAAAATATAGGGAATTTTTTCATTAAAATTAAAAAAAAAATGCTTCAACATTTTTCATTGATAAAACCAAAATGTTCTTTCTTTCTTGAAATTTTTTACCCAACACATTCCCCACTTTCTCACCTACTTTAATCAATAGGTCCTGTGGGCTGTAATTCTTTGGTGTCATTTCAGCTCTTGGTTGATACACAGGAGGTCTTATTAGATGATCAAATGGTCCCTTCTGACCTTAAACGCTATGATTCCATGACTCGATGCCACTGCCAAACTGTATGCATATTACATGGACTACTCTGCCACAACCCTCCTTGGGTAAGTCACTTGGGCTCTCTGGGCTCAGTTGCCCATCTGTACAATGCGGATAACTGCACTGCCCTACCTCAAATATGTGAGGATAAATGCATTGAGAGATGCTCAATTTCTAGCGTAACAGGGGCTATACACGTCTGTAAAATAGAGAGATTAAGCAGAGTATGAATGTTACTGGATCCTCTTGCAGGACACCAGATAACTAAATACAAAAGGGCTCCATTCACCAGCAAGAACTTTCCATGCAGCTGAAAACCACAAATTTGGTTTCTTCCACCCAGACCATTCATCCGATAATTGGACGAGTCACGTAGGCCTGTTTTTTTCCTGTCAGGCTGCAGAGCAGAAAGCCAAAAATGGGTTCAATCACCGAGTAGCATACACGAGTACTTCCCCCTCCATTCAGCCATGGCTGATGATCACAACTGGTTTTAAAACAAAGCTAATCCCCCTTTAAACTGGATCACTGGGGTCGGACCCTGCCAGTCACATACCTGTCCCTTGCTGGCCAACCCAGCTCAGCTGCTTTTATTTGGCTACCTTTTGCCACTGCGGGGCCTTTCTTCATTCAGTTAGTCAAATGCCCTATTCGCTTGCTGTTGGACAGGACAGGCAGCCACGGGGTTGGAGTTGACTTAAGGGTTCCCGTGAAACCCAGCTGAATACAGTGATGCGATGTATCCACCAGTCACGTGTGGCTGCATTGGCTCCATACCAGTGCACAATATACAAGTAACAACGAGGAGTCCGGTGGCACCTTAGAGACTAACAGATATATTTGGGTATAAGCTTTCGTGGGTAAAAAGCCCACTTTTTCAGATCGAAGTGCGTTTTTTACCCATGAAAGCTTATGCCCAAATAAATCCGTTAGTCTTTAAGGTGCCACCGGGCTCCTTGTTGTTTTTGTGGATACCGACTAACACAGCTACTCCTCTGATACTTGAATATACAAGTGCTATTGCAGATGTTCACAGCATTGATGCTGGTGCACCCCAGGTTGTACCTGCTAGTTTCTGGATTATGTTGGCTCTCGTTTTTATCTTTGCAGCTACCTTCTCAACATGACCATGGAAGGAGAGGGCGCGCTCGAGTTTCACTCTGAGATATGTTGGAATGTAATTGTGTGGCACATTTTTAATCACTGAATATTACTTTCAGTGTGTTGTTGGCACTCCTATTATCAAGATGAAATGCGCTTACTATTGTTTTTGCAGGGTTTGGTTTGAGCCTTCATTTCCAGAAATATTGTTCCGTATTTTGGAGGTCCTCAGATAATGCTCTCTCAGTGTCATGGAGGTTTGATGCTTGGCAGGATCATCTGCATATCCAAATTTTCGTGATTTAGTTGGAGAGATGTCACTTATGTACATACTAAAAAGGATTTTTACAAGTACAGAGCCTTGTGGTAACCCATTGTTTCTGATACAGGATGAGCTGGTCTTATTAGCCAGGTATACCCGTTGGCGTCTGTTACTCAGCATGGGCCACAGCAGGTGAAGTGTTTGGTAGCAAGGTATAATTATAGCAAGTTTCAGCATCAGGCTCTTAATCCAGACAGTATCATGCACAGATGACAGGTCAACAAATACTGCACCGATCTTTAGTTTTTTTTGATCGCCAGCCTCAATGTGAGTTGCGAGCACCAGAATTTGGTCACAACAACTATGTTTTGGCCAGAAGCCTGCCTATTTGACAGGGATAATTGGCTCAGTAAAAGGGCATATTCTTTTGAGGATGATACATTCAAGAAGTTTATAGGTCATACATAGTATAGAAAATGGCCTACAGCTTCCTGCTTCATCAGCGGGCTTTCCAGGCTTTGGAATGGCAATTACCGTTGCCTCATGCCATATTTCAGGGATCCATACTGTCCTTAAGGTAGTGGAGTACAATGTTGCTAGCCATTGGAGTCCTTTGGGGACCAGATGGTGGAGGAATTCTGGTGGAATACCATCAGGGCCTGCAGCCTTCCCTTTTTTTAATCGCGGCAAGTCCTTCTTTTACTTCCTCAATGCTGACAGTGGAAGGTTCTCCTGGGGGGATCGATGCAAGTGTTCAGCAGAGTTGTTGATACACTTCTCTTCTTGTATGTTTATCAAGTGGTCCTTGTGTGTTCTCCACCAGTTTGAGGCTATTGAGTTTGGCTGGATTTTTGGTGGCCAGTAGTCATATGATGTGATTGCAGTTATCCTAATGAATCAGTGGCCTTCCTGGCCATTATAGAGCTGGGGATCATCAGAGTGCAAGATGGTCCTTATGCGTGGTGGGGAGCTGGGAGTGAACAGCACAGAGCTGGTTACACAGCCTGAGTATTCTCTATGCCTCTGAAATCCCCAGCTGCCCCATTAGGGCTGTTTGGGGGTACAAAGGGGCTGGGATGGGGAACTCCTTGCCAAGCCACAGACTCCCTGTGTGGGCAGACTCCCTTGGACAGGTGTCTTATCCTACACTGTGCCTCACTTCCCCATATGTATTTAAAAAAAAAAAAAAGTACTTTCCTGCTTCACAAGGGCATTGTGAGAATAAAATCTATGCACGAGGGTGAGATGCTCCGCCACTACAGAGGAGCCCGTAGACAGAAGAGACAGTCTCAGATATGCACATGTACAACAGATTACTGGTATCCATCTAGTGCAGACAACGTCTCCGAGTCAAATCACAGCTCCCTCTGCCAATGTGTGCAGTCCCCTTGAAGCCAGTGGAGCAGCACATGGGAGTGAGATAAGCAAAATTTCCCCTTTTGTGATGTGCTGCCATGTGTGGTTTGTACAGCACCCAGCACTACGGGGCCCTGGTCCAGAGCTAGGGCTCCTTGGTGCTACCGTAATAGAGGAATATTAATGTATTGTGCCGACATGTGTTATTATTTACTGTCTGTATTTCCATAGCCTCTGGGAGCCCCAGTCCATTGTGCGAGGTGCTATACAAACACAGAACAAAAAGCCAGTCCTGGCTTCAAAGAGCTCTCAATCTCAGTGTTTGCATGAGTAATTATGAGCTTGTCTATACAGCAAAAGAGCGTGGGGGTATTGAGAGCTTTTCAGTGGTGAGCTACATCAACTCAGCTAACACAACTGTAGAGAGCCCCCTTTCTGTAAGGGAAGGATGGGGTGAAGGGATGTGCACGGGGGGGGGGGGGGCAAGCAGGGGCACGGGCTGCCCAGTTTCATCAGGGGCACAGAACTCTCCAGGCCTCCCCAGAGCTGCAGGGAAGAGAGTGAGCTCCAGCCAGAGCCAGAGAGGGGGTGGAGAGAGAGGGAGAGGAGAGCGAGCTCCTGCCGGAGCCAGGAGAAGGGAGCACAGAACGTGCCCCCCCAAAATTACTGCACATGCCCCTGAATTAAGATGTTGTAGGGCTAATGGGGAGCATCCTTTACATTGATTTGTCTTGTATATCTACACGTTGATTCAGTCTTGTCCATTTGCAAGTTCGGAGCTATTTTTGTGAGTAAGTCAAAGCTGGCAGAAATTATTATCTAGCCGTATCCTGGGGGGAGGGAGTGGGGAGCAATTCCAACATGGGCTGGGAAATCAGGCCCCAAACCTCGCTTTAATTAGGTGTCAGAATTTTCATGACCAGCTCTCATGAACCCCCTCTAGCAGACCCCTGAATAGTGAGTCACCTTCATAAGCTTGATCCTGGTGAAATCCCCAATGAGTGCTGTGGGAGTTTTGTTCGAGAAAGCAGTGCAGAATCAGGCCCTATTCCCACTGCATCCCTACAACCAGAATATCATCTGCTACTGAATTTGTCATTTGCTTTTGGCTGGAGACCGGTTTTATGGCCTTAAAGCATCACATTACGCTGATCTTCAGCAGCAACAAGGACTGTAAGGAAATCTCCCAGGTCATCTGTTCTCTGAATATTGGCTGCCAGCCCCCACCTGTGCATCAGTGCAGCTAAGGGCAAAGAGGACAGGCACCAATATGAAACGTCCTTGCTGCCCTGAAGCAATAGGTTAATAGTATTACATTGAGTTTAGGGTCTGGCCTCTGGCTGCCCTTACTTGGCTTTGCTGGGGGAGGATGGAAAGAAAATACAGGAAGCCACTTCCCTCCCCATTACACCCATGCAGTCTCCAGGCATAACAGTGACCATAGCACTCTTTAGGCATTGATGGAGAAGATCCAAAGGAGGCATAGTCAACTGGTTTGAAGGTGTGGTCAGTCCTTGTGCCATTGGCTATCCAGCGGTACAAGGAAGGTGCCATTTCACCTTTATCTGCCCTGTGCAAGCACAATGCCCCAAGCACCTCTGCTCAGCTGCCACAGATCTGTATCCACCCAGCCCCTCCCTTCTCTGCCTACAGTTTGCTTTTTTGGGCCCGATACTGAAAGATGCTGAGCAAAGTTCTGTGCTGATGTCACTGGGGGGCCAAGAGAGCCCTGCACCTGGCAGGATTAGAGACTAACTCCTTAAATTCAGGTGATTGGAATTCGGCCATCAATATTTCCTTAATGCCTCCTGAAGGCCCAGCAGCTCATTTTAAAAACGCTTTTCAGACACAGTGATTTCCCTGATTTTTTTCGGAATAAAGTTAAACATAAAACAGAATAGCTCAGAAATTCCATTAATTTCTACACTTGTGCAAGTGAAAAGTGGCTTTCATATCAGACACAACATGATGTTTAAAGAGCACATGGAGTCAAATTTTCAAATGTAGGCACCAGAGGGTAGGCACCTAAATCCGGATTTTGTGTACTTATCGAGCTGGTTGCGTCATGGACAGGTGAAATTCACATGCCATGAAGTCCTAAGTGCCTAATACAGATATTTACAGTATG
The DNA here is from genome assembly GCF_965140285.1 of Lepidochelys kempii. NCBI lineage: Eukaryota > Metazoa > Chordata > Testudines > Cheloniidae > Lepidochelys > Lepidochelys kempii. The sequence goes on from NC_136380.1 coordinate 14,811,950, forward strand.
TGCCTTACCGAATATGAGCTGCCTAAACTTCTGGCATTCAAGTTTGCAAACTATGCCCTTCGGCTCTGGCACACTCTCTTTCTTATTTGAGGTCTTGGCGGGGAGGAGGAAACGTAAATGTCTGAGAGACTACACGCACAGAGTGCTGCTTATGAGCAGAACGCTTTTCACTAATTAAAAGGATTTCTAGAATTTGGCATTTTCTAAACAATGAATAACTCTTAAATATTTCCATATTAAACACAGAACTAGAAGTCATCTGGCAACTAGCACAAACATCACTTTGTTATAAACGAAGAGGCAAGTGCAAAGAGAGATACCATTTTATAGCCCACTCCCCTCCTGTGACACACTCCAAGGACTAACAGGATTAAAATGAGAGCACAAAGAAAGGAATACTGGGGGGGGGGGGGAAGAAGAGATACCAAAAAGGGATAATACACTGCAGATTTAAGGCTCAATCCTGCCAGCACTGAGGCCCTTCAGTCAGCATTGATTCCAACACCTCCAGGGCTAAAGATAGAGCCTATATAGCATATGCTGGACACCCAGGACTGACAAAGGAATGAGGAGTCTACTGCTCAAGATTCACTTTGCAAAACACCAAACAATGGGCTTTGTAGCAGATCGCAGACTCACAGCGCCTCCTGCTAGTCATCCGGGAATTAGCTTGATTCCAGCACTCAGAGCACCTCCTGCTGGCTGGTGTCGCTCCTGCCTCAGGCCCTGTGTCCCTCCTGGATGCTGGTGCTCCTTTCCCTTGGGGTTCTGCCCACAGCAGCACCCCCCCACTCTGGGTCTCTGCTCTCAGGGGAACCCGCAACCCTCTAAGCCCACCTTCCCTCAGTGGCTACTGCCAGTCATTATCTAGTCCCCTTTCTCTGGGCAAACTGCAGTCTGTAATGGCCACTCATCACTGGCGAGGGAGTTGGACCAGCTGCCTCTGCCTATCCCCAAGGCTGGAGTGAGACTAACCCAGCTCCTCCCTTAGCCCTTACATCAGGGCCAGCTGTGGCCTGGCTGGGTTTGGCCACAACTGTGGCCACTTCCCCAATCAGCCTACCTTTTCCCCCAGGAGCAGAGTGAGTGCCCTGCTACAGGCTCATATGACAGATGACAACAAACAAGTTCAGAAGAAGCTTTCAGCATTTTGATGGTAAATAACTTATTTCCAAAGGTAGGACTCTACTTTGGCTCAAGGATCTGGACCTGTGTTCAAGAGGATGCACCACCTGCAGGGTAGCAGCTAGAGGCATTATCCCTGCACAAGGCAGGAGCAGGCATGAAGCCTTTAGAAGAATGAGGGGAAAGTACAATCGCTTGCAGAAGTTACTTCACCGGTAGGAAAGGTATAGCTTGTGCTATCCCAGTGATGCCTCCTGGCGCTAGCTAGTGTGAAGATGGGGCCATGACTAGCCCCATTTGCAGTGGTGATCACTCATGTTAGCACTGGGCAACACCTCCTGCCAAAGGGAGCGCAATCAGCTAAATTACAACTGCTCCCTGCATGGGTGCATGGAGGGAGCGGGGAGAAGGGGGTCATCCATCCTACCCTTTCAGCAGCCTCAGAGAATAGGCATAAACCTGCCCTTTATTAAGCATACCAAACAGAATTGACCTGATCAGACCTATTACATTATATCCACTGCATCCTCAGAATTAGTCATGGCATCAAAATACTGACTAATCCGATTTAAAGATGCTACAATCAGTTGCATTACCAGTGCACCAGGGCTGTGATTCTGTGTATGTAAATAATCTAAATATCCACTTACTCAATGTGGTAGAATAGAATATGGCACTTTATCATGTCAGCTATCACATGATTCAAGGGCACCGTTTACCTTTTATTCCTGCCATTAAAAAACAAGCAAGGAATGTTAAAGGCAAAAGCTATTTCTGTTACTAAAAAAAAGTGTCAAGAAAATCCATAATTAAAAGGGACTAGTGATCTTAAAGAAGCCTTATTTTTAGAGGGCAGGTGCTCAGCACTTTCTGAAAAATCAAACCCCTTTAGGGCACCTCCAGATGAGCCCCCTTAAATATCGAGCCACCCCAAACCACTAGTCATTTTGGCAAATCTTGGCCAAATACCGTAGTTCCTTTGTCCTTTAAACTTCCTACTAGATATTTCACAATATAAAGGTCCCTAGTGTCACATGCAGAGCTTTGACAACAGCCGATAACCACGGGAGCCCTGATTCAATCCAATATCAGTCTCAACTCCAAAACAAATCAGAAGGCTCTTACTAACCCCCTCCCCACCACCAAAAAAACCTGCTTAATTCTCAGACATTTCCTACAGGGATGTGACAGATACACATTAATTTCTGACTTTTGCAAATACTAGCCATAAACAGACATTTCAGATATCGTTTTTTCTATTTAAACTTTTTAGGTTAAAATTTTGTTCACAAGGGTGAGCTAATTTGCAAGCGGCATGTTCATATCAGAATCTTAGGGCCCGTTCTGCTCTCACATTAATACAGCTCCATTGACTTCGAAAGCTGTCACTGCTGCTTTATACGAATGTGAAATCAGAGTGAGGCTCGTATATACACTAGGGATCTTCATTGCGGTGTATCGTTTACACTAGTGCAAAGTGAGGGTGAAAACACTGTCAGCTAAGAGTGGCACTGTTTGACACTACTTTTACTCCTGTGGGAATTCTGTGCCACTTTGCATATGCGGAGTTCATGTCCCGGGCAGATTATTTTTCTCCGCAGAAAATACATGCTGCTGGAGAGGCGCTGCAGATACACCTTTCACCCCCAGAGAGTGTTGTGGCGAGTGCAGCTGGCTCACAGGCCAGAGCAGCCAAATGTGGAGAGGGAGGAGGAGAGCCTGCTTTCCTCACAGTGCCCTGCCCCTTGGGCCAGGTGAAGAGGCCCAGGTTTTTTTTGGGTGTGGGGGACAGACAGAGCTGGGCATATGGGAATGCTGGGGGGGTGACACAGACTGGGGTTCAGAATGGCTATGGGGGGGACAGACTGGGGTGGGGGCTGAATGGGAGTGGGAGTGCAGGACCACATGGGGATGGGGGGCGGCTGAGTGGGGGTGCAAGGACACCAGGAGACTAGGGGTCAGCCAGGGTCTCCATGGGGCAGGCTCCCCAATTCCCTAACAATCCCTCCCCTTCCAAAAAAACTGTTGCATACTTCTTCCACCCACACCCAACAACTGTTCAAGTTCACTCCCAGTCTCCTTCCCAGCAATTACTTCCCTCTCCCTCACCTCCTTCATTATCCCTGACTTCCCCAAGCCTTTGCACTGCTTGTAAGGGGTGCTGGAAATAGCATTCTGTATTGTAGTTGAAATGAATTATAACTTAAAGTTCTGTATTAATATGCCTAGTAAAGAATCTATTTGTCAAAAACATTTCCTGAACCTTTTTTAGTTGTCTGTATTGTTACAGGTATACTTGCTGACAGGTACTTTGAAATAAATTACCGAAATAATTGAAATGGGTGTGATTACACAGTGTTATTTTGACAAATAAAATATGCAGAATTTTTAATTTTTTGGCGCAGAATTCCCACAGGAGTACACTTTGCACATGGGTACATGGCTGCCAACATGCAGGGCAATGAAGAATCAGGCCCAGAATTTTTAGCCTTAGTTCATAAGAAGGAAAATTCTACCACGTCCATGATTTTCAAGCTGAATGCCAACTGTCCCTTTCCCCACTGCAAGCAGAAAAATGGAGAAGCTAAATTATGTATACATTTTAGATTCATATGAATTGTTTCTCATGTTGCTATGTGACAGATATCATCTGCAGAACCCATGAGATGGGCTAATTAGTCACATTCGCTTTGCTGGAAACACCCCCAATGGGGGTTGAGGAGACAGAGAAATTGCAAAATTTATTTTATCAGCAAAAAACCAGCAGTTCTGCTTTCAGGACTATAGAACCCTAGTTTCCTCTGGCAAGGAAAGATCTAGAAAGCAGCATCACGAAAATCTCTGATTTCAAAAGGAAATCAAAACTCCAGTTGGGCCTAGACAATGTGTGTATACTTCCAGCCTGTCACCTCTTTGTTACAGTTTGTTTTTCATTTATAATACATACTTCTTCAACCAGAAACAAACACCTTACAGCAGCTACATTTCATTCTGAACCACAGGGAGGACCATTTTCATGTGAAATCAGGCATCAACTGCCTTCTGAGAATCAAAAGAGAGATAAAATCAAGGAGAGAGGTTACTTCATCAGTGCTGGGGAAAATCTGTGGCTTATATATACTGGAATGTGTGATTCCCCCAGCAGCCAGCAAGCTACTTCAATCAAATGGATTTAACACGACAGTGACAAAACTTTGTCCCACCCACCTACCGCAGGATCCTGGAGGACACACCTAATCTGCATAAATGAAGCCCATTGTGGAGGTCTGTTTTCATCCCAGCCACCTCCTGCTCTTATAAATCTGGACCAATGCATGCTCCCACCTGTAGCCTCTGCAGGAGGCACCTTTGGATTAAAGGCACACTGCAGGCTTTAAACTCCACAAGTTGCCTTCAGCTCACAGTCCATGCTTCAGCCCAGTTGATTTTATCCTGGGCTCCTATGAAGCCTCCAGCCCAAAGCCTCACTGTGTTCATAACGGCTTGCAGACATAGTGCAAAAGTGGCCAGCAGGTTTATTAGCCCAACATGTGAACACATACAGTTACAAACAAAGGGGAGGTGGAAATGGAAGGGTGATTTATTGTTGAGACTGCACTGGTGGGAGGAGCCCCCAGAAAGTTCTTGAAGCTGCAGACCCAGTGATTTTTTATTGGGTTTAGCTAGTAGGAAATGGTCACGCACACCACAGGGAGATACAGTATATCTGGGGTGAGGTTAGGGGAGGATGGCAAGAGATTTCCCTGGCTTCCCCTCAACAGAGAGGACACAGAGGATGGAGGAGGGGTGTTGGGCAGGTGTACAGGGGTTGGGGGAGGGTACTGGGCAGACACAGAGAAGATGGAGGAGGGGCGTTGGGCAGGTGGATGGGGCTGGGGCAGGGCACTGGGTGGACACAAAGAGGATGGAGAAGGGGTGTTGGGCAGGTGAAGGTGGGTTGGGGGTGGCCCAGAGACACTAGCTACTGGGCAAAGGCACACAGAAGATGGGGGTGCTGGGTAGGGGGGTGATGTATCCGCCTCTCACCTGTAGGAGCTGCTCACCCCGGCTGCTGATTCCTCCCTGATCTGCCTGTTGAGGGCATCCACTGCTGCTCGCCCTTTGGCCGCCTCCTGGGATGCCGAGAGCCCGGGCTGCTGCTGCCCCCCATCCTCGACCACCTGGACCCTCTTCTTCCGCCCTTCCTCAGCCCTGGCCACCTTGGGCTGCTCCTCCTTTGCCCTTTGCTCTGCCTCCTCCTCCTTCTTCTCCTGCCCTGGCTGCAGCTTCCTCCTCTTCTCCTGGCTGGGAGGTTTCTCCTGGGGGCCCTTGTCCAGGGCTGGCCCAGGGGACGGGGCTGGCTTGGGGATCCAGGGGTGGTCCCCTCTCTTGGGGATGGGCCAAGCTCGGAAATCCTTCTGGTACTGACTCTCCTTCTCAAAGGGGGTTTCCGAGGGCTGGTACTCGCTCTTGGGTTTGCAGCTGGGCTCCGGCCGCTGCGCCTTCCAGTGCTTGTAGTCCTGGCGCATCACCGAGTCGGCCAGAGGCTGCTGCCCCGGCCCTGCCTTGTGGTCCCCCCCTGCCGCAGTCGCCTTGGCAACTGCATCCAGGTCGCTGCCAAGGATGGAGGGCTGGGTCTCGATGGCAGAGGAAGGGCGTGGCTGCTGCTGCTGCAAGCCCACCTGGGCCGTGGGGTTCTCAGTGGCCTCGGAGTATTTGGTGAAGACCAAAGGGACCGCGATGTCCGCCTTGTCCAGCTGGTTCCAGAAGCGGGCGATGCAGCACGCCCGGGTGATGCAGGGCCAAGCCATGGCGACGCCTCAACCTCTTCCCCTCCCAGACAGCCTGGCCTCTCCCCGCACACCCTGCAAAGAACACAGCAAAGTAATCCACTCGCTCCGTCACTCCTCCTCCTGAAACAGCCCCCGGCCGAGGGGGGCAGGAAAAGGAAATTCGGTGCCAGTTCGAGATCGAGGGGGGATCTCTAGGAATTGCAAAGGGCTGGGGGGGGGGGGCAAATCGAGCTGCGGCGGTGCACGCAGCACTTCGAGGGCGCGGGGGGGGGGGGGCAAACCGGTGCCAAGCCCGAGAGTCACAGTCCCTAGCTGCAAGCAGAAGGCTCTGTACGAATTGCAAAGGGCGAGGACTCTGGCAAACGCAAGGCAAAGGAAATGCTGCCCCGCAAGCAATGGTCGGTCAAAGCTGCGGATCCCCCCCAAGTCCTTGGCGACCTTAGGCAAGTGCAACCTCCTCCCCCCCCCCCCCGCACCCCACCCTGCAGGCGCGCGGCAGCCCGGTCGGGTTTCAGCCCCGGTGCATCGCGGAGAAGAGCCCGGCTGCAGGCTCCTGCCTTCCCCCCGCACCGCGTCTCTCCCCGGCTGGCGCCGCTGCGGATCTCACGGCCGCGGCTGGAGGAGCAGCCGCCCTCTAGCCATCATCTGCGCGGAGAGCGGAGCATCGCCGCCGCGGCGGCTGCAGAGAAAAAGGCCCCACCCAGCCCCGCTGTCAGCAGCGCCGCGCAGCGAAGGATGCCGAAGAAGGGGGGGGATGCAGAGAGATCACCTGCCTCCCTCAGCGCCTGCGGAGTGGGGGGAGCCCTGTTAACTCTTCCCTCCCAGACCCCTGGGGCGGAAGGGAGGGGAGCCTAGCTGGGAAGAGTGTGTTGTGTGGCTGGACAGCAGCAGGGAGATGCTCTGGTCCCACCCATTTTCAGGACTAAAAAGCTTTGGACAGAGGCCCGCCTCCATACAGCCGTGCCGTGCAGAGAATGAAGCCGCAAACAATAAATTAATCCACTTTAATCCACCCTGGCATGCCCAGTTCAAGAACCAGGCTGCGGGGCGGGGAGGGAGAGAGAGAGAGAATGAGGATCACCGGCTATTAAAGCCTTAGGGTCTTTAAGGAAATCCAAAGGGCTAGAGCCACTTGCTTGTTGGGGCGATTGTTCCAGTGGCCTATTTCTGGGTGTGGATTTCAGCGATCAAAATGGTTCCCCTCATGGGGGAGAAAAAAAAAATCACAACAAACCTACCCAGCTCACAGCGCCACCTTAAAGCAAACACTGTCTAGACAAGAGTAAAAAAAAAATTAAAAAACCACCCAAAGCCCCACCACAGACAACTCAGATCCTTTGTAGGGGACTGAGAATGGGAGATGAATCAAGAGGGAAAAGGTTCTTCCCTCCCCTCCAATTGGTGCTGACTCACTGCTCCTTCCCTTGATGGCTCAAGTTCTGTTTCCCTTAGGGAGTCTGCATCTCTGCTGCCTCTTCGTCCACCTCACCCTCATTCAGTCTCCTCCCTGCTTTTACAGGCACCTCTCTCTCTGGGCTGCTTCTATCAGACCAAATCTTGTTATGCCACAATTTTGAGCCTGTGGGTATTTAGGTCCCGAGCTAAACACACAAATAAGCGTACACACAAGTGGGGTAAACTTGGCAGGTTGGGGGCCTTGGTCTGAAATACTGTCCCCTCTATCGTTTTAGTCCCTGCTGGGTAAATAATTCCAAGAAATATACAATGGGGGAGAAAAAGAGCTGGGTTCATCCGAATTTCTTGCCATTAATGAGTAAAATATGATAAGAAAATGATTTTCCCCAGCTAAGGTAAGTGTCTGAAATTTGTGGGGCTGCAGCAAAGAGTAGCTTCAGCTGCTATTTGGTTGTATTATTAACAGTAATGCTAACAATACTTTGCACTACTATAGTACTTTCAATCCTACAATCTCAAAGTAATGTACAGACATTCGCAATATAGCCCCAGATACTCCGAGGTATTTAGGTACCTAACTACCATTTATTTCAAAGGGGGATAGGCACATAAATACCTTTAAAGATCTGGGCCTTAATCCTCACCCCTATGTAAATTTACATGACTGGTTTAAACAGATGTGTGTTTATAAATCCAACAGCTGTCCCTTTATCTATAGTGACTGCCCTGTTTCTGCTTTTATAGAAAGCACAGTTTAAAAGGGGGCGAGAAAAGAGTTTCCTCTTTGCTATGAATGAAATAGGAGGTTTTTCACCCTCTCTCATACTGCAATCAAGATAATTGCAAACAAGCCACAGGTCTCCACTACCTGGCTCTGATATGTGTATCTCTTTTATTATGGCTTTTAAAAATAACAGCTAGAGACATATTGCCTGGCCCATTACAGCCAGATAAAAGCAGTGCTGTAGTTAAGGCTGAGCTAAGTTTTGCACTTGAAGCAGGGATTGTAAAGACAAGAGCCCCAGGGCAGACAGTACCTTTTAATTTGAAATTAGATGGGAAATACATCAGAAAGACAACAGACCATGGAAGGTGAGGTCGTCTGGGAAGAGTATTCATGGGGAGAGCAGGAGGTAAATCCTGATATTTGGATATACTCTGCACAAGCATAGCACTTTGTACCCAACTCCCACCACATTTTATAGAGGTGACTGTGTTACTCCTGTTTTATAGATGTAGAAACAGGGGCACAGAGACTGAAGTTGATGTGTGTGAGATCACACAGTAAACATAGTGGCAGAGCAAGAACCAGAACCCAAAGCCCCTGCTACCCAATCTCCCACTCTAATCTCTAGTGAGCTTTGCTTTCTGCAAAGGTACGATAGTAGGTACTAGATAATATTAGTTCTGATGGTACCACCAATGATCACAAGTCAAGAAAATGCTACTTAATATCTCAGAGCAAACAGTAAAGTCACAAGGTTTTCTGGGAAAAAAATCCTGCTGTTTGAACTTCTAGGATGCTTTTTAAAAAATACTTATAGGCAGACAAATAATTCTATTTATCTGAGCCCTGCTACAATCAAGTACTACAACATAAAACCAATACTGGTCTGAGATCTGCTATTCTTGGAGATCCCACATGCCTGTGCACACACATAAAATCATAGAAGTAAGTGTAGGAATGGAAGGGACCTTGAGAGGTCATCTATTCCAGTCCTCTGCACTCATGGCAGGACTAAATAATGGCTCGGCCATCCCTGACATGTGTTTGTCTAACCTGCTCTTAAAAACTTCCAGTGACAGAGATTCTACAACCTCCTTAGGCAATTCATTCCAGTGCTTAACTACCCTGACAGTTAGGAAGTTTTTCCAAATGTCCTACCTAAACCACCCTTGCTGCAATTTAAGTCCATTGCTTCTTGTCCTCAGAACAAATTTTTATTCTCCTCCTTGTAAAAACTTTTTATGTACTTGAAAACTGTTGTGTGCCCCCTCAGTCTTCTCTTGTCCAGACTAAACATACTAATTTTTTTTAAATCTTCCTCAGAGGTCATGTTTTCTAGACCTTTAATCATTTTTATTGCTCTTCTCTGGACTTTCTCCAATTTGTTCACATCTTTCCTGAAATGTGGTGCCCAGAACTGGAGACAATACTCCAGTTGAGGCCTAATCAGCGTGGAGTAGAGTGGAAGAATATCTTCTCGTATCTTCCTTACAACACTCCTGCTAATACATCGCAGAAGGATGTTCGCTTTTTTTGCAACAGTGTTACACGGTTGACTCATATTTAGTTTGTGATCCATTATGACTCCCAGATCCCTTTCCACAGTACTCCTTCCTAGGCAGTCATTTCCCATTTTGTACGTGTGCAACTGATTGTTCCTTCCTAAGTGGAGTACTTTACATTTGTCCTGATTGAATTTTGTCCTATTTACTTCAGACCATTTCTTTAGTTTGTCCAGACCATTTTTAATTTTAATCCTATCCTCCAAAGAACTTCCAACCCCTCCCAGTTCGGTATTGTCCACAAACTTCGGAAGTGTACTCTCTATGCCATTATCTAAATCATTGATGAAGACACTGAACAGAACCAGACCCAGAACCGATCCCTGCAGGACCCCACTTGATATTCCCTTCCAGCTCGACTGTAAACCACTGGCACCAACCCTCTGGGAACCGTTTTCCAACCAGTTATGCACCCACCTTATAATAGCTCCATCTGGGCTGTATTTCCCTAGATTGTTTATGAGAAGGTCATGCAAGACAGTATCAAAAGCCTTACTAAAGTCAAGATATACCACATCTACTGCTTCCCCCCATCCACAAGGCTTATTACCCTGTCAGAGAAAGCTATTGGGTCGGTTTGACGCAATTTGTTCTTGACAAATCCATGTTGACTGTTACTTATCACTTTATTCTCTTGTAGGTGTTTGTAAAATGATTGCTTGATTATTGGCTCCATTATCTTTCCAGGTTCTGAAGTTAAGATGACTGGTCTGTAATTGCCCTGGGTTGTCCTTATTTCCCTTTTTATAGCTTGACACTATATTTGCCTTTTCCAGTCTTCTGGAATCTCTCCCATCTTCCATGACTTTTCAAAGATAATCACTAATGGCTCGGATATCTCCTCAGCCAGCTCCTTGAGTGTTCTAGGATGTATTTCATCAGGCCCTGGTGACTTGAAGACATCTAACTTCTCTAAGTAATTTTTAACTTGTTCTTTCCCTATTTTAGCCTCTGATCTTACCTCATTTTCACTTGCATTCACTATGTTAGATGTCCAAGCACTACTAACCTTTTTGGTGAAAACTGAAACAAAAAAGTCATTTCACATTTCTGCCATTTCCACCTTTTCTGTTATTGTTTCCCCCCCTCATTGAGTAACAGGCCCACCCTGTCCTTGGTCTTCCTCTTTCTTCTAATGCATTTATAAAATGTTGTCTTGTTACCCTTCATGTCTCTAACTACTTTAATCTCATTTTGTAGCCTGGCCTGTCTAATTTTCTCCTAGCATGCTTGTGTTGTTTGTTTATATTCATCCTTTGCAATTTGACCTAGTTTCCACATTATGTAGGACTCTTTTTTGATTTACAGATTATTGAAGATCTCCTGGTTAAGCCAGCGTGGTCCCTTGCCATACTTCCTATCTTTCCTACACAGTGGGATAGTTTGCTCTTGTGCCCTTAATAATGTCTCTTTGAAAAACTGCCAACTGTCTAAAACTGTTTTTTCCCCTTAGACTTGCTTCCCATGGGATTTTACCTACCAACTCCCTGAGTTTGCTAACATCTGCCTTCTTGAAATCTACTGTCTTTATTCTGCTGTTTTCCCTCCCAACATTCCTTAGAATCATGAACTCTATCATTTCATCTGATGAAGTGAGCTGTAACTCACGAAAGCTTATGCTCATATAAATTGGTTAGTCTCTAAGGTGCCACAAGTCCTCCTTTTCTTTTTGCGAATACAGATTAACACGGCTGCTAACATCTCATGATCACTTTCACCCAAGCTGCCTTCCACTTTCAAATTCTCAACCAGTTCCTCCCTATTTGTCAAAATCAGATCTAGAACAGCCTCTCCCCTGGTAGCTGTCTCCACCTTCTGAAATAAAAAAAATGTCTCCAATGCGCATTCCAAGAACTTGTTGGATAATCTGGGCCCTGTTGTATTTTCCCAGCAGATGTCTGGGTAGTTGAAGTCGGCCATCACCACCAAGCCCTGTGCTTTGGGTGATTTTGTTAGATGTTTTAAAAAAAGCCTGATCCTAGTAAGGCAGGTCTGTGGTAAACCCCTACCATGATATCACCCTTGTTTTTTTATCCCTTTTTTACTTACTCAGAGACTTTCAACAAGCCTGTTTCTTATTTCCATCTCAGACTCAATCCAAGTATATCCATCTTCGATATACAAGGCAACACATGCTCTCTTTTTTCCCAGCCTGTCCTTCCTGAGCAAGCTGTACCCTTCTCTACCAATATTCTAGTCATGGGTATTAGCCCACCAAGTCTCTGTGATGCCAACTGTGTCATACGTGTGATTATTCACTAGTATTTCTAGTTCTTCCCATTTATTCCCCATACTTCTTGCGTTAATATGCATCTAAGATACTGATTTGATTTCCCCCCCACCCCATGTTCTCTCTTGTCTCTCCTTTATCCCTGCTATCACAGCCCATGCTCCCTACAGATTCCAACCCTTCTCCCAAGTCTCCATGTTTTTGATTTACCTGTGGGCTTTTGTTTCCTGCCCCCACTGAACCTAATTTGAAGCCCTCTTCATGAGGTGGACCCATCTCTGCTCAGCATTCCTTCTTCCCAGAACAGCATCCCATGGTCAAGGAAGCCAAAGCCCTCCTGATGACACCATCCCCGCAGCCAGCCATTCGCCTCCAGGATGCATCTGTCTCTGGCTAGGCCCCTACCTTGACTGGAAGGATCAAAGAGAACACGACCTGTGCTCCCAACTCCTTCCCCCTTACTCCCAGATCCTGGTAGTCACTTCTGATCTGCTCAGAGTCACACCTCACAGTATCTTTAATGCCCATCTGGAGGAGTAGCATTGAGTAGTAGTCAGAGGGCTAGATGATCCTCAACTGCTCTTGTATTGCGCAGTGATATTATTGCTCTGTTGTTTCATATCTGTTGCCTTAAAAGCTATTGGTGTGATTAGTTGTTGTAAGTATAACAGAGATAGTGTGGTCCAGCAGATAGGTTACTAGACTGGGAGTTAGGAACCCTTCATTCTACCTCCACTCCTGACACTGATCTTGATCAAATCATATATCTTCTCATCCCTCCCATCCTTCATCTATTTAGACTGCAAAGTCTTCAGGTCAGGGACTATGTCTCACTATGTATTTGCCCAGCACCTCACACAATGGGGCTTTAACCTCATTTGGAGACTCCAGACGTTACTTTAATACAAATAATTTTGCTACAATATTTGAAAGAAGCTTTAAAATATCTGTTGATACTTACATCTTGCATGTGTACAACTAGCATCATTTCACTCTACTTCTTAATAGGTCTTTTTAAAAAAAGGAGAAATAAAATGCTTTGTCATATACAGCTAGCCTTATTCTACATGAGATATGGCACCAGCACATACGGTACAGTATTTGCAGACAGAGGATGGTATAAATTCACTGCTTTGCAGACACCAGTTAGAGCAAGAGGCTGTAATAAGCTCCATAATGAGACAATATCAAAATGCCTTTGGTAAAGGCTGTTTGTTTTTGCAGTTAAAAAAAATGCCCTGAAACCTAGCTGCTGATTCATTTTCAGAAATAAGCTACAGAAAATAATGTAATCTCTTTCTGCAAGTAAAGCACATTAGCACCAATCAGTTGAATTGATTTGCTGGCTTTAAATCTCACTCATAAAGGACAGAAGGTTAAATAAATAAAATGCCTTATGTTTAAATAGCAGCAGCAGTGTACAGGAAGAGCTTTTATCTCATGCAGATGGTTGTGTAATGATGGGAAAATACCAACAGCAGAAACAATTGTGCTATGTAAATCATCTGATCCCAACTAACTTCAAAGAGGCCAGGATTTCACTCTTTACCTTTAGCTCTGTCTCCTACCTACTTAGGACCTAGTGCTGCACCAACTGAAGCCAATGGGAAAGTTGCTATGGATTTGGATGGTGCAGAGAGGAACGATGGTCCAGTGGTTTGTGAAGCAGAGACTTGAACCCAAGTCCTAGACTAGGGAGACTTCGGTTTAATTCCTGGCTCTGACACAGACTTTTTGTATGACTTTAGTCATTTAGTCTCTGTGTGCCCCAGTTCCCCATCTGTAAAATAGGGATATAATACCGTTTTCCTACCTCACGTGGGTTCCGTGATAAATACATTAACAGATCATGAGCTGCTCAGATACTAGGGTAATAGAGGCAATATAAGTACCCAAGATAGATAGGGTTAGGTTTTTACAACACATGTAGAACACAGCATGGTATAGTGGATAAAGCAGAGGACTGGGAGGACCTGAGTTTTATTCAAGACTGTCACTGATTTTTTGTGTGACCTCGGGTACTTCACTATTTTTCTAGGGCATTTCTAGGGTACACCCACTGTCATAATATCAAGGTGACTTTGCCTGTGCCTCAGTTTCCCCATCCTTAAAATGGACATAGTAAACATATGCCTACTTGTCATGCACTTGGAGCTCTTCAGATGAAAGAGAGCATATCCATGAAGGTATTATTTAATAGCAAACAGATGCATGTAGTCACTGAATGGAAGACTGAAGGAGGACTGGTGACATCTGATTGGTTGATGTACTGTGCATTAATTCTCAAGAAATCCCAGGAACAGCTAAATGTTGCATAGCTCAACTCTAGCCGTTCCTCACTACCAAAGCCAAGTCTTCATGTCACAGAGCTGCTCATGCCTAGCTGGCAGGGGAGGGGACCAGTCCTATTCAACATATAAAAATGATACATGCATACAAATAGGATAATCATATTCAGTACATTATAACCTTTCCAATGATATCTCACATGACCTATCTTGCATAAAATACATCATAATTATGCCATACTCATATCATAATAATATCACTATAACGAATACGGGATGCAGTGTCACAGTAAGGCTAACATTTAGTCACAGGTATTTTAGTAAAAGTCATGGACAGGTCACGGGCAATAAACAAAAACTCATGGCCCTTGACTGTCCATGACTTTTACTAAAAACACCCCTGACTAAATCTTAGCTTCCCAGGGGACCCCCCAAGTCCAGCTGCACCAGCTGCTGCTCAGGTGGTTCCTGGGGCCACGCTCCAGCTGTTAGTCAAGCCAACCTGGGACCGCTGCTCAGGCAGTCCCTGGGGCCAGCCGCACCAGCTACTGTACGTCAGCAACACTGATGTCAGCAACACTGGCCGCTGCAGCTGCGGAATTTCACAGATGTCGCGGAAAGTGACAGAATCCGTGACTTCTGCGACCTCCATGACACACTTGCAGCCTTATTTAAAGGTGAGTGGGGTGTGTGGCCATGCATGTCAAATAGCTGGGCATTCGCTAGAATAGGAGGAATTTAAATACCAGGGTGTATTTGCAGTACTTTGCCAGGAGCTGTTACTGAGGCACCAGCCCTGGGGTGTTGACAGTACACTAAATAAAATACTGAGAGGTCAGTACAGTGGGCAATCCAGCGCAAGCTGATCCAGGGTGTCCTCCCCATGCCCAGAATCATTATTCTGGGAAGTTTACTTCTCAGATCCCTCCTTTGTGCTCTTATAGACTCATAGATATTAAGGTCAGAAGGGACCATTATGATCATCTAGTCTGATCTCCTGCACAATGCAGGCCACCGAATCTCACCCACCCACTCCTGCAATAAACCTCTCACCTATGTCTGAGCTACTGAACTCCTCAAATTATGGTTTAAAGACTTCAAGGTGCAAAGAATCCTTCAGCCAGTGACCCATGCCCCATGCTGCAGAGGAAGGCGAAAAACCCCCAGGGCCTCTTCCAATCTGCCCTGGAGGAAAATTCCTTCCCGACCCCAAATACGGCGATCAGCTGACCCCTGAGCATGTGGGCAAGATTCACCAGCCAGATACCCAGGAAAGAATTCTCTGTAGTAACTCAGATCCCACCCCATCTAACATCCCATCACAGGCCATTGGGCCTATTTACCATGAATAGTTAAAGATCAATTAATTGCCAAAATCATGTTATCCCATCAAACCATCTCCTCCTCTAAAGAGAAGCATTCTCAACCTAGCAGAGAAGAGGAGAAGGAAAACAAAGAGGAAAGATATTGCAACCAGAACTGTCCTGGGGGCGCAGGAAAGAAATTGGACCGGGCTAAGAGCTGGAATTTCAGTAGGAGTTTCCCTGAGGCTCTTTTGAAAGTCAGTTGGAGTCATAGAATCATAGAATAGAATATCAGGGTTGGAAGGGACCTCAGAAGGTCATCTAGTCCAACCTCCTGCTCAAAGCAGAACCAATCCCCAATTTCTGCCCCAGATCCCTAAATGGCCCCCTCAGGGATTGAACTCACAACCCTGGGTTTAGCAGGCCAATGCTCAAACCACTGAGCTATCCCTCCCCCCAGGAGTCTTTATTTATAGAGCTTTTTCTGACTTTCGTCACCGTGGTATCTTGGAGCTTCAGACATTAGTGGTTTAGCCTCCCACCACCTCTCTGAGGAAATGTATTGCCATCCCTTTTACAGGTAGGGAAATGGAAGCACAGATATTATAAGTGACTTGCCCAAGGTCACATAGGAAACCAGTGTCAAAGCCAGAAACTGAACCCAAATCTTCTGACTCCCAAACAAGTCCATCCTTCCACCTCTGTCTATTAATTTACTGCACATTGGTAAAGATGCTCTGATATTATACTGCACCCATTTCATAGATTCCAAGGCCAGAAGGGACTGTTGTGATCATCTAACCTCCTGTATAGCATAAGCCATAGAACTTCCCCAAAATAATTCCTAGAGCAGAGCTTTTAGAAAAACATCCCATCTTGATTTTAAAATGGTCAGTGATGGAGAATCCACCATGAACCTTGATAAACTGTTCTAATAGTTAATTACTCTCACTGTCAAAAATGTACACCTTATTTCTGGTACGAATGCCTTATTTCCAGTCTATGATAAATAAGCTCTTCCTGATCTCAAATTAACACCCTGCTAGGCTTTGGGTCAGTAACAGTGTGGGGTTTTTTTTCCTCTGTTAATTTTGAGTTCCAATGTGTCAAAAATCTCTAGGATCATGTGCATTGAATTGTTCATCTGCTGTGGTTGATCTTCCCCAGACCATGACCCCTTGTCTCCTCCAAACTGCTGCCGCAGCTGCCAAGCACTTGATGAATACAGCTAGTACTCTGGAAAGCAGAGATGCCTTGTATTCACCAGAAGTGTTTTTTACCAAGTAAAATAATGGTTTTTATCACCCCGTAAGAAACTAATTAGTCCCAGTTTAAGGCATTTTCTATTTAAAAAAGAACTGTTTAATTAATGCACACCACATTACACTTAGCTTTAGTGACACATTCAGAGTGTGGTTACATACGGCTGTTTCAATGAGGTTAAAGGACTCCGTTTCTCTTTCAACCCTATTGCAACAGACTATTTCAATTTTTCCTGCTCCTTTTTGGAGTAACATTAAGGATACTGTGGAATGTGCTGTGCCCCCAACCAGAGAGCATCACTCCAATATCTTTTGCTCCCCGTGTGTTTCCAAGGCCAGAGTTTTGCCTGTGTTTTAAACCTAGTCTGGTTTAAAACAAAACAAAACCCATCCCCCTCAGTTGCGATGGCAGCCTTTTTAGTTCTCTCTAGTCTTTAAAAACAATCTGTTGACTGCTAGAGATGAACGTTTGCACCTAGTTTCTAACGGCGCCCTTGTGTGAGGCAGAAGCGCTGTGGGAGCTGCAGAAGCGGCCGCTTGACAGCATCCTTTCATGAGCTGCAGCAGGCAGAGATTTATACAAGGTGTCTCTGTGCAGGAACTGACAGATCAATGACAGCAGGAAGGTCACCCTTTGAATTCCTTATGACTATCGCTGCTCAGTGCAATTGCTGTGCACCAGTGGAAAGCAATGAAGAGGGGCACAGCTATTTATGGTGAGGAAGGGATGGGGTAGGCTGCCATTCTCCAATAGCTATGCTCAGCAAAGTCTCATTAAAAGAACTTTCGGCGCTCCATAACCCTTTAGAGGTTTTCTCCCCACAGAGAGGCAGCCTCTCCCAGAGAGCAAAGCCCTGAGATAACAGATTTCAAAACACCCCCTTTGCGGGGTTTCTTTCCCCCAGGTGTTCCTGTTGGGCTAAGGCGAGAGGAGCAGGCTGAGCATTCCCTCTGTCTGGGAGGGACCACCACTGGCACCTCCCTCCCTAGCGCCGCCTCTCCCATGTTCTGAGAGAAGGAGGTTGGTTCGTATCCTGTCCGCTTTCTCAGAACTCTTTCTGATTGGCTATGGGAGGGGGAAGCCCCACCCACACTGCAAAACTCCAGTCTAGGACTACAGAAGGAAGGAGCAGCCCAGGGTCTTCTCAGAACACCAACCACCTTCCTCTCACGCAGCGGCTGCCTGCCTGGGTCTTTGCAGCAAAACCCAGGCATGGCCCCAGAGACTCCCCTCTGCAGCCGTAATATGCGAGTACACTTCACTGCAGCAAATGGTCAATGATAATGAAAGGCAAAAAGGTTAAAACTGATCGAGATTTAAAGCCACACAGCATTTTGCTAACCAATGGAACTCATAGCCACAAGATATAATTAAGGTCAAGAGTTTAGCAGGACCCACACAGGAATTAGATCTTTATAGCAATGAGAACATCCATAGCTGTACTGGGTCAAGGGGGAAGGGATACATCAGTAAATGCATGCTTCAGGGCAGGAACTACCTACTCACTGATGAGGGTCAGGAAGCAAACTTCCCTGAGAGATTGGTTATTCCACAATTGTCCACTATGTGTTAAAGAGACTCGGCAATAAACATCCAGAGCATATTTGCATCAGAAATGTGTGTGTGTGCCTATCTTGACAGCTGAGGGACTTCAGCACTGTGCCTCAGGATAGCACAGTTCACCCTATGCTACTCTGCGCAGGGCACCAAGTGCAAGGTGTGTGTCATGGCCTCACCTCCATCCCGCCCACATTCCCCAGCAGCAGGAACGAGACTTCCATAAAGGGGAATGCAGTGACTGCAACTGCAGTTGGGCCCAGCCTTGGGGCATATGGGATGAGGTGAGAAGAAATGTTCCTACCTCTTGTACACAGAGGGAAGGACCAGCCTAGAGCTGACTGAAAGTCGGAATTTCCGTTCTGTGGGAAATTCCAAAATTCTAAAAAAAGATTGCTCCCTTTTTGGAACGAAATGGAAATTTCTCAGTTTCCCACTAAAGGGGAATCCAAACCCCTGCCCACCCCAAACACTTTGTTTCCAAATAATGTTTTGCTTAAAGAAGTTGAGTCTGGGAGCCCAAACTCCAAGGCTCCCCGACTCCACATCACTCTTGGTTTATGGACACGGAGCTAAAGAGCTCTGGAGTTCTGTCTCTGAGGCAGTCCATCCGGCAGGACTTCCCCAGAGCTGCAGTCACTGGAAGCTCTAGGACAGTCCATGTGGTGGGGCAGCCCCATTGCCACAGACCCCAGAAGCCTGAGTACCCTTGTTTCTGAAGCCTGCTTGCGTTTCACTGGAAGTTCATCAAAACCAATGTGCTTCCACAAAACATTTCGGTTTCAACAAATTGTTATTTTCCGCTGAAAGACTTCAGTCAGGATATTCCTGACCTGCTCCAGACCAGGCATATCAGGCAGATGGAGGGCCAGACTGTCTTGATTAGGTGGGGGCAGGGGCAGTCAGGGAGGCTAGCAGAATTTGGCTGCCTTTAGAATTTGATCATCTGCATTAATAGCCTAATTGACAGAGTCAAGCAATTCAAGGAGATCTTTCCCCAGGGCACTGCACACAGTGCAAGGGAGTCATTTAATCGTTGTGACAGCCCTGCACATTCTAACAGGCACCCAACACTTTCCCAGCTTCTCTCCCGCCAAGGCATTTACATACACAGACCCTGGTTTAACTGAGATTTCAACTTGTAAATTCTGAACCTTCAAGCTTTGCAATCTTCTGGTTATCAGAAAGTTGCCAGTGTTAGCAAATGTCTCTCTGCCAGTGTTTATTACTTTATTGTCCTTTTATGATGCAAAGCCTTTATCTTCTAGGCTTTACACCACAACACGGGATTGGCAATGGATTAGTTCATTTTCTTGAGTAATTTCTTAATTATCAGAGCTGGCCATACATTAGTGAGGGAGAGGGAAGGAATCTATTAATGTTTCTCAGTGATTTGGGGGGATAATATTATTCAGACTGCTGCTGGTGATCCACCAAAAAGTTTGTGAACTTCAGTACAGATCTGAAAATTTGTACCTGGAGTTTGTTATCCATTATTCTTCTGGTTAAGGAGGCTCAATCGTCTGGGATCAGAAATATCATGTGGTTTAGATGACAAAGCTACAGAGAAAGGATAATCTAGTGATTAGAGCACACCAGTACTCAGCCCTGCCTGCCACAGACTTCCTGTGAGATTTTGGCAAAGTCACTTAGCCTCTCCGGACCTCCATTCTCCATCTATACAATGAAGACTTAATGATAATTATTTCTATTGCAATAGCATCTAAGGTCCCACAGGGGGATCAGGATCCCATTATAGCAGACAACAAACAAGTCACAGAGACAGCCCCTGCCCCAGAGAGTTCACAAGCTAAGATTTAGACAAGACACGGTGAAGAAACAGGTGGAAGGACAAGTTTGTAGCAGACCTAAGTTAGTCATCAGAATGTTCTCAGCCATCACAAGCCTAAACACTATTTAGCTCTGATAAAAGCACTTTAGATTTAGATACTTTAAGACCAGAAAGGTCCGTTCTGATCATCTAGTCTTGTCTAATACAGGAAATCTATAGCCTGTATCTAGCTCAAAAACTTGTGGTTGTACTAGTAGAAAGTCATACAGTGTTGATATAAAAACTCCACGCAATGGAGAATTTATCACCCCCTATTAGCAAGCTGGTTAGAGACCCTCCTTTAGAAATTTTCATCTTGTTTCACATTCAACTCCCAGCAACTGGATCTTGTGACACTTTGGTCTGCTGGGTGAAAGAGCCATCTAGCACCAGATATTCTCTTTAATAAGATAAGCAGATTGAGCTCCTCCGAGCTCACTAATTTTTCAGTATCCATTTTTATCCAGAGATTTCCAAAGCATCTCCCATAGAAAGTGTACTTTTAACGCCTGATAAAGAGGAAACCGAGGCACAGTGAAACTAAACTTGCCCACAGTCACACAATTGGTGAGTGGCGGAGCAGGGAACTGAACTGAGGTCTTCAACTCCCAGGGTGGTGTCCTTGTTGCCGCCTTTGAAAGCAGTACATAAATCAGAACAAGAGTTGTCTAGTTTCCCAGTTGTCAAATCTATTTTTCCTCCTTACAGTAGAAGGTAGAAGTTTACTGTACGCTTCAAGGTTGTTAGAAGAAATGAATCCCTTCTGGTAAGTGTTGAGTTCACCACCTCACTTATCTCAATCATATGCCACATGCGCCATTTATAATTCAAGCAAATATCATGGAGATCATGATCCAAGTAAACTGTGCAATCAGAGAACCTCTTGCTGCCCACCTCTGACCACACACCTTGCTCTTAGACCTGATGGCAGAATCTTCTCTTTTCTCTCTCTCTCTCTCTCACTACAAATTTAATCATTAAAATCAATCAGCTGAAAACCCCAGGCTTTTGTCACCACAAAAGCAGACAATTCAAGTGAGCTCTATCTTGGGGCTATTCTGGAAACTGAAGCTAATGGAGAGTGCAGCGAGTCATCTACTGATGGGACGTTATACCAGGACCACAGCTGGTGCGCCACACGTAGCTGAACACAATTTATTGGGGAAGAGTCAATGTGGCTTTTGTAAAGGGAAATCATGCCTCACCAATCTGTTAGAATTCTTTGAGGGGTCAACAAACATGTGGACAAGGGCAATCCAGTGGATATAGTGTACTTAGATTTTCAGAAAGCTTTTGACAAGGTCCCTCAACAAAGGCTCTTAAGCAAAGTAAGAAGTCATGCGATAAGAAGGAAGGTCCTCTCATGGATCAGTGTGTGGTTAAAAGACAGGAAACAAAGGGTAGGATTAAATAGTCGGTTTTCAGAATGGAGAGAGGTAAATAGTATTGTTCCCTAAGAATCTGGACTGGAACCAGTCCAATTCAACATGTTCATAAATGATCTGGAAAAAGGGAATAAATAGTGAGTTGGCAAAGGTTGCAGTTGATACAAAATTCCTTAAGATAGTTAAGTCTGATGCAAACTGAGAAGGGTTGCAAAGGGATCCCACAAAATTGGGAGACTGGGCACCAAAATGGCAGATGAAATTCAATGTAGATAAATGCAAAGTAATGCACACTGGAAAACATAATCCCAACTATACCTACAAAATGATGGGGTTTAAATTAGCTGTTACCACTCAAGAAAGAGATCTTGCAGTCATTGTGGATAGTTCTCTGAAAACATCCACTCAATGTACAGCAGCAATCAAAACAGCTAACAGAATGTTAGGAACCATTAGGAAAGGGATGGATAAGACAGAAAATATCATAATGAATTTATATAAATCCATGGTACGCCCACATTATCAATATTCGTGGAGTTCTCAGACTCAGAGACTTTAAGGTCAGAAGGGACCATTGTGATCGTCTAGGCTGACCTGCACATTGCAGGGCATAGAACCTCCCCCACCCACTCCTGTAATAGACCCACAACCTCTGGCTGAGTTACTGAAATCCGCAAATCATGATTTAAAGACTTCAAGTTACAGAGGAATCCACCATTTACCCTAGTTTAAACCTGCATGTGGCCCGTGCCCCATTCTGCAGAGGAAGGCAAAAAAAACCCAGGGTCTCTGCCAATCTGACCCTGGGGAACATTCCTTCCTGACCCCAAATATGGTGATCAGTTAGACTCAGAGCATGTGGGCAAGACCCAGGACCCAGATACCTGGGAAAGAATTCTTTGTAGTAACTCAGAGCCCTCCCCATCTAGTGTCCCAGCACCAACCGTTGGGGATTTTTGCTACTGGCAGTCTTTTGTAGTTCCGCTAACCTGCTTACCAATCTCCCCCTCCAGCTGCAGTAGCCATGAAAGATCCAGTCCCTTATCTACAAGGTAAACCTTTTAAAATCAGATTCATCACCCCCAAAGCAACAGAGCTTCTCGCCTCTGCCCAGCAGACACCAACACCCTCAGCTGTTGTGTCTTCCTCATTTTGTAATATTGTCTCCCTGCATTTGCCTTGCTCTAAAAGAAGAAATAGCTGGATTTCCAGCTTCCAAAGCTGCACTGCTGAGGGAGAATTTTGCATGGGTCCTTCAGCTACATACAGTCTGCAAATACAAGAGCCCTTGACAATGTGAACAATGGACCTGCCTGTGCTTGTCCCTTCTATAATAAGAGAAAAGAAAACCAAAAACAATTCTAATTTACAGTTGTCATGGAGCGTTGTATGGGGAGAAAGAAAAGTGTCTCTCCGTGGCCATGTCTCAATTGTGTGCATGTGTGTGTGTGTGAATGCTCCAGAGACCAAGTCCCTTCCTAGAAGCAGATGCACAGCTGAGTACTTCAAGCAGCTGGAGGAAAGAAACAAGAAACTCCTTCCCCCTCCCGCCCTCCCCCGGAAATAGGGACACACATGAATAAAAGGTCAGATCAGGGTCCTAAAGAGAGCCTATTTCAAGGATGGTGAGTAGGAGGTAAGATTGTGAAACCCTAAGTGACTGTCTGGTTTTTGTTTGTTTATTTGTTGAGGGCTTTGATTTACAGTCCCTGTCTACTCCCAGAGAACATTCTTCTACTCACGCTTCCTGAAATGGGCTGGGCTTGCTGATCACAAGATTACCAACCTCTGTACTTACTGTATGTTGCACAACTTGCTGTACTGTAAAACGGTGTAAATACATGCAAAAGACTTTGCTCTCTGCTTTTCCCACTTGAAGAAAGTCCTGTGCCTTTTGAATCACACACTTGGTCCAAGATGAAGGTTGAATTTGCTCCTCTCTCTATTCCTTTAAAGAGAAGGCTTCAGACTGCTTCAGTAGTTCAGTGGGTCTTCAGTTTCCTGGGACTAGGTAAGATTTATTTTAATGTCTCTCTAGAGAAAAGTGCTATCCCAGCACCTTACAGAGGAAGAAAGAGCCTGTGACCCACATTACAGATGAGGAAACTGAGGCACAGAAATTAACCTCTCACATCAATACAATGGCAGAGCTGGGAACAGAGCCCAAGCCCACCAACGCCTATCAGGTAGCCACTGCACGATGCTGCCTCCTTACAGCGCGAGCAGCAATACATTTGTGCACAGGGAAGCTGCGGACGCCCCCACATCTCTCCCTTACCAGAATCTAAACATTCTGTAGGTTAGGAAAGCAGGATAGTACATCTCAGAATATGTTTAATAATAACGAAGAGGAGTGGAAAGTTAAGTCCTTTCTTTGGACACAAATGACGTTGCTCTTAATTTCGATACTGTGCCCAGATACGGGTGTGTTAGGAAAAGTCTGTCCTGCAGCCTGTAAATTGCATTTGCCGCTGCACTCTGCCTTGTTTCTGTTATCACCACCCAAACAGCATAGTCCCAGGATCTACTGAGCGCTCCCTTTCTGTGGCTTTGCCTTATTTAGGGATTTCTTTAAAAAAAACCCTGCAAGCTAAGAACAGAGACTTGGTGTAGTCTGCATCTCTGAGCCACTCTGCCCAGCCCCACTCCCACTTCTTATTCAGAGCTGGCCTCTAAATTAGTTATCCTTTCACCTCCTTAGGCTTGCCTTTTTGCTTGTCTAATTACACACGTGCTCGGTGTTACTCATAAAAATGCAACCCTGATGATCACAATGCCTGGATTCAAGTTAGTCATAGGAGCGTCTACAAAAATGCATTATGGCCGAAGGATGTAGAAGCTGGTCTGCCTGCACTGAGCAGCAGAGTTCTTTGTTTAGATAAACAAAACAAAAAAAAAAGGCAGTTTCCGAGGAAACCCAGCTTGGGCAAGGAACTCATTCAAAAGTTCAGAAGCTCAGAAAACCTATTATCATGCAGCTAACAGATTAAATTAAATAATAATGAAAATGAGAGGGAGAGACTTGCTGTTCTATTAAGGCAGTATTGTTCAATGGACAGAACGTGGGTGTGGGAGTCAGGAGATGTGGGGCCAGATTCTCAGCTGGTGTAAGGTCTGTTGCTTTATAGCAGTTCAAGATCTGGCCTCTAGGTTCAGCCACAAGAATAGGAATAAACTGGACCACTGTCCCACTGGCCAAGCCATTTAACCTCTCTATATCTCAGTGACTACGGGAAGTGGCTAACTTATTGTGGCAGATGCAATGTAACTGTGCCCTGGATACAAAGAGGCACAGCAGAGGTTCTTTGGGCAGAGAACTGGGGTCTTGCAGGGAATCCAGACCTGCAAGGAAAGCAAAGGCTGAGGTTTCGTTTTGTTGTTAACCCTCTGGCATGGCTACGTTTGGACTCAATGCTGTGTGATCCATAGCATCGGCCCCTTTATATTGTACCAGGCGCACCAACAGCCCCTAAAGCCACCCTAACTGGACAATTAATCCTTCCCCTTTCCCTTGCATCTCTGAGGAATGCTTAGGTGGTGCAGAGCTGACCAGGCCAGCCCTACACCATCCCAGCATGTGTGGCGTTTCAATGCATGTCAGAGCACGGCTGGGCAATCGCTCTATTGCCTTGCACCTGCTCTAATTTGCCAAGTGCTGGTTTAATGTCTATTGTAGCCTGGGGGATCCCAGGAATGCAAGGGAGGTGTACAGTTCCCTTTCCCCCTCCAGGTTCTGCACAGAATACAGCTCCACTGGACCCAGTATGTCTAGGTTCTGTTCAGGAAAGTCCCTCTCCCCCATTTATAAAATGATGGGCAACCTTCCTCCAACTGAGCTAAATAGCTCAATGATTGTAAAGCACTTGAAGTTCCCTCTGTAAGACGTGGTATATTTGAGGGTTTTAACAGCACATTGGTAGCCAAGTTGCACTTTAAGTACAAGTGGAGTTCTCTAATCAGTGACAGGAACAAGTTTTGCTCTTATTTCACGCTGATGTAAATCAAGAGCGACCCTGCTGAAATCAATAGAGTTATGGTGGTTTAGACCCGACAAGTGAACAGAATGAGCTCCCTTGACTTCCAAGGGGTTACTTCTGGATCACACGGTTGTAAGGATCGACCTGGTCAAAACTCAGAGTTTCAATTCTGAGAGAAATGCTGAAGTTTGTTATTGTTCCAAACTGAAATTTCTGGGGGGCAAGAGGGCGGGGAATCAAATAGTTGAAAAAGAAGTTGGTTTGGGGCTCAAACAAAAATGTTTTCTTTAGATTGTCACTTCATAGCTCATATTCTATATATAAATGTACATGCACATACACGCACACAAGCATCCCATACAAAAACCAAGGTGTTCCAAAAAAGTGTCAGAAGGGAACCGTTCAACATGGCTGAAATGCCGACAGTTTCACTCCCTCCCATTCCCCCCAAACAGAACGTTGTTGACATCAGAACTTTCCGCAGGAACACATCAGTTTTGACAAGCCAGCATTTTCTGATGGAAAAATATTCAGCCAGAAATTTTTTGATGAGTTCTATACAAGGACATTACCCTGTAAGGTGCTGTGTGCCTTACAGGGTACCACCCAAACTCACAAGATCAGGCTCTAAATGAGCAGAGTTTGGTCCCTGGCTGCTAATCTCTGGCCTAGAAAGGTTCAAGGTTCGGCCCTGAGATAAGGACTCTCCAAGGTACAGTCAATCTGTGCCAGGCATTTGCACAGACCTTTAGCTGGAGAGCCAGAAATCAGCCATTCAGCTTTACCTCCTCTGGTAGCTGTTGCTATGGTTATGCAAATGAACCAATGCAAGGAGAATGGGGCAGCTGGGAAGTAAGAGGAACCATTCTTTCTCAAGAGGGGTGCTGGATAGCTCAGCACATGAATGGCACAGCCAGATCCCAGGGGCTGGGCCAGCTCTGGGGGTAGAGTCTGCTGCAGTTTCTTTTTCAACAGGCAGACATGATCTGCATCTCCACGAGGCCGAGGTTGGGTCCTGGAAAAAGAGAAAGAGAGGCACGTGAGAGAGAGAGAGAGAGAGTGTGTGTGATGAACATTGAGGTCCTGCTTGCTTCAGAAGCAGAAAAAGCTTGGGAGGCACAAAGCTTGTGGGGGGAGCGTGTGAAAAAACAGTTTGCACCTCTCCCATCGGACGCTTACAGCCTCAAGGGCTGCCCTAGCATGTGCCTCATCTGCCTGGAGTTTTGCAGGGCTCCAGAATCAGCAGAACCCAGCTCCATTCTCATTTACCCCTCTGCCCCTTTCAGCCTGCCTCTGCTCCAGTGCCATGGCAATGGCGGTTCTGCGCCTGGACACAGGGGCATCTGCATCATGTGGATCCCCCCAATGCGTCCTGGCACTTATTCTATGACGCAAAACTTGGGGGAAGTGGTAAATGATGAAGAGGACAGGGCACTGATGCAGAGCGATCTGCATCGCTTGGTAAACTGCCACAAGCAAAAGACATTCATTTTAATACAGCTAAATGTGAGTGGATACAAAGACTGTAGGCCATACTTACACAATAGGGGACTCTATCCGGGAAGCAGTGACTCTGAAAAAGTTTTGGGGGCCCTGGTGGATAATCAGCTGAACATGAGCCCCTCATGATGCTGTAACCAAAAGAGCTAATGTGATCCTGGGATCCAGAAACAGGGGAACCTTGAGTAGGTATAGAGAGGCACTGTATTTGGCACTGGTGTGACTGCTGTTGGAACACTGTGTCAATTCTGGTGCCCACAATTCAAGAAGGATGTTGAAAAATTGGAGAGGGTGTAGAGAAGAATCACGAGATGCTTAAAGACTTAGAAAATGTGCCTTATAGTGATGGATCTACTTAAGCCTATGTATTTTGTTTAACAAAGAGAAGGTTAGGAGGTTACTTGAGTACACCCTATAAGTACCAACCAGGAGAACAAATATTTCATAATGGGCTTTTCAATCTGGCACCTTATAAATGCTTATGATAATTAGTGTGTGATGTGCTATCTGGTGTGTTGGTGCATCACCCCCTACTGGATGGGATTAGAGCTACTAAATGTTGTCTTAGGCCCTATGCTGCTGAGAGACCTTCCTTTAGTTCACGCAGTAGTGCCAGAGAGTCAGCCCCAGTGGACACCGATGTCACTTTCAGAATCTGAAGAGCCTCCATTCATAAGCCACCGTTCTTCCAAGTTAAAGACTAAATGGACAGATACTAAAATTTCAGGATCCGTTGGCATCTGGGCAGCTAGTTTTGCTGGGACATGAGCCCTCCTTTGACATAGACATAAGAGTCTCTCACCTTTGTTGCTTTCACTCCTCGAATAGGTTATTTAAAGCCATAAAAAGCCATTGTTGATGTTTCAAGAGGTTCAAAAGGAACCAGCTGAATTCTGAGGGAATCCACTACAAAGAATAACCACTAGGCAGCAGGAGCCCCAGCCCTAAAGACCATAATCATGTCTCCTACATGGCAGAGCAGAGCAGTAACCACTAAGATAACACACTCAGCAGTGAGACCCAGGAGGACAGCATCCTAGACAGCACCAGGGAAATTACACCTAGGAATCCAATACAGCAGTGTTACACAGTAACCACTAGGCATCAGGGCTGAGGCCAGAACACTTATAACTTGGCAGCCTAATGTCTAACGACAGGATCTTAGATTCTAGGGCAGGAATGAAAGCCCTGGCCTCTTGAATTCTGCACAACAGTAAATGCCAAGGGCTAGATTGTGTCTAACCCTAACCTGGTCCCACAGGCAAGGGAAGAATATGGATCCCTTTTGCGTGGTCACCTAAATGCTCAGGGGGGCAGAGTGGGCAGAGTCATGGCTCCATGATGTGTACACACACAAGCAAAAAATAGAGCCCCAGGAGGAATTATGCCTCTGTGCTCCCCGCTTCCCCATCTGGGGCAGTGCCCTGTTATGGGCAGCATGATCTAACCCAAAAGAGTTACAGGCACTGCAGCCTGGGCACCTTTAAGGGCTAGGCTCTAGACTCGGACAGAACTGCTGTATGGGAAACGCGAGTTCACTGCGGCATGTTTTACAAGCACATGCACTAGTAAGCTAGGGTGGAGTCTGGTGGGGTACGGCACCTATTCTGCCCAAATAATCTATTAACAAAAAAGACAACCACCTGAGTCTAAATAACAGGCATTAATCATCATGAGACATAACTGCAAGAATAAATCTAACTTTACTGACCAGCAACTACTTCTGGCCAGGAAGACCACTGCCTCCTTGTAATATGTACTTTGGGCTGTACGCAATAAGATAAAAAGGTAATTAGATATTATGCAATTTTGCAGCCAGCTTGTTTGCATGGCTCAGAAGTGTATTAAGAGCATGGCCAATTTAATGTCGATATGGGGCTTTTGTACATCATCTTGTCCCCCAGCGCCTAATTTAGCTTTGGGTGCTGTTTTCACAACGTGTTA
Source organism: Lepidochelys kempii (assembly GCF_965140285.1). Classification (NCBI taxonomy): domain Eukaryota; kingdom Metazoa; phylum Chordata; order Testudines; family Cheloniidae; genus Lepidochelys; species Lepidochelys kempii. Next base: position 14,840,831 of record NC_136380.1, read on the forward strand.
TAAGCAGTCCATGCACATGAGTTGTGAAAGGTCATTTGTAATATTTAATTTCAACATGATTGTCAGGTTGAAAGGTCCTGGCTCATTCTACCCTGGATTATTACATGAGATTCCCATTGAATTCTGTGGAGCATCTGTAGCTCTGCAATGGTCTGGTCTATTTATTTTTTTGTGTACTGCATTTCTGTGTGCCTAGGCATCTTGTCTGCTGGAGGCCACTGTATTCAGTTTAGATGGATACACTCCAGCCTGCAGCATCTGCTCTAGGAAATTGCATAGTCCTATTTCAGCTCTATGCAGAGTTAGATAACATGGGGCTGCTAAAATGCTTATGCTAGGTCTACACTAGAGCTTATTTAATTGGTAGCACCTGTGCTTACAACTGCAGAGCTGTTTGTCAGTGTCTACAAGGCTTTGCAGTCATTTTGCCTGAAGATACGACTGCATTTTGTGCACGCAAAAAAAGAGAACCGCAGAGCAGTGCAGACGTCTCCTGGTTAAGAAAAACCAAACAAGAACGAGCTACAGTGATGTCAAGAGAGCACTGTATGTGTCTCCTCTAGCAAGATGCATCTGAAATGAACTCAAGATGGCAATTACTGCCAGCCAACTGCTATAAGGGTGAAGATCTAGTATTCAGGGCATAAGATCCATCCACATACACCACAATTTCAGTGGAAGCCTGTTACACAGTACACAGGAGCCTGCAGCAGCATAAACTTTGAAGAAGTTCTTATGTTATCAATCACACCCTTACTGGGTCCTTACCTATGTGCCTGGGCCCAGTGACTGGTCGCATGACTAGATATGCACAGGACCACAATTTGGATTTTCTGGCAGAACTTTATATATGCTGATGATAGCACGTTATTTTTATTGTCTGTTGACTTCTTGAGCTTTGCTCTGAAGCTCAACAGCTCGGTAGTTTGTCCTCCTGCAGGAGAGCAGGAAAAGCGAGTGTTGTGTTTGGGCTGCACAGTGTAGAACAATGTTGGTTGTTTTTTTTAAAAAAAAATCCTAGAAAGGTTTTACACATTGACTCCCCCTCCCAGTCACACCCAAATTCCACTCTCACACAACCCTCCTTCCCCACCCCTGCCCCAGATACAGTCATGTAGGGGATCGAAGGTAGCAAGCAACCTGTGGGCTACAACCGGTACTCCAGCCTATGACCCAGAATAGCCACTGTACTCTCTGTAGCAGCTGTGGGCGGGGTAAGGCCACTTGATCAGCACAAGTGGATTCAGAGGCCCTGCCCACCCAACAGCCCCCTCCATGCTGGCCCAGTGGAAGCCATCATAAGGGGTGACTGCCCATGAAATAGGGCCATTGGCACCTGCCCACTTCTGGGAGGGCAATGCAGGGGATTAAGTGGTGCAGAAGGTCTTGGGCCAATCTAGTTTTGCGGAAGCAAAATAAAGACTAAATTTTGGGCCTAGCCCATCTGATAATGGTGGTAGATTACTTAGGGTCAGCGTCCAATAGCTACAGAGCATTACTTGTGACAGTAATTGTCAGCATTGCCAACCTCAAGAGATCAAAAGACATGAGACTGGCATCAAATTGTGGGGTTTGTGTGTATGTCTTTTGACTTTTTAACTCCCCCGCTATTCCTCTGCCGGTGCGTGCGTGATAATTGCAGGTTGAAAAAAAAAATCAACCTTTAATGCACACAAAAGTGCCACCTCTCCCTGGCTGCTTGGATGGAGACTCTGCTTAGTCTTGTCTCACCCCTAAAATCCCTTTCCTCTTCCTGTCTGACTTGCCCCCCTCCTGGTGTATTTCCTTTGGTCAGAGAAGGGCTGGATGGTCAATCGGTTTAGAACCACTGACCTAAATTAATGCATTATTATTCACAGATAAATGTGTTACTTTTTAGGGCTGATGAGCTAGACATTAATTTAAAGTTCTTTTAACATGAGTATCATTCATGGAGTATCACAGCAAAGACAATATGGGACTGGCTTAGCCTTTTACACTTCCCAGGCCGCCCCACCCCATCCCCCGACTCTTTTGCCCAAGACCCTCCCCCCGACCCCAGCCTTCACCCTGCCTCCCCGAGTCCAGAACCCCCGTCCCTGACTCCCCCTGAACACCCCCCCGCTCCAGCCTGCCACCCCCTGCTCCCTCCCCCACGGGTATGCTGTCACATATTCTGTACCAGATACAGACTAGCTACAGAGCTTGCTTATACGCACCAGATGTGTTCCTCAAAAGATCCCTTAATGCGCAGCCAGGTAAGGCTGTTGGCTGAGGTGAGCTTAAATAAGGTATTTTACACTCAGCACCACCTAGTGGGTGAAAAGTATAACACAGTTTAGGGTTTCATTACAACTGTCCTCCCTTCTTGTCCTCTGGAACCCCCCCTTCCACTCCCCTCACCCTCTCCTCACTCCCCCTCCTCTCGAACCCCCCTTCCACTCCCCTCACCCTCTCCTCACTCCCCCTCCTCTCGAACCCCCCTTCCACTCCCCTCACCCTCTCCTCACTCCCCCTCCTCTCGAACCCCCCTTCCACTCCCCTCACCCTCTCCTCACTCCCCCTCCTCTCAAACCCTCCTTCCACTCCCCTCACCCACTCCTCACTCCCCCTCCTCTCGAACCCCCCTTCCACTCCCCTCACCCTCTCCTCACTCCCCCTCCTCTCAAACCCCCTTCCACTCCCCTCACCCACTCCTCACTCCCCCTCCTCTCGAACCCCCCTTCCACTCCCCTCACCCTCTCCTCACTCCCCCTCCTCTCGAACCCCCTCTTCCACTCCCTTCACCCACTCCTCACTCCCCCTCCTCTCGAACCCCCCTTCCACTCCCCTCACCCTCTCCTCACTCCCCCTCCTCTCGAACCCCCCTTCCACTCCCCTCACCCTCTCCTCACTCCCCCTCCTCTCGAACCCCCCTTCCACTCCCCTCACCCTCTCCTCACTCCCCCTCCTCTCGAACCCCCCTTCCACTCCCCTCACCCTCTCCTCACTCCCCCTCCTCTCAAACCCTCCTTCCACTCCCCTCACCCACTCCTCACTCCCCCTCCTCTCGAACCCCCCTTCCACTCCCCTCACCCTCTCCTCACTCCCCCTCCTCTCAAACCCCCTTCCACTCCCCTCACCCACTCCTCACTCCCCCTCCTCTCGAACCCCCCTTCCACTCCCCTCACCCTCTCCTCACTCCCCCTCCTCTCGAACCCCCTCTTCCACTCCCTTCACCCACTCCTCACTCCCCCTCCTCTCGAAACCACATCCACTCCCCTCACCCTCTCCTCACTCCCCCTCCTCTCAAACCCCCGCTTCCACTCCCCTCACCCTCTCCTCACTCCCCCTCCTCTCGAACCCCCGCTTCCACTCCCCTCACCCTCTCCTCACTCCCCCTTCTCTCGAACCCCCCTTCCACTCCCCTCACCCTCTCCTCACTCCCCCTCCTCTCGAAACCCCCCTTCCACTCCCCTCACCCACTCCTCACTCCCCCTTCTCTCAAACCCCCGCTTCCACTCCCCTCACCCTCTCCTCACTCCCCCTCCTCTCGAACCCCCATCCACTCCCCTCACCCTCTCCTCACTCCCCCTCCTCTCGAACCCCCCTTCCACTCCCCTCACCCTCTCCTCACTCCCCCTCCTCTCAAACCCCCGCTTCCACTCCCCTCACCCTCTCCTCACTCCCCCTCCTCTCGAAACCCCCTTCCACTCCCCTCACCCTCTCCTCACTCCCCCTCCTCTCGAACCCCCTCTTCCACTCCCTTCACCCACTCCTCACTCCCCCTCCTCTCGAAACCACATCCACTCCCCTCACCCTCTCCTCACTCCCCCTCCTCTCGAACCCCCCTTCCACTCCCCTCACCCTCTCCTCACTCCCCCTCCTCTCGAACCCTCCTTCCACTCCCCTCACCCTCTCCTCACTCCCCCTCCTCTCGAACCCCCCTTCCACTCCCCTCACCCTCTCCTCACTCCCCCTCCTCTCGAACCCCCTCTTCCACTCCCTTCACCCACTCCTCACTCCCCCTCCTCTCGAAACCACATCCACTCCCCTCACCCTCTCCTCACTCCCCCTCCTCTCAAACCCCCGCTTCCACTCCCCTCACCCTCTCCTCACTCCCCCTCCTCTCGAACCCCCCTTCCACTCCCCTCACCCTCTCCTCACTCCCCCTCCTCTCGAACCCTCCTTCCACTCCCCTCACCCTCTCCTCACTCCCCCTCCTCTCGAACCCCCGCTTCCACTCCCCTCACCCTCTCCTCACTCCCCCTCCTCTCGAACCCCCCTTCCACTCCCCTCACCCTCTCCTCACTCCCCTCCTCTCAAACCCCCGCTTCCACTCCCCTCACCCTCTCCTCACTCCCCCTCCTCTCGAACCCCCGCTTCCACTCCCCTCACCCTCTCCTCACTCCCCCTTCTCTCGAACCCCCCTTCCACTCCCCTCACCCTCTCCTCACTCCCCCTCCTCTCGAAACCCCCCTTCCACTCCCCTCACCCACTCCTCACTCCCCCTTCTCTCAAACCCCCGCTTCCACTCCCCTCACCCTCTCCTCACTCCCCCTCCTCTCGAACCCCCATCCACTCCCCTCACCCTCTCCTCACTCCCCCTCCTCTCGAACCCCCCTTCCACTCCCCTCACCCTCTCCTCACTCCCCCTCCTCTCAAACCCCCGCTTCCACTCCCCTCACCCTCTCCTCACTCCCCCTCCTCTCGAAACCCCCTTCCACTCCCCTCACCCTCTCCTCACTCCCCCTCCTCTCGAACCCCCTCTTCCACTCCCTTCACCCACTCCTCACTCCCCCTCCTCTCGAAACCACATCCACTCCCCTCACCCTCTCCTCACTCCCCCTCCTCTCAAACCCCCGCTTCCACTCCCCTCACCCTCTCCTCACTCCCCCTCCTCTCGAACCCCCCTTCCACTCCCCTCACCCTCTCCTCACTCCCCCTCCTCTCGAACCCCCCTTCCACTCCCCTCACCCTCTCCTCACTCCCCCTTCTCTCGAACCCCCCTTCCACTCCCCTCACCCTCTCCTCACTCCCCCTCCTCTCGAAACCCCCCTTCCACTCCCCTCACCCACTCCTCACTCCCCCTTCTCTCAAACCCCCGCTTCCACTCCCCTCACCCTCTCCTCACTCCCCCTCCTCTCGAACCCCCATCCACTCCCCTCACCCTCTCCTCACTCCCCCTCCTCTCGAACCCCCCTTCCACTCCCCTCACCCTCTCCTCACTCCCCCTCCTCTCAAACCCCCGCTTCCACTCCCCTCACCCTCTCCTCACTCCCCCTCCTCTCGAAACCCCCTTCCACTCCCCTCACCCTCTCCTCACTCCCCCTCCTCTCGAACCCCCTCTTCCACTCCCTTCACCCACTCCTAACTCCCCCTCCTCTCGAAACCACATCCACTCCCCTCACCCTCTCCTCACTCCCCATCCTCTCAAACCCCCGCTTCCACTCCCCTCACCCTCTCCTCACTCCCCCTCCTCTCGAACCCCCCTTCCACTCCCCTCACCCTCTCCTCACTCCCCCTCCTCTCGAACCCCCCTTCCACTCCCCTCACCCTCTCCTCACTCCCCCTCCTCTCGAACCCCCCTTCCACTCCCCTCACCCTCTCCTCACTCCCCCTCCTCTCGAACCCCCTCTTCCACTCCCTTCACCCACTCCTCACTCCCCCTCCTCTCGAAAACCACATCCACTCCCTCACCCTCTCCTCACTCCCCTCCTCTCAAACCCCCGCTTCCACTCCCCTCACCCTCTCCTCACTCCCCCTCCTCTCGAACCCCCCTTCCACTCCCTCACCCTCTCCTCACTCCCCCTCCTCTCGAACCCTCCTTCCACTCCCCTCACCTCTCCTCACTCCCCCTCCTCTCGAACCCCCGCTTCCACTCCCCTCACCCTCTCCTCACTCCCCCTCCTCTCGAACCCCCCTTCCACTCCCCTCACCCTCTCCTCACTCCCCCTCCTCTCAAACCCCCGCTTCCACTCCCCTCACCCTCTCCTCACTCCCCTCCTCTCGAACCCCCGCTTCCACTCCCCTCACCCTCTCCTCACTCCCCCTTCTCTCGAACCCCCCTTCCACTCCCCTCACCCTCTCCTCACTCCCCTCCTCTCGAAACCCCCTTCCACTCCCCTCACCCAATCCTCACTCCCCCTTCTCTCAAACCCCCGCTTCCACTCCCCTCACCCTCGTCCTCACTCCCCCTCCTCTCGAACCCCCATCCACTCCCCTCACCCTCTCCTCACTCCCCCTCCTCTCGAACCCCCCTTCCACTCCCCCTCACCCTCTCCTCACTCCCCCTCCTCTCAAACCCCCGCTTCACTCCCCTCACCCTCTCCTCACTCCCCCTCCTCTCGAAACCCCCTTCCACTCCCCTCACCCTCTCCTCACTCCCCCTCCTCTCGAACCCCCTCTTCCACTTCCTCACCCACTCCTCACTCCCCCCTCCTCTCGAAACCACATCCACTCCCCTCACCCTCTCCTCACTCCCCCTCCTCTCAAACCCCCGCTTCCACTCCCCTCACCCTCTCCTCACTCCCCCTCCTCTCGAACCCCCCTTCCACTCCCCTCACCCTCTCCTCACTCCCCCTCCTCTCGAACCCCCTTCCACTCCCCTCACCCTCTCCTCACTCCCCCTCCTCTCGAACCCCCCTTCCACTCCCCTCACCCTCTCCTCACTCCCCCCTCCTCTCGAACCCCCTCTTCCACTCCCTTCACCCACTCCTCACTCCCCCTCCTCTCGAAACCACATCCACTCCCCTCACCCTCTCCTCACTCCCCCTCCTCTCGAACCCCCATCCACTCCCCTCACCCTCTCCTCACTCCCCCTCCTCTCGAACCCCCCTTCCACTCCCCTCACCCTCTCCTCACTCCCCCTCCTCTCAAACCCCCGCTTCCACTCCCCTCACCCTCTCCTCACTCCCCCTCCTCTCGAAACCCCCTTCCACTCCCCTCACCCTCTCCTCACTCCCCCTCCTCTCGAACCCCCTCTTCCACTCCCTTCACCCACTCCTCACTCCCCCTCCTCTCGAAACCACATCCACTCCCCTCACCCTCTCCTCACTCCCCCTCCTCTCAAACCCCCGCTTCCACTCCCCTCACCCTCTCCTCACTCCCCCTCCTCTCGAACCCCCCTTCCACTCCCCTCACCCTCTCCTCACTCCCCCTCCTCTCGAACCCCCCTTCCACTCCCCTCACCCTCTCCTCACTCCCCCTCCTCTCGAACCCCCCTTCCACTCCCTCACCCTCTCCTCACTCCCCCTCCTCTCGAACCCCTCTTTCCACTCCCTTCACCCACTCCTCACTCCCCCTCCTCTCGAAACCACATCCACTCCCCTCACCCTCTCCTCACTCCCCCTCCTCTCAAACCCCCGCTTCCACTCCCCTCACCCTCTCCTCACTCCCCCTCCTCTCGAACCCCCCTTCCACTCCCCTCACCCTCTCCTCACTCCCCCTCCTCTCGAACCCCCTCTTCCACTCCCTTCACCCACTCCTCACTCCCCCTCCTCTCGAAACCACATCCACTCCCTCACCCTCTCCTCACTCCCCCTCCTCTCGAACCCCCGCTTCCACTCCCCTCACCCTCTCCTCACTCCCCCTCCTCTCGAACCCCCCTTCCACTCCCCTCACCCTCTCCTCACTCCCCCTCCTCTCAAACCCCCGCTTCCACTCCCCTCACCCTCTCCTCACTCCCCCCTCCTCTCGAAACCCCCTTCCACTCCCCTCACCCTCTCCTCACTCCCCCTCCTCTCGAACCCCCTCTTCCACTCCCTTCACCCACTCCTCACTCCCCCTCCTCTCGAAACCACATCCACTCCCCTCACCCTCTCCTCACTCCCCCTCCTCTCAAACCCCCGCTTCCACTCCCCTCACCCTCTCCTCACTCCCCCTCCTCTCGAACCCCCCTTCCACTCCCCTCACCCTCTCCTCACTCCGCCTCCTCTCGAACCCCATCCACTCCCCTCACCCTCTCCTCACTCCCCCTCCTCTCGAACCCCCCTTCCACTCCCCCTCACCCTCTCCTCACTCCCCCTCCTCTCAAACCCCCGCTTCCACTCCCTCACCCTCTCCTCACTCCCCCTCCTCTCGAAACCCCCTTCCACTCCCCTCACCCTCTCCTCACTCCCCCTCCTCTCGAACCCCCTCTTCCACTTCCTTCACCCACTCCTCACTCCCCCTCCTCTCGAAACCACATCCACTCCCCTCACCCTCTCCTCACTCCCCCTCTCTCGAACCCCCTCTTCCACTCCCCTCACCCTCTCCTCACTCCCCCTCCTCTCGAACCCCCCTTCCACTCCCCTCACCCTCTCCTCACTCCCCCTCCTCTCGAAACCCCCTTCCACTCCCCCTCACCCTCTCCTCACTCCCCCTCCTCTCGAACCCCCCTTCCACTCCCCTCACCCTCTCCTCACTCCCCCTCCTCTCGAACCCCCTCTTCCACTCCCCTCACCCTCTCCTCACTCCCCCTCCTCTCGAAACCACATCCACTCCCCTCACCCTCTCCTCACTCCCCCTCCTCTCGAACCCCCGCTTCCACTCCCCTCACCCTCTCCTCACTCCCCCTCCTCTCGAACCCCCCTTCCACTCCCCTCACCCTCTCCTCACTCCCCCTCCTCTCGAACCCTCCTTCCACTCCCCTCACCCTCTCCTCACTCCCCCTCCTCTCGAACCCCCGCTTCCACTCCCCTCACCCTCTCCTCACTCCCCCTCCTCTCGAACCCCCCTTCCACTCCCCTCACCCTCTCCTCACTCCCCCTCCTCTCGAACCCCCCTTCCACTCCCCTCACCCTCTCCTCACTCCCCCTCCTCTCGAACCCCCGTTTCCACTCCCCTCACCCTCTCCTCACTCCCCCTCCTCTCGAACCCCCGCTTCCACTCCCCTCACCCTCTCCTCACTCCCCCTCCTCTCGAACCCCCATCCACTCCCCTCACCCTCTCCTCACTCCCCCTCCTCTCGAACCCCCCCTTCCACTCCCCTCACCCTCTCCTCACTGCCCCTCCTCTCGAACCCCCCCTTCCACTCCCCTCACCCTCTCCTCACTCCCCCTCCTCTCGAACCCCCCTTCCACTCCCCTCACCCTCTCCTCACTCCCCCTCCTCTCGAACCCCCCTTCCACTCCCCTCACCCTCTCCTCACTCCCCCTCCTCTCGAACCCCCCTTCCACTCCCCTCACCCTCTCCTCACTCCCCCTCCTCTCGAACCCCCCTTCCACTCCCCTCACCCTCTCCTCACTCCCCCTCCTCTCGAACCCCCCTTCCACTCCCCTCACCCTCTCCTCACTCCCCCTCCTCTCGAACCCCCCCTTCCACTCCCCTCACCCTCTCCTCACTCCCCCTCCTCTCGAACCCCCCCTTCCACTCCCCTCACCCTCTCCTCACTCCCCCTCCTCTCGAACCCCCGCTTCCACTCCCCTCACCCTCTCCTCACTCCCCCTCCTCTCGAACCCCCCGCTTCCACTCCCCTCACCCTCTCCTCACTCCCCCTCCTCTTGAACCCCCGCTTCCACTCCCCTCACCCTCTCCTCACTCCCCCTCCTCTTGAAACCCCCCTTCCACTCCCCTCACCCTCTCCTCACTCCCCCTCCTCTCGAACCCCCCTTCCACTCCCCTCACCCTCTCCTCACTCCCCCTCCTCTCGAACCCCCCTTCCACTCCCCTCACCCTCTCCTCACTCCCCCTCCTCTCGAACCCCCGCTTTCACTCCCCTCACCCTCTCCTCACTCCCCCTCCTCTCGAATCCCCCTTCCACTCCCCTCACCCACTCCTCACTCCCCCTCCTCTCGAACCCCCCTTCCACTCCCCTCACCCTCTCCTCACTCCCCCTCCTCTCGAACCCCCCTTCCACTCCCCTCACCCTCTCCTCACTCCCCCTCCTCTCGAACCCTCCTTCCACTCCCCTCACCCACTCCTCTCTCCCCCTCCTCTTGAACCCCTCCATCCACTCCCCTCCCCACCACTCCCTCTCCCTCCTCTCGAACCCCCCTTCTACTCCCCTCACCCTCTCCTCACTCCCCCTCCTCTCGAACCCCCGCTTTCACTCCCCTCACCCTCTCCTCACTCCCCCTCCTCTCGAACCCCCCTTCCACTCCCCTCACCCACTCCTCACTCCCCCTCCTCTCGAACCCCCCTTCCACTCCCCTCACCCTCTCCTCACTCCCCCTCCTCTCGAAGCCCCTCTTCCACTCCCCTCACCCACTCCTCACTCCCCCTCCTCTCGAACCCCCCTTCCACTCCCCTCACCCTCTCCTCACTCCCCCTCCTCTCGAACCCCCGCTTCCACTCCCCTCACCCTCTCCTCACTCCCCCTCCTCTCGAACCCCCCTTCCACTCCCCTCACCCTCTCCTCACTCCCCCTCCTCTTGAACCCCTCCATCCACTCCCCTCCCCACCACTCCCTCTCCCTCCTCTCGAACCCCCCTTCCACTCCCCTCACCTCCCTCCCCCCTCGAATCCCCCCTTCCACTCCCTTCACCACCCCTCCCTCTCCCTCCTCTCGAACCCCCCCATCCACTCCCTTTGCCCACTCCTCCTCTGAGCCCCCCTTCCACTCCCCGTGTCTCCCTCCCCCTCCTTTGGAGCCCACCCTTCCACTCCCCTTCCCACTCCTCTCAACCCCCCTTCCCACTCACCTCAGCACCCCTCCTCTCAAACCCCCCTTCCACTCCCCTCACCTCCCTCCCCCCTCGAACCCCCCCTTCCACTCCCTTCACCACCCTCCCTCTCCCTCCTCTCTAACCCCCCTTCCCACTCCCCTCACCACCCTCCCTCTCCAACCCCCCTTCCCAGTCCCCTCACCACCCTCCCTCTCCCTCCTCTCTAACCCCCCTTCCCTCTCCCCTCACCACCCTCCCTCTCCAACCCCCCTTCCCAGTCCCCTCACCACCACCACTTCCACTCCCCTCCCCCCTCCTCTCAAACTCCCCCTTCCACTCCCCTTGCCGCCCCTCCCTCCCAGTCCTCTGCAACCCCCCTTCCACTCCCCTCCTCCTGCCCCCAGTATGCCCCTGCACCCCTTAAATCTGCCTCCTGATCCCCCTCACTCTCTCTATGCACCTTTCAGAGCATCTCCCTGATCCTCACAGTCCCTGTGTCCCGCCCACCCCCCAGATGGTTGGCAGCCATGTGGCCTGTGGGCCTGGTTTCATGTTCAGTGTCATGAGGGAGGTGGCAGTCAGCTTTATTAAGGGCAGCCCCCTTCCACATGCAGACAGACTGTAGGGGAGTGGCAGCTGTTAGGGACACATGGAATATTCAAAGGCTATTATATCAACTTCATAAATGTACGTATATCTGTGGGCTAGGGGTTGTATTCTAGCTCCATGGGGGAGCTGTAAGAGATTCCTGCATGAACTAAAAGTCACTTGGGGGACAGAGAAATTAATACAAATCCTTAGTCTGGAAACCAGGCTGGAGAACCCTCCCTGCCTGGGGGAAATTGCATAGACTGGTTTGACCTGGTTGGCGAAGCCTAGCAAGCAACGACTGAGAAGTGAGGACATTGAAACCTGCCAGGGGCTCCATGTGGCAGATGGGTATTGTCTAGTGAGCATGCAGACAGGCGGTTTTTTGTTTTTAAGGTATGTTCTTTCTGTAATGCTTTTGATCTGAATAAGTAGTATCTTGCCTTACAAATGCTAGCAAGTCACTGGTGAACTCTGTCATTGGCCCTACCAGAATTGCAGGTGCTGCCATAAAGTCAGGCCTTCTAATGGGATCACAGTGGATAGCAGCTAAATCCCTAGTCTACAGGGAAGGAATCCCAGAACTCTGCCCTGCAAAATGTGATGGGTAGAGGCCGGAGATCTGACTGAGGTGTCCTCAAGAAGGCAACAATGGCAGTCAGAGGCGCCTTGGAAGCCATGATATTTCTGAGTAAGTTCTTTCACCTCTTGACCCCAGCCGAGCCTGGTTTGCCCATTGATTGCCCTGTTTTTATCTCAGCACAGTGCTGCATAGTTCTCTTCATCGGCCTCTTCTTCACTCGTTTGTGGCTGGTCAGCGTCCTGTATGCAACATGGTGGCTTCTGGACTGGGACAAGCCAAGCAAAGGTGGGCGACGAATTCACTGCATCAGGAACAGCGTCATCTGGAGATACATGAGGGACTATTTCCCCGCCACTGTAAGTGCAACCAAAGGTAGGGTCTAATCCAGTTCCCACTGAAGTTTATGGGAAGGAACTCCCATTTTGTTCCATGGGCATTAGATCAGGCTCTTACAGCCCTGAAGAGGGGCCAAGGGATCCTAGCACTGGACCTAATAAGTCAGCACTAGATTTTACTGCTTTGTCTTTCACCGCCTGGAGGGAAGGGTGGGCTAGAGATTAGGGCAGAGGGTAGGAGACCTGGTGCTTGACCTTGTAATAGTTGTTTAGCCAGCATTTTCAGACCCACAGACCAAAATAAATCTGGCTTTAGATGCCTACCTCTTCAGTTTCACTACACCTTGGGAGGTAGGGAAATAGTCTCCCCATTTTCCATCCATGTGTGTTTAGATTCTTGTCCTGCACCCTCTGTGGTATCTGAGCACTTTTAAGGAAGCTGAAGAACCAGGGACACTAAGTGAAGTTACACAGCCAGTCAGGAGCTGAGATTGGACTTAAACTCAAGAGTTCCCGGCTCCTAGGTCCTGTTCTTAGAGCAATTTACAGACAAGTAGCTGGCTGGAAATTAACTGGCTTGAAGTCGAGACTGTAGCCCCCAGCTGCAGGGCCGGGTGTACATTTTAAATCCTAACTGGCGCTTTGTTTTACTGTTGGCTATACAGCACCCTGAGTGCACATGACACAAGGCGCATGTGCAGAACCCATGAGAGGGCTGGCTTCAAAGTGCTTGCAGTTTCCAGGCATAAGCTGTGCAGTACAAAGCCATAGGCGCTGACTCTGTGGGTGATCCGGGGCTGGAGCACCCATGGGGAAAAATTAGTGGGTGCTCTGCACCCACCGGCAGCTCCCTGCCCCACCCCAGCTCACCTCCACCTCCCCCCGAGTGTGCCGCCGAGTCCTGCTTCTCCCTGCTCCCTCCCAGCGCTTGTGCTGCGAAACAGCTGTTTCACGCAGCAAGCGCTGGGAGGGAGGGGGGAAGAGGAGGAGGAATGTGGCGCGCTCGGGGAAGAGGCAGGGCCGAGACGGGGATTTGGGGAGGGATCCAATAGGGGCAGGGAGGGGGCGGAGTCAGGGCTGGGCCAGGGGCTGGGCCAGGGGAGGGGTGAGCACCCACTGGTGCCAAGGAAAGTTGGCGCCTGTGTACAAAGCAACGTATTATGGAGAGTCAGGGATCCTGCCATGGAGTGAGACCAAACTAGGCTGGAGTCTGAGAATCTTTAGGTCAGGTCACAAGACCTGCCTCTTCAAGAGCTGCTTGGGTGCGGGGGAGAAGCTGACAAAACCCCCCAATCAATGCTCTTAAGAACCAAAGCCAGAGCCTCCAGAAGTCCACTACTACAGGCCTCGCCATGCCAGCCTGTTAGCCTGGGAGGCAGACAGATACTACTGCTAAGTACAATAGAGAAGATTGACCCGGTGAGGATCCTACAGGCAGAACACTTCAAACAGGTGGGCTGTCAGGAGCTCAGAGAGGGAGGGCCATGGGGCAAACGTTAACCAGGAAGGCGTTTTCCATAGATTCCAAAGCCAAAAGGGACCAGTGTGATCATCGAATCGGATCTCCTGGCCAAAGGACTTCCCTGAATTAGAATCTACCTTTTAGAAAGACATCCAATATTGAATTTTAAAAAACGTTGCCAGTGACGGAGAATCCGCCACAACCCTTGGCAAGCTGTTCCAGTGGTTAACGACCTTCACTGTTCAAAAACTGCCCCTTATTTCTAGTCGGAGGTTGTCTAGCATCAGCTTCCAGCCACTGGTTCTCGTTACACCATTGTCTGCTAGACTGAAGAGCCCTCTACCGCCAAGTTTTTGTTCCCCCTTTAGGTACTTACAGGCTGATCAAGTCACCCCTTAACCTTCTCTTTGATAAATGAATCACTATAAAGATACGGTTTGCAATCCTTTAATCGTTCTTGTGGCCCTTCTCTGAACCCTCTCCCATTTATCAACATCCTTCTTGAACTGTGGACACCAGAACTGGACACAGGATTCCCAGTGCCCTTATGACCTCCCTAACTTGCGATTCCCCTGGTTATATATCCAAGGATTGCATTGGCCTGTTGGCCACAGAGTCACACTGGGAGCTCATGTTCAGCTGGTTAGATACCTAGCATTTTGTGGTTGTTGTGAATAGGGTGGCATGAAAGGCAGCACAGAGTTGGGAGTGGATGAAGGGGGCGCAGGGAGAGAAGAGTCAGCAGAGAAGGGACAAAGGGACCAGCAGAGAAGTCTTCAGGACAGGGATATAGAGAAGGTACAGAATGGGTGTAGTGGGGCTGCCATCCTTCTAAGGCTTCATGGGGGAAGTGAAACTTGATCTCCAGTGTCTTTGAATGAAAGATACCCTGAGTTATTAAAAGAACTGGGGATACCCTTGGGCAACAATGGTGGAAGTGTGTTCTGCTATACATGAGCCTGTCATACATGGACGTTGGCTACTGGCATTCAGATACCACACCCCTCTGACAGCAATGGTGAGCAGCCCTGCTTTGGGTCTACAAGGAATATTGCTCTGCAAGAGCATGTATTTAGTGCACTTCTTAAGTGCCAAGGATATGCACACCGCTGCTGCTGCTTCCTGTGAGGGAAGTGAAAGGGAAGTGCAGCGCTGCAAGTAATAAGAATAAATCGGTGCAGAGATTAGGGGTGGGCAGAAGACAACCCAGAGTCTCTGTTTGGCCAGAACTCACTGATGGGTTTTGATTTGGAGCCAGTGGGGGAAAAAGGTGGATGCTTGTGTAACACCTGCTTCATTTGGGACGTCTGCTTTTAAATAATCCGTGCAGTCCTGGAGTTACAAGATGCAGCCTGTGGCCATCCTCATCTTTTAGGCCTCAACTCAGCAAAGCACTTTAGCACAGGGTTTAGAGCACAGTCCATACTTTCCCGAGTCAGTGCATCCTTAAGGAGGTGCAGCCCATGGAGACGACAGATCCCAGCCAGTACCGCTCATTTTCCTCCGAGCAGCCTTAGAATGAGTCTGCAGGCAGCTGATGGCAAATACGTGCAGGTGTTTGGGGTTCGGGGGCCTTGCTATTCCTACAGCAACAGAATACAGCCGGCTATCCTACCAAGCTGCCCCTCGTCCAGACTTGCACGTGAGTGCCAGAGAGGTACTTTATGGGTTTGTAGGCACATTTGGTTTTTTTCAGTGTTTTTAAAATATTCCAGAATGCAGGACACCATCTGGCATTCCAGCATTTTCCAGGGAATGAAGTCCCCCAATTCCCCCCTCCCCCTACTCCACCAACCCTTATTTTAATGGTTGCTTCCTTCCAGATGCCCCACTGTTGCTCGGCTAGGTGCCGGCACTTGTCATTCGTGTACATTAGTTAATTAAGCCAGCCAGCTTTGCAGAGTGTTATTTGCACATGTGTCAGGGTTGAGTAATATTTTGTAGGCAAGTGAAATCTCATTTGTTTTTTCATTATCATCATCATGACAGCAACAAGGGAGGGGGATGGGTTGCCTGGGCTGCTTCAAAAAAGTGACAATTTTACAAGGCTGTATGAAGCCTTCAGAGCACAATGCGATAGGAAATCTGCAGTTCTTGCTTATCTGTGAAATGGGGATAATGAAGTACAGCGGGACTAACCTGTAGTCATCAGCGAGCCAGAAGTAGATCCAAAAATAAGTTCTTCAAGTCTCAATTTACAGTCCCCTGCTCTAACTACTGGACACTTTCCTGTGAGCTTGTATCATTTTTCCCAACAATTCTTTAACAGACCAACCTCCACTCCTCGTTAAGTCCTATCAACACGACTAAAGTGGTAAGAGAATTACTTATTATTTGCACTTCAGTAATATCTAGGGGCCCTAGCCAGGGATCAGGGCCCCATTGTGCTAGGCCTGGTATAAACAAGAATAAAAAGACAATCTCTGCTTTGGAGAGCAGCCAGTCTCCTTGAGCCCCATTCCAGCAGAGCCGCATCTGGCTCTAAACACTAGACCAAAGAGTTTTTAAGAGTCCCCATTGCAAAGGGCTACTGGATCTCCCCTGCATGCTGCTGGACTACAGCAGCCATACTAATTTTTAAGACATAACATTTTAAGCTTTTCTGAAATTGCTCTCCTGATGCCCATTGTACTTTACATTTCTCCTGGGTGCAGTGATCAAAACTAACAATGCCTTTGAATCTGAGTGCCCAGTGGCACTGTAGACGTTAGGGATCCCTCTGTGATAAGGAAGGAGCAGAGGCTGCAAGAGAGATATTTATGCTGTGGACAAGGAACAGTCACTGCTGCAGAGCTCTGGACTGGGAAGGATTAATATTGTCAACAATAATACTTGAGCACGGCTACATAAATGCTGTTGTTAAAATGCTGTACAGACAGTAGCTGATTGAATCTCACAAGACCCCCATGTAATAGGCAATTATCCATCACCAAGTGGGGAAACTGAGGCACTGAGGAGCTGAGTCACTTTACAGTCACATAAGGAGTCAGTATCAGAGTTTGATTTGGAATGCAAGAATTCCCAGTAAAGGGCCATGAAATATTTGCATCACTTCTGGGCTCAAGGTCCAATGCCTTCCACAAACAGGGACAGAAGGGAGACTTGTGTCACTGAAGTCAGAGTCATACCAAGGGCAAGTCTGGGTCAGCACATTCACAAAGCTACTAGATTTGCAAGTCCCCTTCCTCCCTCCTGGCAAGCCACCCGCCCTCACCAAGGGCCCACTGAAATCAACAAGAGTCTTTCCATTGATTTCAGCAGGCATTTGGTCCGGCCCCCAAGAGCTCCAAGTTCTCTCCCACCATCTAAGAGCAAGTCCCTGGAACAGGGTGGCGTGCCTCTTTACAGGCCAGAGGCCAGCCCTTCCTACCACACCCAGGCTGGGGTGTGGTGTTTAATGAATAGAACCAGCTGGGTATGGTGGAACTGCTTCTCTCTAGGGTGACCATCTGTCCCATTTTTAAAGGGACAGTTCCATTATTTGGGACTTTTTCTTATATTGGCGCCTATTACCCCCAACCCTCTGTCCTGTTTTTTCACAGTTGCTATCTGGTAACCCTACCTATGAAGAACAGCAGGGAGCTGCAGAGAGGGGGATTATCAGGGAGGAACAAGCAGTGTCACTGGCTGCTGGGAGCCAGCAGGCAAGACTAAGTTTTCAGGGAAGAGGCTCCAGGCAGGGAAGGTGTGGGAGACCCCCCCCAGCAGGAAGACAGGGAGCAGGGACTTGAGAACTTTTATTCTGAATGGTTTGTCAGGTTAATAAATCTACCCATGGGGAGGGGTGTTGCTGAAGCTAAGTGAGTGTGTGATGTTTTAAAGGGGCTATGAAGAGGGGAAACTGAGGCAGAGCTTGCAGTGCTACCCCCGGCCATGAGGGGGCACTCAGGAAGTAGCCAGCCTGTTCAGTCTCCAAATCTTCCTTTCCCGCCCCTACCTTTAGATGGCCCTGAGAGGTCCCTGGTCCGGTTGTGGGGGGAGGGATTGGCTGGTGATCCCTGTGGGAGGAAGAGGAAAATATCCTGTGGAGTTCAACAAACAGAAAAGCTTAACTCCTGTTGAATATACAGGTTCATAAATTATAAAGCCAGAAGGGACCACAGGGATCATCTGCTCTGCCCACCTGTCTAACACAGGTCTGAGAACTTCCCTAGGAAAAGCATCCAGAACAGATCTTTTAGAACCACATCCAATCTTGATTTAAAAATTGTCACTGGTAGAGATTCCACACCAGCCCTTGGCCGCCTGTTCCGATGGTCAGTCACATTCACTGCTAAAAGCACTGCAGCTTCTTTCTAGTCCGCCCCTGTCCAGCCGCTGGACCGTGTTATGCCTTTCTCTGCTGATGGAAGAATCCTGTATTATCAAATTTCCATTCCCTACACATAGATATGTACAGACTGCTCAAGTCACCCTTTACCCTTCGCTTTGCTGAGCTCATACAGTGAGCTCCTTAAGTCCAAGGCACGTTTTCCAACCCTGTCATCGTTTTCACGCTCCTTCTCTGAGCCCTCTCCAATTTTGAAACATCCGTCATGAACTACAGACACCAGAATGGAGCACGGCATTCCAGTAGCGGGTCTCATCAGTGCCAACACAGAAGTAATATAACCTCCCTATTCCTACATGAGATTCCCTATGTATACTGCCAAGGATCACATTAGCCCTTTTGGCCACAGCATCGCACTGGGAGCTCATGTTCACCTTATCATCTACCATTACCCCTTTCTCTCCTCCCTCTTCCCTCCCCAAATCTTTTTTTCGGAGTTATTGCTTCTAGGAAGGAGGCCACCATCCTGTAAGTATGGTTAGTGTACATACGGCCCAGAGTTTAACAGGGATTACCAATGGAGTTCCACAGAAATTGGATCTCTCAATCCTTACAGACAACAGGACATGCTAACTTGTCTATAAAGTGTTTTTAAGACAGCGCTGTAGCAGCAACTTACCTTTTCTTCACTATAACACAGCTGCTACTTCAGTTTCCCTTTCGAGGCTGGGAAGGTTAGCGCTCCAGCCAAGCCCAACAGTTCCTCTTCCAAAATAAGTAAGAATCCAAGCCCAGTGCAGGGGCGCACCACTCCCATTTTAGGAGTGCTTTGACACTGGACTTTGGTCCACAGCCTTTTGGTGGAGAACTACAAGGAGCTCCCATTCACTCCAGGTCTCTCTAGTTTTCTAGAGCAAGACACCACTCATCTTCCAGAGCCCCTTTGACTGTCTACTTAGGCCTCTTCCCAGGCTCCTTGCATAGAGAAATTCAGCAGTCAGTCCCACTCCCTTCAGGTAGGAGATCCCAAAATAAATCTTGTCTCTTCGTTGACTAATGTCTCACCCCAATTTAAAAGACAGCTCTTATATATCCCTGCCCCCTTTTCCAAGGATGCATCACTGCCCAGACTAAAACTCCCATAGTCCCTCTGAACTACAAGTCCCAGAATGCCTTGGCTCTGAGCTGAATCAGGAACAGGAACAGTGCTTGACCTTGAACCCCTCTTTAAGGGCCAGCTCACTCTGTGGCACTATCCTATAGAATCCTACAGCAGAGAAACACAGTTATATTAAATCCTATTACATGGCTTAAAAAAGCCTATTAAGTTCTACAGGATTTTTCTGTAAGGCACAGTGGCACAAGTTACCCATCTCTACATGGAGATAACTACTTCCCACACTAAGGACTTGTAATGATTAAATTAACTAATCTGGAAGATGCCATATAATTCCAAAGCATCATGACTTGCTGTACAGGTCATCAGCTGAATCTGAACCCAAGACCTTCTGCACAGGCCTCTACCACTTGAGCTAAGGGGCTAACTCCATTAGCTGGTAGCAGCAATAGGCTGTTATCCTCTAGTGAGCCAGCAACGAGTAGAGAGTGGGACACACACTGTGCTAAGATGGGTTAGGCTTGCTGCATTTGATTTCTGCCTCACCTGTTGACACACAGTCAGCAAGCATCAGACAGAAGTACCTTTGGCACCTCAGAGACTAACAAATTTATTTGAGCATAAGCTTTCGTGGGCTAAAACCCACTTCATCGGATCCATGCAGTGGAAAATACATTAGGAAGAGAGATATATATACACAGAGAACATGAAACAATGGGTGTTACCATGCACACTAAACCTTAATTGATCACTCTCCTTATAGTGTGCATGGCAACACCCATTGTTTCATGTTCTCTGTGTACATATATCTATCTTCCTACTGTACTTTCCTCTGCATGCATCTGATGAAGTGAGCTGTAGCCCACAAAAGCTTATGCCCAAATAAATTTGTTAGTCTCTAAGGCACCACAAGTACTTCTCATTCTTTTTGCTGATACAGACTAACACGGCTACTGCTCTGAAACCTGTCACCTAATGACAGGATCCCTGGGGCTTTAATAAAAGCACCACATACCCCAGGAGAGTTGGCAACACTGCATTTACACCAGGGCAAACTGGGTGCAAGCTTCTGTTTCCACAATCATTTGGGGCACTGTTTTCTATCTGTGCCAGCAATGAAGCCTGGATCGTCCCCGTGAGATCCGTGTCTGGAACTCCCCACTCACATGTGGATGAGGGACTCAGCCACTTCATGGCATCAGCCCCCCACCCAACTCTCACCTTCCAGAGGCCTCTCCTGGATCCAGATTTCCTGCTGGGAGAGGGGGCTGGAGATTGGCTGAAATGGGGCACACTGTGTCCGACCCCAAACAGGAGGGTCAGGTCAGAAACCAGCGTTGTGGAGAGACTGGCTGTCTGGTATGTGGAGTGTACCAGGGGGATGCCAGGGAGGAATTCCAGCAGCAGCAGGGCAGAGTAGGACACACCCCGAGGAAGAATCCTGACCTCCCACAAGGAGATCTCACTTCCCCTCTGCTGGAAGCCTTCCTGATACCTCCCCAATGGTGCCTTCCAGCAGATCAACCCACAGGCGCCTGAAGACAGCCAGCTCCCACACGTCCTTGTATTGCTTCATGAGGACCCCAATGTCAAAGTTCAGGCAGCCCTTGTACCTGCACCAAATCAGGGAGTATGACAAAGGAGCCCTTCCCTCTTCTGCATGCCAACACGGACTCTGAGCTAGTGCTTACCCCATGGGCCCAATGGAGTTTCCACGTTGTCTGAGCCACCATTTTCCACCTTAAGCCCCTGCTCACCTCCAGACGTCACTCCATTGCAGTAGTAACTGCAAGGCCAGAAGGCCACGCACCGCAGTTACATTCACACAGGTGTAACTGCCCTGGACTGAGGAGATCAGTCACTGATTTACACCAGTGAATGAGAGATCAGAATCAGGACCCGAGAGTCTCCTCCAAGGCAATGCTGCTGTTCTCTAGACCGCCACTGGGTGGTGCTGCAAAGCAACAAAGCCCATGCAATATAGCTCACTCTGCTGAGAGGAGGAAGAGCTGGGAAAACAGTGGACTCCCCCAAAACCTTCCTGCTCCACACAACCTTGCTTCAGGACCATGCTCCTCAGTCACACAGACGCTTAGCACTCTGCTGTCAATAGGAAAAACAACAATTAAGGCCTTATGGCTTGAAAGCCCTTTGGAAACATGGATCATGACTCCCGCTTGAAGCAGGGCAGTGTTATTATCCTGATGGAGATAACCAAGGCCTAAAGGCCCGGAGACTCGCCCAGGTCACAGGAAGACTCAGAACTGGAATGAGAGGCTTTTATTATTTATACGATGGGAGCCCCTGACTGGGGCCTCATTTTGCTGGGCAATGGGCATGAAAATATTAAGTGAGAGTCCCCTGCCCCAAAGAGCTCACAGTCTGACAGCAGGCAGGCGAGACAAGCAAAGGGAGGGGAGCGCAGACTCCAAGTGATACAGGCAGGTTTTTGCAGAGCCTGAGGCCAAGATTATCAGGAGTGACGCGTGGTTTCTCTGTGTAAAGGTTTCACAAAGCATGGAGCATTTGGAAATCAGGCTCCTGTTTAAGGCATCTGAAATCGATCACTAGGCACTGCTGAAAATGTTGGCCTGGGCCCAGGGAGGGGTCTCTTTAGAAACACAAGGTGTTGCGTGTCAAAGAGAAGACAACCTGAACAGCACACAAATATCGAAAGAGAACCACTGGGCTCTGGGAGCGAAGGCAGCCAGAACCATTCCGCTGGGCAGGGCTTGGAAGGAAAGCGTTCCGGTGCTTCACGGTATTGTAGAGCAGTAACGTTACACCTCGGTACAACGGGCTTCTTTACTTGCGACATCTAGTAGGGGCAAGGCAGATCAAGAGAGGGTCTGGGCCTTGACTTCAGGAGAGCTGGCTGCTATTTCCGCACCTGCCATTGACTTGCTGCCTAGCCTTCGCAGGTCTCTCTGTCCCTCCATCGATACGGTGCAGGGAGACTGAGCCTTCCTTTGCTCTGCAAAGAGCTCTGCAATCTCTGGAGGGCCCGCACCATACGGCATAAGGGCTGAGTATTATTGCCGTGCAGTTGGCTAGGTGATGGATACCCAAATAGCTAGCAAGCTTGAGCATTACCAATCTAATTTACTAAAACAAATGGATCTGGTCTTTGCTCCTCAGTCGAGCCCCAGAAAAGCAGCTCAGGCTGCAGTGTTTGTGTACGATCAGTTCATTTAACACAAAAGGATCAGCTGCTCCTGGAGGATTAAACATGGCTTCTAATCCTCCCCTATCCCAGCAGCAAACCTGGCATGGCAAACCTTCCGTTTCTGTGGGTAAGAAGGTGAAAAAGAGCTGCCGATTTGCTCTGACCTCTGTTATTTTAGGAAGCTATTTTAAATGTCCCCTACAGCTGAGCTCTGATCTCGGAGCACCATTGCTGCAGGAGAAAGGAGGGGAGGGCTGGTTCGTGCATCCATTTTCTTGGAGTCTGAGTGAAATTAACTCATCATATGCAGCTACTTGCCTGCAGGTAACTAACTGGCTGTGCAGTTTTGCCATTGCAAGCTTCAGGCATGTGAACATGGGCTTGTCGCAGATCTATCACTGTCAGAGCTCCCCGCTGCTGGTATCATGCTAGCAGAGTTACCATGGTGTGACTTTTTTAAAAAAACAGGGACAATTCTGTAAGCGAGGGCTGCCAGGCCCCTGTGAACAGGCCAGCAGGCCGGATGCCCGTCCTGGTGAGTTTAGGAGAACTTCTTAGAGTGGGGAGAGAAGGAAGCAGAGAAAAATAAACCTGAAATTCAGCAGGGTGCACAGAAAACTCTTGCACGGCAACCCAGACCCCTTATGTGCAGTTGCAGCAGTCTGTAGGGGGTGGGGCTGGCAGGTTTTGAATGAGGGAGGTTGCAGCAATGGGCCACTGAGGAACTGGGCGAGGCCCTGATGCGTGTATCATGATCAGGGCCAGGGGAACTGGAGTCAGAGGGCACGCGTTCCCCAGAAGGGCTGTTAGGACCAGGGGAACAGGTCTGGAAGCACCTCAGCCAGATGGACAGACTAGAGCAGGGCACAGGGTTTAATAAAGTTGCACTTGTTCAGCTTAACCTGCATTCGGCTTCACTCTTTGCTAATGAACCAGTGGGTTTAATGGGCACTTGCTAACTACCACTGGCCATCCCCCACTCAGTGTTCCTCTCCTGTCCCTTCACACAGTCCCTTCCCTTCCACACACATCCACTTGCATCCCCCATGCACCTGCCCCACTCACGCTGCGGGCCATCTATCAGGAAGCGCTGTTGTCTGGGGGTTTCAGTGAGAGACTAGATGTCAGGAGCCCTGGGTTCTATACCCAGCTCTGGCACTGGCTTGCTGGGAAGCCACGTTACTTCACCTCTTGTTC
The DNA here is from genome assembly GCF_965140285.1 of Lepidochelys kempii. Taxonomy (NCBI): domain Eukaryota; kingdom Metazoa; phylum Chordata; order Testudines; family Cheloniidae; genus Lepidochelys; species Lepidochelys kempii. The sequence goes on from NC_136380.1 coordinate 14,864,093, forward strand.
TGCAGCCCCTCTGTAAATGCAGGGGTGATAATGCTTACCTGCCTTGCAAAATTAATGCTTCGATATCTTATGGGGAAAGGCCCTGTCAAAGTGCAGAAGCCAGAATGTCCCAGGGCTCAGTCAAGCCTGGTGAGATTTAACTTGAGGCCTACCAGCCTGAACCTTGCCCTCATACAGCAATTTCTTGTAAACAAACAAACAAAACCCACCTCCAAATTGACTGTTACCTGGTTTCATCCTGACGCAATTTGACAAGAACCAGTCGTTAAGCCCAGAAAGGGGAGAAAATGGAAACCCTGTCAGAACCAGAGCAGAACTGATGCAAAGCACAGGAAGCATGGGCTCTTTTGTAATCAGCTACTGTGTGAAGAGCAAATCCACCCTTAAATTCTTGTCTTCCGGTTCTGGTATCAGGTACTAGAGTACCACTCTAGTACTCGGGACAGGTAGAAAAGTTTACCTCAGTATATACAGCATCCCTTTCTCTTTCCCGCTGCTTACAAGAGGAAATATCTCAAGTACTGCAAATACTGAGGTTATCTAACGGAATCTACTTATCTAAGGCAACTGGCAAACTTTGAAAGGCCACCACTGTAAGTGGCGTCACGCTGGATTGTCACTGGTGTAACTGTGAGCAAAATCTGGCCCATGTGTCTTCAGATAGCACAGTGTAATGCTGTAAAGCTGCCATTCAGGACTTTCCGGCCTGCATCTTGCTCATTCCATTGGTTATGCAGAAACCATGACTGGGGTTACTTAACAGAACTGTGGTCCTGAGGCACTACTGGATTTTTCAGGCTCTGACCCATGCACAAACTACTTTGATTGAAAACAAACGCACCCAGGAATTCTTTACGTCAGCGAGGACCCTTCGTCATGAGCTGTATAAAAGGGCGGCATTATTCGTAATTGAGGCAATTTATACAGTTGCCTGTGAAATTAACCATGAACTTTTAAATTTCTAACAGCCTTGGCCAGTCACTTCGTTTTTCATTTATTGGTAGGAGAAGAAAGAAGGGAGTATGGGGTTACACAAAGTCAAGTGGCGCAAAGTCATCTCTCTCTTAGCTCTTTCTGTGTCACTGGCATAGGCCCCAATCTCTCTAGGCCATTTGAAATCTGCCCTAATTTAGGGGCAGGGCATCGCCGTATCACTCCAGAAGGAGACCACAGAACTACAGACAGCTCAGAGTCACCATTCCTCTCCTGCGCAGGGAGGAGGGTGCAGGAAGCCTGATCCTGACTGAATACTCACATAAACTTAGGGTGACCAAATTTTTATAGGGACAGTCCCGTTTTTTTGGACTTTTTCTTATATAGTCACCTATTACCCCCCACCCCATGTCCCGTTTTTTCACAGTTGCTATCTGATCACCCTACATAAACTCATATTTACTGGTAGGAGTTATGTGGCCAGCCTGAAGCCTCTTTGGGAGCCATCCAATCTGGGAGACTACACAAATACTTGAAGCAGTAGTCTGGGAGAATGGATCTTGAATAGCCCACAAACGGAGACGTGCTCATGCAAACCATTCCTTCCTGCCTACACTGGCTCAGATCAGTGCCTTTTCCAGGCCAGGATCCTAGCTCCAACAGCAGCCAGCACAAGCTGCCTCAGAGGAATGTACAACTGTGGAATAAACAGCCCAGAGAGGAACTTCCCTCCTGACCCCCTCAATTAGCCCCCTATATGCACGAATAATGAGCAGAATGTATTGACACTGAAGCCTGTTTGCAGATAATTCACTGACCTCAGCCTATAAACTGCCTATTGTTAATAAATGTGTCTACGGCCCCCCTTGCTATAGTACCAAGGTGGCCCCTGCTCTTTTAACATAGTTATCCCCATAGCACCCCTGTGAGGTAGGGCACAGCTATTATCCCCATTGTATAAAGAGGGAAACTAAGGCAGAGTAAGACTAAGTGACTTGCCCAAGATCACCCAGGTAGTCTGTGGTAGAGCAGGGTCTTGAACCCAGGTCTTCTCCCAGTTACAGTCTAGCGCCCTGCCTGCCCAGTCTTTCTAATTCAGCTAGCTCCCCCCGGTTACCATATCACTGACGTGCCTTGCCATTAAAATACCAAACAAAGCTCATTTTGACACAGAGATGATCAAACATTGCTAATGGAACATTTTTCAATCAAAAAGTCCAATTCAAAAAACCTAAAGGTTCCATGGGAACATGTCAATTTCAATAACATTTTGTTTTGAAAAAAAAAAAAAATAATGAAACAGTTCAATGTGGTTGAGACGGTCCATTTCAACCTTATCAGAGCATTTCAATTTTTCATTTTGAAATTGACTTCTCATTTAGAAATGTGTTTTATTTTATATTTTTATTTCATATTTATATTATTTTATTATACCATTTTATGTTATGCAAATTACAGTATCAGTTACTAAACTAATTAGCAGTTGGATTACCAAACACAAATTATTATTTTATGTTCATATTACAATTTTAAAATAATTAAACCCTCATTTCAAATTATATAAAAAAAGAAAAATAAAGTAAAAATTTATATAAAATAAAACTATAATGGACAAAAAGAGTCAAAGTCAATATTCAATTCTATGGAAGTGAAATGTTACAGCTGACCTGAAACAAATTTTTTATTCTGAAATTACACGTTTGGGGACATTTTGAATTGTCAACTTTTTGTTCCAATCTCAAACCAAAAATGTTTTTTTAGGGTCGGCATTTGCCATGGAACAGAAATTCAGTATTTCAACCAGCTCTGTTTTTTCACTGCAAAATGTAGCTTTTGCTTCCCTGCACATGTCTGATCAGCCTGGTTTCCCATGTTGTGATCATTTGACTGTAATCATCGGTCCAGGACCAAGGCATCTCGGTACTACCAGAATAGAATAGAGAAGTGAAATATCAAGATGAGCCTCATTGTACGGCAACTTCAATCCTGTGCCCGGATTCGAAGGCGTGTGACTTGATGTGTATTGATTTATATGCCCATTTATCATATCGTACTGTATTATGGCACACGGTTCTTGCATTTATTTGTTGGCTACTGACTTAAGCTTTATGCACCTGATGGTGCAGCAAGAACGCTGATGCTGATACTGCTAAGTGATTCCTGCTTGTTTTGAAACCACCTTTTATGTAACTTTTCATGCTGTACATAGGTCATATGTTCTCCCCCGCCCACCCCACATTTCCTTCAATAACCTACGAGATAACTCAGGGAGATTGAAATGAGACAAACCAATCTGGAATTCAATCTTGCTTCATTATTGTCTGATACTGCAGCTGCCCCTGCTAGTTCACTCAAATGCCAGGAAGTCCCAATGGCAGTGAAACCTCCAAACCATGATCTTGAAAAGCCCAGCATTGTTCCGACTGGATGGAAGCACATCAGATTTATCTCACCCTGGTCAGCAACTCTGTCCTTCTTTGAGCTTCCTGTGCGTATGGATACATACACCATAGGAGCATAAGTGTCAGATGCAACAACATGGGAGCAGTCTTGGCAAGTCAATGACACATCTGTGAGATATAAGCGAAGGGCTAGCTTGAGCCTTTAAGCTCAGCCCTGAGTAAGGGGCAGTGTGTAATCGCTCAGCCCCAGGAAGCCATTTTGACAAGTCACAATTCCTCCCATCTCCCTCTTGCTCAGGTGGGTTGGAAGCAAGTTACTACAGCCTTTGAAAGGGTGCTGCTTGAAATCTTTGAGGCAGGGTTTTTTTGTTTTGTGTTTGTACCATGCCTGGCACAGTGGAGTCCTCTAGATCCATAACTCAGGCTCTGAGGTGCTACCACAAAACAAATAATAGCACTTCTCCATGTTTACCTGGCAAATAACCTGGCCAGTGCATGGGCGGGAGAGAGACACAGCTCCTCCCCTTGCCCACCCACTTGCACATAGGGGTTAATATCCCGAGAGCAAGGCCTGCATTCCACACCAAACTGGACTCCCAGGTAGGCCAAGCAAGGAGGGGTGTCTTCTGCCAGGAAGTCGCTGGGAGGTGTGTGTGCTCAGCACCTGGGAACATCAGGCCAGCTCTGCTTAGGAGCCTCAATGTGGATTTAGGGGACCAGCTCAAGACACACAAGTAGGAACACTTTGGCCTAAGAGATTTATCCCGGATCAATCAGCCTCCGATTGGGGAACAGACTCCTGGTGCCTTGCTCTGATCACAAGACAGGCTGCCCCGGCCTCAGGGGAAGGGGAACTTTGCAGCTCCAGTTGTGTTCTAGAGCTGCCCTGGAATGAGGGGTGTGTGGGCCTGAGGGGACTCCACATGGGATCACAAAGCAGCAGAAAGCAGTGGCCCAGGGCGGGAGGAAGGGGATGGGGAGGAGAGAAGGTTTGCTGTTGTCTAGTTGTTTACTGGAGCAGAGCAGGAAGAAGGACTGTGGCCCACAGCCTGATCTCCATTTGAATAATGGAAACATAACACAAACGCTGCTTGGACTGCATGAAATATTAACAGTCCTCCTTCTCCCTGTGGATGTGCTAGCCAGAGAGAAAACATGGCTTTAGCTTAGGCTCCAGGGCCTTTCTGCCTAGGACTGAAGATTAAAAGGTGTAGTGGTGTAAAGGGCAATGATTGCCTGGCAAACACCAGCTCCTCCATCTCAGGCTCAGGAGAACAAAACAAGAGCTAATGAGCTTGTATTTGAGAACCACAAAGGGTGAGGCATGTGTGGTGTTTAGGTGTTGCTTGTAACTTGCCTGGCTACTACAACAGCGTGGCCACTCCTAAGAGCATTGTAACAAGGCCAGTGCAAGGTTTCTGGGCATACGTGCACTCAGGAAACCCTTGCTGTGCCTTTTGATAGGGCACAGTGTGTGTATCCCACTGCACTCTGCCGGCTGGTGCGGACAATACCAGGGTCAGTGCTCTTACCTCGCTGGCCTGTGCCCCTGCATGGAGGGGAGGGGGATTCTATCTCAATACTTATGTATCGGCTAAGGAGAAGACAGCAGATTAGCAGAGTGGACAAGCCAATGTGACTTGGGTGAGCTGTATCCTGTCCCTTCCCAGCTTGTGGAAGTGGACCAGGCCTCTGTTACCCAGTGTTGTGTGTCATGTAAAGGATTTTGCATCTTCTGTTTATTAAGAAAACCAGCCCTGAAGAAAGAGACATGGACTTGAACTGGAGGGTTTGGGCTTTATTTTGACTACTGTGACAGATGACTTTCCCCCAGTGGTTCTCAACCTATTTACCACTGTGGGCCACATATGCAGCTCCCCATGTGTTATGTGGGACACACAACACTGGGAATAGAGGTCTGGTCCACTTCACAGTATATATACTACCTGTATGGCCCTGAGGGCATCACATGGGCCATGGCTGTGTGGGCCGCAAGCAGCCCACAGGCCATGGGTTGAGAACCACTGCTCTACCCACTGGCTTATAGTAGTATTTGGGAAAGAGCAAAAGGGAGTGGATCTAAAATGGAGTAATGTAATAGGATGAAATTTAGCCCAGGAAAGTGTAAGATTAACTCATAATTTAACAGCAAGGTCCACTGGGCTGTGGAATAGTCTTCCGAGGAAAGAGGATAAAGCCCAGTAAACAGAGTAATTTAAAATTGCATTGAAAAAAGCACCGGGGAATACTTTTGTAGGGAACAATCTCTCGTCAGGAGATGAACTAGCCTGTCCTTTGACCTTGAATTCCTACAGTTCTGCAAATATAGCTGGCAGCAATGTTAATCTGAGACCCAACACTGCTCAGCTTGGAAAATCTAACACAATCACAGCCGAGGTGGGTTCTTAGGCATCTGGATCTCCTGCCATTGGCTCGGCATCCCTCAGATCTGTTGGATGCAAGAGGAAGGCACATCCACACAGGATTGTTTCTTGTTTACCATTTTCTTTTGCAGGTTGTTGTTTTTCTGGAATGGGAAATACCTTGGGATGCACTGTAGGACAGGAGCTCACTTTATTTAGATTTATCTACATGGATACACCTGCCCCAGACTCTGGGTGCTCTGACAATTATTAAAGGCATAACTCATCCAAAAAGAACAGATCAAGAGCAAATCCCACCCCACTTTAAAAGCAAACAAACAAGCCAGCCAATCAGCAAGAGAAGAGGTCCCCACCTTTCTCCCATCCCAAAGGGCCTATAGGACAAGTCTGTATTGCATAACAATTAGGCCGCACAATGTAAGAGATTAGCTCCCTTCCTAGTATGTGAATATTGTGACCATGACCCAAACTTGACCACTAGTCCGGTAAGAGATTGAACTTTGACAAAGAGGGAAAATGGGAATGTCTAAATGTTAGAAAGAAAACATTCAGGCACCAAGGAGCTAGTTATTGTGTCTAGGAGTTCCCTTAATGAGAGGAAGGCTAGAGTAGAAGGATTGTCCAGTGGTAAGCATAGCACCTGGGAGACCTCAGTTCAAGTCCATGTTCTGCCACAGACATCCTGTGTTACCTCAGGCAAGTCTCTGTGCCTCAATTCCCCATCTGTACAATGGGGATAATGTACTGCCCTACCTCACAGGGGTGTTGTGAAGCTAATTCTGTTAAAGACAGTGAGATGCTTAGATACTGTGGTAATAGGGGTCAAATATGTACCTAAGATATTGAGAAAGCATGGTTGCCCTTACCCAAGCTTGCTATATGCACATCACTATTCAGTCCAGCCTGAAAGGGGCAGAGGTGCTGTGAATGTGAGCAGCCGTCTTATTCATTGATCTAGGTGCAAGTTCCAGCTGTGGATACTTGAGCTGCCCATGAAAAAGTTGCTCACACGTCCACTGTGTGCAGAATTGCTTGTTGTTATTACAGCAATGCCCAGACGCTGAACCAACGTCAGCACCCCAGTGTGCTAGGTGCTGTACACACACATAGTAAGGAACATCCCTGCCCCCAGTGCTTATAATCTAAATAGGCAAGACAGGAATTTCCCTTTCACCCACAACATATCAATGGAAGTTTGGGAATAGAGGCACTGATGTGACCAAGGTGACACAATTAGTCCATGACAGAGTGAGAAATTGAACACACATCTCCTGAGTCTCAGGCCAGTGACCTAACACCAAAGCACCCTCCCTCCCCAATCTCTATGCCAGTGGCTCTCAACTTATTACACATTGTGGGCCGCATATGTGCCGCATATGTGGATAAATTGGAGAGAGTTGTGGATAAATTGGAGAAAGTCCAGCGAAGGGCAACAAAAATGATTAGGGGACTGGAACACATGAGTTATAAGGAGAGGCTGAGGGAGCTGGGATTGTTTAGCCTGCAGAAGAGAAGAATGAGGGGGGATTTGATAGCTGCTTTCAACTACCTGAAAGGGGGTTCCAAAGAGGATGGCTCTAGACTGTTCTCAATGGTAGCAGATGACAGAACGAGGAGTAATGGTCTCAAGTTGCAGTGGGGGAGGTTTAGATTGGATATTAGGAAAAACTTTTTCACTAAGAGGGTGGTGAAACACTGGAATGCGTTACCTAGGGAGGTGGTAGAATCTCCTTCCTTAGAGGTTTTTAAGGTCAGGCTTGACAAAGCCCTGGCTGGGATGATTTAACTGGGAATTGGTCCTGCTTTGAGCAGGGGGTTGGACTAGATGACCTTCTGGGGTCCCTTCCAACCCTGATATTCTATGATTCTATGATTCTATTCTATGTGTTACCTGGGCCGTAGGGGCTGGGTGGCAGGGCAGTAGCTGCCCCTGCCCCCCGCCACGCGGGGCCGGCCGGCTATCCGCCCCAGACCCTGAAGCTCACGGGGTCAGCCGGCAGCCCCGACCCCAGACCCTGTGGTGGGGGCTGGCTGTCCCGACCCCAGACCCCTGCCATGCGGCTGCCCCAGGCCCCAGGCCCCTGACCCCATAGGGCAGGCCAGCAGTCCCAACCCCACTGCCCTTGGCAGCAGGGCAACCTGGACACCTCCATGCTGGGCAGCTGGGAACCTGGCAGACCCCAGCACGCGGGCCGGCCTTTAGCACACTGCTGAGCTGGACCACAGCTGTGTACTAATTGGGCCGCATGTGGCCTGCAGGTTGAGAACCGCTGCTCCGTGCTGAAATGCCTGTTTCACTATGCTTGCAAACAACACATGAACAAGGGAACAGCCCATGAAACAATTTTCGTGGGACTGCAGAACTGACCCATGCAGAATGTGGGGTCCTCTTGGCTTCTCTGGTCAGCTGACTCCACGTTACCATCCTTCTGGTGGGTCAGCCAGTTGCCAACATTTATGTCCTAGCAGCCTTTGCACTCATACCCATTAGCCGCTGCTGAGGCTGCTGGGACATACAAATCTATGTGCAACCATAACAGGGAGGCTGATCTGGAATTCTCTGGGCTGGCAGAGTAGTAGATGGGGCAGAGGGGAGGAAGGTTTACCCAGGCGCTAGTGAATGTGCAGCTGTGGGTCAGGACATGCAATATCAGCTCTGTGGAAGCATGGTCCTTTTGCCACCACAGCGGCCTAAAGTTGGTACTGTGTACACAGGTCAGGGTGCGCTGCTTACTCAGGGCCCTGGACATGCTGAGGCAGCCTGGCCAGGACTGCCCTGGCAGAACCAAGATCTGCACGTCTGCGTTACCTGGTGGGTCTGCGGAATTATGGAACCAGATCGGGAGAGGCTAACGCACTGGGGAGTGGATGCCGATGGGACTCATGATGCTGCCGGGCGAGCTGGTGGGCAGAGAGAGAGGAAAGGAGAAGCCAAGAGTATGGCGGGAAGAAGTGGACCCAGCTTGAGCAGGGATTTTGGCCTACAGTTCCTAACATGTCCACTGCTTTTGGATCACCCACTAGAGATGCCTGATTTTCAAAGGGTGCTGAGCACCTGCATCTGCCGCTAGCCTCAGCTGGAGTTGTAGGTGCTCAGTGCTTCTGAGCAACATGGCCCTGTGTCCCTCAGATTGGACAACCAGCATGGGAGGCACCCACAATGAGTGGATGCTGGGTTGACAATGTACCCCAAGAAGAGGGGAACTTTGACTGGGCCCTGTTTATAACCCTGAATGACGGAAGGGTAACTTTAGTCTTGCTGCCACTCATGGGACAGCTGAACATGTGAGGGTACATATTTATCTTAGGGAAACATCATCTGTATGGGCCCAATCCACAGCCCACTGAGGATAATGGGAGCCTTTCCACTGACTTCAGTGGCCTTTGGATCTGGCTCAACCTATATTGGGAACAGATGTTCCAGCTGATAGGATTATAAAACACCAGGATTTTCATTCTGGCTCAGCTCCTGCCAGAAGGAACCTGCAAAGAAAACAAATGATACGGCAACAGATAGCGCAATTCTAAATGCGGTGGCTAAACACAGGCATGCTATAAAAGTATAATAAATCACGGGGAAACCTAAAAGGAAAGCATTGCAGGAGAGCAATAAGCAGCCAGCAATAATGAGAACACTGTGCAACCAGTGATAAATTAACTGCACAGGAATCAGGATTCATGGAAATCAGGGATGGAAAAGGACTGTTCAGTTTTATCTAGTCCATGCCTTTGGGGCTGCTGCAGGTTTGTTCCCTCTAGTGTCTATTTGTGTTGTGTCCAGTCTTAGGAGGCACAGATGGACTATTCTTGGGGTTCTGATTGCTCTTATTGCAGGGGAGGTGTCAGGGTTCCCTCCCCACTCTGAACTCTGGAGTATAGAAGTGGGGATCCGCATGAAAGACCCCCTGAGCTTATTTCTACCAGTTTAGGATAAAAACTTCCCCAAGGCACAAAATCCTTCCTTGTCCTTGGATGGGTTATGCCACCACCACCAAGTGAGTTAGACAAAGATTCAGGAAAAGGACCACTTGGAGTTCCTGCTTCCCTAAAATATCCCCCCAAGCCCCTTCACTCCCCTTCCTGGGGAGGCTTGAGAATAATCTACCAACTAAATAGGTAAACCAGGTGAGCACAGACCAGCCCCTTGGGTTTTTAGGATACTAAAAACCAGTCAGATTCTTAAAAAACAGAACTTTATTATAAAGAAAAAAAAAGTAAAAGAAACGCCTCTGTAAAATCAGGGTGGAAGGAAATTTTACAGGGTAATAAGATTTGACACACAGAGGATTCCCCTCTAGGCAAAACTTCAAAGTTACAAAAATGGGATAAACCTCCCTCTTAGCACAGGGAAAATTCACAAGCTAAAACAAAAGGTACTCTAACACATTTCTTTGCTATTACTTACTATTTCTGTAAGTTTAGATATATCATTCAGTAGGAGCTAGATTACTTGCTTGGTCTCTCTCTTCGTCTCCGGAGAGAACGCCCAAGCCCAAAACAAAAACCTTCCCCCACAGATTTGAAAGTATCTTCTCCCCTTATTGGTCCTTTTGGTCACGTGCCAACCAGGTTATCTGAGTTTCTTAACCCTTTACAGGTAAAGGAGGGATTTTATGCTATCCTTAGCTGTAGGTTTATGACAGGAGGGTATCCCAGAATGGAAAAGGTTGAGAACCACTTGACTGTTCCAGTCTAATGCAGCGTTTCTCAAATGTGGCCATCAGGGGCTTTTCTTGCGGGCACAGCCTTCTGGGTGGTGACTGGGGACAGGCGAACCAGTGGCCCTCCCCTGGAGCCACAAACGCCAGAGGAGCAGACAGCTGGTGTGCACCTTCCCTGGGGTGGTGGGGCTCAGGCTTCCAAGTTTAGCCCTGGAGTGGCAGGCTCCAACCATGCGGTGGTGGGCTCTGGCCCCCAGCCCCTCATGCATCAGCCCCGGTCCTCGCTGCCTCCTCCAGCCCCTCACCCATCAACCACATCTTTCCTTATTAATCCCTCCAGCCCCCTAATTATATCTTTATTTGCCAGTGTCCTTTTGCTGTGGTGGTACCTAGTACTGAATGTACTGTCCAAGGCCTGGTTTCCCCAAGGATGACAGGAGCAGGACTTTCCTTCAGCTGTAACATCTCTATATTATGATTTGTGCATCAATAGCACCTCAAGGCCCCAAGCAGGTCAGGGCCTCTTTGCACACACGCACGCACGCACACACACACACACACAGCCCTTGCTCTGAAGAGTTTACTCTCTAAATAGACAAGAGAGACAAAGTGGGGGGGGGGTTGTCTGCCCATTTTACAGAACTGAGGCACAGAGAGGTTAAATGACTTGCCCATGGACACACAGGGAGCCTTTGGCAGAGCTGGGAATCAAACGTGGTCTCCTAAAGCCTAACAGCATCCAAAATTATGATTTCCACTGTCACATCTAGGTTTATTTTTCAGCATTCCTGCTTCCCAGGTGTCTGCTTCCTATTGAATAGTTCTCTTTGAGATTTGCATTCCCCATCCTCGGCTTGTCTAAATTGGATCTCCTTCCAGGAACTGTGCCCTGTGTCTCACTGTCCTTCCTTCCCTTATGGTCTGTGATAAAAATCAGTTCTCCCTGCATGACATTTTCAAAAATGTTCATTTTGTAGCATACAGGTTAATGAGGAGCCCATGCAAACAGAGGCAATAGTGCTTGTAAGAATAGAGTGTTAGTTAAGGGACTGGACTCACCTCAGGAGAGCTGGGTTCAAATCCTAGCTAGGCTATGGACGCTCTGCGTGGCCATGGACAAATTGCTTCCAGCCAACTTTTCAGATATGCTCCCTAACTTAGTGTGCCTCCATTTTTGGGTGCATAATTTGAGACACTTGTTCCTGGTTGTCAAGGAGGTCTGGACCCATGTCTCACCCTTGTGAGCTCGGCCAGTGTTATTAGTGTTGGATGTAGGTTGCAATATTCAGATTGTGAGCAGCTGAAGTCCATTCCAGGAGTGTGTGGCGTTGAGATTTTGATTTGGAGTCATCTCTCATTATTAGAGGGGCAGACCAAGGTCACACAGGACCAGATTTGCAAGTGCTCAGCACCCACAAAGGGTCAGGTTTTTAAGAGCTCAGCATCCGCCTTAGCACCTAGATAAAAGGACAAATTTTCAAAAACTCAGCTCTTATTGTGATGCCTATGGCCATCCCCATCCTGAAGTCTTCTGAAAGTATGTGGTAAAGCTAGGATTACAAACCAGATCTCCCAGTCCTCTGTTCTAACTACTAGACCAAACTACCTCCCTTGGCTACAACTTACCTACTTCCCCTTCGGGCCGGTGGAACTGGTCTTCACTTCCTCTCCTAAGCTGTTCTTGAGTGTTGCTGTGGCCCATTAAACAGCTCCTGAGAATCCCTCTGCCCCAGGGGCGATGACATTTCAGTGATGCCCCAAACCCTTAGATCTAGTTTGCCTTCCCGTTTATGGACTACTTGGGGAGGAGGAACAAAACTAGCAAACAAAACTAGGCTGCCTGAGGCTGAGAGACTCATGGAAAGGTCCCTGGCTACGGAGTAAAATCAGCAGTCGGACCCCTTTGCTTGCTCAGCGCCTGGGCCCGGTAGCAAAGGGGCTTTTTGTTCACGACCTCACCTCGTTAGGAGATGGCACGTGACTGGGTACATGTGCATTGTCAATAATGCTCCGGGACAGATGGAAAATTAGCCACAGCATAAAAAATACCTCTTATGACCTACCTGCTGTCGCTGCTGTTTCTGGCTTTCTCCAGGGGAATTAATTAGCTGCCCTGCCATTAGAATAGCTCCATGGAGCGGATTGATGTACTTGGAGGCAGCAGAGTGGATAATGCTTGTGGGGCCTGATTCTCTCTTAGGCAAAGGGCCCTTTAAGCTGCTCTGGAGGTGAAAAGGGCTTTATGCTGAGTGGAAATGGACCCCTGAATGGACCCCTGTGCAGTGAGCTTGCCCAGCTGGTGCAGAGCTGCTGTGCACCAACCCTGCTCCCAGTCTCCCTGAGCTCATTAACAAGGCCTCCACCCTGCCTTGAGTGCCGATTACAGCCTCGCTCTGCCTGCTGCGCTGCCAGCAGGGCGTGTGTATGTTCTTGAGGAGTTTCTTTCCCTGGGGGCTTTCCCTGGTAGATTTTATTCCCCTCCTAATAGTGCTGCAGCCAGACACGCACAGACTGCTCTCAACACGCTTCTTCACTCATGAAGCTGGACAGTAAGTAAAGCTAACTGTACAGCCAGTGGGGGTGGGACTGGATGACTCAGGGAACTGGGAGCAGGTCGGCAGGAACTTTTGTTTCCAGGTCACTGAGGGTTTGTCTACACTGCAATTAAAAACCCACGTGGCGGCTGACCTGGGATTGCGGGCACAGACTAAGGGACTGTTTAACTGTGGTGTAGACATTTGGGCTCGTGCTGTAGCCCAGGCTCTAGGATCCTGTATATCTACACTGCAGTTAAACTGCCCCTAAACTCCACAAATCCGAGTCAGTTGGCATGGGTCAGCCACTGTGTCTAATTGCAGTGTAGACAGACCCTTGGTCAAGTCTAACTCAGGCTGGAAGTGTCCATGTTCTCAAATGGGTCAGGCAAGTCAGTCTAGGGTCCCAGGCACAGTCCAGGCACCCTGAACTGCACTATCGTGTCTCATGTCCTATCAAATGAATCTGCTTCTCCTGCAGTATCCAGATAAAAACATACCCCCACCCACAATTCTCCAGATAAACACAGGTTTCAGAGTAGCAGCCATGTTCCCTGACACACCCTCCTCCTGTAAAGCCTGGGAGAAAAGCAGCCCTTGCAGCACATCCAAATGGCTATGAAATCCAGGCCAGCTCCAGATAGTTGGGGGCTCTAGCAATGATAGGGAGGGTGGGGGAGAATGTCGTTAAAGGGGCAGACCCGCAGTCCCCAAAAGCTGTCCCAGCTGGTAGGGACTGAATATCTGAGTTGGGCTGTAACCAAACTAGTCCAGTGGCTCCTGTCACCTGCTGATGATCACATCAATGAAGTGGGACAGGGATGCCCTTTAAAGGGGCAGATGCCCCTGTCCCTGAAACTGTCCCAGCAGGTGAAAGGACGGGGGGACTCCGGATCTGCCTCCTTCATAGGAATCTCCTTCATAGGATATAAGGGTTGGATGGGACCTCAGGAGGTCATCTAGTCCAACCCCCTGCTCAAAGCAGGACCAATCCCCAATTTTTGCCCCAGATCCCTAAATGGCCCCCTCAAGGATTGAACTCACAACCCTGGGCTTAGCAGGCCAAAGCTCAAACCACTGAGCTATCCCTCCTAAAGTTAGACACTCAAGGGAGCTGTGTGTGACATTTACCCCTAAGCCAGCCCAGCAAAGGGGGAAGCACTTTCCAGAGTCTGCAAAGAATACGATGATAAGCTACGCCTGTGTAACACCAAGGGACCCTGGTTGTTATCAGCTGGGATCAAACCTGGGACCTCTGGAGCTTAATGCATGAGCCACAAGACACGTGACTCTTAGCCAAGCCCGTAGCAGGCTCACCAATCTCTGATGGTGTAGCCACTCCTAGAGGGGGGCAGAGCGCCCCACCAAGGAGACAGGGGTTACCCTTGCACCTGGTCTGCCCCGCTTCTCCCACAGTCACTCCCCCTCGAAAAGTGGCTTGGGGTGGTGCTATAGCACCAGCGGGAGAATTCCTTCCCCTTCTCACTGCAGACGAGGCTCCAGGGAATGTGCTTTTAGCCCAGACGCCGCTGAGCGCCACCTGCTGGTGGCACTGGCTCTTTTTCAGCCTTCTGCCACCATTTTCCTCCTCCTCAAATGTGAGCGCTCCCCCACCCTCAAAGTCAGGCAGGCTGTGTTGCTAGGAATTCAAATTGTACCCGCAAGCCTTTGTCCTCTCATCGCCTTACCCCAGAGGGCCTTTGCCTTAAAGCAGAGCAGGAGCGTCACACCGCTGGGGTAGGACATGAGGACCCAGCTCCTCAAAGGTATTTAGGTGCCTAGCACCCACTGATTTCAATGGGAGTGAGTGCTGACATACTTCTGAGGCTATAGGCCTATTGTGCACAAATTCCCTTTGAGGATCTGGGCCAAGGAGCCTTCCCTGCATGCTTTGTTTGCACCACGGGAGCTAGGCACAGCTGCAGTCCCTGCTAGTGCTGGGTGAAAAAATGAGTGGGGGGAGGGAGAAACAGTCTCTCAATTTTTAAACTTTCCCACTAGAAAAGGAAGGGGATGTTTAAAAAGAGAGAGAGAGAGACAGGAGAGAGGGTTCCCCCCCCCCCACACACACACCGGGCCACATACAGCCAAATGAAATGTTTCCAAAAACTTCAAAAGCTTTTGGCTTGACATTTTTGTCAGAAATTGAAAAATAGTGACCAAAATGAAAATGGTGGGTGGAAATCTCCCATTTTGGTTCAAAGGGCATTTGCCATGAAAAGTTAAAAAAAAAAAAAAAACTGGGGGGGACACGATATTTTTGAACATCTTTAGTCTCTGTGAATGTCGGAGGGTAAGGGCTGCTCACTGGTAGCGCCCCCAAGAGGGAGGGAGACAGCTGCACACACAGAAAAATCATGACTTTTCTCTCAGGCGAATGCCCAGCCATGCAATGCCTGAGCTCTAGGATGCATTACAAACTCCCAGCTCCGTCTGTGTTATATCTCCTCATTGGTGATTGTGTCTCCAGCTGGTGAAGACGGCAGAGCTGGATCCAAGTAAGAACTACGTGGTTGGCTTCCATCCTCACGGGGTCCTGGTGGCTGGTGCCTTCCTCAATTTCTGCACCGAGGCAACGGGGTTTTTGCAGCTGTTCCCAGGGATGACCCCTCACATGATGATGCTGACACTCTGGTTCAGAGTCCCCTTCTTCAGGGACATCCTGCTGAGTGGAGGTAAGCAGTAGCATGGGGCAGAGTATGGGTGGCAGTGGTAATCACAGGTAGGACCTCGGCCCTCTGGGACCATGTGAAAAGCTGGAGATTTTGGAAGAGTCACACTGGGGAGCCTATTAGTTGTTTGGGTTCATATGTTCTTTGCCATAAGCATGGACGCAGTCAAGGAGTGGAGGGGACCCAGAAGAAAAGCTTTGAACAGGTACAATCCACCCTTTAAATGCTCTGTCCTTCCTTCTCTCCTCTCCCTACTTTCTCAGTTTAAATTTTTATCCTTATTTATTACCTCGGTTGTAGAAGCACTGAGAGGCCTCAGTCAAGATCAGGGCCCCATTGTGTTGGGTGCTGTACAACCACATCATGCAAGACGGTCCCTGCTCTGCGGAGCTTACAGTCTAAACCAGTGGTCTCCAAAGTGGGGTGCGCGCACCCCAGGGGGTGCACAGAACGATCGATGGCAGGGCGCAGCAGGAGGAGCGCCACTGGAGCAAAAGGGCGGCGTGGCAGGAGGAGCACCGCCCGAGGGGAAAAAAGGGGGGGCGGCCCTGAGTCCTCCGGCCCGTGGAGGAGCAGGGGCAGCCGCACAGCCAGCGACCGGAAAGAAGCGGCACTTTGAAGGGGAAATCATAGAATCATAGAATATCAGGGTTGGAAGGGACCTCAGGAGGTCATCTAGTCCAACCCCCTGCTCAAAGCAGGACCAATCCCCAATTAAATCATTCCAGCCAGGGCTTTGTCAAGCCTGACCTTAAAAACTTCTAAGGAAGGAGATTCTACCACCTCCCTAGGTAATGCATTCCAGTGTTTCACCACCCTCCTAGTGAAAAAGTTTTTCCTAATATCCAACCTAAACCTCTCCCACTGCAACTTGAGACCATTACTCCTTGTCCTGTCCTCTTCTACCACTGAGAATAGTCTAGAACCATCCTCTCTGGAACCACCTCTCAGGTAGTTGAAAGCAGCTATCAAATCCCCCCTCATTCTTCTCTTCTGCAGACTAAACAATCCCAGTTCCCTCAGCCTCTCCTCATAAGTCATGTGTTCCAGACCCCTAATCATTTTTGTTGCCCTTCGCTGGACTCTCTCCAATTTATCCACACCCTTCTTGTAGTGTGGGGCCCAAAACTAGACACAGTACTCCAGATGAGGCCTCACCAATGTCGAATAGAGGGGAACGATCACATCCCTCGATCTGCTCGCTATGCCCCTACTTATACATCCCAAAATGCCATTGGCCCTCTTGGCAACAAGGGCACACTGCTGACTCATATCCAGCTTCTCGTCCACTGTCACCCCTAGGTCCTTTTCCGCAGAACTGCTGCCTAGCCATTCGGTCCCTAGTCTGTAGCTGTGCATTGGATTCTTCCGTCCTAAGTGCAGGACCTTGCACTTATCCTTATTGAACCTCATCAGATTTCTTTTGGCCCAATCCTCCAATTTGTCTAGGTCCCTCTGTATCTTATCCCTGCCCTCCAGCGTATCTACCACTCCTCCCAGTTTAGTATCATCCGCAAATTTGCTGAGAGTGCAATCCACACCATCCTCCAGATCATTTATGAAGATATTGAACAAAACCGGCCCCAGGACCGACCCCTGGGGCACTCCACTTGACACCGGCTGCCAACTAGACATGGAGCCATTGATCACTACCCGTTGAGCCCGACAATCTAGCCAACTTTCTACCCACCTTATAGTGCATTCATCCAGCCCATACTTCTTTAACTTGCTGACAAGAATACTGTGGGAGACCGTGTCAAAAGCTTTGCTAAAGTCAAGAAACAATACATCCACTGCTTTCCCTTCATCCACAGAACCAGTAATCTCATCACAGAAGGCGATTAGATTAGTCAGGCATGACCTTCCCTTGGTGAATCCATGCTGACTGTTCCTAATCACTTTTCTCTCATGTAAGTGCTTCAGGATTGATTCTTTGAGAACTTGCTCCATTATTTTTCCAGGGACTGAGGTGAGGCTAACTGGCCTGTAGTTCCCAGGATCCTCCTCCTTCCCTTTTTTAAAGATTGGCACTACATTAGCCTTTTTCCAGTCATCCGGGACTTCCCCCGTTCTCCACGAGTTTTCAAAGATAATGGCCAATGGCTCTGCAATCACAGCCGACAATTCCTTTAGCACTCTCGGATGCAACTCGTCCGGCCCCATGGACTTTTGCACGTCCAGCTTTTCTAAATAGTGCCTAACCACCTCTTTCTCCACAGAGGGCTGGCCATCTATTCCCCATGTTGTGATGCCCAGCACAGCAGTCTGGGAGCTGACCTTGTTCGTGAAGACAGAGGCAAAAAAAGTATTGAGTAAATTAGCTTTTTCCACATCCTCTGTCACTAGGTTGCCTCCCTCATTCATTAAGGGGCCCACACTTTCCTTGGCTTTCTTCTTGTTGCCAACATACCTGAAGAAACCCTTCTTGTTACTCTTGACATCTCTTGCTAGCTGCAGCTCCAGGTGTGATTTGGTCCTCCTGATTTCATTCCTACATGCCCGAGCAATATTTTATACTCTTCCCTGGTCATATGTCCAACCTTCCACTTCTTGTAAGCTTCTTTTTTATGTTTAAGATCCGCTAGGATTTCACCGTTAAGCCAAGCTGGTCGCCTGCCATATTTACTATTCTTTCGACACATCGGGATGGTTTGTCCCTGTAACCTCAACAGGGATTCCTTGAAATACAGCCAGCTCTCCTGGACTCCTTTCCCCTTCATGTTAGTCCCCCAGGGGATCCTACCCATCCGTTCCCTGAGGGAGTCGAAGTCTGCTTTCCTGAAGTCCAGGGTCCGTATCCTGCTGCTTACCTTTCTTCCCTGTGTCAGGATCCTGAACTCAACCAACTCATGGTCACTGCCTCCCAGATTCCCATCCACTTTTGCTTCCCCTACTAATTCTTCCCTGTTTGTGAGCAGCAGGTCAAGAAAAGCTCTCCCCCTAGTTGGCTCCTCTAGCACTTGCACCAGGAAATTGTCCCCTACGCTTTCCAAATTGTCCCCTACGCTTTCCTGGATTGTCTATGCACCACTGTATTGCTCTCCCAGCAGATATCAGGAAAATTAAAGTCACCCATGAGAACCAGGGCGTGCGATCTAGTAGCTTCTGCGAGTTGCCGGAAGAAAGCCTCATCCACCTCATCCCCCTGGTCCGGTGATCTATAGCAGACTCCCACCACTACATCACTCTTGTTGCTCACACTTCCAAACTTAATCCAGAGACACTCAGGTTTTTCTGCAGTTTCGTACCGGAGCTCTGAGCAGTCATACTGCTCCCTTACATACAGTGCTTCTCTCTGCTTCTCTCCAGCCACTGGCTGCACGGCTGCCCCTGCTCCTCCTGAGTCCTCCGGCCTGTGCTCTCAGGGCCGCATTCCAAAAAGGGCTTTAGAGCTGCAGGCCAGGGCCCCGGGGCCCCCTTAGCCCAGGGCCCTGAAGCCCCTAAAGCCCCTGCGTTCCGGGTGGCCCTGCCTGCTTGGGGGGGCAGCTCCCAGAATCGTGGCCATGGGGGTGGTGCTGCCCTGCGCACAGCCACCTGCACACCCCCTGCACCAAACAGGAGCTGCCCCAGGTCAGTGCTCTGCACCTCCTGCCTGCCCCAGCCCTGAGCCTCCTCCCGCACCCCCACCCTGAGCGGCCTCCCACACCCTAACTCCCTCCTAGACCCCCCACCCCACCCTGAGCGCCCGCTGTATCACAAAGTGTTAAACCAAGATTTTCAAAAATAATAAAGCATATTCCATCACATTGCTCTCACTAAAACAAAAATTATTATTAATAAGATTTTAGTGAGAGCAAAAAAAGTTTTTGTACTGTTAATAAATAAAATTAAAAAATATTTTAAAAATATTGTTTATTTCATCTTTATCTCATCATTTTTTAATTTCTATTTTTGTGTATGTTTTATAATTTACACAGTATATTAGTACAGTAGTACATGTATATAATTTATACATAAATAAGTAGGAGCAGAAGAACAGCCAGGCTAAGTGACTCGCCCACGGTCACATAGGGAATCTGTGGCAGAACAAGGATTTGAACCCCCATCTGTTGGGTCCTGGCCTAGTGTCTCAGCTACGAGACCACCCTGCCTCTGTTCATGCATTGCTCGTTACATGAAATGGTTAAAGAAAAGCCAACACACCCTGATGCAACCCCAAACACGCTCAAAGCTGAGGACATAGCTTCACCGCCGCCGCTGATTTCAAAGGGCGAGTGCTGCTCACTGGCAGAGCTAAATCCCCCACATGCTGGGTGGAGAATTCAATTATTTCATGTTCAAATCGCATCCAGGCGAGAACTTGCTCTTACTATGGAAGAGGGAGAAAAAACGTCCTCTGGACTTAGACCCTGCTGCTGTTGCAGGGAAACACGATGCAAATAACAAACCATTGTGCTACAGATGGAGCTGCCAGTCCACAGGTCACACAGGGTACATCTACCCTGCAAAAAACACCCTGCAACAGCAAGTCTCATCTGACTCCGGTGCTCACTACAGGGCAAAAAAATAGCAGTGTAGATGTTCCCACTTGGGCTGGAGCACGGCTCTGAAACCTGGGGCGGGGGGGGAGAGTGTCTGTTTTTAGCCCTGCAGCATGACCCTTGCAAGCCCATCAGTTAAACTGGGCTCTGAGACTCACTGGCTTGTTTGGCAGTGTAGACGTACCCACAGACAGAGATAGAATCCTGGAGACTGGAGAAGAAACAGGCAGTGAGAAAAAATAAGCAGATGAAAATAATACATCGCACTTTCCATCTGAGCACCCCCAGCACTTTTCGAAGAAGGTTAAGTGTTATTGAATAGATGGGGAAACTGAGTCAGGGAGCTAATAGGTACGATTTCCACCTGAGCCAATGAGAGTTAGATACTCAAATCCCAGTAAGATTCAGTGGATGTTTCTTAGGTTCCTTTGAAAATCCCAGCCTAAGTGTCTTGCCCAAAGTCTCTCGGTGAGTCAGTGGCAGAGGCAGAATAGAATGCTGGCCGAGTCACAGCTGCATCTCCACTGTTTAAAGAGACATAAGAGGGAGGCAGAAACCCAGTGGGCTCACCAGGGCTGGCACCGTTTTCATTGGCTCCACAGGTGAAGATGGGGTTTGTCATCCCACCAGGTCACCCATGGGAGCCCAATCCTGCTCCCATTGAAGTCAGTGGCCAAACTCCCATTGATGTCAATAGGAACTGCACGCCAACCCACCTCTGTCCTTTCCTCCTCCAAAATGCTGCCCCTGTTGCTGTTTATTATTAAATCAGCGAGGCTTTAGGTCCCGGTCCAGTAAAGCCGGAAGCATCCGCTTTGCTCTAGGCACGCGAATGGTCTCACTGAAGTCCGTGGCACTATTTGCACACAAAGGTGAGCACCTGTGTAAGTGCTTTGCGGGATCAGTTCCTGGGTGCTTGCCCAGACCCTTTACACCCGTTGCAGCAGCGCTTTCAAAGTGCTGGAGCAGCAGCTTCTGCTGTGCCCCTGGCACCCGAAAGTGCCCATTGCACATGAGCTGGCAGAAAGTGCAACAAGGTTTTGGGGTGGGAACTGAGCGAGCAGCCGCGCCATGGCATGATGCACAGCACTTTCCAGCTGAGCACGCGCGGCGCTTTATGAAGGACGAGATGGGGAAATGGAGCCAGAGAGCTACTAGGTACGATTTCCACAGTGGCCAGTGAGAGTTAGACACTCAAATCCCAGTAATATTCAATCGAGTTGGGCACCTAACTCCGAAAATCCCAGCCCAAGTGAGTTGCCCAAAGTCTCTTTGTGAGTCAGTGGCAGAGAGAGGATGGAATGGTTCAGGGCTGGCCTCTTGGCAAAAGGCCACAACAGCTCCCGTGCTTCTCAATAGCAGCTGTTTAGCAGAGCCATAACTTGGCATTGTAGCACCTGGGGCAAGCAAACATATTTGCGCCCCTGCACGGGTTTTTTCCTCATGCCCCCCCCCCCCCCCCCCCCGCAGCTTGGCACCCTGGGCGGCTACCCCACTCGTCCCACCCTAGTTACGGTTCTGCTTTTTAACCTATTCCTTTGTCTGCTGCTGCCTGGTCTCCAGATGCTAATAATCACATACGTACTGTTGTTTTCCACCATGATGCCTCCTGCACCAGGAGCAGTCTCTTTGACCAAATCTGTCAAATACCTCTCACCTCCAAATCCCTTCTTAAAATCTCCCCAGGCAGTCGCTGCCCCTTACTTCTTCCCATTAGTAACCCCGGACCTGCCCTCTGCAGAAAGGGGGCCATAGGTCTTGCCTTGTCTTATTTAGACTGGAGACTTTTCAAGGCAGGGAACAGGACTTACCTCTCCAAGGGACCTCATTTTCAGGGACACCACTCATTTCAGCCCCAAAGTCACCCACATTCCATGCAAATCTGTTGTTGAGAAATTACTGACATCAGCGATACAGAACCCTGACCCCGACCTAACAAAGAGAGGGATAAATCCCACGCTTGTTCAGTCTCCTGCATGGGCCCCACACGTTGGGTCACTGTCACAGAGTGAGGCTGAGCCCAGATTCCCTAAAAAGGACCAGCTCACCCTGTGCCTGTCCCCCAGTTGGGGTTTGGAGGGCTGGAAAGGGCTGGATCAACTTCTGGCACTATAGAAGAGAGGAGGAAGCACCTTCAAGCACCGTAGCGGAGCTGTACAAGTAGTGATGTATGAATGACTGACCATGGTAATGGAGGCTCTTCATGTCAAGTGTCTCTTCTTGTCTCTGCCCCACCCAGGCCTCGTCCCCTCCGACAAAGACAGCGCTTCGTACGTACTGAGGAGGCGGGGAGGCGGGAACGTGCTGGCCATAGCAGTGGGAGGGGCCCAGGAGGCCCTGGACGCACGGCCCGGAGCCTTCACCCTACTGCTGAAAAACCGCAAGGGGTTCATTCGGCTGGCCATAGAGCACGGGTAATGCTGGGAGCCCTGTCGCTGCCCTCACGCCGACACCACAGCAACAGGAGGGGAGGCAGGGGAATAAGGCCACTAGGCCAGAGGAGGGGAGGACAGCCTGCTGGCTGGGCCATTCCCCTTCCAGTCCCACAGCCGGAAGGAGAGCCGGGGCTGGCCTGAGAGCGCCAGGACTGACGCTGGTTGGGGTGCCTCTACCGGCCAGCTCCAAAGCCTGTTGACGCCAGTGGGAGTCTCTCCATTTACTTCAGTGGGCTTTGGCACGAGTGGCCATTGGCTTTGCTCATGCTCAAGGCCGGCACTGTGTTCATAAAACCACGCCCTAGACAGCCCTGCCCATCCGCGGGAAGGGGGAGCCTGCTTGCTCTGAGCAAGATAGAGACTCCTTTGATGGACAGGGGTAGGCTAGCCGAGCCACGCCACTCCCCCGGCACTATGAGCCACAGAGCCCTCGCGTGGGCGCTGCAGACGCTGCTCTTCCAGAGGGGCAGGTGGCGGTGCCTTCACCTTGTCTCCTGCCCAACGGCAGAGCGAGCATTCGTGCAGAGTGCAGAGCTCTGCTGGCTTCTGGCCATGCACAGAAAGAGCCTCCTTTTGCGTGCCCTGTCTGCTGGCCTGCTGCCTGCCGTGTCCCCGTTCTGCCTCTGCAGGGCTCCACTCGTCCCCGTGTTTTCCTTCGGAGAGAACGAGCTCTTTGACCAGGTCGACAACCCAAAGGGCTCCTGGCTGAGGCGAACGCAGCACCGACTTCAGCAAATCATGGGCATCTCCCTCCCCCTGTTCCACGCCCGGGGCGTGTTCCAGTACAGCTTCGGGCTGCTCCCATATCGACGGCCCATCTTCACCGTGGGTAAGTTTGTCCCGGTCACAGGGTGCTGTGATTGCGCTTGGAGATGGTGACAGGCACCTAGGGCAAGACGGTGCCTTTGGACCTAGCCCTGTGCCAGGGATAGTGCTTACGCTACATCAATCCCAAAGCAGCCCCCCAAGGGGCGTTGTTACTCAGAGACATACAATTCCTGCCCCTGCTTTCTCCTGGCTCCAGGGTGGAGTTAAGGATTTGCTGCCAGCTTGCACAAGCTAAGCCATGGCTCGTTTCAGGCATATGTCTAGGGCACCTGCTCCTGGATGCACAGAAAAGCTTGAAAAGGTGACCCAACTATAATGGATGTCTGCCTGAGTCTGCAGACAGCCTGAAACAATAGCTCTAAGAAGTGTGAACTGCCCCATTGATCTGAGCTCAGAAACCTTCTGCCTCCCGCAAGGATGGGCTGGGCTACAGCATAGGGATGGGGGCTACAGGGAGCCCCTTTTATGGTGTACATAGGGACCAGGTTGCTTTGGTTCAGCTCTGACCTGAGACTTTGCATCACACTAAGTAGATTTGATTGTTTCTGCATCCTCCAGCCAGTTCCACAAGCAGATCAGAGACTGAACAAATCTGCAGCCCTACGGAGTGTTTAAAAGGAGCAGCACTAGATTTAAAGAAGCAGCTGAAAGAGCTGGTTAAATGAACAAACTACAGAGAAAGGCGGTTCCTAGCATGCCAGTCCACGTGTGGCTAGATTTCAGTGGAGCTCAGTGGTTTCAATGGAATCGCACCTGCTTTCACCAACAGTGGATTTGACCCACTGAGCACAGCCCGCATTTGTTAGTCTAATTAAAGACCAAGGCTGACCATGCTGATTGGGTTTGACAGCCTACAATTACTCCTAATTGTTTTACAGCTTGTTTGGAACTTCTCAATGGCTTTACTTGCCCTCACACCTGCGTCTTCAGGACCTTTAATTAGAGAGATGGACAGCAACTTGAAACAATAGGAACCCATTGCAGCCTGACAAACACAATTAGAGTGAAGTTCAGAAGGACAACAGATAACCTCAAGGCCTTCCTGCCTGATAAAGAGGCAGCCTGTCCCACTGTAAATTGCTTCTTGGGGAGGAAGGACATTTGTTCTTATTGCTAGAGTCTCTTAGGCCCCATCTACATCTTTCATTGACTGTAATGGAAGTTAGGGGCCAAAATACCTTTGAGGTGTTTCAAAATCAGTTTCAAACCCTGTGAAGGTTTTCAGAGGGTGGGCGAATAGCACTTTCTGAAAATCAGGCCCCTTTAAGGTGCCTCTCCAGGTGGGCGCCCAGAAGTGGAAGCAACCAAAATTACAAGTGTATTTTGAAAATGTTGACCTCTGTGGATATGCCTCCAGTGCAATAAAAGACTGGCCGCTGGCCCGTGTCTGCTGGCTCAGGCTGGTGGGACTGGGGCTGGGGGGTTATAAAATTGCAGGGTAGACCTTCAGACTCAGGCTTGAACTGGGGCTCTTGGAACCTCCCCTGTCGCGAGGTCCCAAGTCCTGACTGCAGCCTCATCTCATACATCTATACTGCAGTTTTTTAGCCCTACAACCTGAGCCCCACCAGCGTGAGTCAGTGGCCATTGGCCAGCGGCAGGTGTTTCACTGCAGTGTAGACATGCTCCCCAGGCCTCACGCCTAGCTCCTGGGGCTCTGTGAATGGCTTTGTAGATAAATTCAGCTTACGATTAAGGGGGGAGGCTTTTTTGGTGATAGCCACAGTGCTCCCACGGCTCTTCCCTGGGCAAGAGCCAAAATTCCGGTGGCAGCTTGTGGCTTCACTGAGATCTTTTCTCTGTGTTTTAAAACAAGAGGTTACTCTAGAGGTGCCAAATCCTAGTGACAGTGAGGGCTGCAAGGGCAGCTTGCCAGGAGCCCCAATACCATATCTCATTTATCTCAAATGGTGACAGCCTGCCTTTGTGTCTCATGGTACCCACAGATAACGTTACCTAGCTCTTATCTAGCACTCTTCATCCACAGATCTCAAAGCACTTTACAAAGGAAGGTCAGTATCATTATCCCCATTTTACAGATGGGGAAAACTGAGGCACAGAGTGGTGAGCAGACTTGCCCAAGGTTACCCAGCAGAGCTGGAACTAGAACCCAGGTCTAGTTCCTGAGTTGTAGTTCAATGCCCTATCAGCTAGGCCCACCACCTCCCAAATACAAGTCCATAGCGTACAATATTCCATCTTGATCCCTAACTACAATTCTGTTCAAATGGAACATTGCATACTTGAACCTAGAGCCTCCAGGGGCCACAGCTTGGGATTAAAGATGAGGGCAGCATCTGGATACCCTGGCACATAGGATGTAGTCTTTCCTAATGTTTGTGCATTTGTTTTCCAGTTGGGAAGCCAATTAAGGTGGAGAAGAAGCACAACCCATCCCAAGAAGAAGTCGATCGATTACATCAGACGTACATTGAGGAACTGTGCAAACTCTTTGAGGAGCATAAAACGAAATACAATGTCCCAGAGGACAGGCATCTTGAATTTATATAAACCAGGCCAACCCATTTGTTTATTCTGGGGATGGGCCTGAAAGTTCAGCTCCACATTTCTCCACCATCTGGAGCGTTCAGAACCTCAGGTTTGGATCCTGCCCTCTATAAAGCTAGGGGCCAGCTACAGATTTGGGGCCTGTTTCCCCAACATTTGTGTGCGTTTAGATCCAGAGTTTGAATTTAGGCCCATCTCTAGTTTCCACTAGTACCGTATGGTACTTTCTCCAGTTTCCCACACTCTATAGTGTCATGATCACTTGGTAAGAGATTGTCAAATAAAAATCACAGCAATATTAAAAGTCCCCTTTAGTAAAACTCCTATTTCCAATCCAGCCTTAAGACTTACATCAGCTTTATTAAATCACCCTGCTATTTCCAGACAGTAGTAAACTATTAAGACCCTCCCTTGCATTTAAGTCTAGATGGGTGTTGTTTTCACAGGTTAGCCGTGAACAAGTTCAGGCTCAAAGAAGCAGAGGTCAATGCCCGCAGCATCAGTATGGGCTATTGAGCCTTTCACGGGTAGATTGCCTGTTTGGCTTCAACAGAGGTTATGTCTGCACTGCAATCAGATAGGGCGATTGCAACACACGTATACATACCCAACTTGGCTTTGATCTAGCTAGCAGTATAACTGCTTATGGAGTAACAATAGCAGTTATGCTGCAGCAACAGCAGTGGCTACACGGGCTAGCCCTGCCCGCCCAGACCCTGGATACACACCTGAGTGGCCTTCGCCCAGGTACGTCGACACGTGCTGCAGTCGCACCTCCTGACTGCCGTGTAGACATACCCAGAGTTACTCAGCATTCAGACCAAGGTAACAGATAGGAGCACCTCCCCAAGGGATAGCTCAAAGCAGTCACCAATGAGCTGAGAACAGGCATTGAAAAAAGAATGTTTATTCATAATCTCATCTGTGTAAATTGCTATAATTTTTTAACATAATTTTGACAGATAAATGTATGCTGTTTTATCTCTTAATCTGGTGCTGGTTCCTGTACTCACACTGGGTTTTTTCCCCCTCCCTGAACTACATATAATTTACTAGGAGGTTCAGATTCTCAGCATCACAGCATGGCCTTGTGTAACAAAGAGACCTGTGGCCATCACTGAATGCTGTATCCCACTGACATGAAAGAGACGAGGCCCTTTATAAAGGGCAGGGTGAATTTCAAAGGGTTTGAGATCCCAGCTGAGGCAGCACCTGCTGTGTGTTAGGTCTGGATAGTTTGGAAATGTTCACAGCTTGGCACGTTATCCACATTTCATCACACCATGTTGTAACTGTACAGGGAACGAAGGATTCCCAAGCACTTTGTTAACATTCATTAACCAGGTCTCGCAACACCCTGATGAAATGGATCATTACAGACACTGCGACTGTTTCCCTCATATTAGGTAACCCTAACCTTAACCCTAATCCTTTGAAAACAAACTCTGTGAGACGACAAGACCATGCTCCCTTCTCTCTTCCGCCAGTGCAATCCTACTGATTTCAACAGGGCTGCACCAACATACCAGACGAGAGAATCTGGCCCAGAGAGTCAATCGTGAATGGTGCTATGTACACATAGTGTTTAATCCTAAACTCTTTCTTAAAGGGAGAGTGTGATGGTTTCAGTCACAGAGACCCCCTTGGGACTGTCACCTGATGTGCTGGAATTACCTCTGAGCTCGTTTTCCCTGCCAGCTTGGGACTCCAGAACCCTGCCTTGTTGAGCCAGACATGCTAGCCTGCTGCAACACAGACCTAGGTCTGGTCCACGCCCCCAGAGCTGCAGACTTTAACCAAAAACTGTTCAGAGGGTCACCTATCTCCAGCACTCAGACACCCAGTTCCCAATGGGATCCAAACCCCAAATAGATCCATTTTACTCTGTATAAAGCTTATAATGGGTAAACTCATAAATTATCCATCCTCTATAACACTGCTAGAGAGATATGCACAACTGTTTGCTCCCCCAGGTATGAATCACTTATTCTGGGTTAATTAATAAACAAAAGTTATTTTATTAAGTATAAAAAGTAGGATTTAAGTGGTTCCAAGTAATAACAGACAGAACAAAGTAAGTCACCAAGCAAAATAAAGCAAAAACATGCAAGTCTAAGCCTAATACATTAAGAAACTGATTACAAGTAAAATCTCACCCTCAGAAATGTTCCAATAAGCTTCTTTCACAGACTAGACTCCTTCCTAGTCTGGGCCCAATCCTTTCCCCGGTATAGTCCTTGTTAGTTCCAGCTTAGGTGGTAACTAGGGGTTTACTCATGACTGGCAGACCCCTTTGTTCTGTTCCACCCCCTTTTATAGCTTTGGCACAAGGCAGGAATCTTTTGTCTCTCTGCGTCCCTACCCCTCCTTCTAAATGGAAAAGCACCAGGTTTAAGATGGATTCTAGTATCAGGTGACATGTTCACATGTTCTGTGAGACCCCAGCTTTCATTCTTCCAGGGCTGGCCCGCACGCACCCAGGAAGGTTTGCAAGTAAACAAACCAACCAATTGTCCTAGTCAATGGGAGCCATCAAGCTTCCAAACCACCATTAATGGCCCATACTTTGCATAATTACAGTAGAACCTCAGAGTTATAAATTTGTTAGTCTCTAAAGTGCCACAAGTCCTCCTTTTCTTTTTGCGGATACAGACTAACACGGCTGCTACTCTGAAACCTTTCATATACCTAGTTTCAGATACAAGAATGATACATTCATACAAATAGGATGAACATACTCAGTAGATTATAAGCTTTATAATGACAGGTTTCAGAGTAGCAGCCGTGTTAGTCTGTTCCGCAAAAAGAAAAGGAGTACTTGTGGCACCTTAGAGACTAACCAATTTATTTGAGCATAAGCTTTCGTGAGCTACAGCTCACTTCATCGGATGCATTCAGTGGATCCACTGAATACTCCTTTTCTTTAAGCTTTATAATGATACCTTACAAGAGACCTTTTGCATAAAGCATATTCCAGTTACATCACATTCACACTCATAAGTATATTTCCATAAAACATTATGGAGTGCAATGTCACAGAGAGTAGGAGGACTTGTGGCACCTTAGAGACTAACCAATTTATTTGAGCATAAGCTTTCGTGAGCTACAGTTCACTTCATCGGATGCTGTAGCTCACGAAAGCTTATGCTCAAATAAATTGGTTAGTCTCTAAGGTGCCACAAATACTCCTTTTCTTTTTGCGAATATAGACTAACACGGCTGTTACTCTGAAACCTGTCACAGAGAGTATGGACAGAAGATGAGGAGGGAGAGGCATCTGAGACAAGAAGCATGTTACTAAAGGGCACGTTTGGCAGGTAATCAGGACTTTAATTAGCTGCTTCTTGATATTGAGAACTTTATTAAACACTAACTTAATGGCATTTAGCATTTGGGAAGTTATGCTGGGGAATGAGGAGTAATCTTTAGGAGGCCATGAGCCATCTGTTTAGATTATTTTTCACTGCCCATAGCTCCCCAGGGGCTTCTACAACCATCACTTCTCTCCCCCTTCTCTCCTCCAGCCGTATGGAATGCAGTCAGAATTCTCTCAAAGATTTTTATTATAACAATTATTTGTATTAATGCACCAACAAGCACATCTTTTAGCACATGGGTAAAAATGGGCTGATCAGTTTCTAAATGGGGAATACTATTGATTTCTAGTGCACTTGTTCCAAATTCTAAACTGATCACATTGCAGCTGGTATTATTCTGAGGTTGAATAATCCTGCACAAAACTCTCCTCTTTGGAAGGAACAATAGACAACAACATGAAAAAGCAGCAGAACCTCGTAAACATTTCTAAACACTCCTCTAGTAATCCCATGCTTAATCCTACTGAATCAAGCAGGTCATCTGCCATCATTTCTTGCACTGTTCCTATTAATAACTCTCTCGCTCAGGCCTTAAATAAGGTTGCAGGTGGCCATATGCAGCAGGAAGATGTATCAGGAAAAAGAAATTACTCTCCAGCTCCCCTTCCCCCTCCATTCTCATCCAAGCTCTTGCTAAATCCTGTTGTTTCTTCTTGTATAATAGCACCACAGTCTGTCCTGTGTTTTCTGTCTTCATGGCCATTGTCTGTGCCTCAGTGGCTTTTCAGCTCGATTGCCATGACCATCTCCTGCCTGACCTCTACAGCTACAGAGCATCAAGACTGGTATTGTTGGTGGAGTGGAGTCTGAGGGACATAAAAAGAGACAAGGTCCAAGATGCAGGCCAAAGCAGTGTTGTGCAGGGCCTAGAAGACAAGGGGGAGATGTTTAGCTTTGAAGTAGCATGACAAGGGGCTAATAGGTGGGGAGCTGACATGACCAGATCCATGCATGAGGAAGATCATTTTGGCAGCTGCATTTTGGATGGCCCGGAGGGGGTGATGTTGTTGCCAGGGTGGCCAGACGGGAGGAGGCTGCAATGAAAAATAATCGGAGCCTGGGTAAGCATTCCAGACATTGGGACAGAGAAAAAGCCCTAGAGTCTAGATATATTGTGGAGAAAGAAGCGGCCTGACTTAGATATGGCCCGATGACCCCCGCAGGCTGCAAGCCTGGGTGGCACATAGGATGGTGATATCAGCAGACATGGAAACTGGGGGAATAGGAGTAGACCTCAGGAGCTCAGTTTTATCCATGGTAAACTGGGCTAGGAGGGAACATGAGCGAGACAGGCTGAGCTGCCAGAGGGAGGGAGACAGGTCAGCAGGGGAGAGGTAGATTTGTGAGTCCTCAGCACAGCCAAAATTGCTGAATTCATGTGAATGGAGAAGGTCACGCAGGGAGAGGGCATGGGAGGAGAAACGGAGCTGGCCAAGGACAAACGCCACACGGACGCCAGCCGAGAGGGGGAGGAGGAAGAGGTGCCAAAGGTGGTTGTGAGTGAGCTGTCAGACAGGGGGCAGTACGAAGGGTGCACAGGGCCCCAAAAGTCAAGGGAGGACAGTCCAGGGGGTGGCAGCGAGCAGTAGTATCAAAGTGTAGTCTGGTGGGCCTGGCCACACAAACACAGGAAATATGGAAAAGTAACCAGCGTGATAGTCCTGACCTGGACTGAGACTAAAGCAGGGTCTTTACCCCCTCTCCTCCAGTAGCTCAAGGGTCCTGGCCCTTCCTTAGCATCAGGGGGACTACAGGCCAGCTGGCCTGCCTGCCCCACCCTACTGCTGCTGCTACTAATCAGGAAAGTGTTTCTCTCTCCCTTACACAGCTGGGTCTCTCTGGAAATCTTTAGCTGCTGCTTAGCTAGAACAGCTGGTTCCCAGCACCTGCTTACTGGGCTTCTCCTTAGGCCAGGGCTTGCTACACCCTGGCTCTGCAGACCCTTAAGAGGGGAAGACTGCCCTGCTGCAAAGGAAACAGCACGGCCGGAGAAGGATGGAGTACAGGCCCTGAGGCCTGGCCAGGAAGATGTAGAGACCTTGAGGAGGGCAGTTTCAATAAAGTGGACAGAGCACAAGCTGAGGCTGGAGTGACTCTAGATTTGAGCTGGAGGAAAGGAAGTGAATTAAGGCCTTGGTTATAAATGGTTTGTTAACAGGACAGTTTTGTCCTAACGCCAGGACTGTGCACGTGGGCACCACAGGAACCTAAAAAAACCCACAGAGCTCAGTATTTGTGCTTGCATTGTATTTGTCATGCAGCAGGGAGCCATTAATGGATCAAAACAATGCCAGGCCTTATCTTCTCATGGAGCCACCGGTCAGCAACTGAATTATTGTCAGGAGACCAGCTCTTGTGTTAGTTTGGTCGCACAACTGGCTCCTTGACTCATTAAAAAATCCCGTGAAAAAATACAAATACAAATAATCAAAACTTGGAACCAGAGAGTGACCTGAACCAAAATCTCAGACTCAAACTCCAACTCCTTCCTGAACGACAGCAACGCTGGGATCTGAATTTCCTGTCCTGGGGCCATCTCTCATTGAACCACAAGTACTAGAATTTGTGGATGCCCACCCATACTGTAGCCAATGCCAAATCCACAGGAGTTCATTACATTATGTGCAGGGGTCATCTAAAAAATACATCACTTTTTGAAGATAGAATTACAGAGCCCCCTTTCTACCCCCTGCTCCATACATCAGCACCGGGGACTGGCTTTGTTTAATGTGAGGCACAACCATCAACAAGAAATGATCAGTTCAGAGATTGCTTTCGGGTGTAGCTAAGGTAGCTCTAACTGAATGTGCTGCACACATAGACAGACATTTCATGTTTCCTTGTTTTGGAAATATCAGAAGAAACTTGAGAGTCCTGGTTTAATGGTCTCTGCTTGCTTGGTCGCTTGTCCATCTGTCAGATGCTCTTTCTAGCAATTCTCTTAAGAGAAACCCTAATCTGGATTTGTCTTACTTAGTGGATTCAAATGATAAGACTCAGAAAATCAACTCAGACAACTGAAGAATACAGAACACTGACTGATTCCAAAGCAAAAGGAAAGCCAAATATAATAGCAATTTGCCCTTGAACAGCAGCTTCCCTCCAGAGATTGCAAATTGCTTTACAGATGTCCTTGAATCAAGTTTAAGGTTTGTTGGTTTCATGGCAAGAAACTATAGAAATTATGCTTTGTCATGGCAAAAAGCCTTCTCAGTGTGAGCTGAAATCAACCCCACATCTCACAGTATTAATGTTTTTGCCAAGTATATTGTACTTAAAAATACCCCAAAACTACAAATGCATTTGTACAGCGCCTAGCGTAACAGGATCCTGGTCCATGACTGGGGTTCCTAGGTGCTACGATAATATAAATAAATAAATAAATAAATAGCAATTAATAATAAAATCACTAAATTAATTCAAACAGAAAAAATCCAGAATCCACCTGGTATATTTATATGTTTATAAAAATTATCCTAGACTTCAGTTCAATCAAGTACAATGATCTAAAGGTTCCAAAATACCTAGTGATTTTGGGTACCTCAGTTCATGGGTTGCCCAACTTGAGACACCTTTGTGGGATTGGAACTTCAGAGAAAGCTGAGCACCTGCCCTCTGAAAGGGGCTAAATTATATGGTTTTCTAGATCTCCTGTCACCTCTAAACACAGCTTGACAAAAAGATGCTTCCAGAAGCAAATAGTTTGTTGGACTTCAGCAGGCAGCACTGCCTTGGTTACACTTGGAGGATTATCTTCATTATCATAAGCACAAGGAATGGCCACATATTCAGAAGTAGCCAATGATGTTGCATGTGTCAGCCTGAAACACCATGGACTGAATCTTAAAAAGTATTGAGACCCCTAACTCCAGCTGAATGAGATGCAGGCGAACATCAGAAAGTCCATTTTGACTTCAGAATCTTTAGTATTCCTACCCGAATCTTGAGTCTAAGAACTCATGCAATCAGGGGACAGAAACATGGAATGTGATATACGTAGCCAATCAAAACAGCTTGATGTTTGAATACGCAAAATAAACTACCCATGAGCAAGCTACAGACCAAGAAAAATGTCTAGAAAGTCCTGGCAAATTATTTCAAACAACATGACATTTGAGAAAACCACGATTTACTTGCAGATGCTTCATGAACAGAAAAAGATGCGCAACTTGACAAATTAATTTGTTCTGAATTATTCAACCAGCCCCAGTAACTGATATTCAGGACAAAAACCCATTATTTTGGGACAAATGCGTAATTGTCTCTAATGCTATTATGGGTTCAGTAAATACAGTAGTTTTGTGATTGCAAACAACTGATTCATGGGAAAGCATACACGTGGAGTAATAATAAAAAGAAATTCTACTCCACATCAGACCGTACTTTGAACTCAGTGAATAACCCTGCAGTACCAAAGCAGGTAAATAAAGCTATAGAATTCTCCTCCTATATATCACTAGAATAAAGTAACACCAAAATGTTCAGAAGGGACCACCTAGGACTAAGTACCTGCTCTCTGAAAATTAGGCCCTGTTAAAGTGTCTCAAATTTGGCCACCAAAAAATAGAGCCCAGTCACTTTTGAAAATCTTACTCTAAATGACCTGCTTTTATCATCCCATCGCTGCTGGGACTAAATATTAATCACCTGTGCCAAAGGAGTTACTTGGGTTGCATAATCCCTTACTGTATTGTATATCTGGCCATGTTAATATCTTAATAAATATACTTTGCAGCATCAAAGACCAGTGACCTCAAAGCACTTTTACAGATATTTATTAAATAAGCCTTACAATCTCCCCGTGAGAGGGGTATTATTAGCCCCCATTAACAGATGGGGAAACTGAGGCACAGACCGGTCATGTGACTTTTCCATAGTTACGAAACATGCCAGTGGCAGAGAAAGGAATGGAATACAGAGCTCTTGGCTCCCCATCTTGTGCTTTAACCACTTGATAGACTTCTTCCCTTTTGCTGAAGGATTGTCATAATTTAACTCTTTAAACAATGCAAGAAGTGATGTACTGAGGAAAAGGTTATTGAATTTAGCTCCTCCTCCCAAAGAATCCCAGTCCCTCCCCTTAATATTGATTGGTCCCTCGTCCTCACCCACTGCCCAGATTTGATGAGATGAGATTTGGACGTATCCCGCCCACCGCCATCCACACACCCCTAACAAGTAGAGGACAAGATTGTGATAGCTGTTGGCAATTAGTAATTTATTAAGGGTGACCATTGTAGGTAAACTGAGGCAGGGTCCAGACTAATAATGAGGCTATCAAAATACTACATATTTTAGTAATGCTTACTAACATGTCATTCTGCATTTGTACAGCGCCTAGCACAGTGGGGGTCCTGGTGCATAACTAGGATTCCTAGGCGCTATCACAGGGCAATTGATCAGATAATAGTAAATAATAAAAATAACAAGAAATGCTCCTCAAGCAGGTCCTGGCACTCAGCGCACGCCACAGTCACTTAAACACCAATAGAGTCTAAAACATCCTGGGCCAGATCCTCCGCTGGTAGCCGCCACTGAAGTCAACGGCATTGACGAGCACGATTTACACCTGCGGAGAGTCTAGCGCCATCAGATAGATACTATAAAAAACCTGGAAGGGGCATCATTAAACAGCCTGTGCACTTGACATGAGCATCTCCTATACCACTGACAGCATGCCCAGCCATGCTGGATAACGCTGCCCCAGCTGGGCACCTCCTAAGGGTTCAAGACAAAAGGAGGACCAAACTGGGGGCATGCTGTGGACGTCTATTATTATCTGATTATTGTCGTGGCTAGAGGCTCCAATCTGTGGTGCTAGGGGCTGTACAAACACACCATGAGAAACAGGTCCTGCCCCAACCAGCTCACAATCGAAATAGGCAGAGGAAGGGTGGGTGAAAGAGGAGGATTATCTTCTGCATTTCACAGGTGGGAACTGAAGCACAGCGAGATGAGGGGACTTGCCCTGCGTCACAGGAAGTCTGCGGCAGAGCTAAGAATTGAACCTGGGTCCCAGGACCTTGACTATAGGACTATCCTTCTTCTTTTCTCTGAACCCCACAGCTCAGGGTAGGGGTGCGGGGGTGGAGGGATGGGTGTCGGATAAATGGGTCTGGCCCATCTCTGCTACCAAGCGTGTCCCTTGAAAAATCTCCTGCTCTGGGCCTGATCCAGCCAGATACAGGGAGGCACCGAGGCCCAGACCCTCAAAGACATTTAAGCACCTAACTCCCACAGATGTAATGGGAGTTAGGCACCTATGTATCTTTGAGGATCAGGGCCTAAGCTCCCCTTTAATGCCTGATCCTGAGAGGTGTGGATCAGCCACACTACCTACCAGCTCCAATGGGAGCTTTGCAGCTTGCAGGATTGGGATCCCTGAGAGGGGCGCAGACAGATGAGAGGGGGCAGGATTATTCACTGATACCTGCAGGGCCTCAGGGCCTTATCTTCTCCCAGGACAGAGCCCTAAGCACACTGCAGGGCTTTCCTGTACCACACAGGCTGCTGCACGGTGATTGGGGGGGCCGGGGGGAAGGTGTACACACAGCCCTGGGATTAGAACTGAGCCCTCCTGGCTATTAATTAACAGAAGTATTTCAGTCTAATGGCTCTCTGGAGACAAGCCGCAATAAAGAACTCGCTAAGGCAGCATAGCATCCAGGAGGACACCCTGCCGCTAATGCATCCATCATGTGGTGTCAGGCGTTGGAACAGGCTGGGGGAGGTGATCCCATGCAGCGAATGGGTGCTTTGGTCCTTCCATGTCTGTGAGTGGTACTGGGTTGTGCGGGTGTTTAGCTTCTGGCACAGGGATCTACTTAACAACCCAGCGGTGACGAGAGGAGGTAAAATTAGAATGCATCAAAGGAATCAATTTTTCACTCTAATAAGGATGGGTGGGGGGTTATCGGCCCGGTGGGTGACAGCCACCAATCCCAGCCCTTCACGAGTCCCCCAGCAAGGGAGGAATGTGGATGAAACCAAGTGCTTTGTCAGTGTCGATGGGCCTATTCTCATTTATACCCTGTTACACTGGGGGCTTAAAGTGGGCATACGTTACATGTAGAGTCCCCTTTCCATTGCCAGAGCGGTGCAAAGGCCCTTAGGTGTGAATGAGGGTCAAGCCCAAGATTTTTTTGTATCTAAAACCAGCAAATCTGGGGCCTAGGCCCCAGTCATTAGATAAGATTCCAGTGTCCGAGATTCAAGGCTAGTTCCAAGTACAGTGTGTGCAGGATGTTAGACCTGGGCTACACACAAGTGTTGGATTTATATCATTATTTTGATGAGGAGGGGTTAGTTCTACTAGCCTGGCTGCAGTTATACGAGTATGAAGGCGTTTATACCAGTAGAGCATATTCCCCTTCCTTTTGGGAATAGCTATACACCTGTCTAACTGCATCCACACTAAAGGGCTGTATGTACCACTTTAACTATGCCAGGAAGTGAGCTGTAGCTCACGAAAGCTTATGTTCAAATAAATTGGTCAGTCTCTAAGGTGCCACGAGTACTCCTTTTCTTTTTGCGAATACAGACTAACACGGCTGTTACTCTGAAATATGCCAGGATAGTTAAACTCATGTGTGTCGATATGCCTGCGTAGCCCCTTACACTAACTTAGTTTGGTCCACACGCCAAAGTTTTGGCAGCTTAGCTCGGTCGATTGGGGTGGGGTTGTTTTCTATGACATTTCTTTGCTGGCAAAAGCCCTAGTGCAGATGAAGTTATACCGGCGTCCATCAACATCCATTTGCTGGTACAGCTTCTTTCTCTCAACAAACTGGAATAAGCTATACCAGCAAAAGCACTTTTATAGCGGAATATGCTGCATCTAAATTAGGAGGTTTTTGCCCTTATATGGCTAGTGTAGACAAGGTCTTAGACTGTAGGGCAGATTCTTCATTGCACTAAGAGATTTTTTAGTGGGTGAGAGTCTAAGAGCTTGTCTACATTGGGGGTTAAACTGTGGTGTTTTGCTATGCTGCAGGTAGCGCACAGTGTGCAAGCCACGATAATAGTGTGCACACAGGCGGGTGGGCCCCCTGTGAATGCACATAATTGTGTGTGCATGGCCGCTGTTTGCTGGGAGCTGAGAGCAGGGCATTCTTGGAGGATATCGCATGCTCCTTTGCATCACTGGTGAGCAGCGTGCATTCTGGACCTTTGCCCACTGTGCATTTTGGGAGGCATAGCAGAACCCTGGTGCATTCACATGATCCATCTGTCTCCACCCCGTACTGTACTTCTGTTCTGTGCAGGCCAGCACCATTTAAAAAGAGCTGTGAGCCAGCATGGACCCAGCAATGCGCTGTACCACTATGCTGGCAACCGTGATAATGCAGAAGCTGCTTGGATTGTATTTCAGCACTCAAAGCTGGATGAATTCGGCTTGGGACTTCGCCTGCCACACCCCCAAAGCAGACGATGTGACGGCGGCAACAGGAGCAGTGGATCCGGGATGGAACGGTTTAACTACCCCCCGCAGCAGGTGCCAAATGGTACTAGTGCAGGGAGCATTTGGCAGTTTGAAAGGGAGATGGTGCTGTTTGTGGACCAGGTTGGAAGCAGCAGAGAGAAACACCCCAAAGGTTGTAGCAGTGTGTTGTATTTTGCACAGTGTTTGAGAGTAAGGGAGAAAGCCTTAGTGAGGGCAGGGAAGCTGGGCCGCAGAAACCTTCTCAGTGGTTTGAGCAGCCAGCAAGGTATCCACTGCAGAGTGCAAACAGCTGGGGCGGTATCGTCAGGGAAGCCTATTGCGGCCTGACACGGTGCCGCTGTACATCCAGGTATTATCCCCTGCGGGTTGGGTTACGGGGAAGGGTTTTTTGCACCTTTCAGTGTTGTTTATGGGTGGTGGACGTGTGATTTTGTAGCAGGCCCTATTGTACCTTCTGTTTTTGCCTACAAGCGTTTGCATATTTCACAAGAGTTTTCGTTATTTCAATCAGCAGCTGCGCCATGCTCTTCCTCGCCATTTTGAGCTGTCAAAGGGCCTTGGGGGCATTCACTGGCCAGGACAGCAGAGGGAAGGTGAAAGGAAACGGGTACATGGGAATATGCCTTCCAAATGGTCAGTCCTTGGTGCTTTAGCATTTGGTGCTTTTGTCCAGCCGGTGCAGCGGGCATTTTGGAAAGGAGGAGAACAGACAACGTGGGCTGAGGGAGGGAAGCTGAGGAGGTCAGACTTGGAAAGGCTTCTAGCCTACAATGGCTGCAGCCAGGATGCACCCGGCTAGCACACAAGCTAGCTCCACAGTAGAGCATTATAACTATAAATTGAAAGAAACAGTAAATCGTTAACGAAGTAGTGGGAAAACGTACACGTCGAGGTTCCCTCCATAGGATCAGCCTGCTCAGCCCTGGTCTCAGATCGTGCCTGGGAATCAGGCTTTATTGCTGCAAGGCAGGAATCAAATTCACCTTCTACGTGGCCAGCATCTGGGTCCTGAGTCCCAAAGAGATCCTGACTTTCAGGGGAGTTCTCTGCATTGGCCTCCTCATGTTCATTCTCTGGTCATCCTTACTGGTCATCCTCCGGGGAGAGGAGCGGAGAAGGGAGCCAGCAGGCTCCACAAACTGCCATGAAGCCTGGTCATGTCATTATGCAAAATCCTGTTTAGCTCCTCAGTAAAGTGGATAGGTTACATGTCTTCACACAATGCACAGTCAACCTGTGGAACTCCTTGCCATCGGATGTTGTGAAGGCCAAAACTACAACAGGGTTCAAAAAAGAACTAGATAAGTTCCTGGAAGATAGGTCCATCAATGGCTATTAGCCAAGATAGGCAGGGATGCAACCCCATGCTCTGAGTGACCCTAGCCTCTGTTTGCCAGAAACTGGGAGTTGACAACAAGGATGGATCACTCGATGATTGCCTGTTCTGTTCATTCCCTTTGAAGCACCTAGCATTGGCCATTGTTGGAAGACAGGATACTGGGCTAGATGGATCATTGGTCTGACCCAGTATGGCCGTTTTTATGCCTCAGTTTCCCCATCTGTAAAATCAGGATAATGATACTGACCTACTTTCTAAAGTGCTTTGAAATCTACAGATGAAAAGTGCTATATAAGAGCTAGGGATTATTATCATATTTTACACTAAAAGACAGACACCCTGAATTCCTATTTTCAAAAGAAAAATATAATGAGGACTTTAGTTTAGACCTTGCCCTCTTAAAGAAAAAGCTTTGATTAAAAAGGCATATAGGGGGATACCTGACATACAAATCATTAGTCCTCACAACATTAGCATCAGGGCACAGTAGTTTCTGTTCCCAATTCTATGCTCTGACCACTAGACCACACAGTCTCTCTCCTACTACAATGTGCTTGGCATCAGTTGCTTTGATAAAAACAGCTGTGATTTGCTTGTAAAGTACAAGATCTCCTTGTGCCAAGGGATGTCCACATCTCTCTGAGTGGGGGGTGAAATATAATGGGTTGCAAATCTGGATCAGAGGGAAATGGCATCCAGCCCAGAGGTTATTGGTTTCTTTATTGCCCTTTGGGAAACCTGGGTTCAGTTAATGAATTTTGTTTCTTACTTGGTGGGCTGCTGGGCGGAGTGAGTTATGGAGGCAGAATCTCACTCAGCTGAGCACCTAACACATCACACGAATACTCATAACTGCAGAGACTTGCTGGTCCCAGCTTGGATCCACATCGGGAGGCTCTGACAGGCGTTTGGCCCTCAGGTGGGGGCAGGTCCCTGTGATGTGACCCCTTGGAGTGGCGGAGGGAATGGAGGACTCCAGAAATTCAGAGAGGAAGCTGGAGTCCATGGAGACCGGGGAAAGCTCAAGGATGCTGATAGCAGAATAAGGAAAAGGAGAAGAGTGGGAAACTTCTCCCTTTGAATCCCAAAGGCTATGGCTACACTACAGAACTTACAACAGCAGCACCACCGGGCTGCTCGTGCTGATGGGAGAAAGCCCTCCCATTGATTTAATTACTCCAGCCCCTGTAAGGGAGAAGCTCTTCCACCGACATAGCACTGTCCACACTGGGCCTTAGGTCAGTGTAACTTACATTGCTCAGGGTGGGGGGGAGTATGGATATCCACACCCCTAAGCGACATAATTTATAGTGTGTAGTGTGTACATAGCCTAGCTCTTTCCCTGGTCTGCTTCCTACCCTCCTCATAGAGGCACCTGTTCTTTCCCCTTATCTCACTGTAGCCCCCTTCCCCATTGCCAGCTCCCTGGCTTGATAAAAGCCCTGTCTGTTTCTGCCCAGGTGAGCTTCATCCCCATTAAACCTCATTGCAGCCTAGCTCCCTTCCAGGTGCAGCCTCTGGCTAATTGGCCTCTCTTGCCTATATTATCTCTTCCAGGGCTAGTGTGCGGGGAATGCCCCCCCCCTTGCAACAGTATAAAAATAACATGGCACACGTTACATAGATTAAAAACTGTCTAACTGATAGGTCTGTAACTGTAAATGGGGAATCATCATCAAGAGGGGGTGTTTCCAATGGGGGTCCCGTAGGGATTGGTTCTTGGCCTTACGCTATTGAACATTTTTACCACTGACCTGGAAGAAAACATAAAATCATCATTTGAGGAAAGTTTGCAGAACAAAAACTGGGGGAGTGGTAAAAAAGGAAGAGGACAGGTCACTGCAAGTAAACAACAATACACATTTTAATATGGCTAAGTGTGATTGTATGCATCTAGGAAGAAAGAATGAAGGCCATACACATATTGGGAAGTAGTGACTCTGAAATAGATTTGGGGGTCCTGGTGGATAATCAGCTGAACATGAGCCCCCAGAGTGACGCTGGGAGTTGGGACCAAAAGATGTGATCCTGGGATGCATAAACAGGGGAATCTGAATAGGAGCAGAGGGGTTATTTTACCTCGGTGTCTGGCACTGGTGTGAGCACTGCTGGAATCCTCTGTCCAGTTCTGATGCCCACAATTCAAGAAGGATGCTGATAAATGGG
This sequence comes from Lepidochelys kempii, assembly GCF_965140285.1. NCBI lineage: Eukaryota > Metazoa > Chordata > Testudines > Cheloniidae > Lepidochelys > Lepidochelys kempii. Next base: position 14,905,256 of record NC_136380.1, read on the forward strand.
AGAGGGTTCAGAGAAGAGCCAAGAGAATGATTCAAGGATTAGAAAATATACCTTCTAGTGATAGACTCAGGATGGTCAATCTATTTAGCTTAACAAACAGAAGGTTAAGGAGTGACTCGATTTCAGTTTGTAAGTACCAATATGGGGAACAAATATTTAATAATGAGCTCTTCATGATCCAATGGCTGCAAGTTGAAGCGAGACAAATTCAGATTGGAAATAAGATGTAAATTTTTAATGGCAAGAACAACTAACCATTCAGACAATTTACCACGGGTTGCATGGATTCTCCATCTCTGACAGGTAGTAGATAGTCCCACCATTTGGTATCAGGGCGGGACACGAGGGTGAGGAAGTGAAACGTGTGGAGCACGAGCATGTATAGTTGTTTCCTTGGCACGGTTTGGAAGTGAACCGGCTGCAGGGCATGCAGCCAGCTCGGATTGTGGAAGGGAAGGGGCTGGGAGGGCTCACGGGACAGGGGCCCGATGAAAAGGTCTGAGGGCCTGGGGTGAGGGGTGGGCAGGGAGCACCCTCTCAGAGGACGCACTCAAGGAAAACCCAAGAGGTGGGCGACAAGGCTGCCCCCCCACTCCTGGAATACACACTGGGGGGTCAGAAGGGTAGAGAGCCCCATGTGCTGACAGAGCCCTCGGGGATTCGCCCAGTCCCCCTGTCATAGGTAAGGAGGTCTCTGACCATGGTGGTTTCTGCCAGGACCAACTTCTGGCTCACCGAGGGAGACTCTGCCACCTGCACACGAAGGTAGGGGTTGTGTAGCAGGGGGTCCGCGATGAGATACACCTCCTCAGTGGCCACAACAGATCTGGTCACCAAGAACAGCTTCCAGGTCTGGAGGAGGTCCTGGTAGAAGACCGGCAGGTCGGAGAGGTCTCGCGGAAGAACTCTGGGGTGAAGAAAAAAGAGCTGCCGGTCGTATTGGAGCCCTTAGAGGCGGCGGAGAAAGGCGTGCACCAACGTGTTCCATGCCGGACTACTTCCACCATAAAGGAGTTTCTGCAGGGCCTAGAGGCGGAAGTCATGGACCTGGCTGCAGAGGCAGACCAGGCCCTGTCCTCCCTCCTCCAGGGGCAGATTCAGAACCCCTGGAGAGACTCGGTGCAGTCCCGGCCAGAAGAACTCCAGAGCTCCCCTCTGGAGCTGGGCCAGGATCCCTGGGGCTGGGCTCAGGGTGTTGAGCTGGTGCCAGACCATGGACAGGACTAGCTGGTTCAGCACCAGCACCCTTCCTCGCAGGGAGAGGCACCGAAGCAGTCATGTCCATCTCCACAGCCACTCACCCACCTTTCTTAGGCAGTGTGAGGCAACAGTAATTGTGCCAGCCCTCTGATCACTGGATTGCCAATTAAATTGCCCCAGAATAAACTCAGGGGCAAAGCTGTCCCTAACTGAAAGATTGGGATGGGCTGAGGAGAGTCCCAAAGACTAATTAACCCATTAACCCAGAAAGTGGAAAGGTACAGGAAGGACTGGCTCGGGGGGCAGAGGCATAGGTGTCGACTCCGTGGGTGCTCTGGGGCTGGAGCACCCATGGGGAAAAAGTAGTGGGTGCTCTGCACCCACCAGCAGCCAAGCTCCCCTTCCCGCTCCACCTCACCTCCCTGCACCTCCTCCCCTAAGCATGCCACATCCCCGCTCCTCTGCCTACCTCCCAGCACTTGCCACTGCCAAACAGCTGTTTGGCGGCGTAGCAAGCTCCGGGAGGGAGGCGGAAGGAGCGGGAATGTGGCACTCTCAGGGGAAGGGGGGAGGCCGGCATGGGGATTTAAGGAAGGAATCAGAATAGGGGCTGGGAGTGGGCGGAGACTTTGGGGAAGGGGTTGGAATGGGGGAGGGGCAGGCGGGGGCAAGGCAGGGGTGGAGTCGGGGCGGGGCCAGGGGCACAGGGGGGTCAAGCACCCACCAGCCTGAGCAGAAGTCGGCACCTATGGGAAGAGGGGTTTTTTTGTTTTGTTTTTTTAAGAGCTAGAAAAGTGATCTCAAGGGGAAGAGTCTATCTGTCTCCTTGGCTGAGTGAGGGAAGGGACTGTGGGCTTGTACGTATAGAGCTTCACGGGGTGCGTGAGAACGCTCTAAATAAACGACACGAGGTATTTCACCAGAAGAACGTCTGTGAGCAGTTTGGGGTGAGGAAAGAGAGTGAAGTCGGGTGAGGCCCTGCCTCAGGCAGGTCTGAGGGCGCTATCATCTGTGTGGAGGAGTTTGGGATTGAGCTGTGTTGTCGGAGGGGGTGTGTAGTGCTTGGGAGGCTCAGCCGTGCCAGTGAGGTCAGTGGGGATGCACCCAGACTTGGCTAATAATATTAAGCTTGTCCCAACTTGCCCTAGCCAAGCATGTCAGCTGCAAATTTAAACATAATGGATAGGAACAATGCTTAAAAACAACGAGGAGTCCGGTGGCACCTTAAAGACTAACAGATTTATTTGGGCATAAGCTTTCGTGGATAAAAAACCCCACTTCTAAATGTTTTTTTTACCCGCAAAAGCTTATGCCAAAATAAATCTGTCAGTCTTTAAGGTGCCACCAGACTCCTCGTTGTTTTTGTGGATACAGACTAAGACAGCTACCCCTCTGATACTTGAAACAATCCTTAAGAGTCTCTTGCTCCTCGGGGAGCAAAGAGTGGCCCAGAGGGTGGAGTGTGATAGACTAGTGCAGAAATGTTACAAGGGCCATGAACTGCACATGGCCAGCTGGGCCCCCTTTGCCTGCTCTCCTGCTGAGGCCAGACCATGGAGCAGCAGGGTGTGAACAGAGAGTCCTTTGCAATGGCTTCAAGTCCCACCCTCCAACAGCATGGGCAATAGGAGCTTTGCTCAATGGAAGAGTTAATAGGTATGCATGGAGGGAGAGTGGATAGTTTAGGAGTCTGGCAGCCAAAAGAGAATAGATTCTAGTCTTGGCTTTGCCATGAACATCCAGTGAGAGTTTGGGCAAGAGGCACACACACTCTGTACCTCTGTTTCCCCATCTGAAACAAGGACGAATTCATCTGGGTGGCGTAAGGCTTAATCCATGAAGACTTGTAGAGCACTGGGAGATGCTCGCTACAGAAGTGGGCTGGATTACTATTAATTAGACAAATGCTATATGTTTTGCATGAAAATTTAAAATGGAACAACGTTAATTTCTTTTAAAAGTTTTTTCCCTGGAACTTTTGTCAACTAAGCAAAAATGGAACATTTCATTTCTACCCACACCCCGCTCTTTGGTGGAAGAGGGGGACACCACCCCCCAAAAAGATTCAGAGGAAAAATGCATAACATGGAGTAAAACAGACATTTTCTGTGGAGATTTTCATTTTGGTAGAAAAGCTGTTTCTTTAAAGAAAATTTCTTTTTTAAAGAAAAATGTTGATCAGCTCTGTTGTTAATGCTGCTATCCTTGTTCAGGCAAAGCCCGCATGGACCTGAATCAGGAATAAAAGACTTTAACCAGACAGGTTTCAGAGTAGCAGCCGTGTTAGTCTGTATTCGCAAAAATATAAATCTCCCCACTGTATTTTCCACTGAATGCATCCAATGAAGTGAGCTGTAGCTCACGAAAGCTTATGCTCAAATAAATTTGTTAGTCTCTAAGGTGCCACGAGTACTCCTTTTCTTTTAACCAGACAGTCCATCTTTATGAACTCTAATGTTAGACAATCAATAGTCTGCTGTCTGTACTATGGCAAGGGTACAAACCTCTGAAATCTGGCCTTACTCATGAACTTGCATAAATCCTGCGGTCTGTTACTGTCCCTCTTTTTTTTTTTTTTTTCTTCACACAGCTCAGCACACATTCTGTCTGTAAAGATTTCATGCTGACCTTTGCTTCCACTTGTGAACAGAAGCCATTAGGGTAGCTGAAAAATGAGTCCCTACACTTCAAAATCTATGTACTTTCAACAACTTGATTTAACTTTTCCAATGAAAAAAAAAAAGAGCCCAGTGCTATAAAAAGTACAGATTTCTGCTTTGTACTTCAGTTGCAGCATTTACTGGTATATTACATGATACGCACCCTTTGCCCTATTAACAAAAGTGACTTCTAAATTAGTGCTTGGTTTATAAAGTGACTGCTGTGCTTAGATACTTCACAGAGAGTGGTTAGACACAAAGTGATGGGCTGCACAGAATAACCTGAGATAAACATATTTGATAGTGTAGTGTCAATGGATGCTGGTGATGCACAGACCACGTTCAGTGCAGGGATTAAATGGCGCATTAGAGTAATAATATGCTTCAGAGACTTTCACTCCTATGACAGTGGGCTGAAACCAGTCTATACAACTGGCAGCAAGTGAAAATCTGCTTGTGTGTTAATCTCGCACCATGTGCACTGGTGTCACTGAGAATTTGACCTGAAATACTTAGGCCTAGAGTCTCAAAATGTATTTAGGCTCCTAAATTCCACTGAAATCAATGGAAGTTAGGTGCCTAAATGTTTGAGGACGTAGCTTCATTGACATCCAGGCCGGCTGACAGCAATTCCGGGTGCCAGGGCAGAGCAGTCAATGGGCCCCCCTGCACGCACAAGCTGTGCCGGCGTGGATGCGGTCTGCCTGACATTTGGGCAGTGCTGGCTGGTGCCCAGTGAGCGGCCGGCTGTGCTGCTGGTCGCACTCCTCCGGCACGGCCAGGGCTTCCACATGCCTGCCCAGTAGGGTTGCCAACTGTCTAACTGGGCAAATCCAAAGACCCCTGACCCTTCCCCTGCCCTGCCCCTTCCCTGAGGCCATGCCTCTGTCCCGCCCCTTCTCCAAGACCCCACCCCCTGCTCACTCCATCCCCCCTCCCTCTGTTGCTCGCTCTCCTTGACTCTCACTTTCACTAGGCTGAGACAGGGGGTTGGGGTGCAGGGCTTTTGGAGGGAGTTTGGGTGTGGGAGGGGTATGGGACGTGGGCTCTAGGAGGGAGTTTGGGTATGGGAGGGGTGAGGGGTTGGGCTCAGGGAGGGAGTTTGGGTGCAGGAGTGGGTGCGGGCTCTGGGAGGAAGTCTGGGTGAGGGGTGCGGGCTCTAAGCTGGGACAGGAGGGGATTGGGGGGGCGGTGCTTACCTTGGGTGGCTCCCGAAAGTGACCGCCACACCCTTCTGACAGTGGCTTGTAGGAGGGGTTCCGGGGGGGTCTCTGTGCACTGCTGCTTGCAGGTGCCGCCCATGCAGCCCCCATTGGTTGCAGTTCCCAGCCAATGGGAGCTGCGGAGTAGGCGCTCGGGGCGGGGGCAGTTTGCGGAGACACACACACCCCCCAGGGCTGTTGGGCCATTCCGGTTGCTTCCGGGAGCAGTGCGGAGTGAGGGCAGGCAGGAATCATAGAATCATAGAATCATAGAATATCAGGGTTGGAAGGGACCCCAGAAGGTCATCTAGTCCAACCCCCTGCTCAAAGCAGGACCAATTCCCAGTTAAATCATCCCAGCCAGGGCTTTGTCAAGCCTGACCTTAAAAACCTCTAAGGAAGGAGATTCTACCACCTCCCTAGGTAACGCATTCCAGTGTTTCACCACCCTCTTAGTGAAAAAGTTTTTCCTAATATCCAATCTAAACCTCCCCCAGCCTTAGCTCCACGGCGCTGCCAGGGGCAGCTGGGGGCCCCTGGGCAATTGCCCCCCCCCATCAGCAGGCCTGTTGACATCAGTGGAACTACACTGATTTACTTCAGCTGAGAATGTGGCCCAGTAACTTTTTATACCATGGTAAGGGCCTGCTCTGTTGCAGTCTCAGCAGACAGTGCTGAAGCATCTCTCGGGGTAGTACTTCACACTCTTGATCAGAAGATCATGGGTTGATCTCCAGTGACCAGGTATTACAGATGGTATCTGCCCAGGGCTGCATCTATTGCAGTGCAATACAGGAGAAGGCCTAGGCTTTTAGAGAGCTTGTCCAAAGCAAAAGTTAAACTGAAGTCTCTTGTAGCTATTCAGATAGAAATTAGAAATCCCATAGAACTAAATTCTGCATTTAACCTTCAGTCATGTGCCCACTTAGAAGCGTAGGACTGGAAGGGACCTCGAGAGGTCATCTAGTCTAGTCCCCAGAACTCATGGCAGGACTAAGTATTATATAGACCTTCCCTGACAGGTGTTTCTCTAATCTGATCTTAAAAATCTCCAATGACGGAGATTCCGCAACCTCCCTAGGCAATTTATTCCACTGCTTAACCACTTGGACAGTTAGGAAGTTTTTCTTAATGTCCAACCTTAAACGACGCTTGCTGCAATTTAAGCCCATTGCTTCTTGTCCTATCACCAGAGGTTAAGGAAAACAAATTTCATCCTCCTTGTAAAAATCTTCTATGTACTTGAAAATTGTTGTGTCCCTCCTCAGTCTTCTCTTTTCCAAACTAAACAAACCCCTTTTTTCAACCTTTCCTCATAGGTCATGTTTTCTAGACCTCCAATCATTTTTGTGGTTCTTCTCTGGACTTTCTCCGATTTGTCTGCATCTTTCCTGAAATGTGGTGTGTTATACCAATAAAATAAAAACCAGCAGGATCTTATTAAAGAGGAAAAGGCAAAATACCACATTTATTGTGAATACAGAAAGAATCATAGTAAGCAGTTAGTTATAGTTATAAACGTTCCATTCAATCTCATATTTATTCTCACATTCATTCATTCATACACACACACACACACACAGAGGTTCTGCAAGGTTGTTATCATAGTTACCAGCCTGAGAGTTGCTCATGCCAAGCCACTGGCCAGGTGGCCTGGACATGAGGAGGGAGCAGGGCCTTGTCAGATGCTCATCTGATGCTCCTGGAAGTTGGTTTGCAGAATCAGACCCTCCCACCCCGCAAAGTTCTCACTTTCTAGAGTCCATTTTTATAGGAGTTTCTTCTTATGCCAGTCTATGGGAATTGCTTTATCATGCTGTAGCTGAATCAATCAGCAGATAGCACATTCCTGTCGGCTCCTTGCTGCTAGATGTTATCTTGTTCTTTGGTTCTCCCATTCTTGAGGCTGTTGGGTGGATTCCAGTCTGCCCTCCGGGGCGGGGGGTGGGGGGGTGTCCTCTGGTTATTTCCACTTGACGCCTTCTTCAGCTGATGGACACTGCATTCTTAGGCTGGCACCTCCCTGATCATTCAGTTATTATCCACACCAAGCATCCATCCACATACATCCTCTCTCTCTATTTTAATCACAATTGTTAATACAACAAAAGGGCGGGGAGTCTCTGGGTGTTGTTACAGAGTATTGCTTTGAGTCTCTCTCTGTGTGAATTACTTTGAGAACAGACTTTGTCTTAGAATGTACTAACGCAATTAGCAGCTTGCAAGTTTCACACATAGAGGGAGAGAAACAGTACCAAAAACCAAGAGACCTCTTAATTAGTAATACCCTGGAATTTAAACTATGGAGAATCAAACTCATTTGTGATTTTAATACAGAACTTCTTTAATATGATCCAACATAATCCCCCTTTTGACACTAAGATTTATAATCGTCAGTGTCACTTTCTATGTAGCCTATTCAAGAGAAGGTACTGTGAGGCAATTTGAGTTTGTGATTCCAATTCATCCCACATACATGATCCTAGTGATGTATCTTTACTACAAGGTTCTGGGGCAACAGGCAAGGTGAGGCACACCCACTTTTGAGGAGTCCATTCAGTACAACCTCTAGTGTCCAACAGCTTCCCTCCCTCCCCAGCCCACTGGGTAGCCAGAAGGATCCTATGGGTATGTCTACACTACGAAATTAGGTCGAATTTATAGAAGTCGGTTTTTTAGAAATCGGTTTTATATATTCGAGTGTGTGTGTCCCCACAGAAAATGCTCTAAGTGCATTAACTCGGTGGAGCGCTTCCACAGTACCGAGGCAAGCGTTGACTTCCGGAGCGTTGCACTGTGGGTAGCTATCCCACAGTTCCCGCAGTCTCCGCTGCCCATTGGAATTCTGGGTTGAGATCCCAATGCCTGATGGGGCTAAAACATTGTCGCGGGTGGTTCTGGGTACATATCGTCAGGCCCCCGTTCCCTCCCTCCCCCCGTGAAAGCAAGGGCAGACAATCATTTCGCGCCTTTTTTCCTGAGTTACCTGTGCAGACGCCATACCACGGCAAGCATGGAGCCCGCTCAGGTAACCGTCACCCTATGTCTCCTGGGTGCTTGCAGACGCGGTACGGCATTGCTACACAGTAGCAGCAACCCCTTGCCTTGTGGCAGTAGACGGTACAGTACGACTGGTAGCCGTCATCGTCATGTCTGAGGTGCTCCTGGTCACCTCTGTGAGGTCGATCAGGAGCGCCTGGGCAGACATGGGCGCAGGGACTAAATTTGGAGTGACTTGAGCAGGTCATTCTCTTTAGTCCTGCAGTCAGTCCTATTGAACCGTCTTATGGTGAGCGGGCAGGCGATACGGACTGCTAGCAGTCATACTGTACCATCTTCTGCCGAGCAGCCATGAGATGTGGATGGCATGCAGTCCTTCTGCACCGTCTGCTGCCAGCCAAAGATGTAAAAGATAGATGGAGTGGATCAAAACAAGAAATAGACCAGATTTGTTTTGTACTCATTTGCTTCCCCCGCTCCCCTGCCTAGGGGACTCATTCTTCTAGATCACACTGCAGTCACTTACAGAGAAGGTGCAGCGAGGTAAATCTAGCCATGTATCAATCAGAGGCCAGGCTAACCTTCTTGTTCCAATAAGGACAATAACTTAGGTGCACCATTTCTTATTGGAACCCTCCGTGCAGTCCTGCCTGAAATACTCCTTGATGTACAGGCACACCCTTTGTTGATTTTAGCTCCCTGAAGCCAACCCTGTAAGCCGTGTCGTCAGTCGCCCCTCCCTCCGTCAGAGCAACGGCAGACAATCGTTCCGCGCCTTTTTTCTGTGCGGACGCCATACCAAGGCAAGCATGGAGGCCGCTCAGCTCACTTTGGCAATTAGGAGCACATTAACCACCACACGCATTATCCAGCAGTATATGCAGCACCAGAACCTGGCAAAGCGATACCGGGCGAGGAGGCGACGTCAGCGCGGTCCCGTGAGTGATCAGGACATGGACACAGATTTCTCTGAAAGCATGGGCCCTGCCAATGCATGCATCATGGTGCTAATGGGGCAGGTTCATGCTGTGGAACGCCGATTCTGGGCTCGGGAAACAAGCACAGACTGGTGGGACCGCATAGTGTTGCAGGTCTGGGACGATTCCCAGTAGCTGCGAAACTTTCGCATGCGTAGGGGCACTTTCATGGAACTTTGTGACTTGCTTTCCCCTGCCCTGAAGCACATGAATACCAAGATGAGAGCAGCCCTCACAGTTGAGAAGCGAGTGGCGATAGCCCTGTGGAAGCTTGCAACGCCAGACAGCTACCGGTCAGTTGGGAATCAATTTGGAGTGGGCAAATCTACTGTGGGGGCTGCTGTGATGCAAGTAGCCCATGCAATCAAAGATCTGCTGATATCAAGGGTAGTGACCCTGGGAAATGTGCAGGTCATAGTGGATGGCTTTGCTGCAATGGGATTCCCTAACTGTGGTGGGGCTATAGACGGAACCCATATCCCTATCTTAGCACCGGAGCACCAAGCCGCCGAGTACATAAACCGCAAGGGGTACTTTTCGATAGTGCTGCAAGCTCTGGTGGATCACAAGGGACGTTTCACCAACATCAACGTGGGATGGCCGGGAAAGGTGCATGACGCTCGCATCTTCAGGAACTCTGGTCTGTTTCAAAAGCTGCAGGAAGGGACTTTATTCCCAGACCAGAAAATAACTGTTGGGGATGTTGAAATGCCTATATGTATCCTTGGGGACCCAGCCTACCCCTTAATGCCATGGCTCATGAAGCCGTACACAGGCAGCCTGGACAGTAGTCAGGAGCTGTTCAACTACAGGCTGAGCAAGTGCAGAATGGTGGTAGAATGTGCATTTGGACGTTTAAAGGCGCGCTGGCGCAGTTTACTGACTCGCTTAGACCTCAGCGAAACCAATATTCCCACTGTTATTACTGCTTGCTGTGTGCTCCACAATATCTGTGAGAGTAAGGGGGAGACGTTTATGGCGGGGTGGGAGGTTGAGGCAAATCGCCTAGCTGCTGGTTACGCGCAGCCAGACACCAGGGCGGTTAGAAGAGCACAGGAGGGCGCGGTACGCATCAGAGAAGCTTTGAAAACCAGTTTCATGACTGGCCAGGCTACGGTGTGAAAGTTCTGTTTGTTTCTCCTTGATGAAACCCCCCGCCCCTTGGTTCACTCTACTTCCCTGTAAGCTAACCACCCTCCCCTCCTCCCTTTAATCATTGCTTGCAGAGGCAATAAAGTCATTGCTGCTTCACAGTCATGCATTCTTTATTCATTCATCACACAAATAGGGAGATGACTACCAAGGTATCCCAGGAGGGGTGGTGGAGGAGGGAAGGAAAATGCCACACAGCACTTTAAGCACAGCACTTTAAAAGTTGACAACTTTAAAATTTATTGAATGATAGCCTTGTTTTTTTTGGGCAATCCTCTGTGGTGGAGTGGCTGGTTGGCCGGAGGCCCCCCCACCGCGTTCTTGGGCGTCTGGGTGTGGAGGCTATGGAACTTGGGGAGGAGGGCGGTTGGTTACAGAGGGGCAGCAGTGGCAGTCTGTGCTCCAGCTGCCTTTGCTGCAGCTCAACCATACACTGGAGCATACTGGTTTGGTCCTGCAGCAGCCTCAGCATTGAATCCTGCCTCCTCTCATCATGCTGCCGCCACATTTGAGCTTCAGCCCTGTCTTCAGCCCGCCACTTACTCTCTTCAGCCCGCCACTTACTCTCTTCAGCCCGCCACTTACTCCTCCCGGTCATTTTGTGCTTTCCTGCACTCTGACATTATTTGCCTCCACGCATTTGTCTGTGCTCTGTCAGTGTGGGAGGACAGCATGAGCTCGGAGAACATTTCATCGCGAGTGCGTTTTTTTTTCTTTCTAAGCTTCACTAGCCTCTGGGAAGGAGAAGATCCTGTGATCATTGAAACACATGCAGCTGGTGTAGAGAAAAAAAGGGACAGCGGTATTTAAAAAGACACATTTTATAAAACAGTGGCTACACTCTTTCAGGGTAAACCTTGCTGTTAACATTACATACATAGCACATGTGCTTTCGTTACAAGGTCACATTTTGCCTCCTCCCACCACGTGACTACCCCCTCAACCTTCCCCCCTCCCTGTGGCTAACAGCGGGGAACATTTCTGTTTAGCCACAGGCAAACAGCCCAGCAGGAATGGGCTCCTCTGAGTGTCCCCTGAAGAAAAGCACTCTATTTCAACCAGGTGACCATGAATTATATCTCACTCTCCTGAGGATAACACAGAGAGATAAAGAACGGATTTTGGTTGAATGCCAGCAAACATACACTGCAATGCTTTGTTCTACAGTGATTCCCGAGTACGTGTTACTGGCCTGGAGTGGTAAAGTGTCCTACCATGAAGGACGAAATAAGGCTGCCCTCCCCAGAAACCTTTTGCAAAGGCTTTAGGACTACATCTAGGAGAACCGCAAATGCCAGGGCAAAGTAATCCTTTCACATGCTTGCTTTTAAACCATGTATAGCATTTTAAAAGGTACACTCACCAGAGGTCCCTTCTCCGCCTGCTGGGTCCAGGAGGCAGCGTTGGGTGGGTTCGGGGGGTACTGGCTCCAGGTCTAGGGTGAGAAACAGTTCCTGGCTGTCGGGAAAACCGGTTTCTCCGCTTGCTTGCTGTGAGCTATCTACAACCTCCTCCTCCTCATCATCTTCTTCGTCCCCAAAACCTACTTCCGTACTGCCTCCATCTCCATTGAAGGAGTCAAACAACACGGCTGGGGTAGTGGTGGCTGAACCCCCTAAAACGGCATGCAGCTCATCATAGAAGCGGCATGTTTGGGGCTCTGACCCAGAGTGGCTATTCGCCTCTCTGGTTTTCTGGTAGGCTTGCCTCAGCTCCTTCAGTTTCACGCGGCACTGCTTCGGGTCCCTGTTATGGCCTCTGTCCTTCATGCCCTGGGAGATTTTCACAAAGGTTTTGGCATTTCGAAAACTGGAACGGAGTTCTGATAGCACGGATTCCTCTCCCCATACAGCGATCAGATCCCATACCTCCCGTTTGGTCCATGCTGGAGCTCTTTTGCGATTCTGGGACTCCATCATGGTCACCTGTGCTGATGAGCTCTGCATGGTCACCTGCAGCTTGCCACGCTGGCCAAACAGGAAATGAGATTCAAAAGTTCGCGGTTCTTTTCCTGTCTACCTAGCCAGTGCATCTGAGTTGAGAGTGCTGTCCAGAGCGGTCAGAATGGAGCATTCTGGGATAGCTCCCGGAGGCCAATACCATCGAATTGTGTCCACAGTACCCCAAATTCGAGCCGGCAACGTCGATTTAGGCGCTAATCCACTTGTCAGGGGTGGAGTAAGGAAATCGATTTTAAGAGCCCTTTAAGTCAAAATAAAGGGCTTCATTGTGTGGACGGGTGCAGGTTTAAATCGTTTTAACGCTGCTAAATTCGACCTAAAGTCCTAGTGTAGACCAGGGCTATGTGTAATATGGGGAGTGGGCTAACCTTCAATACCTTTGCCTCCAGGGACTGTTAGTGTGCAATTTTGAGAACAATTTCTCCCATTAACAAGTCTGGTTTTACAACGTATTGCATCCATTCATATTGATAAGTGTCAAACAATGATCTCTTTCTTTGTTTTAACAAATGCATCAAACCCTTAATATTTCCCAATATGACCCAGAACATTTTGTGTTCCAGAGTTGCTAGGGCAAGTATCTGCATTTCAGTGCATCCCATAGCTATGGCTGTGTAGTTTCCTATTTCTAAATTTTTTTTCTTATGCATAAGCCATGTGGTAGTATTAAGCCATTGCCAAAGATTCCATCGGGGCTTTTAGGTTATCCAGACCAATTTGGACCAAGTCTACATTGGCATGTACTTGTTTTTGTATCAGGCTGTCCTGTAGATGGGACAGAGAACTTAATTTATTTTTAATTACCTGCAGGTCTTTAGTATTTTTGTTTTAAACACACAACAATGTTAGCAACAAGACAAAACACAAGACAAAACATAGAACACAAAACACAATTTCTAGTGTGACAATAGATTCATGGTATTGGGTTGCTTTGCAGCTAGCATCAGCTTTTTCTGGTTTTCTGAAAGACAAAAAGAACATGTTTCTACCCCTTTTGGGGTGGCAGATTATTGCTTAAAATATTTCTTTTACAAATACCCTTGCTGATTGCAGGCAAAACAGAGGAATTGCCCCCACATTTTCCTGTTTTTGTTCTATAGGCAGGCCAGGTTTCAATGGCTTTTATCTTTTAAGGGTTATGGGGAAATTATCCCACTGTTTAGTCATCAAATCCCTGAGTTTTCCTTCTTATACAGCAGAGCAAGTTTATAATGTTTTTCCTGCTGTGTTAAGCTTTAAGTTTTATTTACAGGTAATAACTGAGAAGCATCATTACCATACGACCTTAAAGGGTTTTTCCAAAAATCATACACACCATACAGTTACAGGGATACTTATTATCATTAAATTTATTAAAATTATCTTGTTATCCCATGCCTTTTGTTTAGACAATTTGTTTGCTGACCGGGTGTGTCCTTTATCTGCAGCTCCTTTGTGCTGCTAGTTCTTTCCTTCCTTTATCATTTAGGTCATTTGCATTTTCACAGACGCTTCCTGCTTTTGGATTTAAAGCCATCAGCAGCTCAGAGACTCGATCTTAAAAGGAAAGGAGTAGTTGTGGCACCTTAGAGACTAACCAATTTATTTGAGCATGAGCTTTTGTGAGCTACAGCTCACTTCATCGGATGCATACCGTGAAGTGAGCTGTAGCTCACGAAAGCTCATGCTCAAATTGGTTAGTCTCTAAGGTGCCACAACTACTCCTTTTCTTTTTGTGAATACAGACTAACACGGCTGTTACTCTGAAACCGACCTTAAAAGGGACACAATCAACTTTCACCAGAGTTTTGATCACTTTTTTTTTTTAACTTCTGCTTCCAAAACACACAGCAATCTACAAAAAGAAAACCCAACCTATTGTGGCTCCCTTTGGAGCCCGAATAGCATTTTAATTAAGTAGCATGGTATGTTTGCATTTCTTTTGCCCCTTCTACAATATACCCTGCACATGTTCTGGGGCAAATGCACATTCCTTCCATAGTTTAACTTCTATAACATTATCCAGATCCATTTTTACATAAGGTGTAACTATCTCATTTTTTTTTTTGCTTACAGAGTTTTCATGTACCTTTTATCAAAGTGACAGTCTGATTACTCAGAGCCATTTTAAGGCTCAGTGTTTCTAACATTGCTTCTTTTTGTTTTGTGCACCTCACCCCTGCTGTTGCTTCAGAGGGGCACAGTCTTTTTTAATTTTTTTTTTTACTACAACTCTCATCTGCTATTTTGTTACAAAAACAAACAAACAAACAAACAAAAAGAATCCAGAATTTTTTTTTTCCTCCTGATTTTGACTGCCCTGCTGTAGCCACAACTTAAAAACATTTTAAATGTTGTAAAGCATGGAGTTACCTTTTAAGGGTTTCAGAGTAACAGCCGTGTTAGTCTGTATTCGCAAAAAGAAAAGGAATACTTGTGGCACCTTAGAGACTAACCAATTTATTAGAGCATAAGCTTTCGTGAGCTACAGCTCACTTCATCAGATGCATCTGATGCAGTGATGAAGTGAGCTGTAGCTCACGAAAGCTTATGCTCTAATAAATTGGTTAGTCTCTAAGGTGCCACAAGTACTCCTTTTCTTTTAAGGGTTAAATGCCAAATCCCAAAGCCAAACAACACTCATTACCTGTGTCTAACAAAAAGGTCTGTCAGTTTTGCAACTTTGAATCAAAGAGTCAAATGGATTTTTAGTGGCATTATTTAAAACAAAACCAATTGGTCCTTAGAACTTTACATATTTAAACACACACAAATAGATACATACACATTTTCTTTTCCTTAACATCCCTTCCACACTGCTCGTTTTTTGGGGTTTTTTTTTTTTTTTTTTTTTACATCTTACATTCCCTTTATACATTTGAGGCAGCTAAGTTCCAATAGAACCCCCTTATGTTCTTTTAGCAAATTTGACTAAATTGTCCAGTCAAATGATTTTAATCAGATAGTTTATTTTTGCCTGGCTAATTTACAGACGTTCCTTTGGAAAAGGGCCCATTTTTCTTCAGAATGGTTGCAAAGAAACCAAGAATGCTCTTCTCTAACACATTTCCTTTTTAACATTTTCACAAAGTTTAGCTGCTTAATTCCCTCCAGCCTCTGCAGAGTTAACTTTTTCACTCTTTTTGTATTCCTGGAATGTCTCTTTCACTATTTTCAGCTGGCTTTGGGTATTTCTAGCCAGCACCTTCCAATTGTCTGCTCCCTTTTCCGTTTGTGCCTTTTCATCTTTATATGAGGACAAGCGGAGGGAAGAATCCTTACATGCCTCCCACAACAACCAAATTGCTGCTGCATCTCTTTTGGCAGCACTAGAAGGTTTGTATATGAGGATATACTGAGCCAATCTATCCTCTAGGTCCGAAACAGTGCAGGCATCAGCTAGGGCTTGTTTAGTCCAAGGACTGTGCCCAAATTTTTGAAGGATTTGTTTAAAAGGTGTAATTTTTTTTTTTTTTTTTAAACAAAAGGTGAGGTTGGAGTTCCTTCTGACTCCATTCCTCCCTCTGGTACTGGCTTACCCTGTTTTCTTTTGAAATATCCATGTTAAAATGTTTAATCTCTTTGTCACTCCTAGTATTACTTAGCAAGTGACACAGCCTAGATTCTGAAATCATAGCTTAATCTATGTGTTTTTCCCCTGCTACCTTCCCGGAGGCCAGCAGGTCCGGTTAAACTATTTCTCCCTGCTACCTTCTCGGAGGCCAGCAGGTCCGGTTAACCTGTTCTTCCCTACTACCTTCTTGGCCCTGGTCTACACTAGGACTTTAGGTCAAATTTAGACGCTTTAAATCGATGTAAACCTGCACCTGTCCACACGATGAAGCCCTTTATTTCGACTTAAAGGGCTCTTAAAATCGATTTCCTTACTCCACCCCTGACAAGTGGATTAGTGCTTAAATCGGCCTTGCCGGGTCGAATTTGGGGTACTGTGGACACAATTCGACGGTATTGGCCTCCGGGAGCTATCCCAGAGTGCTCCATTGTGACTGCTCTGGACAGCACTCTCAACTCAGATGCACGATTGTTTGCCGTTGCTCTGACGCAGGGAGGGGCGACTGATGACACAGCTTACAGGGTTGGCTTACAGGGAGCTAAAATCAACAAAGGGGATGGCTTTACATCAAGGAGTATTTCAGGCAGGACTTCATGGAGGGTTCCAATAAGAAATGGTGCACCTAAGTTATTGTTCTTATTGGAACAAGGAGGTTAGTCTGGCCTCTGATTGATACATGGCTAGATTTACCTCGCTGCACCTTCTCTGTGAGTGACTGCAGTGTGACCTAGAGGAATGAGTCCCCTAGACAGGGGGCAGGGGGGTTTGCAAATGAGTACAAAACAAATCTGGTCTATTTCTTGTTTTGATACACTCCATCTATCTTTTACATCTTTGACTGGCAGCAGATGGTGCAGAAGGACTGCATGCCATCCACATCTCATGGCTGCGCGGCAGAAGATGGTACAATAGGACTGCTAGCCATCCTCATCTCTTGCCTGCCCGGCAGAAGATGATGCAATAGGACTGCTAGCAATCCGTATCACCTGCCTGCTCACCATAAGATGGTTCAATAGGACTGACTGCAGGACTAAAGAGAATGACTTGATCAAGTCATTCCAAATTTAGTCCCTGCGCTCATGTCTGCCCAGGCGCTCCTGATCGACCTCACACAGGCGACCAGGAGCACCTCGGCCATGACGATGACCAGTCCTATTGCACCGTCTGCTGCCACAAGACAATGGGTTGCTGCTGCTGTGTAGCAATGCAGTACCATGGCTGCCAGCACCCAGGAGACATATGGTGACAGTGAGCTGAGCAGGCTCCATGCTTGCCGTGGTATGGCGTCTGCACAGGTAACTCAGGAAAAAGGGCGCGAAACGATTGTCTGCCCTTGCTTTCACGGAGGGAGGGAGGGAACGGGGGCCTGATGATATGTACCCAGAACCACCCGCGACAATGTTTTAGCCCCATCAGGCATTGGGATCTCAACCCAGAATTCCAATGGGCAGCGGAGACTGCGGGAACTGTGGGATAGCCACCCACAGTGCAACAGTCTGGAAGTCGACTCTAGCCTCGGTACCGTGGAAGCACTCCGCCGAGTTAATGCACTTAGAGCATTTTCTGTGGGGACACACACACTCGAATATATAAAACCGATTTCTAAAAAACCGACTTCTATAAATTCGACCTAATTTCATAGTGTAGACATACCCTCGGAGGCCAGCAGGTCCCCTGCTACCTTCCCAGAGGCCAGCAGGTCTGGTTAACCTAATAGAAATGCCTAGCTCAATAGAGCTGGCGGTGTGCACACCAATATTTACAATAACTGAGGTTTTTTACCAATATTCCCCCTTTCGCAGTTCTCCACCAAAATGTTATACCAATAAAATAAAAACCAGCAGGATCTTATTAAAAAGGAAAAGACAAAATACCACATTTATTGTGAACACAGAAAGAATCAAAGTGAGCAGTTAGTTATAGTTATAACATTCCATTCAATCTCATATTTATTCACACATTCATTCATTCACACACACACACACAGAGGTTCTGCAAGGTTGTTATCATAGTTACCAGCCTGAGAGTTGCTCATGCCAAGCCACTGGCCAGGTGGCCTGGACATGAGGAGGGAGCAGGGTCTTGTCAGATGCTCATCTGATGCTCCTGGAAGTTGGTTTGCAGAATCAGACACTCCCCCCCTCCCGCAAAGTTCTCACTTTCTAGAGTCCATTTTTATAGGAGTTTCTTCTTATGCCAGTCTATGGGAATTGCTTCATCATGCTGTTGCTGAATCAATCAGCAGATAGCACATTCCTGTCGGCTCCTTGCTGCTCGATGTTATCTTGTTCTCTGGTTCTCCCATTCATGAGGCTGTGTTTCCACTTGACGCCTTCTTCAGCTGATGGACACTGCATTCTTAGGCTGGCACCTCCCTGATCATTCAGTTATTATCCACACCAAGCATCCATCCACATACATCCTCTCTCTCTATTTTAATCACAATTGTTAATACAACAAAAGGGCGGGGAGTCTCTGGGTGCTGTTTCTGTTGTTAGAGTATTGCTTTGAGTCTCTCTCTGTGAATTGCTTTGAGAACAGACTCTGTCTTAGAATGTACTAATGCAATTAGCAGCTTGCAAGTTTCACACATAGAGGGAGAGAAACAGCACCAGAAACCAAGAGACCTCTTAATTAGTAATACCCTGGAATTTAAACTATGGAGAATCAAACTCATTTGTGATTTTAATACAGAACTTCTTTAATATGATCCAACAGGTGCCCAGAACTGGACACAAAACTTCAGTTGAGGCCAGTTCAGTGCAGAGTACAGTGGAAGAATTACTTCTCGTGTCGTGCTTACAACACTCCTGCTAATACACCGGACCTTCACTAGAATGCGCACCTAATAACAAAAGTGACTTCTAAATTAGTGCTTGGTTTATAAATTATATATGCAAATTCGCATATAAGGTGGTCGTGGCCATGGATCCCAAATTTAATTACTTTAATTGCAATTCATTTTAACGCGGTCCCCGCTATAACACGGCCCCCACGTGGATCCCAAATCCCGTGTTCTAGCGAGGGTCTGGTGTACATCCCAGAATGATGTTTACTTTTTTTTTTTACAACAGCATTACATTGTTGACTCTCATTTAGCCTGTGATCCACTATGACCCCCAGATCCCTTTCCGCAGTGCTCCTTCCTAGGCAGTCACTTCCCATTTTGTATAATAGGGTGGTAAACACATACCAGCCAACCATAAGGTAATTTTTTTCCAAAAGACTGAGGGATGACACCAGTGCCTTTGTAATCTTCCTTTTCCTAAGCAAGTTCTCTGAAGGACTCTCATGAGAAGCACACTTTAGATAAGATCATTAAGTAACAGGAGATTATAAGGGTGGTGTTTAAAAACATAAACACAGCCCCTTGCTAAAATCCAAGTGATGTTATGAAGGTATGGGTGGTGGGAAAATAAAAGGCTTGAGTAATAAGAATACCTACTCTTACTTTTTATCCATGTATCTCTGAGAAAGCCCTGATCCACAAAGGTATTTAAGTGCCCCTACACCCTAGACTTTGATGCTTAAGGGCTTGTCTACATGGCAGTGTGGGCTATAGGGGGATGAATTGTGAGTGTTAGAACATATGGTGCTCTAACTGCCCTGTGCAGACCCTGCCGGTGTGAACCACATGGTACCTACCCCTCACTGATGTAGTCCAGTTTCAAACAGGACTACACTGACATGAACTAGGTACCTTTTCGTTCATGCCAGCAGGGCCTACATGGGGCAATTAGAGCAAAACACAGGGGGCTCCACAATTCATACCCCATCATCCAGACCTCAGTGCTGTGTAGACAAGCCCTACATCTGGGATGACACCTTAGTCCCAGTTTTAGGTTGAACCCTGTAAAACTCAGTGCCTGAGTTTTCAGGGTAAAAGTTTCCTAGGCACACAGGCTGCTGCCCCACTCTAGGTGTCCAGACACCTATCTCCCATCTAAGCCACCACATGATCCACAAACTGGGAGAAGACAGGTGTTCCACCGCCTAACTCAGGTGGTGGGCCCAATCCACTTGGGGTGCTCAGAGGCTGCCTACTGCATGGAGTCCTGTTCAAAAGCTGGAGAAAGGGGGAGACCCCTGTTCAAAACCTAGGAGGGTGTGCTAACCCCTGAGTGATGGAATTCCCTCAGCCTTTCCTGTGGTGCAGCTTCAACTTTGGATTAACTACTTAGAGTAATCGAGGTGGGGGGGCTGGCTGTGTGGCCTGGGAGACAGCAAACCCAGGGTGCAGTCCCCCTGCTCCACTCAGTCTTTAATTATGTATCATACTGGAACAGCTTCCAAAGGAGAGACTGAGGGAGTCCCCCCTCAGAATATCCCAATGCTCTCCTGAGAGGGGGGAGAGCACCTGTTCAAACCCTCTTTGCCTGAGGCAGGAACTGAACCTGTGACAGCCACATCCCAGGTGAGCATGCTAACCCCTGGGCAGAAAGCTATCTGGTGGCAGGGGCACCCTCTCTTCCTCTGGCTATTTTCTGTGGAGTGAGACAGGGACCTAGTGCAGTCTCACAAGAGGGAACTTGGGCACCTAGGCCATCTGACTGCAGGTGAGGGGGTTCCTGCTTGTGGATCGCTAGTGAGATAGGTGCCTAACTCTGGGCTGCAGGGAAGGGCCTATCTCTGCAAGACACATGCCTCTCATTGGCTAGCTTAGGGAACTCTCTGCCTAATGTGCTGGCTTTTGTGGATCATATTTGAAGGTGCCTATCTCTCTCCATTCATGGTATAGGGCTCTTAACTCAAGTTCTGTAGATCACAGAGTTGTGCCTGTAACTTTCTAGGTGCCATGACACTTAGCATCACAGCACCCGAGTTTCGTTGTGGATCCAGGACAAAATGCTTTACAAAGGAGGGCAGCATCATCCTCCGCATTTTACAGATGGGGAAACTGAGGCACAGAGTGGGGGCATGGCCTGCTCAAGGTCACACAGCAGGCCAGTGACCACATCAGAAAAAAATGCTTGCATCCCAGTCAAGTGCTCAGCTCACTAGCCCACACTGCTACCCACTAGATCATTCTGAGTAGTAGCTATTAGTGGCCCACCAACCTCCATGGTTCTGACTTGGAGGCTGGAGTTCACCTGCACAGAGCCCAGATACTCACTTCCTCCCATCTGAAAGCTGGGAATAATAATACTTGCCTACCTACCTACCTCACAGAGATGACATGGGAGAGAAAAGATGTTTGTACAGTCCCTTGCCATCCTGGAATTAAGACCTGGAATTTTAAAGTATAATTATTAATTCCCATGGTTGTGTGTGTGAGCTGTTGTTGAGGGCATGGTAGATGCCCATCCACATTGCACTACTGCTGACATGTTGTGTGAGATGCCTGGAATGAAAAATAAAACCAAATTTTGTTCTATTCTTTACAGAGGCCAGGATCACACATTATAATCAAGTAATCTTGGGAAGGAATTGGCTATTCCTATTACTAGATCAAAGCCTCCCTTATTTAAGACAAGTGAGTCTTTGCTGTCCTGCAGTCAAGACCTCTTGCAGCAGGAAAACCCTCTTAACAAGCGTTACGTAACATCATGGTCTGTCACTGCTGTTCATCTGCTCTGGAGCTGTTACGTAGATTAAAAAACCTGACAAAGGACATTTCAGACACAACCCAACAATTACAGATGATGTGCTCCAACAGATGGAAAAACCTGGATTTGTTGCTGAATTCAAAGATCCTTGGTGACAGCTCAGTTTGTAATACTGGAGTTGTGTCTAATGTAAACAAACACACACAAAACCTTGGGGGCCCAATTCTCTTCCCCACACCCCTTCCACTTTCAGTGATGTGATTCAGAGGTGTCTTCTTTGAAATCAATGGTGAAAACCAAGGGTAAGTGAGAGCAGGATGAGTGTGTATAAATCATGTATTGATCTGAAATCTACAATATCTTTCTAAGGGAGGCAACATTTCTCTCTGTATAAGGAACAGGATTGGAAGTTTTGTAAAACAGGAATAGCAACACTTACCTATCTTTGTATAGTGCTAGGAGGAGGCAATATGTAGTAAGTGAACTGGCTAAAAAGCTACTTTTCTCCATTATACAGGTGGTCCCTCCATTTTAAAGTTGAGGTCTATTGACAAAGTAGGGTGAGGAAGCTGTCACTGTTGCTTCCAGAGATGTTCTGTGGATACAGGACTTCAGCCATCAAATCTGTCAACCTGGTACATCTATTAAGCACTAAAATTAAGAAAAAGAAGGGAAAAATCTGTCAGATAGCAGAAGGTCACATGGAGTTTCCTCTAGCTCTGCACAAAACCTTTGAAACTATGTTGCAGGCTATGATCCTGCAATGTAAGGGGATGGACTTGATGACCTAATAGGTGTTTTCCATCTCTAGTTTCCAGGCTTACAAGTTTTTCTCTACAGATGGCATCTTGCAGATCATGTTACACTCAAGTCTGAGTGAATAATCACTGGAATCTGTGCCAAACTCGCTGATGGAGAAAGTGGGCACATCTTCGTTAAAAGTAGTTGAGCTAACTCAAATGCCTTCACAGGAAATATCATTTGATCACAGAACATCAGGCATCAGCACGAGCGGGGACTCCATGTAATGTATAGAGCAAAAAGACATCAGCATAAGTAAAATGAGTGGCAGCTAAAATAGTAACCAAAGCAACAGTTATAAGGAGACTTTTCTGTGTGTTTTGTCTTCTTGGCAATTTGACAAAATAAATCTTGCTGGCTCTCTCATTCAAATTCCCTATTTATGTATCTGCTTTTACTGTCTAGTTATTATGCTATGTAACTGAAAATGTGGTTTACATTATTCAAATTAAATACATAATTACTATTGCTATCAGTAGCGGATTCTGGGCTCAAAGTAAAATTGATGTGGAAATCCCAAGATTGTGGATCCACCCATTCCCTGATGCACTCAGATCTTGAATGACTTCCCAACATAGTCAATGGCAAAACTCCCACTGACTCCTATGATACACACTTGGGCTCTAACAGACAATAATTCGTGATATTATCTAAATACAATACAGCTTTCTCTCTCCAGCTCTTTCATCAAGCCAACTCAGTAAGATATGTTATTCCTTCTAGGTGGGTGACATTTTCTATCTCCCCTGTTTCCAGCTGAAATGTGGTTTATTGTATTGTAGATGTTGGAATGACGCATGCTTACCTGAGTCACATGAGTAACCCAGATGAGAAGGGTTTGGCTCAGTGTGGATTTAGCCAACCTAGATGGTAGGAAGTAGCATGCAAAGAGGAGGTCTTCATCTTTTGCCCCAATTCTATTCTTAGTTACACTGATGTAAATCCAGGGGCACTCCATCAAGCCCAAGATAGTTACTCTAGATTTATGACTTGCATAAATGAGATAAGAATTCTGGCCTTCTGACTTAAACCTAAGAGTCCAAAATCACAAGAATATTTGCTCCTACACAACCTGAGGACCCAATTCGGCAACCTTTACTCACACGAGTACTCACTCATGTGAATATCTAGTTCCATCAAAGTTGGCACCTTCTTGACCAGCTTAACAGAGAGGCCAAGGTACGAATGGGCAAGGAGACTGAGGTGGTCTCTCTGTGTTAGAGTTGATGCACCTTGACAGTGCAAGCAGGAGGCTAAAAGGACTGTAGTTTGTAACCCATGCTAGAGAACATGGCTTGGCTCTGCCTACACTTCCACTATAGTCTCGGGTTCAAATCCTTGTGATAGTCCAAGCATGGTTGGTTATACATTCACTCAACTTCCTGGAAACAAAATCTTCTAAAAATAATATCACCTGGAACCAGAAACCGATAAAAGCAACACCAGAAAATATTAACTAGCTTACCTGTCCACTATTAACTAAATTTTAAATATATACATAGAAGGCAAGAGTTACAAATGCATGCACATAATTGACCTCAGCTACCTTTGAATGTGCCTAACATATGCAGCCCTAAATTGCCATACACATTGGCAAATAGCTGATCTTTGGGTAAGTACTTTAGATATTTGTGTGTGTGAATGATGTGCACACAGATCATTACACTTGCCTGACTTTGAAAACCTGGCTTTATTATACTGTATTGTGAGGTAGCCCACAGAACTGCTTTAAACTTGTTGCTGACTCATAAACTGCTGTATACAGGTGCCTTTCAAATATTTTCAAAGTCACTGAACATTACTGCAAAAGAAAAGCTGCTTTTTGGTGGAAAGACCAAGAGCTTTGGCGGCATTTATTTTATATTCAATAGGAATATTCCTAAAAATTCAGAGCATGCATTAAAAATGTCACTGCACAAAGGTGCATTGTTATTGCTCATTGTTTTTCCGGTCCTGCTGTTTACTAAAGACATAAAAATGCCGCCTCAAGATTTCTGCTACTACTGTAAATGGTTTTGGTGTACAAACCCCAAAGATTGCCTGCTATCCATGGTAACCTGTTCAAAACCTGTTCTCCCACAGGCTTAAGTGAACTGATAGTATGTTATTTGAAAGAATGGCATTGTTTGAGGAAGACTCTGCTGGAGATTCGGGTTGTTATCTGTGCCAAATCGGTAATGTGAGCACAAAGCAGCACTGTTTAAAAAAAAAAAAAAATCCACCAATGCAGCCCCCTGTAATTTATAAAAGCATTTCACAAGTGAGTAGTTTGGTGGATGGGTTATTGGGGGTGGGGGAAGAGATCACAGAAAAAAAAATCTAGGATCCGATTCTGCCACTCATACTCACGTTGAGTCATACACTGCTCCATGAATGGGACAACTTACAGAACAAGGTACTACTTAATGCAAGTAAGGCAGGGAGAATCTGGGTTATAATCAACTTCTTTCCCATGTCCTATTATTCAAATACATGTTGACATTGCTGTTATTCATTATTGCTATTGCAACAGCACTTAAGGGTCCCTACAGAATCAGGGTCCTATTGTACATAGGCAGTGTGCAGACAATCTACTGCAGGAGTGGGCAAACTACAGCCCGGTGCTTCAGACGTTTTAATCCAGCCCTTGAGGTCCCGCTGGGCAGCAGGGTCTGGGGCTTGCCCCACTCTGAGCATCCTGTGGCTCCATGCAGCTCCCAGAAGCAGCGGCATGTCGCTCCCTCCAGCTCCTACGCATAGGGGCAACCAGGGGGTTCTGCACACAGCGCCCGAACCAGGGGCCAACCCCGCAGCTCCCATTGGCCTGGAACTGTGGCCATTGGAAGCTGTAGGGGCAGCGCCTACAGATGGGGCAGTGTGCGGAGCCATCTGGGTGCCCCTCTGTGTAGGAGCCGGAGGCAGGACATGCCACTGCTTCCGGGAGTTGCTTGAGGTAAGCGCTGCCCGGAGCCTGCACCCCTGCCCCCGCCCTGTGCCCTTGCCCCAGCCCTGATCCCCCTCCCGCCCTCCAATTCCCTCGGTCGCAGCCCAGAGCACCTTCCTGAACCCCCCAACCCCTCATCCCCAGCCCCACCCCTGAGTCTGCTCCCCAGCCAAAGCCCTTCTGCCCCTTCACATCCCAACCCCCTGCCCCAGCCCGGCGCCCCCTCCCACACCCTGAACTCCTCATTTTTGGCCCTACCCCAGAGCCTGCACCCCCAGCCAGAGCCCTCACTCCCTCCCACACCCCAACTCCCAATTTTGTGAGTGTTCATGGCCCGCCATACAATTTCCATACCCAGATGTGGCCCTTAGGCCAAAAAGTTTGCCCACTCTCATCTACACAGAAGCAGACCATGTCTGAATGATCACCGGTCTCTAATCCGAGCCCATGGTCCTCAGGTAGGCCTCAGACCACAGCAACTGCCTGGTAGGTCGCTGAACCCTAGCTCACCATACGTACCACCCACAGAACTTCTGATTGGAGGAGATATCTCCGATCTCCTCTCTGGCTCAGACTCACTATTTAAGCCAGGAAGGACAGAAAGTTGTCTGAGCAGCTGCTTGGTGAGTCTTGGTCTTGCTGCTGCATTGGACACTGTTTTTCTTGCCTGACTTCTGTTGTTGTTCCAGATCCCTGCTTCTATGCCTCACCTCTAGCTAGTGAGTCTGGCTCCAGCCCTTGGTTTGACTCTGTCTCTGACCCCCTGCTCTGGTTTCTGACTCCTGGTCTGCCCACCAGGCCTGACTTCCTATATCCTGGTCCATTGCAACAGTTCCCAGAAAGCTCACAGGCTAGAATTAAGCAGACCCGTACTAGATCTGAGGCCAAATTTTCAAAAATTGGTCTCACATTTTGCAATTGCAATTACAGGTGGAGTTTTGTGCTGTGTTACTCAGGCCCCCCACTTACTGTCACTTGACAATCTAGTTACCTAGTTTGTGGCTGCAGATTCTTAATTTTAAGGGACCCAAACTGTTTCTGCAAATAAACAGGGGTGGAAAATTATACTCATATAATTAATGGGGTGCAGTGACCGAAATCTGACAAAGTTAGCCCTGGAACACCACATCTCTATCCATTACAATTATTTGTATCACTGTGGCACCCAGAAGCCCTAGTTATGGACCAGGACCCCATTGTGCTAGGTGCTGTACAAACACAGAACAAAAAGACAGTCCCTGCTCCAAAGAGCTTACAATCTAACTCAGTGGTTTTCTAACTGTGGGTCACGACCCAGTACTGGGTCGCGGAATGGAAGGCACTGGGTCATGGCAGCTCTGGTCAGCACTGCCGACCGGACCATTAAAAGTCCCATTGGTGGTACTAGCTGTTCTGACACTGCGCTGCGGCCAGAAGCCGGACCTGCTGCTGGCCGCTAAGACTAAGAGCCGCACCTGCTGCTGGCCGCTTCTGGGGCGCAGCGTGGTCAGTGGTGTCAGGACAGGCAGGAAGCCTGCCTTAGCACCCCCACTGTGCCACTGACTGGGAGCCGTCTGAGGTAAGCCCGAGCCCCAACCCCACACCCCAATGCCCTGCCCCAGCTCTGAGCCCCCCAAACCCAAAGCCCCTTTGTGCACCTCAAACCCCTCATCCTTGGCCCCACCCCAGAGCCTGCACCCCCACCCCAGAGCCCTGACCCACTCCTGCACCCCAACCCTCTGCCCCAGCCCTGAGCCCCCTCCCACACCCCAAACCTGGCATCCCCAGCTCCATTGGGTCGTGGGCATCAACAATTTTCTTCAACTGGGTCGCCAGAAAAAAAGTTTGAAAATCATTGATTTAACTACAAAACAAGACACCACAAATGGATACAGACAGACTGATGGGGGGAATACAAGGAAACAGCATGGTTAGCCTGATAGGCAGTGAGACTACCAGTAGCCTAACTGTTGTCAAGCTTTTTTCGGCATCATGGCAAAGAGGAGTTTTGAGGAAAGACTTGAAGGAGGATACAGAGTTAGTTTTGCAGATGTTTATAAGGAGCTCCTCCCAACTGAAGGACAGCATAGGAGAAAGCACACAGGCATGATCTCATTGATACAGTTAAGTCAGTCAGCGCCAAACAAATGGCAATAGATGTTCATAGATAGATGATCATAGATTCCAAGGCCAGAAGAGACTATTGTAATAGTTTAGTATGACCTCCTATATAATGCAAGTCATAGAACGTACCATAGCACTGCTTGCTTCAGGAATCCATACTCCTTGCCCATCCTCTTTTCTATATGATAATATTAAAGTATACTGTAACTATGGGTTTTTCCATCCAGGACACATCGCTGTAGCTTACACCCAGGAGTTGCTGGGCAAAACAGAGCTTCCAGACAGACTGTTGCAATATTCCTTTTTGGTACATATTACAACAGAATATTGGGACTGTCAACAGGACAGTTCAAATGCTCTTTTGGCACCGAATGGTTTATACAGTAATGGCTCAGGGGATTGCTTATGGGAAATCCAAAACCTTTCACCTCTAGGTCACTGATTCGAGTCCAGCACAGGCTGGTAGCAACCAAAAGCTATAACCATCTGTTGACTCTCTGGTCACTTTATTGTGAAATGAGTTGTTGATCTCACACCAGATCCTAACAGATGGGTATCCCCATGCCAGAAAGTTATTGTTTCAGCTTGCCCTCCTGCCAGCAGGGATGCTATGATTGCATGGGCAAGAACATAACTCAAGCTCACTCCTAAAGGTAGTTGCTGCTAGGTGAGGGTTGAAGTGGCTCGAGGAAGCTAGCACTGCTGCAGCCCATGCTGGAAGTGTGGGGAAAATACAGAAAAATAATAGCAACGTTCAGCACTAACATTAGATCTCAAATTGCTTCACAAAGTTGGATAAATATTATCCCCAAGTCAGAGAGATGGAGTGAAGGGCCTGAACCTGCTCTCTCTAAAGTCAATAGCAAAAACTCCCCTTTCAGTGCAGGATCGGACTCTAAGGACCTGACCCAACGCCCACTAAAATCAATGGCACATTTCCTACTGGAAGCAGATTTGGGCCAGATTTTGAAAAATATGCTGGTGCTTAAAGATGCACCTACTAGGATTTTCAAAAGGCACCTAGCTCCCCTTGAAACTGATGGAATTAGGCATTTGGGCACTTCTGAAAATCTCACTAGGTGCCATCTGCATTTTTAGGGGCCTAAACACCTTTTGCCCAAGTTGCCCAATGAGTAGTTAATGCCAGTGAAGGATCAAACCCTAGTAGAGCTGGGAAGATAACCAAGGTCTTCTAACTTCTAAAGAGCACTTTGAACTCCAACACTAAATTAGTGCGCACACACACACAGAGAAAAGCAAGAAGCTGAAAAGTATAGATTCCTCATCTGGAATTAAATCTGTACAGCATCCATAAAGGATTTCAGAGTAATATTTTCTTAAACACAGACATTGTACGGATCAGAGGAGGAAAAAAAGTGTGCCCAACAGCAGCAAAATATTCACGATTTGGCACGTATTTTTTCATCCAAAAGCTTTGTGGGGAACATGAGAGGTACTCAATAATCTCGAGGCTTCTGTAATGCTGTTCTCCCAACGCTCTGAAAGCCCTTTACGTAACACATTATACAGCGCCTAGCACAATCGGTTCCTGGCCCAGGGCTAGAGCCCCTAACGATACCGCAGTAATAAGACGAAGGATAAACAATACCGCACAGCGCTCACACCAGCCAGGGGCTCTTCCTCCCATTCCATAGCCCGTTTAACCAAGGCGCAGGAAGCGGCTAGAGCCCAGTCACAGCGGTGTGGCTCGATCCACAGAGCAAGAGTTCGCCCTGCACCCCTGGGCCCGCGCCACGAGTCAGCAGCAGGGGCAGGGAGGACACCCACGGGTCTGGCTCCTGCTGCCTGCGGGCCACTCCCCGGGGCGCGCGCAGCGGGGGCGGGGGGGGAAGGGGAAGGGGAAGCCCATGAAACTTGCCTGCGGTTCGGGTGGCCCCCAGGCCGCCGGCTCCAGGCACCGGCCACTGGGGACGGAAGAGCATTTCCTTTCGCTTGCAAGAGCTCGCCACCGAAATTGCACACTCCTCCCGCCCTTGCAACACACGGGCTCTTTTTGCAACACCATTGTTCGACCTACCTATTTTTATAAAGCGAACTCCCCCCTCCCCCACAGCACATCCCCCCGTGCATCCCTGGCGAGCAGCCACTGCCCCCGCGGCTGCATCACAATCCCCGCGGAGGGGCGGGGGGACCAGGCAGGGCGCCTGCGCGCCGCCTCCCTCCCGGCCGGCCGATATAAAGCGGTGCGGGGCGGCCGGCCGGGCTGTGCGGGGCTGCGCTCCGCTCCGCTCCGGTCTCTGCCTCCCACGGACGCCCCGGCCCCAGCCCCAGCGGGGCGCGGTTATGGACCTGCCTGGGGGGCGCCGACGCTGAGCCATGATGAAGACCATCATCGCCGCCTACTCGGGCGTCTTGCGAGGTAACCGCAGCCTTCCTAGCGGCCGCTCCCGCGGGGCCATATGCCTCTGTATGGACCAGCCGCCGGCGAGCCTCGGCGCAGACGACCCAGGGCGATGGAGTGGGCCGGTCTCGGCTCCTGGCTGTCCCCTTGTCCCCCAACCCCCCAAAGTCTGGAGGGGGCTGGCAGCCGCATTAGGCATTCTGCGCCCCCGCCCGCGCCCCCTGCGCTGGGGTTTTGTTTTTTTTCCCGCCTGTTGACTGTGTGACTGACCAATATGCCTGCTGGAGGGGTGTTTGGAGCATGGCTCTGGGGCAGGTGCACTGGCTGGCTGCTTGGCTTTTCGTTTTGGGAGGGCTGCTGGGGCCAGAGCCTTGGAGCTGTGTGTTGGGAGGCTACTGCTCCCTCTCCCCCAGTAGCAGCGTGGCAGTGGGTCTCAGCCTGGGGTATGGGTACCCTGGGGGTACATAGAGGTCTTCCAGGGGGTACACCAGCTCCTCTAGGTACTTGCCTGGCTTTACAGCGGGCTATGTGAAAAGCACTGTTAGTACACGCTGAAATTTCATACAGACAAAATGATCAAGCTGGCCGTTTTTCAGTAACCATGTGGCTGTGACACTTTTGTGTTTTTATGTCTGATTTTGTAAGCAAATAGGTTTTAAAGTGAGGGGAAACTTGGGGACCTGTAAGACAAAGCAGATTCCTGGAAGGGGCACAGTAGGCTGGAAAGGTTGAGCGCCACTGCCTTAAGGAAAAGAGAAATACTTGGAGCATTGTTTGCAGCTTTGGGAGGCTTCCATGGGAGGGGGGGGGGATCTGTTTGGGGTCGACTCTTCAGCGAGCCTTGGAAAAGATGTTGGGTTTGTCGACTCTGATGCCTCACAGCCTGTCGCAAGAGTCTCTTTCTGGGTTTGATGTGTTCCTGAGGTTCTCATTTTCCTAATAACGCATGGGATTTTGTGTGCGAGGGGAAGATGAATATAATAGCTTTTATTATCAGCCTTGTGGATGCAAATGACCATTTCATTGGAAACTAGCTGTGGAAACTTGATTTAGTTCCTTAAATGCTCCTATTCCTATACTCGTGGCAGGAGGAAGAAGCTGGAAAGAAGTGACTGATGTCCATCTCCCTAAAACATCTTAAAGATTAAGTTTTTAAAAATAGGCTTTTATCCAGGGCAGCATGGGTTAGTGGCTAAGACTTCCTTTCACCTTTACCCACCAATACAAAACTCTCCTCTCATTTCTGTAGTGAAATGGGGTTGGTGACCCTCAGCTGTGATGAGGAGAGAGACCTGAAGGAGACTTCCAGCTTGACAAACTATTGGTTTATATGTTTCAGAGTAACAGCCGTGTTAGTCTGTATTTGCAAAAAGAAAAGGAGTACTTGTGGCATCTTAGAGACTAACCAATTTAACACGGCTGTTACTCTGAAACCTGTCATTATGCAAGGCACTGCATTTAGCCGTATGGAGGGGAGATCTATCAACTGCATGAAAGTATTAAATTGGTTAGTCTCTAAGGTGCCACAAGTACTCCCTATCTGTTTATAGACCCTGAACACTCCATCTAGGGAGGGTCGAACCTTTACCTCAGGGTTGAGGTCACTGGACGGGCAATGTGCTGAAGCTCGTGTTATAGCTGCCTTGGGTGTCAGTAAACAAGGCCTCTGAAGGTACAGCAGCAATAAATTAGCAAGTGCAAATGTTTACGCCTCAGAGCCTGCTCTCTCCTCTTTAGAGAAACCGGTTTACTGGCGTTTTAGCAGTGATGCGGGGCTTCCACACAGGTAGTTTTACATAACTTTGATAAACTGAAACTTTAAAAATCACCCACACTTGATGATCTGTACCACAGTGTGGCCTGGAGACCCCCTTGTGCTGTACACGTACCGGTTGAGATGGCTCCTGCTCTGAAGAGCTGAGTAGACACTGGACAGAGAGTGGGAAAGGAAATGGCGGCCCTGAGGTAAAGTGACCTGTCCAGGCAGGGTTTGCCAACATGAAGAGCTGTGTGGGAGGGAACTCCCACTCTTCTGACTTCTATTCCAGTGCCCTGTCCACTAGCATGCACTCCCTCCACTACTGTCCTTGCCTCTGGATTTCTGGTCTTCCATGTGTCTTTTGGGCTCCCATCCTGCAAATAGCTTTGATGTGGATGCCTGTGTAACACCGACAGACCCTGCTTGTTGGTGGGTGGGATCGAACCTGGATGCGGGGAGGGATAGCTCAGTGGTTTGAGCATTGGCCTGCTAAACCCAGGGTTGTGAGTTCAATCCTTGCTATTTAGGGATCTGGGGCAAAAATTGGGGATTGGTCCTGCTTTGAGCAGGGGGTTGGACTAGATGGTCCCTTCCAACCCTGATAGTCTGTGATTCTGTGATCTCTGGAGCTAAATGCTTGAGCCTCTACTGCATGAGCTAAAAGCCACATGGCTCTTAGCTGAGGCTGTAGCAGACTCATTAATTCTAAGTGGCCTCGGTGCCACTAGAGGGGACAGAACACCACACCCAGGAGGTGTGTGGAATGGAATCAGGAGGCACCTACACAAAGCTCTGTGTGAGCAGTTCTGATTGCAGGGTCTTGGAAAAGACTGTATCTTGCTCTCCTGGTCAGCACTAAGAACACTGTTGGCCCTTAATAAATAAAATCAAGAAGTTGTGGTAAACTGACAAAAGCAGAGATTTTCCCTGGTGCCATTTGGAGATGAGAGCCTGTGACATGAGCTGACAGTGCAGTGTAAACTACACTACTCCACTTTTGGACTTCACTTTTTACTCTGTTAAGAAAAGACTAAATCATTCATGGAAGGTATCAGATATGTAGCACTGACCTGATAGACCACAATGGCACCTCCTTTGTGAAGCCCATTCTGAGCCAATATTTTATTAATGTATTTAGGGCATGTGCATATTTTAAAGTGGCCTGTTTACATACAGTGTAGTTGGCCTTAACTCAAAATAATCTGATGTAGAGATGGAAAGCTGTCTTAATTCTCTCACGCAGGTGAGTTTCCCTTCAGGCCTGCACTGGTGCATTTGCAAATTCTCTTCTACAAGTATGACTTGTTCATCTTGGAAGGAAGGTATTGCTTTGGTAAGTGTAGCTTCCTTCCAAGGTGAAGTTAATTAAATGTCACCACTTTCTAGGCTTGCAAGCTGTTCACAGCTCTGTAATTAGTCAGAAGTGACTGATACCTTGGTGGGGGGGATTTTAAAAGCCTGTCTGTAAAAAAAACAAGGAGGACCCCATCCAGAGAAAAGCTGTGGAACCTTGTGATTCCTCCTGTACCACTGGAATGAGTTTTGTCTTTTACAGAAACTGTTTGGTGGGATTCACCTGGCAGAGCACAGGGAATTTAGAGGCAGTGTGACTTAGTGGGTAGTGGACTGAGCTGGTAGTTAGGGGTCCTGGATTATATTTCCCAGTTCTGCCATTGATCTGCTGCGTGACACTGGGCAGATCACTTCACCTGTCTGCCTCTGGTTCCCTCTTATCCTCTGACTTTGTCAATCTAGATTGTAGCCTCATTAGGGCAAGAACTGTCTCTCACTAGGTGTTTGTGTAATGCCTTGCATATTGGGACCCTAGTCTGCCATAGCTTCCAGGAGCTGCCCTAATACAAATAGTCACTTGGGGTCTCCAGGCTTGTCCTCTGAAAAGAAAAGTTACCCCACTCGAATAGTGGGATCAGCAGTGATGCCCAGCACTGAGTCTGTTTTGTTTTTTTTCCTTCTGCTCCAGAAAGAGGTGGGCAATGGAAGTTTTTGGAAAATGTAGGGGACAGTTTCCTGGTGCAAGTGCTGGAGGAGCCAGCTGGGGGGAGCTTTTCTTGACCTGCTGCTCACAAACCGGGAAGAATTAGTAGGGGAAGCAAAAGTGGATGGGAATCTGGAAGGCAGTGACCATGAGTTGGTTGAGTTCAGGATCCTGACCCAAGGAAGAAAGGTAAGCAGCAGAATACGGACCCTGGACTTCAGGAAAGCAGACTGCAACTCCCTCAGGGAACTGATGGGTAGGATCCCCTGGGGGAATAACAAGAGGGGGGGAAAGGAGTCCAGGAGAGCTGGCTGTATTTCAAGGAATCCCTATTGAGATTACAGGGACAAACCATCCCGATGTGTCGAAAGAATAGTAAATATGGCAGGAGACCAGCTTGGCTTAACGGTGAAATCCTTGCGGATATTAAACATAAAATAGAAGCTTACAAGAAGTGGAAGATTGAACAGATGATCAGGGAAGAGTATAAAAATATTGCTCGGGCATGTAGGAATGAAATCAGGAGGGCCAAATCGCACCTGGAGCTGCAGCTAGCGAGAGATGTCAAGAGTAACAAGAAGGGTTTCTTCAGGTATGTTGGCGACAAGAAGAAAGCCAAGGCAAGTGTGGGCCCCTTACTGAATGAGGGAGGCAACCTAGTGACAGAGGATGTGGAAAAAGCTAATGTACTCAATGCTTTCTTTGCCTCTGTCTTCACAAACAAGGTCAGCTCCCAGACTGCTGCGCTGGGCATCACAACATGGGGAATAGATGGCCAGCCCTCTGTGGAGAAAGAGGTGGTTAGGGACTATTTAGAAAAGCTGAACGTGCACAAGTCCATGGGGCCGGATGCATTGCATCCGAGAGCGCTAAAGGAATTGGCGGCTGTGATTGCAGAGCCATTGGCCATTATCTTTGAAAACTCGTGGCAAACGGGGGAAGTCCCGGATGACTGGAAAAAGGCTAATGTAGTGCCAATCTTTAAAAAAGGGAAGAAGGAGGATCCTGGGAACTACAGGCCAGTCAGCCTCACCTCAGTCCCCGGAAAAATCATGGAGCAGGTCCTCAAGGAATCTATCCTGAAGCACTTACACGAGAGGAAAGTGATCAGGAACAGTCAGCATGGATTCACCAAGGGAAGGTCATGCCTGACTAATCTAATCGCCTTCTATGATGAGATTACTGGTTCTGTGGATGAAGGGAAAGCAGTGGATGTATTGTTTCTTGACTTTAGCAAAGCTTTTGACACTGTCTCCCACAGTATTCTTGTCAGCAAGTTAAAGTAGTATGGGCTGGATGAATGCACTATAAGGTGGGTAGAAAGTTGGCTAGATTGTCGGGCTCAACGGGTAGTGATCAATGGCTCCATGTCTAGTTGGCAGCCGGTATCAAGTGGAGTGCCCCAAGGGTCGGTCCTGGGGCCAGTTTTGTTCAATATCTTCATAAATGATCTGGAGGATGGTGTGGATTGCACTCTCAGCAAATTTGTGGATGATACTAAACTAGGAGGAGTGGTAGATACAGTGGCAGGTAGGGATAGGATACAGAGGGACCTAGACAAATTGGAGGATTGGGCCGAAAGAAATCTGATGAGGTTCAACAAGGATAAGTGCAGGGTCCTGCACTTAGGACGGAAGAATCCAATGCACAGCTACAGACTAGGGACCGAATGGCTAGGCAGCAGTTCTGTGGAAAAGGACCTAGGGGTGACAGTGGACGAGAAGTTGGATATGAGTCAGTGTGCCCTTGTTGCCAAGAAGGCCAATGGCGTTTTGGGATGTATAAGTAGGGGCATAACCAGCAGATTGAGGGACGTGATCGTTCCCCTCTATTCGACATTGGTGAGGCCTCATCTGGAGTACTGTGTCCAGTTTTGGGCCCCACACTACAAGAAGGATGTGGATAAATTGGAGAGAGTCCAGCGAAGGGCAACAAAAATGATTAGGGGTCTGGAACACATGACTTATGAGGAGAGGCTGAGGGAACTGGGATTGTTTAGTCTGCAGAAGAGAAGAATGAGGGGGGATTTGATAGCTGCTTTCAACTACCTGAGAGGTGGTTCCAAAGAGGATGGTTCTAGACTATTCTCAGTGGTAGAAGATGACAGGACAAGGAGTAATGGTCTCAAGTTGCAGTGGGAGAGGTTTAGGTTGGATATTAGGAAAAACTTTTTCACTAGGAGGGTGGTGAAACACTGGAATGCGTTACCTAGGGAGGTGGTGGAATCTCCTTCCTTAGAAGTTTTTAAGGTCAGGCTTGACAAAGCTCTGGCTGGGATGATTTAATTGGGGATTGGTCCTGCTTTGAGCAGGGGGTTGGACTAGATGACCTCCTGAGGTCCCTTCCAACCCTGATATTCTATGATGGGGGTGTAATGAATTCAAAATTTTTCCTCTAAGAATCTTCTGTGCAACGATTTACACGAATGCTAGAAATGGGTTGAAGCCCAGCTGAGAGTTCCCTGCATGGATTTGTCTAGTATAGACAAACTTCCTGTGAAACTGTCTTTGGGCTGAGGAGCAGTACCAGACTGCTGCTGGCACTGAAGATGCTGCAACTGACTGTTCCTCCCCTGCTGGTTTTTGGCCCAGTGGAACTGTACTGTTGCTGGGTCTTGCCACGCACATGCTTACCTGAGTGGTGCGTTGCACAGCCCTACGACCCTAGAGTGTGCAAGTGGTGCAGAGCCCTGGACAATCCTGATAAGCTGAAAGTCCAGGATCTCGGGGCCTCTGAATGCGGCAGGGTCATGTGCACATTTTGTTGCCTTTTGGGTTACTGCCTTGGAGAGGTAGGAGGGAACAGCCTAATGTTCACCAGAATGCATAGATTGCCTCAGGTCTGCATCTAGGGGCTGCTGCTTGGGAACCGTTGGGGAAAAATTGCTTCCGCTTTTCACCCACTGTCTGTTCACCTGCCTCCCGCAGGGTCCCCTGGCCTGTGCTGGGTGCTGTTATTTTCAGCAGGCGCTAGATTCCATCTGGGAAGTAGCAGCCAGCAAGAAGCTGGGAGAGGTACAGCTGTATGTAGGGCGGAGCGGCACTGTAGCACAGACCATCTTGTTTTTCAGCTGCATCTCTTCTCTTCTCCTTGCTCAAGGAAGGGCCCTTGCTTCCCAGAACTCCTCAGTGGGCCCCCTCCAGCTCCTTTCCTAGCCTGATCCTCCTGGCCAACTCCATCTTGACCCTGTGTAACCACCTTAGCTCCTCTCCTGCCTGAGCCCTTCCCTCAGCTTGCCTCCCTGGTTTCTCCCCCTCAGGCAATCGTGCCTTTGGGGGGTGCAGATCAAACCGGATTAGTGAGAGCTGTGCTGCTGGGGTATATGTGCAAATCGATGGGCTGCCTGTGAAGTCTGTGAGCGTTTGCACTGTGCTGGTCTGTTGTGCGCAGCGGGAGCAACGAGGCTCTCGCAGGCAGCGCTCTAGAGCAGGCAGTGATACTGTAGCTGGACTTGAAGCCTAGTTGGCTTGGGCAAAGTTTCATTCTAGATCCAGGCTCCAGACATTTGCCACCAGGCACTATAGGCTAATCTGGCCCTGCTTAATGCTGTGTCCTCCAGCAGCCCCTTCTTCCTATAGTAATTCTCTGGCTTTTGGCACTGGCTGCTGCTGGACTGAATCTGTTCAGAGCTGAAAGTGGAACCTATAAAATAGCTGTGGTCTGCAGAAGTCTAGCAGTTTTTTGCACTGTGGAGTCTCTGGCTCCTGTCCCCTTTTTTGGGGGTGGGGGGTATAAAGTCTGCTTGGGGCAGTCTGTTCTAGGAGGACACCAATGTAGAAGACTTAAAGGTATTTACACTAGTGCAGTTTACCCAGGTTCAGCACCAGGATAAGATGCACTAGTACAAATGAAAATGCACTGTTGTCAGTTGTGTCTTCACTAGAGTTTGCACTGGTGGCTTAAAAGTCACTATCGGACAAGGCTTAAGGAGCAACAGCTGTTCTGCTGGTAGTTTGAGATACCAAGTGGGAATGGGAAGAGGCTGTAGTAGGAACCAGAATAGGTGAGTGATTTGACTGCAGAGAGGGAAGTGATTGAAGCCAGGCAAAAAGGCTCTAGCAACTCTGTATCATAGATCACTTTAAGATTTTACCTGTGTCAAGGTTCCTCCCCCACTCTGAACTCTAGGGTACAGATGTGGGGACCTGCATGGAAAAACCTCCTAAGCTTCTCTTTACCAGCGTAGGTCAAAACTTCCCCAAGGTACAAAATATTCCACCCATTGTCCTTGGACTGGCCGCTACCACCACCAAACTAATACTGGTTACTGGGGAAGAGCTGTTTGGACGCGTCCTTCCCCCCCAAAATACTTCCCAAAACCTTGCACCCCACTTCCTGGACAAGGTTTGGTAAAAAGCCTCACCAATTTGCCTAGGTGACTACAGAACCAGACCCTTGGATCTTAAGAACAATGAACAATCCTCCCAACACTTGCACCCCCCCTTTCCTGGGAAATGTTGGATAAAAAGCCTCACCAATTTGCATAGGTGACCACAGACCCAAACCCTTGGATCTGAGAACAATGAAAAAGCATTCAGTTTTCTTACAAGACGACTTTTAATAAAAATAGAAGTAAATAGAAATAAAGAAATCCCCCCTGTAAAATCAGGATGGTAGATATCTTACAGGGTAATTAGATTCAAAAACATAGAGAACCCCTCTAGGCAAAACCTTAAGTTACAAAAAAGATACACAGACAGAAATAGTTATTCTATTCCGCACAATTCTTTTCTCAGCCATTTAAAGAAATCATAATCTAACACATACCTAGCTAGATTACTTACTAAAAGTTCTAAGACTCCATTCCTGGTCTATCCCTGGTAAAGACCAGCATATAGACAGACACAGACCCTTTGTTTCTCTCCCTCCTCCCAGCTTTTGAAAGTATCTTGTCTCCTCATTGGTCATTTTGGTCAGGTGCCAGTGAGGTTACCTTTAGCTTCTTAACCCTTTACAGGTGAGAGGAGCTTTCCCCTGGCCAGGAGGGATTTCAAAGGGGTTTACCCTTCCCTTTATATTTATGACAACCTGTTTCTGTCAAACAATCAGTAATGCCACTGGAGTTCCTTATGTGTCTGTCCTTACTATTCTTTGCCTCCACTTAAAGGAATAACTCTCCATCACTGTCTTCTAGAAAATACACTTCAGTGCCTGCTTCCTTACAGGATGGTACTATTCAGGAAGTCTTTAAGATCGACCAGTCTGTTTCCAGGTCTGAGCAGCATGCAGTACTTGATGCAATATTGCAACATATCTACTCTCCAAAGCTCTTTGGATCCTTCTCACCAAGGGAATAACGTATGAAGGCTACACCAGCTGTAGATTATAGTCCAGCACAGTTCATAATCCTGCTGGAAGGCTATCTTTCAGAAGCTTAGAAATGGGCAGGCTGCCACAGAGGATCAGTGGCTGTATAACTGCTATTCAAGCTCAGGCTGAATTAGAATATACAATCTTGTGGAACTTGCCAGAGGAGAAAAGGAGGACGGGGTGGAAAAATGGTGTGGAAAAATCTATCCATAAGTACCTATGAATCACTGAGTTCAGTGCTGCTGGTGGTGGTCTCCCCAGTCCTTCTGATTTACTGTCATGGGGTGGGGGTGCAGGGTCTTTGAGCCTCATGTGATCTTTACAGAAAGTCTACTGCATACATATTCAAGCCTGAAGGGAATCTGTTCTTCCTCTTTAACTTTCCTTCAAGTTGACAAGCAGTGTGGTTCCTTAACTGAAAACAGAGGTGCCTGGTGCTTTTTCTGCAAAACTTTCAGCTGTTCTTGGCCAGAGATAAAGCAAGGCAGATGCACCTAATTTTTGTGCCCTTGATAAAAATGCAGAAACTGTCTTGTTGCCCAGGTAATTCCCAAAGTGCTAGGTGATATAGAGAAGTGCTTCAATTGTTCCTGCAGTTGGGCATGGGCAGTGGTGTAGATCAGTGTCCTGACCCTGTCACCTCAAAGAGCTCTGCCTGCTAGACAGGATTGCTAAGAATGTGCTCCATATTATTGGATGGGAGATTGTGCTGTTGGTAGTCCCATTCCTGAAATGGTGTTCTGGAATGGGTGGCCATAACTGCAGCCAGTAAACATTCCAAAGTGGAGCAGATAGCGAATGGGACCAAAGAACAGTTACTAACTGTCTTATTACTGCTTCAGTAGAAGATGATAGCTCCTATTTTTGCAGGATTAAATTTTGGACCCAGGGAAGAGATTAATGTAAATGGTGATCAAAGACCAGGTCAGTCCATATCTTCCTTGCTTCCCCTCATAAATGGGCTAACCCTGAATGTCTAAGTAGAACCCGTCTCATTCTCTTCCAGACATGGAAAGGGGATGCTGGGGGCATGTGGGCTTTTTTCTTAAATTCTAGGGAAATACATTCAGACTATACACTAGTAGCTTAGAATATAACACTTTTATGGCTGAACTATGAGCAGTCCTTCTGATCAAGTCAAAATTTGTCACCTCTGTTACTCATGTAATTTACAACACCTAGTACTTGGGTTGGGGGAGGGGACTCCTTGGCAAACTCCTTGCAATTGTTGAGAGACTTCCTGTGAAGAGAAGACAAGGAAGACTTACACTTAGTTACTGGTGGCACTAAACTGTGTAGAGTAGCCAACTTGGAGGTATGTTGTAATTCACCTTTACAAATTATCTAACGTCCTCTGGGATCTCTTAACAAACCTAGTACTACCAAGAAGTCTTACCATGAACTGCAGTATCTCTGATATCCCAGAATACATCATTCTGTCCCACACTAATGGACTGGAAAGTACTAAGTCAGAATTCTAAATAAGTAATCTAAAGCTTTCCATGCCAAAAAGCTGGTTAAGCATTCAGCACAAACTTGAGTTTACAGTTCAGGTTATCCCTCTTGAAAAACCCTCTGAATTACTTCTGATTAAACACTTCATAACTGGTTTTTATTTTGTTGGATTAATGTTTGTAATTGAGTAACTTTCAGAAAACCAAACACTTAGCAACCTGTTAAATCTCCTTCTGATAAATAGCTTTTCATTGCTGTGCATTTGCTCTGGAGTATGTATCACTTCACCGTGAAGCAGCAAATCCTAGCATACATGATGCATAGTGCAGTTTCAAGCATAGGTGTGTTGGTGGTAGCATATTACCAATCTGCAGTACCCAATATTAGGGGTTGTCAGTTAAGTAAATAGCCCATCTGTCTGTTAGTATCCAGGAAGAGCTGAAGAAGTCTACAGGAGATTAAACAGGTCCTTGGTTCAGGAGAAAGAGGGTAGGGACCCACTCCAAGAGTGGAGTGTATAGAGACTTACTCAAGGTAAGTAAACATACCTCTGAATAGCAGCACCTTCAACTATACTGTGATAAAATTACAAGGATTAGGTTTCCATGCTTCTGGTATAAACTAATTGCTGGCTGTCTCCAGAAGGAAACTGTCTCACAGGGTAAGGTATTGTGCAACTATGTCTTCCTCTCCAGTAACGGGCATTGAGCAGGCTTTTGGAGGCAGGATGCTGGACAAGAGTGGTCTGTACCACTCTGATCATTGCAGAGGAGCTGTTAAGGCTCACACTAAGGCAGTTTGGCTTTTGCAAAAACTACAGCAGTAGGAATTCTCCTGGATCTGGATATGCCAGCAGCCATGCTCCTGGGGAACTTTGCTGGATGGTATAAGGTATACCCTAATGCCGAGTTCTTCATTGTTTGCAGGTGTAGAAGCTTTCTCTTGTCTCAGACTTGAAGATGCCTTTGGTTTAAAGGATTCAACAAAATATCCTCTGACACAATATGGCTACTGCGGCGGGCAGTGTAGTAGCCTGGCTTGCAATTCCACAATGCATTTGACTTATAAAGACACCCCCCCACCCCCACCCCCTTTTTTTTTTTTTTTTAAATTTTGCTGCCTTCATCTCTTTACGATTGTGTTGCAATTATCCCTCTTAGCAAGCTAAAACAAAACCAGTCCTGAGAAGCAGTGATAGTCAAGCTATCTGTTTTAGATGACTGCTACCAAAGGTTTCAGAGTAGCCACTGTTAGTCTGTATTCGCAAAAAGAAAAGGAGGACTTGTGGCACCTTAGAGACTAACCAATTTATTTGAGCATGAGCTTTCGTGAGCTACAGCTCACTTCATCGGATGCATTCCATGAAGTGAGCTGTAGCTCACGAAAGCTCATGCTCAAATAAATTGGTTCGTCTCTAAGGTGCCACTAGTACTCCTTTTCTTTTTGCTACCAAAGGAAGATCATTCCCCTAATTTTAGGTACATAATTATCTCAAACTGTAATCCTAAATCTGCATAGTCTCATTCACTCCCCCCGACTTCTAAATGCCTGTGATTTATTGAATTCCTTTACAGACTTCAGTTACAATTCAGCAGATGCTAATTGTGTACTGTTCAGCCTCCTTTTCAGACAGGGGGCTGGTTCTT
This sequence comes from Lepidochelys kempii, assembly GCF_965140285.1. Lineage (NCBI taxonomy): Eukaryota > Metazoa > Chordata > Testudines > Cheloniidae > Lepidochelys > Lepidochelys kempii. Next base: position 14,946,862 of record NC_136380.1, read on the forward strand.
ATTTTGGATGTGTCCGCTTGAACACATGGCTGTTTATCCCCAGCTAGGAAAGTTTCCCCCTCCTCTTGGGAGGACAGGTTGCTAGGCAGACTTAATGGAATTTCCTTCAAGCTGATAACAGTAAGGAATAGCTACATGTTTAACTTTCTTCTAGGGTTTGGTATTGCTAGCATCAGAAGTGAGATGAATATCTTGCATCTCAACTATAATACAAGAATCCAACCATACTAATGTTACTGCTAGAGGCTCTTTACAAATATTAATTCTTGCAATGCCATTACATCAGGTAAGTATTTTCCCACTTCTGTAAGCAGAAACCTGGTCAGCTCCCACTTAAGGCAGAGTTTTTCTTATGGACTTAAATGGAAGCAGGATCACATGCAAGATAAGCAAGATGTGTGGGGGAAGGGAGGCTAAATAACATGTTGAAAGACATGGTCGTCATTGTTGGAGCTGAGCCTCAAATTAGCATCTACCTCCAGTACAGTGCTGCCTCTCTTTCATACTGACTTTATAACTAAAATAGTGAGGGGACACAAAGGATTACTGCAGAGTTGCTGGTAACCTTCCCCACCACTCAATACTAGCTGGGAGTCTTGTGCCTTTCAAGGGGCACTGCGCTTCTCTTTGACTATCTTACTGACTAGCCTTACTCGCAGCAGCTGAAATTACTCCAAGGTACTTTCAGTTTGTTTATGCACCTTCATCAAATGCACCCACCAGCTCCTCAAAACAAGAAGCTGTGAGTCTTTGACAGCAACAGGGAGAGAATGTAAAAAGGCAGTTCTAAAACCCTGCCACGTTCTGTTGGATTTGGGGGTCCAATCTTGTATTGGAGACTACTTCAAATTCATTTAACGTCTCAATTAAACCTAACTACTACAAAACTAGCATCCCTCACAAAACTGGGGACGCTGTCTTCCCTTCTCTTGTGCTGCCTCTAACATCCTGTCTAGTATGCTTGCAATGTCTCTGGTTAGCTACTTGCAGCTTCTGTCCTCTGAATTTGGACCTGCATCTGACTGTTGTATTTGCATGTGAATTGTAAGTGCAGGGAGCCCCTGCAAGTGTGACAGGTAGCAGTGTGCTTACTCCAACTCTTAGAAGGTCTGCATGCTCACACTAGGTCAGTCACATTCCAACATAAGGATTTCCTCAGATTTGCCTACTAGCAACCTTCAAAGGAGGTGGGTGAGGTGAATCCTTTCGCCACAAAGCAGTGTCACCCTCCCCACAGTCATGTAGACTGAAGAGGATTAGTAGCACTTTTCTGGGTGGACCATCCAGAGGCAAGGTGCTCCAGTGGATTGAACTGGGAGTCTATTCCCAGCTTGATCACTGACCTGCTGGGTGACCTGTGGCAACCTCTCTGTTCCACTGTTTGCATACCACCTATTGCAGTGGGGCCCTGACTGGAACCTGGGTGCTGCTGTAACACAAATAATGGGAGGCTCTACAGAGGCTTAGTTCATTTGGGCTGGGGAGGGAGGAGAGACGCAGTTAGGACTTCCTCTGTCCCTGGGAAGTGCCATTGACACCTTAGTCACGTCTTCATAGCCCCCGTGACACTGGAGCACATGCTCCATAACCAAGCAAGGGGCTTTGTTTCCTTGCTCCTGATGCCTGCAGAGATCCTGTCCCCCAGTGACAGCTGCAGAGGGGGGGAGGAGGAGGAGGAACCTTGAGAGTTCAGTGGCCTCCCAGTACTATATGAGAATGGTGCCCTGTATGGGGAGGAGCTTGTGTAGCTGGGAGGTGTCCTAGACAGTAGATGTACTTCTAGACCGTATATATGTGATGTTACAAAGTCATATGCCTATTGCCCTGTCAGTGACACTTCTCTTGAGTTCTGTTCCCCCTCCCCCCCACCGCACATGTCTTTCTAGACAAAGCTCCCAGTAAATTGGGAGATCCCCACAGATCTTAGATAATGAGTGGGATGAAGTTGTCCCCATGGCCTTCCCTGTGCTGTTCCATTGATGTGCCTTAATACTCTTTCAGTCCTTAATGCCTCTGCTGGGACTGTCAGCAAGGGGACCAATTAGTATAGACTGAATTTAACATGTCCTTTAGGAACTGAACTGAGACTCCTCCCTCAAGCTAACAGAGTGCTTGTCTGCCTTATGACCATCTTGCGCTAGATTGAGGCCAGTGACCTGCCATAGGAGGAAAGCTACCTATCCAATTACTAAAAGAAAAGGAGTCCTTGTGGCACCTTAGAGACTAACAGATTTATTTGAGCATAAGCTTTCGTGAGCTACAGCTCACTTCATCGGATGCTTATGCTCAAATAAATTTTAGTCTCTAAGGTGCCACAAGGACTCCTTTTCTTTTTGCGAATACAGACTAACACGGCTGCTCCTCTGAAACCGATCCAATTACTAACTCTTGTACTAGTTCTCCCTGTGGAATAGTTCAGTGCCACCAAACACACTTCTCACCTCTTATGGAATCTGACTTCACATAAAATTGCATGGCTCATTTCAAAGGAAAACTTAAAAATGCTTGTGAACTTGTGGTTGGACTTATGCATTAACACTGGCTTCTAGCTAACATTGGTGAATAGAATTTGTGGTTTAAATCAAACTAATTGAAAGGTTTACATCTCAAACTTGCAGTGAAATAGGGCATTTTTTATCTAAATCATATTAGAAGCTAGCACCTGCAAGTGTGTTCCTTCAGACTCGAGGCTGCTTGGCAAGCCATGAACAGCTGGCCTTAATTTAAACCTGCTATGGTGTAGTTAGCAGTACATTTCTTGTCACTTGTTCATGCTACGTTTATCTTATTAAAAACTAATCAGGACTTGATGTTTGGTTAAAGCATCCATGTTGCTGTAGGGTAGAACTATCTCCTAAATTCATACTATACCAGTAATCTGTCACTGACTTCTGCAGCTTTTACACTCCTGGTCAGTGCTCTGGATACATATTGGTACCTACTGCAAGCAAAAGATTTGAATGCTGACAAATAGCATTGTATACACTTTTAAAGCTTGTTGTGAATTTTTAACCAGAAGCCAAATTCCTTTTACACTTGGAATTTCCTGTCTTGATGGATCTGTAAATGTGTAACTTTCCAGCTGTCATCTTCAGGTCAAAAAACTTCTTGTAAGTAACCGACAAGACTTTAACTTCCAAAAAATCTGGCAGAGTGTCTGAATGATGGTGATCAATGTAGTGCAGTTGTTTGCTTTTTGTGGTTTGGTTTATTGGTCTGTTTGCAAACTTGAAGTTGACATTGTCTCTTTAAGAATAATTCTCAATAGTTTGATCTAGCATAGGATTACGAATATGGATTAGTTTTTCAAGTTGTAAACTGGGGAAACTGAGCAAGTTGCCTTTGGCCTCAGGGTGTCACTGCAGTTGGCAGTCGGGTATGGAAAAGATTCCTGGGCAAACCGCTGGACGTGTTAGTACACCTTGCAGTGTGACCATCACTGGCTTATAATGTAAACTTCAAAGTACAAGGGAGGCTGAAAGGACACTTGGAGTTTTAATGTTTACTATATAGGGTTTTGGTTGTATGCTCCATTACTGCACTTGGGAGCACTGAAGAGGATTTCTGCTGCTTTGTAGCAGTAATGGCAAGTATTTATAAAACTGCTCTGGTTAGTTCTAATATAACAGGTTTCCCCTTCAGGCGCTTTTTCTTAATGAGATGACATCCAAGAGACTAATGTAAACTACATAAATCCTGTTTAGTCATCTTAAACCAGAAGTGATTCCTGTAATCCAGCACAGACTTCAATGTTCTATGACTTCTGTTTTTCACTTCAAATGAGGCTTTGTTCTAAATGCATGTACAGAGTAACTTTCTTTTTATTTTTCTGTTCTTAGGTACTGGGTCAAGCATCCTCTCTGCTCTGCAGGATTTATCCTGGTTGTCCAAGTCCAAAGTAGAGAAGCAACTTCAGATTATATCTGTGCTGCAATGGATCCTTACTTTCCTTGTCCTGGGTAAGAAATAACTTTCATTCAAAAATGAAGGTTCTTGATTAAAACTGTCCTGGCAGAAATCAAATCATGGTCATGAACAGCTAAGGTAAAACCTATTAGGTCTCCCTCTGTTGCTTAAGAACAGGGTGTTACTATTGCTAGATAAACAGAACACATAGGAAGGATTACTACACACATGTAAGCAGGGCTGATCTATAGGTATTGGAGCACAAGGAAGCAGATTTATTTTAAAATCCTCCCTTCTGTACAGTATGTGCTCTGTAGATAAACGTATGTGTTGCCATGAATGCTCCAAACATCGTTGAGAAAAGTAACAAATCTGCGTTTCTAGTGGCTGCTTCTTACAATATATTCTGAGCTTTGTTCGGTCTAGTTTGTAATCATCTCTCGCAATGTGACTCTTCTCTGGAGATTCCAGAACTCACTGTTGGGGAGTGCTTCCAGCTAGCTGTCTTATTGGTGACACTTGTGCACCTGCCATGTCAGTTGCAAAGACTCTTCCTTACTGCTTTAATACCTTCTTAGTTAAGTGGAGCTCTGAGTAGGAGGAAGAGAAGCATTTTAGTTTTTTGTCTTGATTAATAATGCTAGTATTAAAGTAACTCAAAGTTGGCTAGTCTCTCTGAGCACCTGGATTGCATTGTCCATCTCACCAAGTCCGATTTGAGCCACTATCAGCATGTCTGTTGTCAGATAATTCCTATATACTGCCTGTTGGGAGTTTCCAGCTGAATTTCCTCTTGTTTCATCCCAGACATGTCAGTGGGACATAGGGAATTTTTTCCCCCTCTCCTAAATTAAAATCAATGCTAGCTGCTTTTATATGAGAAGTCCCAGCATGGTGCAAGGGTGTGTGAGAGGAACTTTTGTGATGGGAGACATCCAGTGCACTGAGAGTCTTACCTGTGATGCAAGAAAGTTGAGCCAGCAGCAGAATCTCCTCCACATGAGGCCCAGTGACCCTGCTGCAGTTAGAGGGAGAACCTGTGGACTCTGAGGTAGGGACAGGGAAATAACTGCTCTGAAGTAGGCTGCTCTGGATGAAGCTTTGTCTCAGCCCTACTGAAGGCTTAGTCTCAATGTGATGTCACTAATCTGTAACCACTAAATCTGATTTAGTTTAAAAATCCTTAAGTATGGCAGGGTCAAAAGTCAAGGGGTGTTAATGCTGATCGAAATACCCACTCTGCAAAAATGAGACTTTAATGCCATTTCCCCTCTTTTTATCCCTCTGGCAACTCCAGGTGTGGCTTGCACTGTAATCCTCATGTACATACTCTGTACAGACTGCTGGGTGATTGCAGCTGTGTACTTGGCATGGCTGGTGTTTGACTGGAATACACCAAAGAAAGGTAAGTCGTCGAGACTGCAGTATGCTGACTCTTCTTAGAGTGGTAGAGGCTTTACATAGGACATGCAACCAAATGTGCAAGACTCCCCATTATAGAAATTATGGAAACATGTATGTGTTGGGGGAGAGCGGGAGGAATAGAACACTTGTTGGTTTGTGGCTGGCTTGCCGTCTAATGTGGCTTGTCTGTCCATGGCGGGGGCAGCCTGCAGTAGCTGGTGCCTACTAGTTACTCCACACGATCTTTGTGTGGACGCTTACTGTGCCCTGAGCGCCTTTGTGTGCATCAGCCTAATGCACTCTGGAAGTGTGCAAAACTAAAGCACATGAGAGCACTGTTAGTGTGCAGCAGTGTTCACACAGGGAATTAGCACAGAGTGGCTAATGCACTTTAAACTCACACCATAGCTTAGTGCGCACTGGCTTCCCTGTGTAGACTAGCCCGTGTATCCTGCCTAACTGTCCTGGGAAGTGACTGCAAATTTTCTTATCCTTATAAATGTGTAGCCCTTCTCTAAATCCAACAAAGACCTTGTAGCAATGTGTTCCACAGGCTAATTACTTGTCTCTAAACTTTCTTACAAGATTCCAAAGTCCTCTGTTTGAATCTTGCAAGCCAAATTTTCCCTGCGCTTTTGCCAAGTCAGGTTTTAATTTGAAGTCTTTACAGTTAAGATCAAGTGGCTGCTTTGGTTAGTGATGCACATGTTGTCAGGGGTTTTGTTTTGAGTTACTATCTGATGGGAAATATGTATATTGACCTACTGTTCTCTGGAAACTAATTGAGAATGATCAGCTCTTAGTTCGGTTGACACACTTGAATACAGTTTCCCTCTGCTTGTAAGCTTTCTTAGTAGAAAAAAGGGCTTTTGTAAACAGAGGGCAATTAGGACTTAATGTCTCAGCCAGACTTTAACTCTACATAGCTTTCAATGCAAAAAGATACTGGTTGAGCTAATGGGACTTCTTCAGCTGAAGAAACTGAGGCAAAAGATGGTAAACATGGATGTCTTGACACTACAAACCCCTGTGTTCAGTTCTTCTGTTTACATGGCACTGGAACTTGGGGACTTCTGGGTTCAATCGTTAACTCTGCTGTGCTGTTGATGCTTGAGGCCTGACTCTCTTCAGAAGTGCGGAAGCCAAGGAGAGGTGCAGGTGTTCCATACCTCTGAAAACGAGGCCTGAACCTGCTTTGTGCAAGTCTCTACCTCTCAGGACAGCACAGATGCCCTACAGCCCTGGGATCTTCTAATGGGCCTCAGTGGTGTTGACCTTCCAGACTGCTACTGATATTCTCAACTGCACTTCTTTCTTCCCTTTTTTCAAGGTGGAAGAAGATCCCAGTGGGTCAGAAACTGGGCCATATGGAGATACTTCAGAGACTATTTTCCAGTACGGGTAAATAACCTTTTCTTGCTCTACTCCTGACTGTACAAAGGGCTCTTCTGTTCCTCTTAAAAATTTGTCTTGTGATAACCTCTTGGTGGTTGGTTGTTTTTTTTTAAAAAAAAAAACAAAAACAAACAAAAAAACAACCTCTTTGACATGAGGAAACTAGCTCTTGTTCTGTACCCAGGCCTTATTTTATCCTTATCTGAAACTGAAAAACCAAAATAGGAAAATGTCCTTTATTTAGGATCCCATCATATGATGTGTGTCTCTGAAACAGTCTGTTTGCACTGCAAACTTGATGCATCCCTAAATGATTCTGATAGGAATGTCATTTGTTTGAGATGACTCTCCATTGACTCAAGGCATCAATTTGCCTTGGAGAAATCTGGTGGTACAAGATTATCCTATAAACAATGGATTTTCCTGTTCACACATGTTTCACTGGTGGGGAGGGGTGAAGTGAATGCTATCCTCTCTGCATCTTGTACTCTTCATTTCAGAGAACACTACCTAAGACCAAGATCTAGTCCATTGCCTATAAGGCTCCCTGGTGGAATAGGGGGTGATCACTTCTAAACTTTAATTTTATTTTTAATATGCAAAAGCCCTTGGAGGGGGGCAAGAATAATTTTTATTGCACCTGCTTGATGGCATGGTAGCCTCAATAAATAGCTGTTCTGTCTCTGGGCTCCTGAGATGCTATTCAAGTTATTGGTAGCCAGGGTTGAGACTTACCAGTTTTCATTAAGAGCATAGCACTTTACAACTAAAGAATTCAAGGCTTCCTGTATGCCACTTGGTAGCACAAGACCTTGGAATTAGCAGGATTCCACTTCACAGCACAGTCAGCAGATGTCGGTGGTAGCTGTGGAAAGGTCTTGGAGTTAAAGGTCTTTATCTCTAACAAAATGGACCTGCACCCCCTGGAAATAGCAGCCTGCTCCACTTCAGCAGTGGCCAAGTGTTTGTAGCTAATTTGGGAGGGACTCCAGCACTGGGGAAGTGGATGTGACTTGGATGTGGAATCCCTCTCCTCTTTATCTTGCAAATGCTCTCTGATCCTGTAGCCTATGCTCCTCCCGCCCCATGCAACCAGTTTCTCAGCTAATAATTCTGACCCAACTAGACTCCTTGCTTGAGGAGAGGAAGGACTGGCAAGTTCATGAGATGGGGAAAACATACATGGAAGTAACCCTGCTGTGCAGCTAAGGACTCTTCAGGGCTAGTTAGAAGGCTTGGAACTGGGAAGAGGTCTGTTCTCAGAATGCCTGTTGGAGGAAGGGTATGTAGTTCTAGGTACTTATTCTAGGAATGCAGTGGTAGCTATTAAAAAGTCAGTATTTGCTAACAGATACTATAGATCAATAATATCGAAAAATGCTGCCCTTATACTTTGAATAGATGTCTGTTGGCTTTTCAATGGTGAGCCTTGCTGGCCTTGGCAATCAGAAGCATAGCTCAAAACTAAGCACATCAAACAACAATAGCTTGTCAAAACTGTAACTCCCAGGGTTTTCTACTGGAAGCTTGTTGAACACTTCCTATGGGATTTCTTAAACCAAGGTGACTCCCTGCTGACTTGCCATCTCCCTACAGCTACCCTGGAGAGCATGTACTGCTACTTCACTGATCCTTGGGCCTTGCACATAGATGGTGAATCTAGATAAACATTTGTTTATCAGCCACATAAACAGTGGAATGTGAAGTCAGCAACTGATTCAGCACAGAGTTGGAACATCTGTGACAAATGTCATGCAGCAGGCAGGCATGGGGGAAGAGGGATATTAAACAGAGGAAAAGCCATGAGCTCGATGCTTCCGGCTGTCCTCCACTGGCTGTGGATTCAGCCTTGGCTAGGTTATCCTCTCACCCTGAAGTCTCTGCACCAGACACCTGCCTCTTTGACTTGTGCAGAGAGCACAGCTCTTACGAAAAGCCAAAGTGGCAAATGGGCAGGACCCTTTCAGGAAGGTCTGTCAAATCTGTGGCCACAGATCCCTCTTGCTGGATCATGCAGGAATGCTGGTGTGATGCCTGCTACTCGGACTGCAATACTGCAGCATGTGTAGTTCTCATCCTGGGTTCTCTTGAGCCCTCTTGTGTATCCAGATGATTCCCTATCTATTGTCTTTGGCATGTAGCTCTGTCTCTGTCCTCTGGTCTTCATTCCCTCCATAAGGACACATGCCTGATCTAGGCATGCTACCCAGCCCAGTCAGATTCAACACTCCTGGTATGATAAGGGTGTAAGAAGGCTACATGCAATCCTGAGCTTTCCCATTGGTGGGGTCCCATTTCAACGGCAATGCAGGGGTCACTCTATAGAGAGCTGGGGACAAAGTCCTGCTTATCTAGAACTGTGCAGCATCACATAGCTAATGACCATGGCTGTCCCATGTAAGGAAACAAATGGGGGCACCCTGGTGCCTCGGCTGCCAAATGGCCCTGGTGCATTTAGAAGCATGTTTGGAAAAATGCCTGTTACCTACATGACTGGGTAAGGCGTTCTGGGGGTGGGGGGAAGAGCTACAGGCAGGGTGGGGCTATCGAACAGCCAGCAACACAACTAGCCCTTTCTCTCCAGAGTTTGGAAGCCCTGTGTACCTTTTTAAGCAAGAACCATATTCCTGTACTCCTGGTACTCTGTGGCCTTGTCCATGCTAGGAACCTGGCTATAATGTCCCGCTGCTGATGGTTTAGCTCCACTGGTGATAGCAAGTATCCTTCCCTCCAGGCTGAGCATTCCCACTTCCCAGAAAAGCGATGTTCTGTGCACAGCCCCCAGAATGTTCATCATGTGGACCTGCTCTGAGAGTGGCTGGAAGACACTGGCCTTAACAGCAGAGCCTAGGAGTGAAGCTGAAGCTCTGAGCACTGGTGGGAAAGCTTTCCCAAGGCTAGTGCAGACATACTCCTAGCTACTAACGCTGAGAGGCAGGAGCATGCTATGGTGTTTTAAACAGCTAATATTGTAGTGGCCTGATCAACTTCAGTGGGGAAGAACCACCCCGGTTCTCTCCTGAGTCCACTGCCTAGAAAGTGTCCACTTTGCCAACAGCAGCCTATCTGCTCTCTGATGGGAATGGTGACAAGCCAGCATGGGCAGACTTAAGGTGCTAACTATGATGTCATAAAAACTTGCTTAGGACAGGCAGGGATTGGTTGGTGTTTTAAAATCAGCCAGATGTGCACCTGGGTGTGATCCGAGACTGGTACTCTGCAGAAGTCCGTATCAGTGACTCTAATTAGAACCTGGGTTAATCTGTGCTCCCATCAGCTGTAGGGGAGTTCAGCAAACTCCAACCTTAGGCTGGAAGGGTTTATATAAATGTAAAATATATGTATTAAAGAATTGCTGGATGCTGATTTGGGGCAGGGGGGTTACCTTGGGTATGGAGGGACTGAGACCAGTTCCTCTAAGTATTGAACAGCTAAACATGCCATGAATAGCAGGACTCAAAAGTGTTATGGCATTCGCTTTGTCATACATGGCTCCTGTGTAAACCATACTCTCTGGTCTGCATATGGGTGATACCAGACCAGCTACTGCCTCCTCCTAAAATGCTTGCAGGAGCCAGCTCTGACTGATCACATTCTCTGGAATCAGATTAAAATTTGCTCAGTGTTTGTCTAGGTCCCACTGCGGCCACTGAAATACTTCACTGGGCTGCCTGTCACCACATGGCTGAACAATCATGACCGTGAGCTTGCTCTACTGATCCGGACAGCAGACTGAATTTAAAAGGCAGAAATGACTGTGTGAGACGGAGCTCATACCTGTAGGGAGAGGTGTGTGACCAGGGAGAGAGCATAAATAGGTGCCACCAGCTAGGCTGAGTTCCTACACGTAAGGGATGTAGGCTTGGGAAGAATCGGGACCTAGGACAGCGTTTGATCCCATGGCTGCTTGGGAGTAGGCGGAAGCACAAATATCCTACGGGAAGGTGCTCAAATCCTACAGTGAATGCAGTATTAAAAAACCTGTCCACAAGGTTGCTAAATGGCTTGAAAACCACCTACACAGGCTAGTGACTCCCTAAACCGACCCCTGACTTGTGAACTGCTTTAGCTAGTTCAGAGGAGGGACATTGGGGTGGCAAATATGCTATGAGGACGTGCCATCTGTTTTTCAGCCCTTGCACAGCCACATAGTGGGTGAAGTGCCCAAGGGAGATCATATGGGTCTGAAAATCCCTTGTGCTGTTTAAGGTGGAGACGGGAGGGGACATCACACTGTGATGCAGAACTTTGCCCTGTATGAATCATTCCCATGATCACTGAGCAACAGTGTAATCTTCAACGTCTGCCTCCAGTTTACAATCAGTGTTTAATTCTCCTACTGCATCTCTGCTGCTCTGAGCTACACAAACTACCAACATGTTTGTTTTGTAACAGCAAACGGTGTGGTAGTACTGAACAGATTTAAAAGCAAACCTGCTTAAAGGGCATAACCATGTAAAGTGTTTGCATTCCCATAGGGGAGCACTTACTGCCCATCCCACCATCACCACACTTGTATCTCTGCGATAAGCAAACTGCTGTGAATGATGTATTCCTAAGCTGGGTATCTGGCACTAGAAACGGTATAAAATGGAGTGATTCAGGTATAGGACTGAGTCCAGAGATCTAGGCTTTACACCCAGCTGTGTCATGGCCCTGCTCTGTGACCTTCACTGTGTCACTTCAGCTCTGTGCTTCTGTTTTTTGGCCTCTCCCTTGTTACACTCTCACCCCATTTTTTTCATATCCTGTCTCTTTAGGTTGTAAGTTCCTTAGGACTGGGGTTCCTCCTACCTCCCACTATGTATGTGCAGCGCCTAGCACAATGGTGCCTCTCGCTTCTACTGTAATCTAAATAACTCTTAAATCCAAACAGTTTAAAACACATGAACACTGCCTGAAGAGCTGACTCAGCTGGGTCTGCAAATATGCAGGAGCACGCTATAGGAGAACCTGGCTAACTCCAATAATGATGGGGGTGGGGAGTAAAACCTTTTGTGACTTAGTAAGGAAGCCAGCCAGAGTAATATTCTCATCAAAATGTACAAGTTGGGTTTTGGCAATCCCTGTAGCCAAGCTTGCTATGCGGCGGAGTGGAATACTCATGGATGTGGACTGTTTCATTTCTTGTGTAGCACTTATGAAGTCTTAGGGTACTAGAGTTTGGTCTCTTATGCCTAAGTCTCTGAGAAGTGAGGCTTGGTTACTAGGCTGTCTGCGCTGCAAGGTTATAGGCAAGGCTGCAAGGCTGTAGGGGAGGTTATACTGTATTTTGAAACTTCCAAGGCTTGAAACAGAGGATGCTGGACATGAATCCTGTGTCCCCTCTCTCCTCTTTCAGTTAAAGATCATGCCAGATACAAAACTGACCTGCTGCCAAAGGTGTAGGCAATATATTTAGTGAGGTTAGCATGTAAGGGAGCAGAATAACATGAGTTAGTAGGGCAGTAATAAGCTTAGGAAGCTGTTGGCTTAGTAAGGCTTATGTCTGCTACGACTTAGTGACTGGCCCTGGAAGTAGGAGTTCTTTGAGCTTAGCAATGTAGGTAAACTGCAGTCCTAGAGCAATTTCTGGAGTTCTGCAGCCTGAGGTGTCTGTCAAGATAAGGTCTATACAAGGCCTAACCTTTACTAATGTCCATCTAGACCAGGTGCTGTGACTAATATTTACCTGTATCTGTTAGTCTGTTGCGATCTAGAACCACTAGACTATGCTTTGTTGGATTCTAGAATCCACTTACCAAGCATGCTCTGCTAATCCTTGCTTATCTATTTATGATAATTACAATCTACTGATGATTGCATAACTTTGTCTTGTATCATAAAGTAAAGGCCTTCATTTCACTCAGGAAAATTCTCCGTAAATCAGCATTGGTGCACATCAGCACTTACACTGTTTATCTCTCTAAACCAGTGGCTCTCAACCTTTCCAGACTACTGTACCCCTTTCAGGAGTCTGATTTGTGTTGTGTACCTCAAGTTTCGGCTTGCTTAAACTACTTGCTTACAAAATCTGACACAAATACAAAAGTGTCATAGCGCACACTTACTGAAAAATTGCCTACCATATAATTATTTTAAAAAAAAAAATCGTGACCCTCAGGTTTTGAAATCCTGATATACTATGTAGGGAAGTATAAACACAGTCATGGTCTGTATGAAATTTTAGTTTTTACTGACTTTGCTAGTGCTTTCATGTAGCCTGTTATAAAACTAGGCAAATATCTAGATGAGTTTACATATCCTCTGGAAGACCTCTGTGCCCCTGGTTGAGAACCACTGCTGTTTATAAAGCTGAGCCCTTTAGGGTTCACATGCACAAAGTGCCTGATTGGTCATAAGAGATGCACAGTCAAAACTATGAATGGGTGTAGCTTAATGCTGGCAATTTAAAGTTCTGCTGAAGCTATTCAAGAGACAAGATTGCAGCTGCAAACAGCCTCTGCTTAATATGACTATTTTAAATAAGCACCTGACAATTATCTTGCTAGAAAAGTCAAAGGTGGCTGCAGGCAGCCTTGCACCATTTGTACAAATGAGGCTTGTAAGAGCTTTTCCAGCTTGCTCCCAAATCCCTTTGATCTGGCTGGCCTAGTTGGCATACAGAAGAGTATTTTCCTTCTAAGCTGGACTACTGCAGCAAAATTGAAGCAGGGGCTCCTGCATCCTGCACTAGATGTAGCAGATCTCCTTTACTCCCTAATTTCAATAACCTTCAGCCACTCTGCTGAGACAGAGTAGATGAGTGTTTCTGCTAAAATGGTAGCCAGACCCTGGGTCTTAACACTTTGTCCCCAGCTCGAGGGATTGGGCTATGGAAGAAGCAAGGCAGGACAAACTCCAGCCTCTGGGGATACAAAGGGCATTCACAGCACCCGTGAGAGGGGGAGCTGCCTGGCTGGTATTGCTTGCTCCAGACACCTTGGACCAGAGTGATGTCAGCAACCAGCGTGCGGCACTGGGAGCTCTCAGCCGGCTTTTACTCTCTGCTCGTCGGCTGTTTGCACCAGCCCCTGCCTCAGTCCTCTCACTGCCTGCACTGTTCTCGCTGTCCCCACCAACCCTTGCTCTCTTCGCTTGTTCTAACGCCCCACACCCACACTTACCCAACTCTTTGGGCTGGACCAGCATAAAGAGGAATAAATACAAACAGGAACTAGCTCTGTGCTTGTGGCTGCGTTCCTTTCTTTCACTTCTGGGGTATGTCTCCATGTGGTGCTGGAAGTGTAAATTCCAGTGCTAGCAGATGTACCCACATGAGGGGTAAGACCCAGTGTCTGGTCGAGTGGGTTAACAATAGTGTATGGTGGTGGGAGGGGCCAGCTGGCCCCAGCCGATGTCTGGCTGATATGCTAGGGGCAGACGAGAGGCCTCTGGCCCATCACACCCACACTAGCAGGAGAGCACAGTAGCAATGGTATGTCAAGCTGGAAACTGCACCTCCCACTCAAGGGTTAGATGTACCCTTGGTCCACAAATACCTTTGGACAGTAAATGCTTTAGGGATAGCCCTGTTTCTTCCTAGGTCTGGATAGTGTTCAAACCTTTGGACCCTAGGCTGTTCAGGCTCTCTGCTTGGACTGTGTCCTGTTAGTACGGCTACTTCCACTTCTGTTTGTGCACGCTCTGTCTTGGTATCAGACTCATCAGCTCCCCACCCACCCAGGAGTGCCGTTCACCCCAGTTTTATTCACTACGGGGAGGAAAGTCCACCCTCAGGGCACTGGGCTGAAGGTCATAGCTTCAGTCTGGGGGTAACCCTTTTTAGATATCACTCGTTAGTAACCGCTGAACAGCGTGAGGCAAGGGGAAGCAGGGATTTCGTGCTGCTGCACTTTGCATTAGGGCACCTTTCTCCTAGTGAAGGCTGTAAAATAAGGGGAGGGGGAAGGTTTCACAGGGAGTGGAGAGTGAGGTGTTGAAGTCGGAGCAACAGGGAAGCTTTAGGACGGGTGGGCAAACTTTTTGGCCCAAGGGCCACATTGGAGTGCAAAACTGTATGGAGGGCCAGGTAGGGAAGGCTGTGCCTCCCCAAACAGCCTGGCCCCCGCACCCTATCTGACCGACCCATCCAAACCCCCTGTCCTCTGACCGCCCCAACCCTTATCCACACCTCTGCCCCCAGACAGGCCCCCCCCCACCCTGGGACTCCCACACCTAACCAACCCCCCTGTTCCCTGACCACCCCCCACCCCAGAACCTCCACGCCATCCAACCGTCCCCTGACGGCCCCAGCCCCTTTACCATGCTGCGCAAAGCAGTATGTCTGGCAGCCACGCTGCCCGGCCGGAGCCAGACGTGCTACCCTGCATGAATGTGCAGCCCCGCCGCCTAGAGCGCTGCCTGCACGGTGGCGTGGCTGCGGGGAATGGGGGACAGCAGGGGAGGGGCCGGGGGCTGGCTAGCCTCCTGGGCCAGGAACTCAGGGGCCGGGCAGGATGGCCCGTGGGCCACCTCCGGCCCGTGGGACTGTAGTTTGCACACCTCTGCTTTAGGATCTCTATACTAAAGTAGTATTGTGTGTACAGGGGAAAACAAAACCATGGGCAGTTATGGACTACTCTCCCTCTTAATCAGTAGGCAGGCCCTGTAGGCGTTTGTGGGAAATGCCATGCTCAGAGCAGTGGTCCATCTAGTCCACGGTCCTGCCACTAACCGTGGCCAATGGTGGCCTTAAAGGAAAGTGCAAGAAATTCCTCCTGGGTAACTTGTGCCCAGGGAAAGTTTCCTTCTAGCCTGTACCAGGTACAGGTTTGGCTGAAGCCCTGACACGGAGCATTTATCATGCTTCCAAAGCTCTTGTTCTTTTAATTGTTATAATTTTGGATTTTCTCCCCACCCACCCGAGTGTTGCTCTCAAAAAGCCCCCTTGCTTTGCTGGAAATGCCACATTACTCTGGGGTACAGCTTTTAAGAGCATCGTGGTCATGGGCTGCTCAGTGATGAACTCACTAAACCGGCACCTACCCCCTCATCAGGTACTACAGAAATAACTGACTGGCCTGTCCCATCCTTCTGGGATGCTGTACAAAGGAAGGGCAGTGGACTGTGTTAAATTGAGGCGAGAAGGGGAGGATGTAGTTTTCTGACTCTGACAAGGTTATCTCATGTGCCAGACATCCACCAGGCTGGAGGAGTTGTGGGGAACACCTGTCCATCTGCTGCACATAAAAGCCACACGTGGTGCCGAGATCCCTGTAAATGGCACAGCAACACCAAAGGGGCCTTGAGCTGTTCAGCATGGGGTTGCACACGTCTCTTGGCGGCCGTTTACACTGCTGTCGGGAGGTGTGACTGCAGAATGCATAGGCCTACCAGCACTAGCTTGGATTGAGCGAGCTTGGGTAACGCGAGCACTATAGATGCAGGGGCCTGGGCTAGCTGTCGAAGCGTGTACCCAGAGTACTAGGTGGGACTGTACTCCAGGGGCTAGCCGGTTCCACCATAGCCCTGCTGCTATTTTTAGCGAGCTAGCTCGATCAAAGCTAGCTCGGGCCTGTCCACACATGAGGCAATACCACCTCACGACAGCAGTGTAGACCTACCCGTGGGGTTTCTGTAGGCCATTCACAATTCTCTGAGACGGGGTAATGGAAGACTCCTCATTGCAGCTTCAGCCTCCAGAAGGCTGGCAGGGTTGCAAAAGGGCTTCCTGTCCAGTGGAAGTCCTGACAGTTTAGGGTCCAATGGCAAACTGACACTGCTGTAGAGTGTGGCTTTCAGAGCCCCTGAAGGGTGTGAACTCCCTCCTAAAGTAACCTCTCGGGGGGAAAAACAAAAGCACGTGGGATTCAGGGTGACAAAGTACAGCTGCTGGGATGAGCTGGCTCTCTTCCGCCTCTCACTGTGTGGTCACTGAGGCATACAGAAGGGGCAGGCTCTGCATATGCATTGTTAGAATTCAGAAATGTAACCCAGACCTTGCAGCATCTTTAATTAGAAGGTCTCTGAGCTGTAACCCCCAAGCAGCCTTACTCATGAGAGAGGTATGGCCCCATCCCTTCACAGCTGCGGAAACTGAGCCACTGAGATCAAATAACTTGCCACAGGTCATACAGAAAGTTCGTCACAGAGCTGGCAATGGAAGCAGGACTTACAGGTTCCCTGTCCTTCTCTATTATCTAGACTACTCCAGCCATTGGAAAGCTGTCCTTAGTGGTTTGTACTGCTAGTTTGTCCCTTTGCCGTCAATCAGATTCACTTAAGTAGATGTTTTAAAGCTCCTTCACCCTTTTAACTGCAGAGTGCCTAAGGCTCTAAGGCTATGAATAAATGTACTACATGTAACTTATAGACTCTGGGGCTGGTTAAACCAAACTGCAGGTGTACTGTGGCCATCTTCCTTGCCCAGGCCTACTAGTCTCTTCTTGCTACCTGTCTCCCTCCCCCAGTACTAGGGCAAGAGAAATCAGGTACTGCTATTTTACCCATAACTGAATTTTCAGTCTCTCTCTACCTATTCCCCTCCATTTGTTATCCCTACTACTCCTGAAAAACCGTCTCCATTTCTTGGTCTAGCCACGTGACTTTTTCTTGCTTCCCAAAGCCGTAAGGATGTGGAATGTCCTTCCTGCTATGACCAGGTGGTGGAACAAAGCAAGGTGGCAGAACAGGCCCTACAGTGCCAGTTAATGACGCACAGCAGTTTGTTTAGTAACGGAGTTAAATGCAAAAAGATTGCATCTGTTTCTTTTTCTGCTGATGAGACATGAAACCGTTTAGCTTTAAAAACACATGGCGCCTGATTCTCAAAGATTGGGAGCGCTAGAATATAATCTTTGTTCTAGGTTTGTACAGTGCCTGACACAATGGAATCCTGGTCTGTGATTGAGGATCTTGGGTATTACTGCAGTACAAACCATAAATAATTGAGGTTTTTCAGAAAGCTCATCTAGAGCTTATTGTTCTGGGGGCTCAAAATCAGACCTTTGGGGTTTCTTCCTCCGGAGAAGGAAAACAGATTTGCTTTGTGTCATCTTGCCCAGCTTTTCTTTTCATGAGATTAGGGCAATATTTTTTTCAGGGTTTTAATTTATAAAGCGATAAGCTTGAATCTTGGCATGGGGGTGGCACTTAGCAAAACAGGGTCCCCTCCTGCTCAAGAACTCTGGCTGCTACCATATTGTAAAAAAGTCTCTGGGCATCTTAAAAATGCTCCTGGGATATTAGTCAGACATAATTTATAACCATGTAAATCCCTGGGGAAGATAATAATCCATGCATTTAACCTGCTGAAGTATCATTCATGTGCTTTTTCAGAACAAATGTGTTACTGTGCGGTATATTGTTTTTGAGAGTATCTTCCTCTGTTTGATTCAAACTCCTGGGCACTTGATTAATTGCAGAGTATTAGGTACTTTTTGGTGACCTGTAATCTTGGCAACTCAGGACAACATGACTTGATTTCTGTTGCCTGGAAATCTTTGCTTAAAATGTGTTGTGATGGTGCAAACCTACTTTCACCAGATATTTGAAAAGTTTCTGCATTCTTTCAAATGCAACCTACTTCATGTGCATACAAACGCCAGGGCACTAGATTTATTACAACACATTAGGCCCACAGAGATGCGTTTCGGTGCTTTGTAGTTTTGTCAAGTCATGTTGTCATCATCAAGAAACTTCTTGGAGTAAATCAGCTATGATGGTGCAACATTGTCAGTTTTTTGGAAAGTTTCTCTGCTCTTTCAAATACAGCTTATTACATATTCATACCAAGGGCCATATTCTGCCTTTAGACATGTGAGAGATTTGTAAGCTTCTTTGGAGAAGGAAATGTACAAACACATAACAAAAAAGATATCACCTAGCACAATGGTATCCTGGCTCATGACTGGGGTTCCTGAGTGCTACCACAATACCTACACATGAGTGCAGCTCCCACTGAAGTTAACCCATTAAACTGACTTGAATGCAAAATGCATGTATATATCTGAGGCCAAAATTTAGATTGTGATGTGTTGTATTGTATACGACAACACAGCAGCTAAAGTTTCTGCTTTTTTGGAACTCAGCAGAATCTGTACAGTCTCTTATTCTGAATGCACCATCTGAAACTAAGCAAATCTCTCTGCTCCTGCATCCACCAAGGAATTCTGTTCAGTGATTCCTGTTTTTGCCTTGTGAAAGACCAGTTGATAGCTTGTATAAGGTATGCAGGCTTTAATGGCAGAAGTCACTCACAGATGCAAAGCCATGCAGTACTCGTATGCTGTGATTACAGGTACAATGAACTGCGTGACAATTATTGGATTTCCTTTCCCAGTCCAATGGCTTTTCAAGGGGTTTTTTGGTGCGCTAAATATTAACAGGTATTTCACTGAGTAAGTGAAACCAGTTTGCAACTGGCACAGCTTTAGGCAGGATGTGGATTTTTCTCTGCACTTTGCTTGCTATGTGTGCCGGAGAACTAAGATGCATTGATGAAATTTGAATTTGTCTGGGAGGGATTGATTCTGTGCCAGTCTGTCTTCTCCTGATTTTCAAATGGCCAGAAAACTCTCAATCTTGAATCAAAAAGGCTTGTCACTTGGATTCCTGTACAGTTCCTCCAGGAACTGAACAGTACCAGCCACTGGTTATGAAGGCCTTGTGCATTCACTTTGGGCACTTTAGAAGAGTTGGGGAAGGATGGGATCGCTTAGGAAAGTAAAGATCTCACTAACGTGGGAAGAAAAAAGTTACAGAAATTGTCTGCTGCCAGTCAAGTGCAAACCATGTTGAGGCTGCTTATTTGGGGAGGTGACTAAATCTAAACTGCTCTAGAAGCACAAAGCAGCAGATGTGGGTTTCAGGGAGTCACAGAGCCTGCATTCGGGTACTCACAAATTTTAATTTTGCATTTCAGGACATGAGGGATGGCAGGAAGGGCATTGAAGGGAAATGGTTTTTGCTGAAACCCAGTCGGTCCCTTAAACATGGCAAAGTGAGTGTGTGGTCCCATGATAGGGAACACACATTCATTCAATATTTGCCTCTTAACTGTAGGGAACCAAAAGGATTTTCTTGTTGAATCTTTCATTTCCACCATCCTGACTAAATTCAAGATGGTATGTCCTGTATTTCCTTGGTGGTTGGTGATGGGAGGTAAATTTCGGGTCTGGGATAAGATGATCAGCATTGGTGAACTGGACACAAACGCTTTTGAAATTTTGCAGATTTCAAAATTTAGTGTCAAACTTACTTTTCAAAACCTCCTTTTTCTCTTGGCCTTAAGTTGTCTCATGCAAGAGAATTTCTGCATGCAATTTCGCTGGCGTTCTAACTTTGCGACCCTTTCTCTCTTTCTCAGCTGGTTAAAACCCACAATCTGCTGACGAACAGGAATTACATTTTTGGCTACCACCCGCATGGAATCATGGGCTTGGGGGCTTTCTGCAACTTCAGCACAGAAGCCACTGGTGTTGGCCAGAAGTTTCCTGGGATCAGACCGTACCTTGCTACGTTAGCTGGGAACTTCAGAATGCCTATTTTGAGGGACTACTTAATGTCTGGCGGTAAGAGCTCCTCTTCCTCTATCCCTCTTCCCCACCTAGCCGCCCTCCAGATTCTCTCTTTCCCCCCTCCCCCATATCTTGCCATAGTTCTAAGAAACGCTGCCGGTGAGCAATCTAGCAGTGGCACTGATGGATGTGGGCTAAAGGATACAATAAGCCTCTTCCATCTCCTAAGATCTATTGAGCATTTGGAGGTGGCGAGAAGAAACAGGCCAAATTTATGTCTAGCAAATGTAAGTGTTCTCTTTAGTGCTTGATATTTTAATGCTGTGGTTAACTTTGCTTCTCAATCCTATTGTATTTACAGTAATTACCAAAAAGGTTATAGAAAATTGGTAGTTAGTACAAGTTTCCCCCTTAAAGACATAAACTCTGATGGCCCGGAAAGGAATGTTATGGTAGGTCTGCGCTACAGAAATTACATTGTTGCTGCTGCCCGCCTGTAGGGCTTTGATGAAGAGTGCTCTCCCATTGGCTTAGTAGTTACTCCACCTCTGCGAGACACGGTAGCTATGTTGGCGGGGGAAGCTCTCCTGCCAGTGCAGCGCTGTCTCCGGAGGGGGCGAAGGTCAGTATAATTATGTTGCTCAGGGGTGTGGATTTTTCACACCTCTGAGCAACGTACTTGTACTGAAATAAGTGTGTGGTGTAGACTTGGTCTTAGGAAGGAGACTTATTAGCTCTGGAATGACTCAGACCTGCTCTGTGTGGCGATAGGCTGTGGTGAGGTTACGCTCTGGGCTTGACGACATGAACACTTAAGTTTGTGGCGAGCTGGAGGCGTGGGTCTAGCCTGCCATAGACTGTCCGCGTGCAGTGTGATGCTTCGCATTAATAGTCTGCTCATGTGCTTTTATCTAGTCTGTCTTTTTTTTTTTTTTCCAAAGAGGGCTAGCTCCAAGCACTGTAACAAACTCGCACACGCACACGCACACCCACACACACACGCAGAGTGTGCGCAGACAGACAATGACAGCACCCTGGGGTAGAGTGTCACCAAGGAGGGATGGTCTCTTGTTAACCTGTGCGTCAGATGCGCTAGTTAGCGACCCACCACAGATAAAGACGAGGTAATGGTATTGTTTCAGCTTGCAGCTGTTCCATAAAGTGCTTTTTCCTTCAAAAGGAAGCTGTCTCTCCATTTAGATGGGGCTGGGGGGATTAACCAATGAAATTGATCTTTAAATCATGTATGTTGCAGGTTCTAGTGAAAAAGCGGTCAGCGATTTCTGGAAAATTACGAGTCATTTGACTGTGTACTGTTAGTGTATCTGAAACTGAATTTAGGAACAAGGACACTTTTTCTAGGCTATTCATGTTTGTGAGAATAACCTTACCATAAAATCCCTGTATTTCAGGAATCTGAGAATAAACTGCATTTATTTTGAATGTATTTGGCATTGTCAATTAAGTGATACTTAATAAAGCTGGAAAATCCCCCTTTTCTACTTCTGATTGGAATTTTAAGCTCCTTGGAGCATGATGCCCTCCTGTAGGGCTGTATAATGGATGGTATTCACCTACTCTCCTGCAGACTGTACCCTCATCTTTGTCAGTGCAGGGTTCTTAGGAGAATTATGCTGAAGTAATCAAGGCACCACCAGAATACGTTCTCACCATACATACTTTCTGGTTTGAGAACAGAAAAGAAAGTGTCTAGCTTGCCTTAACTAACTTCTAGCACTCTCCACTCTGAAGTGCAGTATCGAAAAATGCACTCGTGCTTTAGCTAATCAGCTCTGGGATAAAGAGATCCCAGTGTGAAGGTGCATTGTGCATTTCTTGCTTTCCACCCCAGAACACAACACTAAAGCATCTCTCCAGGGAAATGAGATTTCTTCCCCCACTATTTCCTTCATGGTTTCACACTCCGTCCCCCAGCTAAAACCATCCATGACAATATTCAGAAAATCCTGCAAAATTGACTGAGCTCTCGAGAATTTTCTCCCTTTAATAAATGTAAAACTACTCTTATTGCCACAAAATTTTGGGGGCAGGATTTCTCCCTTCAATTAGACAGCCCTATGGCTCTTAGACAAATGGGCATTCATCTCTGAGTGCAGAAGTGAGCCCTTATGTGCTAGCAGTTCCAGCACTACACCAGTGACAAATGCTATGAACTGAAAGGGTAAAGTTCAGTGCCTGTGTGCCAGAGCAATTATGTGCTAGAATAGCAAAAGGTCATTGGGATTAGGGGCCTTGTACTGATGTAAGACTAGTGCTGCATCTATAGATTTTAGGCCCGTCTTTTTAAAGGTGTTTGGGCATTGCTGTGCCCTGTGTTGCAGCACCTAACTAATTTAGGAGTAAAAATATTTTCAAAAGGGATTTAGGCACTTAGGAGCCCAAATACCATCAGGTATCAATGAAATTTAGATGCTTAAGTGCTTAAATTCCTTCTGAAAATGAGATTTAGGCTTCTAAATCACTTAGATGTTGCAATGCTGAGCTCAGCATGCCCATATGACTTTAAAAATCTTTGGAGTTCCTTTTGGTCTCTGGGGATTTTCATTCTAAATTAGGAAGATGCTCAGCCTACTTTGGACCATCCAGCTGGTCTATAATAGCTGGAATTGAATAAGTGCTGTCTCTCACCCTGGGGGATAGGGGGAAATACTCGTTAAAAGTTGGGGATTGTGCAGAGCTTTGTTTTCAAAACCAAGTGTGTCTCCCCCCACCCACTCATCTTCTGCACTGCAAACAGCAAGTCTTCAGTAATTTCCAGCTAGATTTTTCTCTCCTGCAATGCTCAGGTATCTGTCCTGTGAACCGCGACAGCATAGATTACATCCTGTCCAAGAACGGCAGTGGAAATGCAATTGTCATTGTGGTGGGAGGAGCTGCGGAGTCCCTGAACTGCACACCCGGGAAGAACTCGGTGACTCTGAAAAATCGGAAGGGATTTGTGAAGCTGGCTCTACGACACGGGTAAAGGAGAAATCCGCTGTACTCCAGAACACTTTTTAATTTCCAGCACATCTATGGGAGTAGATTATAACAGCCCCTCCCCCTACGCTCTCCCTTGGTCATTACATGAAGCAATGAACTCTTTGGATTCACTCTTTCCATATTGTGTATGAGATTCTAGGATTTCAGGCATGAGAGCTTGTTCTTGCCTTTCCCTTTGGGGCTGTGTGTACATGGAGCAGTTTGCAGTGGAAGGAACTGACCTAGAGTAGTGGAGATCTTTCACTTGTAGTGTCAGTTTCCCTTGTTATTTCTTTGATGTAAAACAGCTTTGGCAACATCTACAGTTACCGCTGCCATCCGCACAAATGCGGTAACACTCTGCTGTTCCAAAGCCTGTATTGTCCTTTACTTTGTTCCACTTCCACGGTATTGTTCTGCCCAACCCTGAAATAGGAACCAGATTAACTTTTGGTTTGTGCGCACCTCTATGAAACTGGCAGTTCCAGGGCTTGCTTCAGTCCTTACACAAACAGAGCTGCATGGGAAGTGATTTGTGGCTAGCTCACCATTTTTTTTTCTAATTTGGGGGTTGTTTTTTTCACACGTTAAGTACTTGTATTATGCTAACTCCTAGCGGAGATCATTGTGCTAGGCATTCTGTGCACTGTACATATACATGGGCAGTCCCAGCCCCGAAGATCTTGCCAGTTGAAGACAAGGCAAAGCGTGGTAGAAAAATGGGGGGAAATCCTTCCTTACAGATGAGAAATAGAAAGATTTAAACGATTGGCCCAAGGAATCTGTAGCAGAGCCAGGAATTGAACCCAGATCTCCTGAGTCTGTCTGTCTGCCTTAATCACAATCCCATCCTCCCTCTCTAGTTGATTTGTAGACCTGATGGGCACCCACTGGAGCTTATTGCATCTTGCAGGCGTCGTAACTCCTAGCAATAGGGAAGGCTAGTTTCGTCTGTTGCAGGCAAAGTTGCAGTGAATACAGCGTGCAGAAAATCAGCAGGAGCCTCTTCTGCGGCTCTTCTTTGTTCAGGCATGTGCCTGTTGGCACTGAGCCTAGAAGCTGATCTCCAGCCTCGGGAAGGTTTTGACTCATGTCTGGTTTTTTTATTTGTAGAGCGGATTTGGTCCCGGTGTATTCATTTGGCGAGAACGAGGTTTACAAGCAGGTGATATTTGAGGAGGGCTCCTGGGGAAGATGGGTCCAGAAGAAGTTTCAAAAACACATTGGTTTTGCTCCATGCATATTCCATGGCCGTGGCCTCTTCTCTTCCAACACCTGGGGATTGCTACCGTATTCCAAGCCCATCACCACTGTTGGTAAGCACTGGATTTGAACATGTACATGACATACAGCACCACACTGTTCTGTTGGGCTGGAGAAGAGGCTGGTTTAGTGGACTCTGAGGTTTGGATAACTAGACTCCCTGGATCCAAAGGCTCAGATTCAAGCAGGATGAACTTAGCCCTTTATCCTTCTAAGAATAACTGAGTTTCTTGCAGTTACCATGTTATTTAGCAGAAGTTGTTACACTGGGTCACTCTCTAGAATCCAGATCTGTGTTGGGATCCCACTCCAGACTGAGTGTTCTGACACTGAGCTCCCTCTTTGTTCTCACCTCCCAAAGCACCAAGCTTTTCAGGAGGGAGAAACAGCCCAGTTCTATGCAGGGTTTCTTTTACTGCAGCTTGTATGTTAGGTCTCTAATTCATCAGTTTTAAAAATTACAGCAGTTACTTGGACCTACCAGAAACTGAGACTCTTGAAGTCAGCTACAGGATCCACAGTGTATGAAAAATCCATCCTACGGCAATTGCCTAAGCTCTGCAGACAGTCCAAAGTTATCATTGTTTCCCTACTCTGTCCCCCTTCTCTCCATGTGGATCCTATGTGAATATCCTATTTACAGTATTGTAAAGCCACATCTCCCTTTGTGACCCAGATAAGAACAGCACAGGACCAATAGCCAACTCAGCAGAGTGCAGAAGATCAGTATATTTGGCATGGACCACCCAGGAACAGTTCAGTGAGCTAGATTATTATACCTTTCAGCATAGGGTAATGCATAAGCAGCACTACCCCAGGCATTGCACCAGGAGGCGTTGTATTCCTGAGACATCCCGCTAAGATACAATTCCTCCTCCTTGCTCTTGAAAGGGTAGTAAGTTACCGCCAGTCTGTAACTGCAGAAGTTACTACACCCTTTGGTGCAGTGGCAGCAAAATTTGCACTGATGTAACTTTGATTCTGCTACAACCACTGTAACTGGCGACTGAAGACCCGCTCTGCACCACTGGAAACCAGGGATGTACCAGTGTGACTTGCATTCTGATGCAGAGCTCGCTGAACGTTGTGGGAATCTCCAATAACTGCAGTGGGCTTTGGATAAGCCCCTTAGTGTGTTAAATTGTTCTGGTGCAATCCCTGTCTTACACCATTGCAGGGCATCTACACCGGGGGCTGCACAAACGTAGCTACACCAGTGCAAAACGCCAGCGTAGACAGGACTTTAGACAATGCAGAAACCTCAGACACTCTGTTGGGAGAAAAAGCTAATGTTCTGGTTCGGTTTTCTTTTTTTTCTTTTCAGTTGGGGAGCCTATCACCATTCCCAGAATTGACCATCCGAGCCAGAGGGAGGTAGACTTTTATCACCGCATGTATGTGAGCTCTCTGATTAAACTCTTTGACAAGTACAAGACTAAGTTTGGCCTGCCAGAGACTGAGGTATTGGACATCAACTGAGAGAACTACATTTGACCTGATGTTGACCTGCTCGAAATCAGAGTTGGAGATGGGGTCTCCAGAAGTCCACATTGTTTTTTGTTCTATAAATCTGAAAGCATGTGTGGATGGGTGTCTGTTTTTAAAGGAAAAAAGTTGTTAAACTATTCAAATGTTAGACCTTTTTAAAAATAAAAAAAATCTTGCTTGAGATACATCCCATTACAAAGTGCTGTCACTATCCAGAAGAATATTATGATTCCCCACAGCTGTGGCAATGAGGACAGAGGAAAACATGATACCCATTGGAATCTGCTATATAATATTTCTGATGGTGGATGGTGGACTTTAAATATTCCCACTGCTACAGGTTCTTACCAGCAGTGGCACAGATTCTGCTGGGAGAGAAGGGTCCATTCATTTTACAACCCAAAGAAAGCACTTATTGATTTGATAGTGACCCCAGTATTGTAGGTCCATTGCACAAGAACTGCTTTTAGATGTAGTTACATAGCACAAGGGTGTTTCTGGTTGGGAAAAGCCCCCTCTGAAAGCACAAATAATACAGTTTGATGGTTGGGCCCAGTTTTATAGCTTCTGCTGTGCATGGTGTTGGAAACCAAAAGAACTTGTAACTCTAATGGACCATGTTATTTCCATACTGTATATTTAGCTCCCTATTTTTAATTTTTGAATGTCTTTATAAGCAGGTCTGACTTTAGATGGTACTTGAATGTGTGTTGTATGAGAAAATGTTGGAAGCGCTCAGTATTAGCCAGCAATACTTTAAACAAACTCTAGAAGTATTGGGAGGTGCAATTTTATGTGAATGTAACAGTGGCCTTGATCCTGCAAACACTCAGGGATGTGCAGTGGGGTGAATCTGATGGGGCTGTTCACATGCATAAAGTGATACATGTGTTTGCAAGATCAGGGTCCAAATGTAAAGTTGGGAATGAATTCTGCTGTTTAAAGAGGAGTTTATAAAAAATTATAATATATTCCATGCTATGAATGTGAGAGAGTAGCCTTTCTGCACAGGATATACATCTGACTGTTTTTTTTAAATGTTTGTTTACATGGATGTTGACACTTATGCTTGTAGGGAGATGTATTATTCAGAGTACAGTGTGTGTGTGTGTGTGTGTATAATTTAAAGCATTGCACTACTGCATGTGTAACCTGCCTTCTTCAACAGTTAATTGTTGAGTGTATTGAAGCTCTGATACGTGCCTTTGTATTATGCGAGAGGACAGTCCTGGAATCTTGCATCACACCTAAATGTTCCTCCTTTCCTATTTGATGGACTATTGTACCACATCCAAACTTTGTGTACAAATTTATAGAAATAAATTTGAGCAAAAATAGTTCATACCCTCCTCTCCTGTGCCATGGCTCTCTTTTGCATCATCCAGATGTGTAGCTGGGTTCCTTAAATGTTATCTGTGGCTATTTGGTTTATTTTATTTAGACTGTGTTGCAAGTGCTCCTCCAGCACTCTCTGGTTACCTGTGCATTAGGGCAATGACAGCCTAGAGATTAACCAGTAGTAAATCTTCCCCTCTCAACTGCTCAGAAATTAAACACTTACTTCCCAGAGATCCTTCATGAGCTCCAGGTTTGGAGTTCAGCCCTGCAAAGTGTTGAAACACCTCTTGTGAGGATCTTATACATCAAGTTACTACTTCAAGTAGTGTCCTGATGGGTGCTCCACTGTAGGGGTGTCTGGATCCCTGTGCTGCTGATTGGAGAGCTTTGGGAGCATGCACTGCTCCTCGCATGCAAACCCTCCTCTGGTCCTTCTCAACCATGCTTGGCTAGAGAGGGAGCTATAGCTGTCCATTCATGGCTCATTAATGCTTTTAGAATTGCTCATTTTTAGCTTCCCCGGAAAGCCTCCTTTCTTTACTTTGTTTACATTTTATTTTAGACGTTGCCTTTTTAATAATAATAATAATAAAAAAAAATTCTTTCACCAACCCCTTGGTATGTCCAGCACCCCCGCTTCCCCCTCCCCGCTTCAAAAAGTGTCTCAGTCACAAGGAATCTATCCCAGTGACTGATGGACACTCACAAGTGTGTTCACAGCCTGGAACAAAGACTTCCCACAGAAGTGTGGGTGGCTTGTGTCAGCAACTGAAACCCTTATCCAGGGAAGATGGAGAACTGAGGCTCAAACTCCGACTCAAGGAGTCAGCCCTTCAACTTCCTGAGTCCCAGTGGGAGCCCTCACCACAACCCTCCACTTCTAAGGGAGGTGAGCGCAGACTCCCACGAGCCACTCACGCAAGGCCTCTAAGGCAAGGACTAGGAGTCCCCACGGAGAGCCACAATCGAATTGAAAAGAATCTGATGAAGTGAGCTGTAGCTCATGAAAGCTTATACTCAAATTTGTTAGTCTCTAAGGTGCCACAAGTCCTCCTTTCCTTTTTGCAGCTCAATCGGTATCATTGGTATGGACAGAACCAAAGCCATCTAAATCTGGTACCCAGGGCAAACGTGGTACCAGACCAACAGAGCTAGTTAACTCTCTTAATGCCCAAACACTGTATAAAATGTACAAATTATAATGCACATATACACACACCTAATATATAGAACTATAATAATTTGTCCTGGACACTGAAGATGGCTGCCTTGAGCCCTTGAAGTCCTAGATTTAGATCATTCAGGTGAGAGAATATATCGGACAAGTAGCCCAGCCATGAGAGCCAAGCTGTCATACAGACAGTGAGAATGGGAATAGGTGGTCTGTCAAGAATACCTTGAACTGGGCATGAAGTTCAAAGCAATGTGCCAAGGCCTTGCCCTGTGACAGGTGTCAAACCTTGTGGAGCAATAGATTAACCTGTTTGCTTCCCATCTCATTACATAGAGTGGAACAGATTCTGGAGTTCAGTGGTTGAGCTTTTTATAAAGTTTACAGCGCTGTCCCACACCTTCCAGTGGTGTTTTGTGTTTTTTTTGGACAGGAACCATGTTTATTTCATGGGATACTGACTTACACTGGTCGATTGATTTCTACACGCACCGGGAACACTCAGGCAGCAACCCCCTCTCCCCCACCTGGCTGGGCTGACAGGAGGGAGCCGAATTCACACACACACATGATTATTTCCTCCAGTGGGCAGGAGATCAGCAGGGACGGTTCTATACACCTAGGCTTCTGCGCCCGAGGCGGTGAAGCAATGCCCCCGATCAGGAAATAGAAACATTAAATAAATATGTACAGACGCGCCCGCAGGTGCCCAGGCCGGAACGGGCAGGGGCTCAGTCCCCCATTCCTACTTTAGATGTCTGCAGGATGGCGACTATGACCCTGAAGAGCCCGATGGAGTTGGTGGGCATGCTTCTGGCAGCAAGTGCTTCCCTATGTATACTGCAATGCACCCACATCGCATTGGGAGTGACTGCTCTGATTCATGCCACTATTCCCTTGTGCTTACCAGTCATTGGTTTTGTGCCATTGATGCAGATGCCAATACATTGTGACCTGATGATATCACTTTGATTTTGTGACGTCGTCAAGCAACCAGAAAATCTTCTCCACTGTTCTGGAAGGCAGTGACTGGCAAAACACAACATCGTCCTGTATTGCACCTTTGTAAATATACCACACGTACACGAGAAGGGGAGCGAAGCCTGCCTTGTCCATGGATTCGTCCAGCTGCAGAGCAAAGTGCTGGCTACTAGTAATTGAGTTAGGAGATCGTGGGCCATGTCATCAATGCTGCTGCTATTTGATAATGGCAGGAACTGAATTAATTTTGGGGCCTAGTGCTTACCATGTCTGCAGCCACACGCAGCATTAGTTCCTCTGCTACGGTGTGAGATTTGCCTGATTTTGCAACATGGACGCTCACTACCTATGGCGCTTCGAGGGCTTTACTGTTGTCAGCAGCAGCCGAGGGCAAAACTTTCTTGTTCACCATTAACTGTGCCGATGTCTGCTTGAAAAATTCTGGTGGTTTGTCCTTTGTGTTCATGTTTTGTTTCCGAGGGTCTGCGTAGAAGAGATGGTTTTAGGCTGTTGTTTGATAGGTCTTCACTACGTCCCACACCCTGCACCTGAGGCTATTCGCTGGCTGCAGTTCAGAGGTGGGCAAACTACGGCCCACGGGACCCTCCTGCCTGGCCCTTGAGCTCCTGGCCCGGGAGGCTAGTCCCCGGCCCCTCCCCTGCTGTTCCCCCTCCCATCCGCAGCCTCAGCTCACTGCGCTGCCGGCGCCATGCTCTGGGCGGGGGGCTGGTGAGCTCGTGGGGCAGCGCAGTGATAGAGCCTGGCCTGACCCGGTGCTCTGTGCTGCACGTGCGATTGTAGCGCCGCCAGCCACCAGCGCTCCAGGCAGTGCAGTAAGGGGGCAGGGAGTGGGGGGGTTGGATAGAGGGCAGGGGAGTTCGGGGTGGTGCTCAGGGGCTGAGGGTGTGGATAAGCATCTGGGCGGTCAGAGGGTGGGAAACGGGGGGTTGAATGGGGGCAGCGGTCCTGGAAGGGCAGTCAGGAAGGAGAGGAGCGGTTGGATGGGGCAGTGGGGGGCAGTCAGGGGTGGAGTGTCCAGGGAGCAGGGGGGGTTGGATAGGGCAGGGGTCCCGGGGTGGGAGTGGGGCAGTCAGGAATGAGAGGAGGGGTTGGATGGAGCAGTCAGGGCTGGGGTGTCCGGGGGCGGTCAGGGGACAGGGAGCTAGGGTGGGTTGGATGGGGTAGGAGTCCCCGGGGCGGTCAGGGGGAGAGAAGCCGTGGGGGGGGGTCGGATAGGGGGTCGCACAGCCTCCCTTAACCGGCCCTCCATACAGTTTTGGAAACCCAATGTGACCCTCAGGCCAAAAAGTTTGCCCCCCCCCCCCCCCGCTCCAGTCCAAGTAAATCCCATGTTGATGTACTTTTTACCATTTATGTCTCTTTGATATAGATCCTGTTTTGTGACTGGTGTCGGTGTTTCGCATCAGAGGCTGAGATCCATATGGTGAGTAAGTAGTCAGCGTCTCACTGGCGATTTCAGCAAGTGCACAGATACTGGCAAAAGAAATTCCATCACTTCACTTCTCATCGCTGACACCTTGTGTGTTCTTACCATTACCTCTCTTTAGCCGTCTGTCCATATTTCACTGTTACGGACAGATATAGTGCAACACATACAACCAGCCCCCCCCCCCACACCCCCTTAAGTTCTGAGCTCAGTGAGACTGGACAGTTGCTGGGCAACTGAACCCGCACTGTGTGGTGATTCGGAAGTGAGGGCTCCGTATGCCAGCGTCTCTGTGTATCTGTTTTCGTTGGTACATCTTCAAGTAACGACTGTATTTATAGAACAAATTCCTACAGAGTTTTAAATCTTCATCTCAGTAGCCTATTATGAAGATGCAATAAATAAAAGAGTTAATAAAATCCACCATTACACAATTTCCCCCGGCAGAGATGTCTTGTGTACTCCCAGCGATACACATACCGGTTTGGGAACCCCTGCAAGGCTAGACACTGTGCGGAGATAAGAGAGAGCTGTCCAGAGGTGGCCAGTTGCATCTGTGCTGCTCTTTGGCTTGGTTATTGGTTTCTACTTTTGTGTGCAGCCTAGTTAATCCTCATCTTTGGTTATTCGGGGAAACCTTCGGGAAAGAGATGAGTCATGCAGCATGACCTGAAGATGACAAGGGCTGAGCTTGTGACCACTCTCCAGGCGAGGGCAAAGAAAATATGCATCATTGTGGAGTCCTCACTGTACCAAAGACAGAAAGTTAATGCTGCAAGAAATTTGTCTGCAAGCAGGCTCAAATACTATATATTAAAACCAACAGACTGGGGAGCTGGGACTTAAATCACTGCTCCTTCAACACAAAAGAAGACAAGCCTGTCACACTTCAGAACTCTATCCCACAGTAGTAGATGGTCCCCAGTTCTCTAGCAACATCACCAGCTCACCTAGAGCCTGTGTGTGAATGACCTGCCCAAAGTCTTACAGTTCTGGGATTAGGAGTCAAGCTCTTGGCTTCAAGCCTTAGCCGTGAGGCCTGGCTGGTCCTCTGTGTACTTTGTTCAACAGATACTCCATTACCAAGGCTCTGAACAGGGAGGAGGCGGCGAGCTCCTGATTAAATTCCAAAGCAGGGAACAAACAAAACTATTCCCAGGTATGAGAACTGCTTAGGAATGCTGTAATAGCTTAGGGGAGCGCTTAACCAGCCAGGAGGGAGTCTAGTGAAACCTCAGGTTTCAGAGTAGCAGCTGTGTTAGTCTGTATTCGCAAAAAGAAAAGGAGGACTTGTGGCACCTTAGAGACTGACCAATTTATTTGAGCATAAGCTTTCGTGGGCTACAGCCCACTTCATTGGATGCATCCGATGAAGTGAGCTGTAGCTCACAGAAGCTTACGCTCAAATAAATCTGTTAGTCTCTAAGGTGCCACAAGTCCTCCTTTTCTTTTTGCGAAACCTCAGTAGGCAGGTTGGCTGTTAGTACTAGGCAGGTGATAAAAAGGATTCTTTTCCCCTAGATCAGAGGTTCTCAACCTATTTACCATTGTGGGTCGCATATGCAGCTCTCTGTGTGTGATGTGGGCCATATCCACACTATATACTACCTCTATCCTACAAATAGTACCTGTATGGCCCCAAGGCTGTCACATGGGCTGCAGCTGTGTGCTGATTGGGTCGCAAGCAGCCTACAGGCTGCAGGTTGAGAACCACTGCCCTAGATGATCAGGACCAAGAGACCAGACAACATCCGTATCACTCTGCTCTAAGAAGCAAACACGTGCTGTCCGTGAAGACAGTCTGATGGGGCAGCTGATGTCTCGAGGCTAATTCAAAGTTAGGATCCCGGAATGTTTGAAATCACATTCCATCGGATTTACAGAAAAGCTCTACCAGACCCATGACAGGCCTGAGTACTGGGGTTTATGGTTAACATCTGATCTGTTGCAGGGGTTCTCTGTTATAACGCATGCAGTGATGGGCCCAAGAGTCCCTGCAATTTGGTTCTGGACCTGGATCTGGGCTTTCCATCTCATGTCCACCTCTGCTTCCTGTATCCTGGAAACAGAAATGGTCAGGGCTGGTAGCCTGGTGGCTTCATGTACAGAGAAGCAGGGAGCCAAATGACTCATCAGTCAAGGATAACAGTAGCTAAGGACCAGCCTGCTCACTTCCTCCTGCTTTACTGACAATGAAGACTATCCGTTCCAGTGTTTGCTTTGCCAGTGAGCTCACCTTGCCCATGAGAGATGAGATGCTCCACGCCCTTAACATGGCTGCCCTCTTGGAAAGGGGGTTTAGATGGATGTTGAGGAGAGGCCCTTTGGTGGTCCTGGATGGGAAGACAGCACCATGCTGGGGCTGCTGAAACATACTGCAGCTTCCTTCCTCTATGAGCACCTGCACTCCGTGCAGACACCAAGGCTGCTAACCCTGATGGAAGCATCTGAAGGACACTCCACAATGAACCTCACAGCATCCTCCTCCCATGGCTTTTACTCTGGGAAGGTACAGGAGAGCTCCGTGAGGCTTCTGCTTGGTTCTGCAGGATAGCTCTGCCCTATTGTAAGAGCTAAATACTGCACCTGGCACTCACCTGCCCCGTGATCATGAGCAAGTCACTTCCCATCTCTGGGCCTCTGTTTCCTCCTCCCACTCTTGGTCTGGCTTGTCTGTTTTAATGGTAAGCTACACTGGGGCAAGGGCTGGCTCTGACCACGCATCTGTACAGCATCTAGTGCAATGGGGCCCTGATCTCAGTCAGGGCTTCTGGGCACAGCCATCATACAAATAGTAGTAAATAGTATTGCTATCTATGGTTTCTGATTAAGCCCTATTGGCTTCCGTTATCACCTTATTTTCCTCTACCGCTTTATTAATTGTTACAGCAAATGTCTTAGTATTAAAGAGAAACTTCTTGGGCTCCCCCTCTCTCCTGCAGTGTGCTTCCCTTTCTCCAGTCCACTGGGGCTATATCTTTCCCTTTAGGTCTTCTCAGAATAACTGCTAAGATTATTTCTGCTACTTCCTTTAGGTTAAGAGGAATCAAACCTTTCAGGTTTCATTATGTCCCCATTCCCTAGCTGGTCTCTAATCTGTCCTTGAGGCCTCTCTGTCCCCTTTTAGCTGGGATTGCATTCCTAAGCATTTCAACCTTCTCATTGTCACCTGTTACTTGTTCACCCCAGTGGGTGTGGAGGAGGTGGGGTTGTGCGGGGTTTACAGATCTGGATCAGAGCTACTGCCCCACACAGCACCCCACCCCTACTCCAGTCCCCCATGGGCAGGCACAGCCTACTCATTGGCCCATCTGCACACACAGGGGAGCCCTAGATCTAGCTTTCCAGGATTCCAGCCCTGGCACAGCCCAGGTGCCACAGAGAGGCTGGGAGGGGCCGGGAGAAGCTGCAGGAGGTGCTGACCTTCCTCCGCTGGCCTCCCTGATAGGCTCAGAGCTGAGGCAACAGGGAGGGACAGGATGGGTATGGGAGGGAAGAGGCACCCTGGGAAAGGCAACACCTCCAGCAGGGGCTCCAGGGACTCTCTGCACCCCTAGAGAGACCCCTCGGCCTCAACCCCACTGATAGTCACTGTACCCCTGGCCCAGAGAGACCCCAGTTCTAACTGCACTGATCGTCACTGTACTCCCAGCCCCAAAGAGAGACCCCCCACTGATTCTCATTGTGCCCATCAGCTCCCAATCCCCAGAGAGATCCTCCAACCCACTGAAACTCATAGACTCCCTCCCCTCAAGTTCTCCATCCCCCAAACTCACAGGATGTGTAGAATTGTAGGATTGGAAGGGACCTCAAGAGGTCATCTAGTCCAGTCCCCTGCACTCAAGGCAGGACTAAATATTATCTAGACCATCCCTGACAGGTGTTTGTCCAACCTGTTCTTAAAAATCTCCAATGACGGAGATTCCACAACCTCCCTGGGCAATTTATTATAGTGCCTAACCACCCTGACAGTTAGGAAGTTTTCCCTAATGTCCAACCTAAACCTCCCTTGCTGCAATTTAAGCCCATTGCTTCTTGTCCTATCCTCAGAGGCCAAGAAGAACAATTTATGCATTTTATTTGAATAATTTGTATGAGGCCTATTGCCTCACTTAAAAACAATACCAAAAGGCATCAATAAAAACTACATGTGCTTACCTAGTATATGTATAAAGACATTGTGAAGTATCTGTATTAAATGCATGAACATTTATTTCACGTGTGTGTGTGTGGAGGGGTGGTTATGCTTGATCCCAACCCTCTGGCTTCCAAACCACTTGAAACACTGGTTCACCCTTCTTACTAAGTAGCAGTCAGAACTTTCCATTGTCACCTCTTGCCTCTCATGTACTTATTCAAAGTTTGCTCATCCCATTTTGCCACCTCATGCTAAAAGTACAGTATCTCACTTGGTGCCTGGCTCCTACAGTCACGCCCTGAAATTTCTTTAGTTATCGTGGGGAACGCCCCGCTCATTTTTGCTTAACCTTGTAAAAGTAGAATTATCAATCCGATGAGAGTGGCTGAAAGAGTAGGCGGAATGGTCTTGTAGGTAAAGGGAAGACATGGGATGCCAGACTCCTGCATTCTATTCTTAGCTCTGCCACATCACTTAGCCTGTCTGTGCCTCAGTTTCCTCCTCTGTAATATGGGAGATGTAGTCGTAGCTACCTACAAGAGTGTTGTGAGAATGAATTAACTGATGTTTCCTAAAGGCTCTGAGATCCACAGAGAGAAGGGGATAGTATTACATTAACAGAAACAGGGAGACTCTCAGGCTATCATATGCAAATATAGGAATAGCGAGTGATTTGTTTATTTATTTTGGTCTTTACAGAAAGAATTGTCATCTCAGATCTACCAAAAGAGACCAAACAGTAATCATGTGCTGCCCCCCAGTGGTCAATCAGTGTAATGCCACAATAGAATATCTGGTTTTGTGTATGTTTTTGGTACTGAGAGTGGGAAGTACCGGGAAGGTGTTGTTTTTGTTTATTACATGTATTGCAGTAGCACCTAGGAGCCCCAATCACAAATGGGGACCCCATTGTGGATGGTGTCTGACGAATACAACAAAAAGACAGTCCCTGCCTCATGTGTAAAAATGCGTTGTCGTTTTATCATCAACAGTGGGGCTATAATAAGGAATTTCTACAAAGAGAACTCTTCTAATCTTCACTCAGTAAAACTGTCCTTCAAATCGCCTGTTTTGTGTGAGTCACCAACACCTCAGTTTAACAGCGTTATGGGGGTTACCGTAAAACAGCACCTTCTTACCCAGAAGACATGCCCCATGTCTGCATTCCAAGCCATATCTGCTTATTTGTCATTTAAGCAATTTTTTAAAAACTAACTTTCAGTCCTGTTAGCCCTAAAGTATCAATACAGCTCTGGGAGAGTGCGATGGCTTTGATTTTGCAGCCAGACCTATATCGGAATAAGTAAGTGGCTCAGGGGTGTGAAAAATCCACCCCCCTGAGCGATGCAGTTATGCTGACCTCCCCCCCCCGACCCCCCGTGTAGACAGCACTGTGTCAATGGGAGGCTCTCCTGTCAGCGTGGTAGCATCTTCACTGAAGCACTACAGTGGCGTAGCTGCATTGTTTTAAGTGTAGACCTGCCCTGGCTCACGCATGGTTAACAGAACTGTTCATTAAATTCCAATTAGAGTCTTAGAGGGTAAATGTGCAAGGCTGGCTAAAGCCATTTCTTTACTTGTAGACTGAGAAAATTTGATCTGGAGTCACAGTAACCCACGACTATCATTTTAATGAGATACCTTCCAGACACTTTAAAACACTCTTCCAAGCCAATAGGTTTTACTGATGTGTAGCAAGAGGTTCATGTGAAGGTTGGGTGCGTGTCTTGATTGTTAAATGGGTTGATCAACTCCACCTCTCATTGAGTTCAATGGGATTTGTGGGCACTCAGCACTTTGGAAAATCAGGCCCTCTGCTTATATTCAGCAGGACCTCAGTCTGTTTCATGAACTGAGTTTAGTGTGGATTTCGTGTCAGGAATCCCAGAGAGCATCAGAGGTTACTTCTTCCAGCTGAAGGGGTGTGAGGTGAGAAGGGGAAATTTAAACAAGCACCTAGATTCTTACTCCAATTGATGACTCATGGGACAAGATGGAGAGATTTTAGTTACAGATCATCATATAAAAGCTATTAAAAACCAAGTCTCTCTGGTCTTATAAAACATGATTTAATTCACACTAGGTTACAGCTGAAAATATTGTAACCCCCTCTGCCAAGCAGGCTGATGTCAGAGTCTTGCAGGTCACTTTCTTGTTGGCGGAGAAATCAGCGACACAAAGGCTGGATATCTTTAGCGTCTCTTGTTTTCTTTACACTACGTTTACCTGTCTCTGAACAGAGGTGGTCACAAACAGCAGGCAGGCAATCCCATTTCTCAGAACTCTTAACTGAAGCCCAGTTACCCACTTTGCTCCAAGGATTGACTCTAGTTAGATTAAGGCTGAATGCCTCAGCTTCCCTCAGAAGAATATCCATCATAAAACTGTCAGCATAGACCAACCATCCCGTGCATGCTAAGAAAAAGAACTTCTAAGGCTATGTGCAACGTCATCTGGTGACTCTTGCCGTAACAAATACCTTTTAAAAACAAATTGAAACTGATCCACAAACGCCAAGAAAACAGGCGGAAAAGATACCTCCAGCTATTCATACCAAAACAAAGCACACAGTGTCTATGCCCAGGATTGTTTTCTTTAGTAAAAGTTTCCACCATTCTAGTTTCCTCCTTTTCCATGAATCATCTATTTTATAAGATTCTGGCCTGGTAAAGACTATGATTCCATACATGCAGCAGAACTGACACCTGCTAATGTGTAGGAATCACTCACAAGGTTGGATTTATGGCTACAGAACTGCCAACCCTAAGCATTCAAAAATCAGGAGCCAGACCTCAAAAAAACCATGAGGTTGACTGAAAAAATCATTAGATTTTTTCAAAAATAATATATTTGGGGTTTTCTAATTATTTATTCCTTCCTTCCTTCTGGGCTTTCAAGACTTTAGGGTTAATGTTTTCAAGCTTTTCTCTGCAATCTTGACAGCTAGATATCTGCTTTTTTTTTTTAACGAAAGCTGAAATTCGGGTCTAGTCATGTGACTGCAAGAGCTACTGAGTAGCACAAGAGTTGGCAGCACGAAGGCTACTTTAAACACAGGATTGAAATGGAGACCTGTCATAGGCAAAATGGAGACCTGTCAGAGGGACACCACTGAGCAGCATGGTTTACCTTATCAGGGGAAGCAGAACAAGAGGCCGACACAGAGCTCACATTACTCCACTTTGTGGGTCTACAGAATAACAAAGCTTGTTACTTCATTCTGTTTGTTATGAAAGAGGCAGTTGCTGGTTAACTGGACTTCCAGCTGTGTTGACTTGGCTAACTGGTGGTCTTGGCCTGTAGCTAATCTACTCCATTATTTCTGTCAGTTCACACACTGAGACATTTTCCAGAGAAAGTTACTGGACTCGTCCCTTCTTCCTACTTCCCTTTGACTCTTAGCAGACACAGGGTAGGACAGGCCTTGAGTCTTCTTCAGCCCCAGGCTGATGTAGGAACTTCAGAAACTCAGGTGCCAGATCTCAAATTCCATTTGTATGGCCTCCCAAAAACTCAGTCACTCAGCCTTCCTGGGCACCTGCCTCAAATTCCTATCCTTGTCTCACCAACTTCTTGGGGTCTGACATCTTTGCAGAGTCTCAGGCCAGGTCTACATTAAAAAGTTAGATCGACTGAACTACATCACTCAGGGTTGTGAAAGATCCACACCCCGGAGTGGTAGAGCTGAGCAGACCGAACCCCTAGTATAGGCAGCGCTAGGTTGACAGAAGAATTCTTCAGTCAACTTAGCTACTGCCTCTCAGGGAGGTGGATTAACTATAGCGATGGCAGAACCTCTCCCTTCACTGTAGTGAGTGTCCGACTGGAGTGCTACAGCGATGCAGCTGCAGTGATTTAAGTGTAGACCTCTCCTCAGCAAGGAGTGGGCTGGTATCCAGTGCTCTTCTCCGTGCTGAAAAAACAGGAGGACTTGTGGCACCTTAGAGACTAACCAATTTATTTGAGTATAAGCTTTTGTGAGCTACAGCTCACTTCATCGGGTGCATCCGATGAAAGTGAGCTGTAGCTCATGAAAGCTGATGCTCAAATAAATTGGTTAGTCTCTAAGGTGCCACAAGTCCTCCTGTTCTTTTTGTGAATACAGACTAACACGGCTGCTACTCTGAAACCTCCCCTTGCTGAGTGTACTAGCTGCCATAGCAATAGCTTGGGAACACAATCATTTATTATAGCATTGGGGTTCTTTCTTTGGGGAAAGTCGCCCTTGGGTTCTTATAATGGGCAGCAGGTTTAAAACAAACAAAAGGAAGTATTTCTTCACACAAAGCACAGTCAGTCTGTGGAACTCCTTGCCAGAAGATGTTGTGAAGGCCAAGACTATAGAAGGGTTCAAAAAAGAACTAGATAAATTCATGGAGAATAGGTTCATCAATGGCTATTGGGCAGGGATGGTGTCCCTAGCCTCTGTTTGCCAGAAGCTGGGAATGGGAGACAGGGGATGGATCACTTGATGGTTACCTGGTCTGTTCATTCCCTTTGGAGCACCTGGCATTGGCCACTGTCGGAAGACAGGGTACTGGGCTAGATGGACCTTTGGTCTGACCCAATATGGCCGTTCTTATGCTCTTATAAGAGGTATAATTTATTTTCCTCTGTGGATGAAATGCTCTTTGGAGTCAGATGAGCATGTTTCTGTGTGGATGCAAAGTGTTCTGCCAGCATTCTGAGAGCTTTAACTGATTGAATTTCTCTAGTGCAGACCACGCCTAAGTGACTGGCACAAAGTCACAAAAAGAGCCCGTGTCAGAGCTGGGATCAGAACGAAGAAATTGTTTGTTCTTAGTCCTTTGTCCAGAGCACTAAATCATGCTCTTCTCTAAATAAGATGCACCGAAGCTACATGAACAGCTGATCCCAAAGGAAAATATTAAACGATGTCTTCCCCATCCCATGTGCTGAAACTAGCCAAGCATAACAGTTAAGCCCAGGGCATGTCTGTATAATAGATTTTCCTATTTACCCGGAAAGTTTCTGCAATGTATTGTTTCAGGAGAACTTGGAAGGTGCCAGTGAAAGGTTGTCATCCAGCCCAACATCACCCAAGAGGACAAAAGCATGGAAATGAGCATTGTTGCAGCAGGAAGTTCTATAGAAGGGCGCACCCAGTTTGCTCTGCACAGCATGCAGAGGGATCCCATCGGATAGAATTCAGCCCTGTGTAGAAGGCCAGCACCTCTTCAGTTCCATGTAAGCCCTCAGGCATGCACCTCATTGAGTCCTCCCATGCACAGCGCCCCCCCCCCCCCCACCAAGAATTTATAACCACTGGAACTGTGAGAAGGCACCTTGAGGAAAAATTCTTTCCCAACCCCAAATCTCGCCCTCCCTCCTGCTCTTTTGGATTCTCTTTGGATCATGAAATGGTTAATTGTCAATTTATTCAGTAAGCTTAATTACCACGTTGAGCTGTATGTACCATCTAGTGGATGTCTGTATATTTACTAAAAAAGAACAGGAGGACTTGTGGCACCTTAGAGACTAACCAATTTATTTGAGCATGAGCTTTTGTGAGCTACAGCTCACTTCATCGAAAGCTTATGCTCAAATAAATTGGTTAGTCTCTAAGGTGCCACAAGTCCTCCTTTTCTTTTTGTGAATACAGACTAACACGGCTGTTACTCTGAAACCTGTATATTTACTAATGAGCTATTCATTTAGCACCACTTGTCCTGGAGCATCTTTAGTGACTATCCAGAGTTAGGATCTCAGTTTTACACCTGATCCAAAATGGTGCCTTCCGCAGCACGCAGCCCCTAAAGCCATGCTGTAGCAGTGTTTCAGGGGGAAAGGGGGGCAGAGTGCCACCTAGTCAGGCCCTGAGTCATTTGTTAAACTTTTGAATGCCTTATTTTTATTGCATTTTTAGCCCATTTCATGACTTTGATGCACGATTTGCATGCATGATTTATCCCTGTCATATAAGACCTTAAATGTGCACACTAGGATCTATAAATCTGTATTTATTTATGCCATACAGAAGCAAATTAAAAAAATCATTTCTTCTTATAGTAACTTTTTAATCTGAAGAATAACTTTTTGCATCTGAAGAATAACTGAAATGTACTAACATCAAGAAATTGACCTGTGCACCAACATTGGGTGGACCAGTATTAAAGAATGTTACAGTGGGTGACAGCCTTAGAATGTTTACCTTAGTCCTTTAGTTCAAAAGGTCGCTTTTCTTGCCTTTGCCCTCGCAAACTGAAGCACAGCATCGGAGATCCAAAGACTGGCCAATGGCATTTTCAAGGAATAAAATAGCCAGCAATGTGAGTCTCTTCTCGGCCATCGTTGATCGAAGATATGTGTTAATGAGCCTGACCTTTGAAAAGCTGCACTCACCTCTCGCAACTCTGGCTGGCAGCGTGAGCAGATTCCTCAAAGCTATCCACACATTAGGAAAAGTGTCCTTCAGCTCTCTATCCTGAA
Source organism: Lepidochelys kempii (assembly GCF_965140285.1). Taxonomy (NCBI): domain Eukaryota; kingdom Metazoa; phylum Chordata; order Testudines; family Cheloniidae; genus Lepidochelys; species Lepidochelys kempii. Next base: position 14,988,264 of record NC_136380.1, read on the forward strand.
TTAATTGGAGAACTTGGAATGGAGAGTGCTTCCCATGCAAAATGTGATGGATGTTGTCCAATTCAACATAGAGGTCTTTCTTTCTTTATGATTTATGTCCAAACATTCCCCATGTGTCAGTGTCCGATGAAGGTCCATACAATCATTCAAGGGTGTTTTCCTGTCCACTAGAAGCTTACTAATGTCCTACATTCCCCGCCCCTGCCCCAGGTCTTTTTGTGGTGCTTAATTTGTCTAAACCTTTCTTCAATGGACATTCAAGCAGTATCAATGAGTGAGCAAAAAAAATCCCTCTTGAATTTTATTTCCAAGCTTCCCATCACCTCATCTCTGCCCTCATAACCAAACTGTCTCTTCTTCCAATGAATATGAGTTTCTTTGAAGACAGACTCAACTTCTAAGTTTTCTGCCATTTCTTTAGTAGCAGTGATGGCCTTTTCAAATACATTGTCTCTGTAGGCCACAACGAAATCAAGCAGCTTCTCATCAAAGTAGTAGTGGTCGTGATGTCCATCGACTGAGTTTGTAATGCCTTCCTGAAAATGTGTATTTGGAACAGGATATCATGCCAAACCACAACTGAGACCAGAAATTTGAAGTCATTGTCTGTGACACATGACACATGACAGTTGATGCTGAAAACAGGACGTATATCCTTTGCAGTACTCCACAGGGAGATACTGAATCAAAAGATAATGATGCTGCATCTGACACAACCAGGTTAAGGGAATGGCAGCCACAAGGCAAAGCTCTTGGATTCAGTGCAAGGATCCTTGCCTGGATGCCACTCTTTCTTCCCTTCATGTTCACACCATTGTCATAAACATGGCTGAAGCAGTTCTGAAGCTTTATTTTATTCTCATTCAAAGAATTCATAAACAGTTCTGCTAGGCCTTTTCCAGTAGAGTCATCCACAGACAGGAAACAGATAAAGTGTTCCTTTACTTGGATACACCCGTCCTTGTCGTCAACAAATCTTACTATAAATACCATTCAGTTTCTCACCATTCTTGAGCACTCTTTCACAGTGTCACTTTGAGAAGAGTTGCTTCTACTCATTTAGTGGAAATGTCATATCCTCGATTTTGCCCAGCCTGTTCAAAATTGTACGATCAATATCAGCAGAGTTTAGGATCACCAGCCATAAAGCAAGACCTGATATATCGATTTGTGGTGTGCAATTTTTCTCACTGCTGTTTCTGTCATCATGCAAGGCTGATTCTTCTTTATCATTTCTCTCCTTTTCGTGTAAACCAGATTTTTCATTGTCATTAGTTTCCTTTTCATGTGAGCCACATTCTTCTTTAACATCATCCTCCTGTACGCCACCAGGAAAACTGGATGAGTCTCCATTACTTTCCTCACATTTCCATTCCTTATCTTCAGGTATATCACCTAATTCCTTAGTAATAGGACTTCCATCATTTACTCTTCGCTTCCCAATTTTTTCTGCACTGGGACAATTGCTACTGCCTAAAGCCTGGTCTATGTTGTTCTGTTTCAGATATTTTCCCATCAAATTTGCCTTGCTTCATATTGAGCTTTTTGTTTCCTATACTGAGCTCCCGAAGGCTTCTTTGGGGGCATCTTTTATTTTCTAAAGGGTAAAATAGACAGTATAGGGAAAGCAAAAGTCTATGTTCCGCAGTCTTAGAAAGTCATCAAACATTATGTGTTAAGCATGGCAAAAGAAGTAACAGTATTTTTTTTACATTGTTGCATAGATAGGGGTTTGATAGATATCTCTGGCATCTCATTAAATATGTCCTTTATTAGTTGCTACTTACACTCTTCAAGTCTTAAAATACAAGTACACTTTCACAATTTCACAATAAAACAAGGTTCATGATATTGCAGCTGGGCTCTCACTGCACTTAACTTCGTTCTTATATCTCATTGACTGACTGGTGACACCCTACCCCTTATATACCCGCGAGGGCATGGCTGACAACATTCTAGGAGGTTCAAGGAAAATGTAGTTTTCAGAAAGTCTGGAAGGTCCCATGAGATTCTACAAAGGTCCAGAACATTTTAGGAGGTTAGTGAAAAATGAATCCACATATGGAATACCTGAAACATTTTACTTCCAACATTCTATTTTCCCTTTTGTAGCTAATAACAAAAACAACACCCGGAGCCTGGCTCCCCCCAAGCCCAGCACCCCAGATGATCGCCTGAATTAGGACACCCTAAATCCAGCCCCGGGTGTCCTGATTCAGTTTCACTTGTGGAATCTGGTAAGATTGCAACACACCAGTATATGATGGCAGGAGCTGTCATTTGCCCTGTGAGAAGACTGAAGATTTTTCAGTTTTCTTGTTCTGTATGAAATGCGGGAGTTTTGTAGAATTCTTTAAGAATTATTTTTTTAAACTTTCCTTTGTGGGTTCTTTTTTGTTTTAACAATTATGAGAAAAAGCACACTTCTGAGTACTATCTTATAGACTTCCTGTCACTTCTTAAAACAAAAATCCCTCAGAGACCTTCACATGACCATAAAATGGTCTTCTCTAACTGGAACAAACAAAATCCAAAATAATTGGCAATTCTTCAACCTTTAAATTAAAATCACATTTCCGAAGGGAACTTTTTCAGGCTAGCACACGAGATGGTACCTGTTACATTTAACAAGCGGGTGAGTCTCTCTTAACAAGTCTGAGTTCCAGATTGCCCACTGGTGTCAACCCGCATCATAGCTCCATCGACTTTGGACGATCTCTGAATCTAATGCCCCGAGCACTGAGGAGTGACCCAGCACATGAAAGCTCCTGGGTTTTCAACATTCGCCGTGTAGAACATTCTGATGACAATTCCTGAACACTAGTATAATCCTGATCTACCACCCATAATGTCCCAAGCTTTCCAGTAAGATAGGTCTGCCCACTATCGTGGACCAGCTCTCTGAAATATTGCAGAATCATTCCAAATTTAGGAGGCTGGTTCCCCCCTTCATTAACAAAGAATGCTTCAGAATAACTTTACTACCTTAAAAATATCAGCCCTGAAAAACTGAACTGCACTGTACTGCCGCTGTGATGCCATGGTGATTTTACGTAATCTTTTACGTAACCCTTATGTGACACCGAATCACAATATGATGATGTTTTTTACGCAGCCTCACATCCCTGGGGGCCTGATCCAAAACCCAAAGAAGCCATGAGGGGTCTTTCTGTTGACTTCAGTGAGTTTTGGATAAGGCTGTGTGTCATGATATGATCACTTTATCCTGCAAACAAATTTCTCAGGCTACTCCAGTAAAAACATTGATTTAACATATTTAGGGCTCCAGAGAATTAATCTTGTTTAAAAAAGTAATAAACATCATGCAGATACAATGTTTATTCTGTGGTCTGTCACTTAGTTTTCTTATTTGTATTGCAGTAATGTTTTGAGGATCCCAACAGGAACCGATGCCCCATTGTGCTAAGCAACATGCATGCATGTAACAAAAAGATGGTCCCTACACCAAAGAGCTGAAAATCAAAGATATTCTTGAGCAACCTATCCAAGTTTGGAATAAGTCAGATTTTTACTTTTTGATGCAATGCTCATGCTCTCGTGAGATTCTGCTCTTCTGTTTAATGGGACATCTCGCCACAGATTTTTGTCTTTTATATTTTGTAAGACCCATACGCTTGTTCCGGGGCTACTGAAGGAGACCTCTTCCATGCAAAATAACAGATACTTTATGTTCTAAAGCACTCAAAAATCTTGTACACCAATCCCCTGGAAACTTGCTAGATAGCCGTGTAGTATTGTTATTTTATGTATTGTAATGTGATGGCTGGTGTGCATGTGTACCACTGCCCTCTACTGGTTGGAATTGGAATGTCTCAACTCTGTGCCAGGTATAATGCTATCTCTACCCATCCATCCACCTTAGAGTTTTCTATAGCACTTATCATCATTGCTGAACTGGTCAGGTAGCTGTTAGCAGATGCAGATCTAAAGGAGACTCCTCTTTTAGTTCAATGACAGGGACCTATGTTTCTGGAGCAGGATGATCTGACCTATCTTTCTAATCTCACTGTGAAGTTTTGAGTGTGTGTGGTGTGCAGATTAATGACAACTACGGAGTCCTCGGTGGTCTGAGGTTTGTTACAACATTTTAAAATCAAACCAGGAACCTTGTGCTGTGATCTTGTCAGGTCTCATAAATTCGCCCTACGCCAACGCTTCTAAAAGCCAGACTGATGCTTTTTCTTAATGTTCCTAATTCAGGTCATTGCTCTGGAAGTTGCAAGAATTGATACAAAGACATAAGCTCAAGAATGCTAAGAGAGTAAACAAAGACTAATGGGCCATTTCCCTTTAGGGCTCTAATTTCAATAGCCAAATATTTTCATTAAGCTACAGCTGTTAATCTAAACGCAATCCAGATAAGACAAAATCCAGAACCTCAAATCTGAAATGTTTGGGATTTTCAGGGGGCTTGGGACTTCATTTCCAGGATCAGAACCTGTGCCTATGGTTTTGGTTCCAGATTGCATCTAAAACTGAAAAGGGCCTATTTTCACCTTCAGGTCTGTGACTGAAAATTATACTAGCTCATAGCTGTTTAACAGCTTATGTGATATGAATTGGTGGTCTCTGTCTAGTTCCTGGTGGCCACGTGTTGACATCACATAAATAATACTACCACAATTGTCACCTTGGTTGGTAGTTGCACCAGAGAAGCCAGAATCTGAATGGGAGTGGAGACTGAACTATTCTCTTACCCTTCGAGGTGGTCCATACAAGTCAGGCATGAAGCCATTGCCTGTACTGACTGTATTTATGCAGTACTGCCAACCCCAAGCATTGAAAATTCATGAGTCAGGACTCGAAAATCATGACAACTGCTTAAAAATCAGAAGTATTTAATAATAATCTTGTGATCAAATCAAGAGAGATGTCAACGTTGCTTACGCTGTAGAATAGTTTGGGCTGGATTATCAGAGGAACAGTCCCCTGGATTTGAACTGGAGTCATGGGTGATCAGCACCTCTAAAAAAAGCAGTCCTTTCATCATATAGGATTGCCATTCCAGATCAACAAAGCAAACATGTCTTAACCAAATAAGACATCTTTACTTTGGGAATTTATACTGTTACCAGAAAATGATAAGATTAGAAGTGATTCTGAGGATAGTATAAAGAAAAGGAGTATTTGTGGCACCTTAGAGACTGTGCCACAAGTCCTCCTTTTCTTTTTGCGAATACAGACTAACACGGCTGCTACTCTGAAACCTGAGGATAGTATGTGTGACAAAGGAATTAGAAAATATCCTTATAAATTACCAGTACATTATCTCATAGAAATTTAGGGATTTTCCAGATTTCCAGGCAAATGAATACACAGGAGAACATATAGGGACAGACTTTCAGAACTCTGCACGTACTTTGCCATGAGCAAACGTGTATTTATTTGTGTGCCTAAATTGTGCATGCAATTGCAGTGACTGCACATACATTTGAGGGAACTGCATGCACAAATGGCTAGGGTGGGAATTAGACTGAATGCAATCACCTGATTTGGAATTTGGCAAAAGCACTGTCATTAACACATCTAATCTTGCAAAAAATGCCATGGAATCTTGATACAATCAGTGGTCAGAGCTCCTGTTCTACATTTCATCTGAAAGATAGCAGCCTGTACAGCAAACCATCCCCTAACAGCATTGCATTTGATTCAATGCCACCTAACTGAAAGGGCATTGATATACTAATGATTCAGAAGAAAAATACATAATAAATTAACAACCACTTCTATCAATGCCTGCCTACTTCTTAGTGGCCCCCCATCCAATTTCCTTGAGCAGTTTTTTGAGACATGAAATATATTTTTTCTAAAGGATGGTTTGTTCTATTCCATTAAAAATGCTTCTTAAAATTCTCCTAATAATCATTCTAATTTTTTCTTGGCCTTATTTTCCAAAAAGTGACTGGAAGAAATAGTTTCTGGCCAGCCTTAGTATTGAAATGAATAGCCCTCTTATCACGGGGATTTTGTGAGCTTAGTTCTTACATGAACACAAGACTCATAAGCTTGTTAAATATTTACATTCCCTGCCTGAAAGCAAGTTGATTATTCTGAAAACATTGTTGCTGTAGCAGTATATTGGATTCACATGAGCAGAACTGAGGATTTGTTGATGGAGTTATGAGTACTACATATCTGTATATTTGCTGCAGCTACAGAAATGTTACCTGAAGAGTCCCTTCATGATAAAAACAGATCAAGGACTATTCCTTCTCTTGGTATTGTCTCACTCCTTAATTTAGGTAACTCTAGAATCATCAAATGTGCACAAATAGACATCATTATTGGTAGAAAATTTCAAATTACAATTTGCTAAGTCTTTAGCCAATTACAAAGGATCTGATGTAATTCCCAGTGCACAGCTGAGATTTTCAGCACTGTATTACTGTTATTATTAATAATTTAAGTGCCTTCAGAGTGGTTGGTACTATATAAAACATAAAGGAAGTCACAGTCTCTGCCCAAAAGAGTTTATAAATTCTACGATGAAATATATTCAGAATATGCTATTATTATTCGCAGGCCACATACAATCTACAGATCCATATTAAACTATGTAAAGTTCACACTTAAGCTATCAAAAGCAAAGAAATCCCATCCTATCATCTTGTAATAAATACCTTGGTATTACAACACATACGGAACTGTAGGTACTGACTGTTTTGGCGCCTCTGGCAATAAATTCCTTCTCACAATGAGTTGGAAAAGGGCAAAATTCTAATCTGAACTATGAATTAGGATAGGGTCAGCTCTTCAACTGATATAAATTGTATAACTCCATGAACTTCAGTGGAGTTATTTTGATTTACTTTAGCTGAGGATCTGGTCCATTTTCTTTATTATGTGGACAGAGGATTTGTTGTTGTTGGCTGTGTCTTAATTTTCTTTCAGAGGGAGAATTTTAGTTTTTAATGGTTAAATTGTTGAATAGTTCTCCCAGTCTCTGTTTAGCTGTAACCAAACTCCTTCTCCAGCTACGTATTGTGTTAGAGGCTGTAAGAAAACACCTTGTACCTGAACCTTTCCAAACAACACAAGTAATTCAAGAGTATTTTGAGATTCTCATATCTTGACATACAGTGAAAAAACTTGTTTTGTTAAATAACAAAAAATCAAAAGCAGACTGCACCGTCATTACATCATGCCAGCCTGGTTTTGCCATAGGCTGCTACCTACAGTACACTAGTCTTGGACTTTTCATTGATGAAACACTATAATAAAATACAGAGGAAAATCACACAAACAGTGAAGTGAGAGCTATGTTATACAAAGAAAAGGTATAAAGAAATGCTTCTCTCACTGATGTCAATGGCAAAACTCCCATAGATTTATGTGCAAACAGGATTTGCCCGAGGATTAGTAACTCCAATGCTTTTTCAGTGCTTTAATCAAATCTTCTGGGACTATGCCATGACAGCTTTTATATTGCTCTTGTGGATTAAGTTATTATTGAGAGGTTCTAGCTTCTCATTATAAACTCAATTTTCAGAACTTCATCAAAACATTCAACCTGAAATTGCATGTACTGCATGAGGGTACTAGTTGATGTCTGCTACAGACCACCAGATTACACCAGGAATAGGATGATCATCTCTTTACACACCTACCTATGATGTGAAAGAAACAAATAGGGGATTTCAGTTTGAGTGACATGCTGGAGGTCTCATGTTGCCCGTACTAAAATATCCTTGGAATTTCTAAACATTACAGATGACAATTTCCTAACTCAAACAGTGTTGCAGCCAACACAGGAATTCGATGTTAGACCTTGTCCTAACAGATAAAGAGGAACCGATGACAGAATTAAAAGTTAATGCTAGTTTAGGTACAAGTGATCATGCCTTGATCAGATTTATAATCTGCAAGCAGAATAAAGTCCAGACCAGTAATATATATACTTGTACTTTAATAGATTCAATTTCACAAAGCTGAAAACAATTATAAAACCAATCAGCTGGGAGGAAGAACTTAATCAGAAAGGAACACCTTACTAGATGTCTAAAATGTCACAATCCCATATCTGAGGAAGAAGACTGTGCTGGTTAAAAAACCAAAACCAAAACTTGTTTATAGGGGAAGTGAAGGCAGCTGTAAAAAAATAAATAAATAAATAACACAACAAACGGAAGAAAGAGGAAGCTGATAGTAATGGATATAAATCAGAAGGTAAGAATTGTAGAAAATTAATAATGGAAGACAAGGGACACAAGGAGAAATCTAGGGCAAGCAGACTTCAGGACAATAAGAAGGATATTTAAAAATATACCAGAAACAAATATATTTCTGACAATGGTACTGGTCCATTACCAGATGGAAAGGGTAGAATTATCAGTAATAATGCAAAAAAAGCAGAAGTTCAATAAACAACTATACCTACAAACTGGAATGTGCACTTCTCTCCTTTAGCTAATGTAACCCTTCTGCCCGTCAGAGTTGGCAGCAACAAGGGCCGGGTTCAATATCTAGGGGTTCCATTCCAATAACACAATGCAAACCGGCTCGAGCCCCCACCCAGTGACCTGGGACAAATATATACCACCCCCGCTGGGCGCCTCCAAGAGGCAATACTTCCCCTCTCGCAAGCACATAGTCTGAGTGTAGCAAAAGTCTTTTAATTACAGAGAGAAACAATGTGGCATTATGTTGGGGAAACACCACCAACAGGATTCATAACACAACCCATGAGCAAAAACAACCCCACCCCAGGCAAATTGGGGCATGCCCTTTTCCCTTTGGTTCTTGAGTCCAGCAACCCCAAATCACCCAAAGTCCCAAAAGTCCAATGCCCCAAAAGTCTCTGTCTCTGGTCAGGGCAGCCCCAGAGTTCGAAAGTTTATCGGCGGAGCTTTACCTCCCAACCTGGGTGGAAATGGGACGGGGGTAAGAGGCACCTTACGTGATCTGAAGCTGACCGCCCCATAGCTCCATAGCGGCGCTCCGCTCCGCCAGCCGCCCCACAAAACTCCTTCGCTCAGCTGCGCTCCGCTCCGCCAGCCGCCCCACGAACTCCTTCACTCAGCTCCACGGCCCACAAGCAGCTCCTGCCATCCACACACTGCTCCGCGTCGAACTGCTTCACCAGCCGTCCCGCAAACTGCTCCACAATATATCTTCAGGCTCCCCCACTACTTAACACAACACTCAGTGATTGCAGCTCTTAGGTGAATTCAGCTTATAGTAGGGGAGCCCCAGTGCTGGTGCACTGTCAGCCCAAAGTGAGCTCAGCAGCCTATAACTAGACTTCTAATGAAATCAAAATTAGCTCTGATATTCCACAGTGGAGAGAGGAGGAAGTGCAATCAGCATGTAAGGCCCTCACCAAGGGGCCCATACCACCAAGTATTAATACTTGTCCCCAGCCGCTCTCCATTCACACAGTTTTGGAACCCATGACCCTTGCCTAGCGAGTGCTACTTAGATGATGGTGAATCCCTCCATCATAACAAAAGGCCACATACAGTTCCAAGCACAGTTCCCATAATCAGGGTAATAACAATTTATTCTTCCTGCCCCAATAACAGAGACACTGGGGATCCCACAGCAGCCAAAGTGACCATTTGGGCAGCTATGGTCTCATTCTAGGCATGGTGGGTGTGCCTATGCAAATGAGATCGGCCCCTGAAGTTCTTTTCCACAACTTGCCACACCTCACCACCAGATGTCAGGGTGGAGCTCATCCTGACACTGCTTACACTAATAAGCAGAATTGGTTTTAAGAGTATACTGTGTTGACAACTAACTCCCATAATTTTAACACGAGTCTTTTGATTTTGGGTTTATTTTTAAGGCCCCAACTTCTGGAATAAAGAGATGGCAAAAGAATCTCAGCTTTCATTAAAAAAAAAAAAAAGTTTCTAGCCCTCATTGTTAAGGAGAAAAGCTTTAGAATGCAACCTAAGGGCAAAGAAAGCAGAACACAAACAAAATGAACCCAAAATGTATTATTTTTAAAAATCTCATGATTTTTTGTGCCTGGATTAATGATGTTTTAATGCATGAGGTTGGCCATACTGGCTGAAAATGTTGAGATATACAGTAGAACTTCAGAGTTCCAAACACTTTGGGAATGAAGGTTGTCTGTAACTCTGAAATGTTCATAACTCTGAACAAAACATTATGGTGGTTCTTTCAAAAGTTTACCGCTGAACATTGACTTAATATAGCTTTGAAACTTTACCATGCAGGAAAAAAATACTGCTTTTAACCATCTTAATTTAAATGAAACAAGCACAGAAACAGCTTCCTTCCCTTGTCAAATCTTTTTTTTTTTAAACTTTCCCTTTATTTTTTAGTAGTTTATGTTTAACACAGTACTGCTCTATATCCTGCATTTGCTTTTTTTGTGTGTGTATCTCTGCTGCTGCCTGATTGCGTACTTCCAGTTCCAAATGAGGTGCATGGTTGACTGGTCAGTCCAGGCCATGGTAAGAGCTGCTCAGGGATCCCAAGCCACTGTGGGGATCCCCGAAGTCTCAGACCCTCTGCGGGCTCTTATCACAGTCCAGCTTTGGCCTGGTTTGGCAAGAGGGCAGGGCCTCAGGGGGAAGAGGAGGAGCAGGGGTGGGGCCTCTGGGGAAGAGGAGCTGCAGGGGTGGGGCCCTTGAGGGGAGTGCTCCTGCATGTTTCCCGATTTGCCTTTTGAAAAGGTGGTCACCCTACCAGCACTGTTTTAGATAAAATATAAAGCAGATTTATTAACTATAGAAAGATAGATTTTAAGTGATTATAAGTAGCAAGAGTAGAGATCAAAGTTGGTTACGTACGAAATAAAAATAAATTCACAGTCTGAGTTCTATAAACTAAACAGGATTTGAATCAAGCAGTGTCTCACCCTGACAGATGGTACAAACAGATCAGATCCTCAACACACAGGCTAGAACTCTCTCTTGGCCTGGGACCACCCTCCCCCAGTTCCAACTCTTTGGACTCCAGATGTGTTTCCAAGTATTGAGTTGTGGGGGTGTGAGGCCAAGCAATGATGTCACGGTCTCTCTTTTGATACCTTCTCGCTGCTGCTCTGACATGCGGGTCAGGCAGCCCCTGTTGGGCAGGCAGTCTCCATTTGCCTATATGCTCCCTGTGAGAAGTCTTTGAGACAGAATCATAGAATATCAGGGTTGGAAGGGACCTCAGGAGATCATCTAGTCCAGCACCCTGCTCAAAGCAGGCCCAATCCCCAATTTTTGCCCTGGATCCCTAAATGGCCCCCTCAAGGATTGAACTCACAACCCCTGGGTTTAGCAGGCCACTGGGCAAACCACTGAGCCATCCCTCCCTCCCCCCATTGGGAGAGGGGATTCCCTTTTAATGGGCCACCAGCATAGTTGGCTGGTCCCTTTTTGCAGCTGAGAGGCTGGTGGTGGGCGTCCCCCAACCCCACAAGATATTTCCCTCACTCAGATGGCAATTCCTCCACAGACAAGGGAAGTAGGTGCAATCCCACAGCAGATTAACGTGCAAGGGATCAAGACTTTTCAAAGGAGGCCTCAGGAGGCACTGTGGGCGGGCTGCGCTGCCTGCTGGGCTCCGGGGACAGGGAGGCGGGTGCACAGCATGGCTGCACCCTGGGAGAGGCTCCTGGCCTGTCACCGCCAGGGCAGTCCGAAGCAGGGCCAGGCCAGCCTAACGGGCTCCTCTGTTGCCATGGTGACTGGCTCCCTCCCTGGACGTTACCCTGAAAAACATTTTTCTCATCTCACGTGATAAAAACACGTCCCCACGTGATGGGGTACAGCTATCTGTCAATTACAACCAAGTTGTCCAATCAGCATCGCCATCCTCTGTTGTCGTCCCGCCTCGCCTTCGAAGTACTTCACCCAATCAGGAGGCTGGTGGAGGCATATACCTTTCCGCGGTTTGACAGCGAGGGGGCTTATCTGAAAGCACCGTTGATTGACTCCTGCAGCTACCAATCGTTGTCCGGTCAGGCAGCTCGGAGTCCCACCGCTTATATCCACGGGCCAATCAGCGGTCGGATCTCTCCCAGCACTGCGGTAATATGGCTCCTGAGTGAGCGGTCCCGGCTCGGTGCTGCTACCGCCATTAACCCCTTGGTGCTCGTTTGCGGTGGAGGGGCCGCGGGGCCGATGCGCAGGCGCCTCCCGCGCTCCCGGGCCGCCGCCCTCCCGTGAGGATGAGCTCGGCCGTCGGCCCCGCCGCGCTACCCGCGGGCTCCAGCAGCCGGGCCCTGCATGTGGAGCTGCCCTCGCAGCAGGTAGCCGGGGGCGGGGTGGGCGCGGGGCCTCCGGGAAGGGCCTGGGAGTGGTAACGGGGGTGGTGGTGGTAGGAGGGTCTCTGGGGCGAGCGGTTGGAGAAGAGAGGGGACTGTTGTTGGGGGGGGCGGGGACTGCGCCGGGGGGGCGCTAGGGGTAGGTGGGGGGGGCGGGGACTGCGCCGGGGGGGGCGCTAGGGGTAGGTGGGGGGGCGGGGACTGCGCCGGGGGGGGCGCTAGGGGTAGGTGGGGGGGGCGGGGACTGCGCCGGGGGGGGCGCTAGGGGTAGGTGGGGGGGCGGGGACTGTTGTTGGGGGGGGCGGGGACTGCGCCGGGGGGGCGCTAGGGGTAGGTGGGGGGGGCGGGGACTGCGCCGGGGGGGGCGCTAGGGGTAGGTGGGGGGGGCGGGGACTGCGCCGGGGGGGGGCGCTAGGGGTAGGTGGGGGGGGCGGGGACTGCGCCGGGGGGGGGCGCTAGGGGTAGGTGGGGGGGGCGGGGACTGCGCCGGGGGGGGGCGCTAGGGGTAGGTGGGGGGGGCGGGGACTGCGCCGGGGGGGGCGCTAGGGTGGGCATTCGCCAAAGTATTGGTAAGCAGGATAAATGCTGGAGAGGCAGCTATGGGGGAAAGTCCTTGGGATATGTGGGGTGGGGGAAGAAAAGGGGAATCTGTGGAGCATTGAGAGGAGCGGGGCAGATTCATTGGGCTTCATAGGTGGCAACATGGAAACAGTTGTTTTTTTTGAAGGCGTGTGTGGCATTGCAGTATCTAGCAATCTTTTCTGTTTCCTAGACCCCCAAGTTAAGTTGTTTTACGCTTTTTTGCAGTGATTGGACAAATATTATTGTTTTAATGGAATCAGGGAAAGAAAAAAAATCTTTCTGGAGTGTCTGTCAGTAAAAATGGTTCCATTATTGCTGTTTAAAAAACTGATGAGACTCTGCCCACCTCCTACTCTCTCTTTCTGATTACCCCATCTTTCTTGTTTGTTTTGGCTGTTGGCTCACTGGGTGAGCCTTTTAATCTTGGAGAGTGTGTTTAAAACAAGGTTAAGTAAGTAACCCAATTTCTTCTGTTATAATCGTATAAAGGTTTAGCAGTGTGTATTTAACAAAGCTCGTGCTTTTCTCTCATGAATACAGATTCTTGTAGCTCATTTATTTAAGAATAACTCAAGGCCTGGTCCACACTTAAAAAAATTAGATCCACCTAGATACGTCATTCAGGGCTGTGAAAAGCTTCACGTGCTGAGCACTGTAGTTAAGTCAGCATAACCCCTGGTTTAGATGTAGCTAGGCTGAAGGAAGAAGTCTTCTGTTGACCTAACTAGTGCCTCTTAGGGCATGTCTGCACTTACCGGGGTAGATTTAGTGAGTCTAGTGAAGACCCGCTAAATCGGCCACAGCGCTCTCTCCTGTCAACTCCAGCATGCCACCGGAACGAGAAGTGTAAGGTAAGTCGACAGGAGAATTTTTCCCATCGACCCAGCACGGTGTAGACACCGCAGTAAGTTGTTCTAAGCTACATTGGCTCCAGCTATGTTATTCACATAGCTGGAGTTGCCTGATTTAGGTCTACTTAACCCCATAGTGTAGACCTGCCCCCAGAGAGGTAGATTAACAACAACAATGGGGAAAACCCCTTCTGTTGCCTGAGGAAGTGTTTATGCTACAGTGACATAGCTGCAGTGGCTGTACTGTGGACATACCCAGTGGCTCAGAATGTGAATTGGAGTAGTATAATGTTAGAAGTCAAACTTCAAAACTCTTACCTTTATCAGTGTGTATAATTCGTGACTGAGATTATCCTTTTCTGTTTTTTTTTTTCTTTGAAGCCCTATCAAATAAGACTTTAATCTGCATCCTCAGAAATGGGTTTGTTACTTTTTGCTCCAGTTGTAACTGACAGCTAAAGAACAGAAGGAAGCTGCATTTCTTAGTTCTATGTGCCTGTAGATAAGTACCTAAGCATGATTCGGAGAACATCAATAGACATCAAAATCAGCTGAAGAGAAAACTAGCTCCATTGTAAAACCGCTCCCTGCCAAAAGATCTGGAAGAGACCTAATAAAAAGAGATTGATGCTCACATTTTTGGAGGGTCCACTTGTGTGATGGTGGTTAATATTAGAAGGGTTAAAGTAGCATCTATGAGCCTGCGGGCCTGTTGTGCTAGGCATTATACAAACGCATAAAAGCCATGGTCTGAAGAGCCTACATTCTAAACACACAGGAATTCTGTGACAGAGCTTGGAATTGAAGCCAAGGCTCTTGAATACTAGTCCAGTGTCTTAACCTTAAGACCAGACTTCCATCTCCACCATAGTATCTGGCCTTGATGCCCATGGTTTAGACTGAGGTGTAAAATGTTTTTCATTTTACGCCTTCAGGGCAATAACACCCTGCAAATGTCTACTTCCTTTCCTCCTTAAAAAATGCTAATAATCATAGTAGGCAACAATGGTGAAACTTTTGAGCCTGTACTGGGTTTTTGGCACATAGGTGAAGGAGCAGTCAATTTTGTTATAGCTGAAATTTAAATCTAGGCAAAAATACAAATAGATACTTACATTTTTAAATGCTTTTCATTTCTCTATTAATGAGAAATAATATGAAAGTCATTCTGACTTAATAGCTGTATCTTATTCTAATGTTTGTATAACTTTAAAAATCTGAGTGCAATCCCACATGACTCAGGCTGATTTTCTACTGCTAGCACAGAGCACATATGTACACTTACTGATTCATGTACCAGTACTTGGTGCCTTATTAGAACAGTCGGGGCCACCCTGGAACTGTGCAAACGAGAAATGGTGACCTGAGTTCAAAGCTATTTATCCCAGGAAAGAAAAAAAATGCTTAAATTGTAGCATATACCAAATATTGTATATGCATGTGTAGTGTTTGCACTGTTTGAGGATGTAATTAGCCTACAATTCTGTCAAAATGTTAGCGTCTCTTCTTTGGCTAAAGAACAGGATCAATGAACCTAAAAACTGTTGAAACTGACATACTTCCTCATCTGAAAAATTACTTTTTGAAATAAAATAGTCCATTGAGTTGTCTTCATTCTAGTGGCTGAATGCTTCATCATGCATGGAGCAGCTAACCGGGGTCAAGAGGACCATAAGGTATCTTTCTAGCCTTGGTATGTAACCACATAAAACAAGTTTTCTAGTCCTTATTCCTTCCTTCAGACAGCCTATGACAGACTTCTAGGCTTGCAGTTACGGAAGGATCTGAACAAAAATGCAGTCTTAACATTGGGAGCCAGTCATGCTTCAGTAAAGTGATTTGTTGAAAGTTGCTGTACTAATTACTGATTCTTGATCAAATGGAAAGTAATGTGTAGTTATTTAGAGAGAGGAATGCCCCTTTTCATGGTTTCATGTAGCCTGTGGCCCATTTCTGCTTGTGTTGAAATTGCTAAGAATTCTGCTATTGATTTCAGTATGAGGTGGTTTGGAGATCTTAATGAACTGTGGTGGGGATGATGATTGAAGGCCCTCAAGTTTTGTGTCTAATCAATTTTCTTGTTATGTAAACCACTGCATTAACACTCAGCTTGTAATAAATGTCTCATTAATATATATATGTGAGATGCAGTCAACTTAAATATCACACTTTTTTTGAATTTTGAGTAACCGCTTACTGTAATTTCCTCTAGTTTTTCATCTTTACATTATGCATTGATGTATTCACTGTAGTTCATTTTCTGTTTGTGTGAGTCTTTCTAAAAATTTTCTCTGCCCCATCTATGAGAGAGGAGGAAAATGTGACTGTAAAACCACAGAAATTGGCAGGGGGACTTGAGAACTTTTGTTTTTGTTTGTTTGTACTACTTAGAAGCTCCAGTCAGATAGATGTAACTTAGGTTAGTGCATAGAGTTACTCTAGCTTGTTCTGGGGACCATTGATTAAAGATTGATGTCCCTCTAATTCTATAGTTGTCCCATGATCATTTTTAGAGACTTGCATTGAACTCTGAAACCAACCACAATAAATGATCTTCAGGAGGGTTGGGGTAAAGAGTATATTCTTAGATTACAACATACATATTAAGCAGTATCCTGAAGTTCTTGCCGGGGATTGGGGCTCTCTGTCTCCTCTTTGAATAGTGAATTTCTGGTGAGTAGGAGATCTGAATCCTTCTGCTGTTTTACAAAAAATCTTAATGTCCATAAAAGCACGGCTCTTGTCTGCTCTGAAGTTTTATGTGAAAGACCCCAACACAGTAAGCTACATATTATGTAATCTGCCTCTTAGGAATGAGGGATGAATTGATCCTTTTGGGATTCAGCTCTCATTCCAAGGTGTCTGAGTATATTAAATTTGAAGTTTATATTACTAAACCATTCCCCTGGATCTTGGGTTCAAACAAACCTTAACAAATTAACATAACTTTTATAAAGTTATGGCTGGAATTCCAGTCCATTGAGTCTATTTTGCTGAGCTGTGGGTTCCCTTAGCGGCCCCATAAATCCAAATACTTGGCTAGATTTCTGGACTCTAATAATAAAATACTAAAATGCAATCCCTCACCTGAAGGGCATACAGTCTGAAGTCAGACATGACTTAAATGGATATAAGAACAAATAATGTTTTAGCAAGGGTTAATTCCCCACTGTCTCTTAAGGCATATACATAACTTTTCTCTTCTTGTAAGCAGTGTGACAGAATTGAGATTTTTAGCATGGATATGAAGAGATGTTGCTGGCTTGGTGTATGTCCCTTCTGCTTGAAACAAAAACACAATCTGGAGATGGGAGTGGAAGCAACTTTTGTCCAAATTTGAGAACAAGTTTGTGTGAGCCACTAGTTTTATTAACTACAAAGGAATGGCAAAGAGACTTTCTGTTATGGTATATAATTTTATTAATCTGTAGTAAAAAATGGAGTAATTTTTTTAAACTTTCCTACTAGTTATAGGACACTGATAGCTTTTGTATAAAAGAGGAAGTGAAGTGTTAAACAACACTAGAGGAGAAAAATGAATGGCTGAAAGGAGACAGGAAATTTAGCATTTAATTGGGGTTTTCACCTTTTTTGGGCTTGGAATAATTATTTCAGTAAGGGGTTTGATTTTTCCCTTCCTCCCCCAATAGTTGTAGTGGTAAAATCCCTAGTATGGACACAGTTGTACCATTAAAGGTGCCTTATGTTGGTACTTCCCTTCCTGTTGGGAAGAGCCATACTAGTATAAGGCACCTTTATAACAGTAGAACTGCATCCACACTAGGACGTATATCTCTAATTATAGCTAAAGCAGTACAACTTCATATATAGACAAGGCTTTAAAACTGTTACAATTTGGGACTAGATTCTTGCTGTATACACAGTGCAGTTTTCAACTTTGTTATTCTTCTACTCCCCCAGTCTATTCCTAAGGAGGGTATAGATTGTATGCTTAGCATTGAAATATGATACGTAGCTTAGTGCTAACTGCTAGTATCTTCTAATGATACAAGTTGTTTGATATCTTGATGCTTTCATAGAGTTGCACGCAAGCTTTTTTAAATTACAAGCTAATTATAGTCCATATATTCGCTACTAAGGACAAAACTAGGTGATAAACTCCTGTCGGGTCGTCTTTGTCTGCTCTACCCTTGCTTTGTGTCATGACAGCATTTTATCTTTATTTACAAATTTTATTAGTAATAACTAGGCATGCGCACCCTTTAAAAGCATATATAATGTAGTGCATGCAGTCTGTTTGTGTGAAATCAGGTGGCTCTTACTAAGACTGAAACTGCCTTGTTTTGAGCTGGTGATGCAAGCTTGGTATCACAATTAAGTGCATCTATTTACACTTTAAAAGTCTTCCATCTGAGGATCTTAAAGTGCTTTACAGGCATTCATAAACCTGTCAACACCACGCTGTGAGGTAAAGGAATATTACAGGTTGGCTGTGGAGGAGACAAACTTACACACAGAGATGAACTGACTTTCTCAAGCTTGTGGCAGAGTAGGGACTGGAACCAAGGGTCTTCAGTTTGGTCCCATTTCCTAACCACTAGTATCCTTGCCCCATTGTAGCATTGAACCAAGTTCCTCCTTGCCCCATTGTAGCATTGAACCAAGTTCCTTCTTTGGGACTTCATCTTGTAAAAGGTAAGCCTTTTATATAGGTAAAATAAAAGGAAATTCTTTAGAGAGCTTGTTTAAAATACTTTTAAGTTTTCCTTGTTGTGGAACTAGAGAGATAAGTATGCATATCTTTCCTATTTTCATAAGATATGGAGGGCAAAATTGATCTGGCTGAGAGCAGGGTTGGGGGCAGATACTATTTAACTTATGGTTGCATTCTTCAGATATCTGTTGTATGTTGGTCAGTTTCTTATCTATAACTTCTCATGTAGAATTGTTTTGGGTCCTTATCATTGCAGTGACTACATGATAAATATAACTGTTGGAGTGATATGAGGAAGGAAGTCAATTGTTTGCTTTAAGTTTCTTTAATTTCTTGTTAGTAGTTTTCTGAGCATTTGCTCTTTTCCTTTCCACTCCCAGCTCATGTAGAGAATGTAATGTTTTATATTTTGAGCCTCTAACTTGTTACATCTAACCCATTAATTTGGGTCTTTAGGATAATAAAGTCAATGGTATTCACTGCCCATGATATCTGAAGATCTCCCTATTTCATTTTAACTGTTCACATGCTACTATTTGCACAAAATTTAGCCTATTCTATGTGAATGGAATTTCTATGGGTCAGTCAGATTTACTGGATTGATATAAGTATTAATAATGTGGATGGTGTATGTAAACTGATGGGGTAGAGGGAAATGCAAATATATGGTCTGGGATCATATCAACAGCTAGATGTGAATTTTAGTTTTGGTCTTGTCTGACTCACTGGTTCTGCACTCTGTTAAAAGGTAGTGTGTGGATTTGTAAGTCATAATTTCTTCTTTGTTTCACATAATTATTTGCTATTGGTGAGCAATTACCAACTGCAGTGATCAGAGTTTTGAGACAGAAAACTGTCACTTTTTTTCCAAGCATAAAACTGAAATTGTGAATTAAAGTATTTCCCAAGGAAAGACCCTGGGGGACAACAGAGTTTGGGTACCTTTTGAGGGGAAGGGAGGATGGTATATTAAAAAGGCCAAAGCGCAAAAAAAAAAAAAAAGTGTTGTAATGACTGCCTGTGAGGAGGCAACTAGTCCTGTTTGGCTTTGAAAATCAGTGTTGCAGTTCTCCATTAGGATTTACATCATCTGCTATAGACCAAGATGGTTGGTGGTTCTGACGTTAACAAATAGACTTTATTTGCCTCTTCACAAATCCCAGTTTTAGCTAATGAAGCATTCTTCCAGATCCCAAACATACACAATTCTTCTCGAAGAACCCACTTCCAAATGGGCCATCTCAAATACTGAGGTCCTTCTTACCCAAGGGGAGTTCATTTCTCCTTCCCCTTATCTGAGTTTTGTTAGATGTTATCTTAAGCAAACCTCTTGACACATTAATTGGGTAGACCTCTTAGCTGATTTTTCCCAAACTAACAGTAACCCTTACCTTTCACCTTGTGGCAACTCTGCAATAAGTTTTTTTATTACAGCAGGAATGTCAGTGACAGCTATAGTTAAAGGCTGCATAACTGTCTTAATTCTAGCCCTATGTTTCAGTTCAGATTTTTCAAGCTTGGTTTCTGCTCAAAGTTCAACATCTCTGAAAGCGAAACAAAAACTTTTCAGTGGCCTTTAAGTACCAGGAGAGGGGAAACATGATTTTCTTATTTAAAAATTGCATCCTACTTTTAAACAGTTCTGCAGCTGAACAGCTGGGGATTGAAAGCTGAAATTTTGTTAGTGAAATATCTTTCACTGACAATTAGTTTGTGCTAGTGAAAATAGTTCTTGATTTAACAGTTGACTCTGTGCAAATGATACATGTGAAGTAAATCTTCTCTTGTCTTGCTCAATTCCTAGAGGGCACAAGCTTAAAAAGCTTAGTGGTACATGCATACACAGTGTATGTGGCTGCATAGAGAAAAATGTAGTAAAAAGTGGACGGGGTGAAAGGCAAGGGCTCTTAAGATGCATGGAACTTAGGGAATGCTGCTTTAAGCCCTTTAAGACTTACAGGAGGGAGTGCCACTGATGTATCTTGGGTGTTTTGCAGCTCATAAGGCTACATTTTAGTCATGGGTATTTTTAATAAAAGTCATGGACTGATCAGGCAGTTAACAAAAATTCATGGTCTGTGACTGTTCCATAACTTTTATTATATATCCCTGACTAAAACTTAGGGGTGGGGGTGGGTGGCCCTGGGAGTGCTATGGGTGCTGGTGGGGAGGGGCAGCCCTGGGGCACCATGGGTACTTGGGGGTGGGCATGCGGGTATTCGGGGGAGGGGGAGGTTGGCGGGCTGGGGCAGCTTCCCTACTTGGCTCTTGGAAAGCAGCGACCTCCAGTTCCTAGCTCCACATGCTGCCTCCACTCCGCCCTAAGTCCCGGTTCTGCAGCTCCTATCAGAGGCAGCAAGTAGAGCTAGGAGCTGAGGGAGGGGAGTTCCTGTTGCCCTTCTGGGGAGCACCCCCACAGGTAAGTAGTGCCCCACACCCCAATCCTCAGCCCGCCCATACCCAAACTCCTGCTGCTGGGGGGCAGAGAGGGGTCAAGACTGTCCCAGCGACTGGCCCCGGGGCTGCCCGAGCTGCTCAGGCAGTTCCTGGGCCAGCTGCACAGGCTGCTCCAGAAGTCACGGAGGTTACAGAAAGTCACAGAATCCGTGACAAACATGGAGCCTTACTCATAGGTCTTGCAGAAGAGGGCCTTCATTCCATTTACCTCCTTAAAGTGTGCGAGTCCAGGTCTTTCAGTGGTGTCTAGACTCATAGCTCCAAGTTATGGAATTCATATGCATTATTGAGAATTCTCCTGGTTGCAAAAGAATTTGCAAGTCTTGGACACTGAAGTTGCTTCCATCTTTAAATAAAAACATTGAAGTTGCATGGCTAAAGGATCAATTTAGGAATTGTAGAGTTAAGGTTGCTCTGTAGCATATGCAAGGTTAAGGGTATGTGCCACATTATACTGAGACTGTATACCTGTAAAAAGAGTTAGCAGACCCTTTATGTGCTGTGGTGGATCTATTTAAAAACTGTAATGAATTTTGAAAGTATCTATTCTAGTGATATTTCGTACACACAACTGAAAATACTGTTTGAACCAGTAATACCTGTAAAACTGGAAAGAACTTTTAGGGTTTTCTCATTGTTACTGGCACCATCCTTGTAATACAGTCTTTCTTCCCTTTAGCCATCCATTATTATGGGGGTCAGCAACCTTCGGCACGTGGCCCATCAGGGTAATCCGCTGGCGGGCCGTGAGACATTTTGTTTACATTGACTGTCCGCAGGCATGGCCCTCTGCTGTTTCCCGCAGCTCCCATTGGCTGGGAACGGCGAACCATGGCCATGGGGGGCCTGCGGACGGTCAACGTAAACAGAATGTCTTGCGGCCCACCAGCAGGTTACCCTGATGGGCCGCGTGCTGAAGGTTGCTGACCCCTGCATTATTTTCACCTTACCCAGGGTAAAGCCTTGGCCAAATTGATCTCAGATCCATTTTTGATCCTCCGCTTGGGAAAGTCAAGACACCATGCTATCTGGGTTCAACTGGAAAGGAGATGTAGCATGCTGGTGGGGCTGTAGTGCCATCAGTTTTGCTGTCTTCTCCAGTGGTTTCAATTGCACGTTGGAGAGAAGGGGGCGACAAAACCCCACAAGAACACCTTTGGTACATGACCAGTTAACCAGTATGTCCTTCAGGATCTCTGCTCAAATGGTTCTGCTCTTGAGCAGTCCACAGTTGTGTTTAAAATTTCATGATCAGCTGTGTCATTGGATTCAAGTAACTAAAAATGTGAGTAACATCTGTGCTCCCAGTTTGCTCTATTTAAACTAGACGCTGATTATAATTAAGGCCTTGTGTACATAGTGGCAAGCTGGGGAATCAGTACAATATTAAAAGTTAAATATTAATCAACTTATTGGACTCTGCTACATTTTCAATCTTCAGAAGGCTGCAAATATTTTGACAACATACAATACAAGTGCATTGAAGGGATTGTGGGGAAGGTGGGGGTTTTGACATCTGGATAAGGGACGGTTAGTGCTCTTGACACACAGGAAATTGTGGGAGGCCACTTGGGACTGTGGAATAAGCTTATTAACTGGCTGTTTCTGGTAAAATGGTTAAGTGACCTAGTTAACAATGTAGTCATTACTTTCCTCATTGTCATGAATAGGGTCAGTGCGTACCTCTCACCTACTTAAGGCTGTCTGCAAATGTGAAGACATTGCACTGGTTGCATTCAGTTCAGATTTAAAAGGCTTTCTTTGGCATCCTAAGGGCTGCAATAATTTGAGACACATTCTATGGCTTTGGAAAACATGGGCCAAATTATGACAAGTATTAAGTGATCTGATTAACTAGCTAAATGTTCTTGTTGCAGGGTTAGTTTGTGAAGTTTGAAACTTCAGCCACACTTACTATAGCAGTTTAATATATTAGTATGCACATTAGTTAACTGTTTGCCCTCTCCCTCAACTCCAAAACAGTTAGAAGGATTTTGCTCATTTTTTCCACACAGTCCCTTTTGGGCATGGCCTAAACATGAAAATGTTTAGCCCAAAATATGGAAGTCCTGGAAAACTATGGACAAACAGGGTTATAATGGAAACAGTTTCACACACTAAACCATAGCATGCATGGTCAGCGCTCATAATTTTAAAGGAATTGTAAAGCATCCCCTGTTAGTAAAACATCGTAACCAAAGTGGACTGATAGGAACATTCTCAAAATTTACAGATAAAGACAAAGGTGGTGGTGGGGTTTTGGCTCAAAAAAGATGAGGTCAGAGGAGGTTTAAAAAACATAGGGCACAGGAATCAAAAGATAATTATGAAATAAAATCTCAAGGTGTCTCTTGAAAGTGAGGAGAGATGGAACTGAGAGAGTGGTCAGGAATGAGTAAATTCAACCCAGTAGGTCTCACCCCAGCAAGTATGACTGCTTCAAATCATCAGGTAGTTGTGAGAACCCTAAATGATGGATTGTATTAGGTAATGGGGTAAAACTCAAGGATGAGTCCCGGGTTTATACATTTAAGTTAGCAGCATTCGTTCAAAAGCCTTTATATAGGAATATTATAAGGGTATAATCTCTGTGTGGACACTTATTTTGGTAAGAATGGTTTTTTGGGTTTTTTTTTTTTTTTTTTGGTTTAGTTTAAACTCCTTCCCAAGTGACATGCGGTAAACTGAGAAAAGGCACTTAGGCACATAACCACCTCCTTCCCCAATATAACTATTGGTTTCATTTCACAGCATAAGCTATTGTGAATAAAACTCTTCTGAATCTTTCAGTTGGCTCTGTGTCGGTTGAATTTCCGCTCCATTAATCAGTGAAGTTCAGGAATCTGCCCATGCAAATGCAGTTGTGGGAGTAGCCCCTTAGTTGATCATGTGTTAATGTTTTGAGGGCTGTTGCAGACATACCTCCAGTACCTTCCCTGTACTGATCTATAAGGCAGCTAGCCTCTGCTGGATCAACTATAAGCCAATTAATGGCAGCTTGAGAGGGCAGACAGGATTAGTTGACGCACACAATTTTAAAATTGCAACTGCATAATAAAACACACACTTAGAACTTCTATCCTCTTATCCTCATTCACATTGTTGTCTTAAAAAGAAAAGGAGTACTTGTGGCACCTTAGAGACTAACCAATTTATTTGAGCATGAGCTTTCGTGAGCTACAGCTCACTTCATCAGATGCATGCCGTAGAAACTGCAGCAGACTTTATATATACACAGAGAATATGAAAAAATACCTCCTCCCACCCCATTGTCCAGCTGGTAATAGCTTATCTAAAGTGATCATCAGGTGGGCCATTTCCAGCACAAATCCAGGTTTTCTCACCCTCCACCCCCCCACACAAATTCACTCTCCTGCTGGTGATAGCCCATTTAAAAATGGATACTCTCATAAAAAAACAACCTTCCACACAAACTTCCTCGTGGCTGGATTTTACTAAAACTAGACAAGCCATTTACAACGCACACTTTGCTTCTCTACAAAAGAAAAAGGACACTAAACTTTCTAAACTACTACATGCCACAAGGGGCCACAGCAATGGTTCCCTCAACCCACCTAGCAATATTGTTAACCTATCCAACTATACTCTCAGCCCAGCAGAAGCAGCTGTTCTATCTCGGGGCCTTTCCTTCTGCCCCTCCACCCCCACGAACATGATACAGTTCTGTGGTGACCTAGAATCCTGTTTTCGACGTCTCCGACTCAAGGAATATTTCCAAAATACCTCTGAACAACATACTAATCCACAGAGACCTCCCTACCAACACTACAGAAAGAGGGATTCTAGGTGGACTCCTCCTGAAGGTCGAAACAGCAGACTGGACTTCTACATAGAGTGCTTCCGCCGACGTGCATGGGCTGAAATTGTGGAAAAGCAGCATCACTTGCCCCATAACCTCAGCCGTGCAGAACACAATGCCATCCACAGCCTCAGAAACAACTCTGACATCATAATCAAAAAGGCTGACAAAGGAGGTGCTGTTGTTATCATGAATAGGTCGGAATATGAACAAGAGGCTGCTCAGCAGCTCTCCAACACGAGTTTCTACAAGCCATTACCCTATGATCCCACTGAGAGTTACCAAAAGCAACTACAGCATTTGCTCAAGAAACTTCCTGAAAAAGCACAAGATCAAATCCACACAGACACACCCCTGGAACCCTGACCTGGGATATTCTATCTACTACCCAAGATCCATAAACCTGGAAATCCTGGGTGCCCCATCATCTCAGGCATTGGCACCCTGACAGCAGGATTGTCTGGCTATGTAGACTCCCTCCTCAGGCCCTACGCTACCAGCACTCCCAGCTACCTTCGAGACACCACTGACTTCCTAAGGAAACTTCAATCCATCGGTGATCTTCCTGATAACACCATCCTGGCCACTATGGATGTAGAAGCCCTCTTCACCAATATTCCACACAAAGATGGACTACAAGCCGTCAGGAACACTATCCCCGATAATGTCACGGCTAACCTGGTGGCTGAACTTTGTGACTTTGTCCTTACCCATAACTATTTCACATTTGGGGACAATGTATACCTTCAGATCAGTGGCACTGCTATGGGTACCCGTATGGCCCCACAGTATGCCAACATTTTTATGGCTGATTTAGAACAACGCTTTCTCAGCTCTCGTCCCCTAAAGCCCCTACTCTACTTGCGCTATATTGATGACATCTTCATCATCTGGACCCATGGAAAAGAAGCCCTTGAGGAATTCCACCATGATTTTCAACAATTTCCATCCCACCACCAACCTCAGCCTGGTCCAGTCCACACAAGAGATCCACTTCCTGGACACTACAGTGCTAATAAACAATGGTCACATAAACACCACCCTATACCGGAAACCTACTGACCGCTATTCCTACCTGCATGCCTCCAGCTTTCACCCTGACCACACCACACGATCCATCGTCTACAGCCAAGCTCTGCGATACAACCGCATTTGCTCCAACCCCTCAGACAGAGACAAACACCTACAAGATCTCTATCAAGCATTCTTATAACTACAATACCCACCTACTGAAGTAAAGAAACAGATTGATAGAGCCAGAAGAGTTCCCAGAAGTCACCTACTACAGGACAGGCCTAACAAAGAAAATAACAGAACGCCACTAGCCGTCACCTTCAGCCCCCAACTAAAACCCCTCCAACGCATTATTAAGGATCTACAACCTATCCTAAAGGATGACCCAACACTCTCACAAATCTTGGGAGACAGGCCAGTCCTTGCCTACAGACAGCCCCGCAACCTGAAGCAAATACTCGCCAACAACCACATACCACACAACAGAACCACTAACCCAGGAACTTATCCTTGCAACAAAGCCCGTTGCCAATTGTGCCCACATATCTATTCAGGGGACACCATCACAGGGCCTAATAACATCAGCCACACTATCAGAGGCTCGTATACCTGCACATCCACCAATGTGATATATGCCATCATGTGCCAGCAATGCCCCTCTGCCATGTACATTGGTCAAACTGGACAGTCTCTACGTAAAAGAATAAATGGACACAAATCAGATGTCAAGAATTATAACATTCATAAACCAGTCGGAGAACACTTCAATCTCTCTGGTCACGCAATCACAGACATGAAGGTCGCTATCTTAAAACAAAAAAACTTCAAATCCAGACTCCAGCGAGAAACTGCTGAATTGGAATTCATTTGCAAATTGGATACTATTAATTTAGGCTTAAATAGAGACTGGGAGTGGCTAAGTCATTATGCAAGGTAGCCTATTTCCTCTTGGTTTTTTCCTACCCCCCAGATGTTCTGGTTTAACTTGGATTTAAACTTGGAGAGTGGTCAGTTTGGATGAGCTATTACCAGCAGGAGAGTGAGTTTGTGTGTGTATGGGGGTGGGGGGATGTGAGAGAACCTGGATTTGTGCTGGAAATGGCCCACCTTAATTATGCACATTGTAGGGAGAATGGTCACTTTGGATGAGCTATTACCAGCAGGATAGTGAGTTTGTGTGTGTGGTTTTTGGGAGGGGGGTGAGGGGGTGAGAGAACCTGGATTTGTGCAGGAAATGGCCCAACTTTATTATCATGCACATTGTGTAAAGAGTTGTCACTTTGGATGGGCTATCACCAGCAGGAGAGTGAATTTGTGTGGAGGGTGAGAAAACCTGGATTTGTGCTGGAAATGGCCCACCTGATGATCACTTTAGATAAGCTATTACCAGCTGGACAATGGGGTGGGAGGAGGTATCTTTTCATATTCTCTGTGTGTATATAAAGTCTGCTGCAGTTTCCACGGCATGCATCTGATGAAGTGAGCTGTAGCTCACGAAAGCTCATGCTCAAATAAATTGGTTAGTCTCTAAGGTGCCACAAGTACTCCTTTTCTTTTTGCGAATACAGACTAACACGGCTATTACTCTGAAAATTGTCTTCTTAGATTTTAAACTCCTTGAAGCAAGAGCAATATGTGTATAACCATTCATCATTCGCACTGGTGTCTCTTTTCTCAGTTAAATCAGGAAAGGAAGGGCTTGCAGAGGGCAAAGACATACTGAAAGTACCCCTTAAAAAGGGCGGCATCAACTCAACAAACTGAGGGGAACAGAACACAGTGGCGCCACACTGTACACCAACCCACAACCCACTTTGAAGAGAACAGATGTGCTCAGATGTGACAGAGAAGTGACAGGAGGAAAGAAAGGGCACAACACTCCAGCCAACAACTATGTCTGCAGGGCACAAATTGGGCTCCTCAGCCACCTAAAAACCCATCAATGAACCCCCTTGGCAGACATCAGCCTCACGTCGAGGGATAGCCAAAGAAGAGAGCATCCAGCACAAGGGGCATGAATTTGGAGGTCTTACTACTACTGTGATATAAATATTTTGCTGAATAAACAATCCATGATGATCAGTTGCTGCATGATCTGACAAGATAAAACATCTAACTGAGCTTAATCTAAAACTTGAAGCGGGATCAGCATAGCAAAGGCTTGCTCCTCTCCACATGAGAAGTGACAGGACAAGCTTGGCTGCTGGACATTAGCCATGTTAGTTGCATGGGTTCCTTGATTCATACCTCAGGAAGATTGAGGTATGCCAGCTGCCTGCAGGTTGGGTCTCTGAATTAGAGCCATAGAGAAGGCAGAACTTTTTTTACCTTGGCAGTATTCCAGCAGTGACTTATGAATATTTATTTTGTTCTGGAATAGTATATCATTAAAGGGGATAGAGTTCAGTGGTTAAAACGGAGTAGGAATTGTGACTGCTGACTTCTGGTCCAAGTTCTGCCACACTTTGTCTGATCCTGGGCAGATCATTATGCCTACTGTTACCTGAATTCACCTGCCTGCAGTTTGGAGCTAGACTTCTTCCGCTTTACATTTAAGGTTCAGAATGTTCTTGTGTGGTAGGGGTATTGCCAAGTCATTTGAGATCATCTGATTAAAGTGCAAAATATCAACAGGAACATTGATGAAAATATTTTTCTGTGCCTTGTGTTAAGCTTCCTTGTTTATGGCTTCCATGATAGTTCTGGAAAGACTTTTAATGGTAGTATTATTAACGAATAACTCATCAGAATTTGAAGGACAATCAAGCACTTTCAAAAAAAATCAGATTTATTTTTGTTTATAAAGAATCTCATCAGTACTGCACCCTTGGATGTGCTGTAAAACTTCTAAAAAAGTTTTGTGTAGACACACTAGCTTTAAATTCCAGTAACAACATTGTAACTGCAGAACTAGGTGACAAAACTTGGTGGCATGATTTTTTCTTTTTTTTTTTTTTTTTGCTCATTTTTGATGGCTTTCAGAACTTCAAGATTCTGTAAAGCTCTTTGGAATACTTAAAGTATGAAAGATAGGACATAATCCTTTAATTAAGGATTTCTTATACACCGTTCAGGATTTGTTTTTCTCAATAGTGGGTTTTGTGTGATGTGGCCACTTGTTCTGAAGGAAATAGAGCGCTAACTTGCTTCAGATTGATTGATTACCATATGGTAGCTTTGGTGATCTATCCACTTACTGCCAACCGGAGCTAGAATTGAAACAAATGATTGAAAGTCCATGTCTCATTTTTAATTCCCCCTACTCAACTAATTCCCTGCAAAGTGCAGTGGACTAGGACAAATATGGTACTCAAAATAATTTTTCCATGTATTATGTTGGTCATGAAAGCCTGGAGGTAGGCTACTAAAATTTGTACTTCAGCCCATTGTGCTAAAATTCTAATAATCAGGGATCTGCTACCTATACCATCATCCTCAATATGCTGTGGAGGCTAAGAAATGTGCCTCTTGTCACTTATTAAAGGAGCAAATCAATTGGAATAATGTTTTGATATGTAGAAAACAATAGCGGTGACATTCCAAAAAAAATTCAATGTAAACCAGAGTAACTTCTTATGAGAACTGTTATTGGGATGACTCATGCCTTGTGTTTCAAATCCTGTCCCCTCCCTATGGTTCTGGCAGTAATCTGTCAGTTGATAATGGTGGCGTGCATAGCCTCTAGGAACTCTGTATATGCATCTGTTTTTATCTAATTTATATAAAAACACAATTGATCTGGTTGTAAACATAGTTGGCCTATGTTTATCATGTGACTGCTACTTCCATAGCCTTCTTTCCATACTCATTGTCATCTTAAATTGTGAGCTCTCTGGAATAGGGACTGTTTTGTCTTTCTCTGTATAGTTCAATTGGACTGTAGTTCTGACGGGCTTTTAGATATGAGTGTAAAACAGAAGGGACTAGATGCCAGAATAAGTTTATATTCACCCAGATTTTTTTTAATACATTGTCGTGTTGGAGGGAATGATACGTTTTTATAAATATCCTGTTGATGCTCCCGCAGTCCCTTTTTGCTAGCAATATTGACTTGTCTTTGACATAGACTTCAGGTTGAGAAACCATTATCCAACTTAATCATGTAAAAATGATTACTCAGGAAAATATTAAATAAAAATTTTAAAGCCAAGATGAAAAATAGGATTATTCATTCCTCTTTGCTCATTTTGTTTGACTTAAAGGTCCTGTCAGCTCTTTTTCATAGTATTTAAACTATTGTTTTCAACTGTTTTTAGACTTCAGAGGGATTCTGTGTTTAAAAAAGTTGTTCTTTTAAATGTGAAAGCACAATGCTTAGTTACAGTAAAACTATTCATGCGTGAAGAATTGCTTGTGTGACTCTTACACATGTTCAGTTTTTTTAGGAGAAGATTAGAAATAAACTCTGTAAATAGTTAACAAAGCTTGCAAAAAAAAGTCTGTCTGAGCTAACAAGTGGTCATCCTCTAAATATTGCTTATTCTCCTGCAAGTGGACCCTTTTTTCTTTGGATGTCTCTAAGCAGGGTCCCCTAGAAAAGGTGGTTCTCAAGCTTTTTTTCATTTGTGGACCCCTTTGGAAATTTCAAATGGAAGTGCAGATCCCTTTGGAAATCTATTTGTCTGTGTATATATAGTTGAATTCTGTTCAGTTTTCAGTTTGTCTTTCGCGGACCTCTTAGACATAGTCCGTGGACCCCTATGGGTCCGCAGACCACAGGTTGAGAACCACTGCCTTAGATTAACAGTGGGGACAGTGACTCCATTTATAAAATGATCAGTTGGTGGAAATAATGTCCCAATTTAAACATGAAGATAAAGTCCTGCTGTTTTGGAAAACTCCATGTACCATGCGAGCACATCCCATGGCTGTTAGCGTCCATAAACCTGTCTCTCTGGTTGACTAGGGCCTGCATAATGATGGAGTAGTGACCTTTTCGGTGTATGTGCCCATATTTTACCCACCACAAGGAGCACATGAGTCCCATCGATGGCCCTGGTGCAGTTTGGACAGCCTGTATTCTTAAAACTAGCAGTTATTTCAGGGCCATGATTAATGCACACCACCTTTTGGGTGAAGAAATCAGGACTGAGATTTAAAAACCTTATTACCACAATCTCAACAGTGGACTTACAACACCAAATTGGTTCGTTACAGACTTGTAATAGTCTGGGGTAGACAGCTTCTGTGTGGCTGTGGCAATTTGCTTCTGGATCGATACACCCTCCCTCATGCATATGTCGTGATGCTGGAGGATTTGGACAAGCTACTCAAAGCTCCAGGAACATCTGCTGCTTTGTGCAAAAGTTCTGGAGCCACAGTTGCATATCCCAAGTCTGCATGATGTGATCCCACCAGTTTATGCTCATGACCCTCATCCAAAAGCACTGGTATATCTATGGGGTATCTGCAGCTACGGCAACAGGCAGGAGGAGCATCAAACGGATGGCATCTGCCAGGTCTCTACAACCTTGTGAGAGGTGTCTTCGACCGTACAAAAACCATTGCTAACACGTGCACCAGTGTCTTAAGGATGCTGTGCCTGACTCCTGAAATAGCATTGAAACGTGAGCTCCACAGGTTCTTCCATTAGGTTCTTGCTAATTCTGATTCTGGGAGTGTGAGGACCCAGAAATGACCCTGCTAGATGTGTTCGTGATCTAAGGCAAGTGCCACGGTACACTCTAAATGATGGCCTAGAGCAGGTATAGCTGACGAGTGATAAGAACCCTTGTATATGATCCCAAAAGCAGAAGGTCTGACTCGGATCTGCATAGTGCAGTATGTGCATAGCAGCACAGTTAGGAGAAGCAGGTTCAACAATTGAAAACCCAGGTTTACAATGCAGTTTGGACACTGAAGCGCAGGCTTGGAAACATCAAATCCACAAGCACAGGTCCTACAGATCTGTGTTTACAGTGCAGGCAAACTCTGAGTTGCCTGATATTGCTCCATGGATTATTTCTTGTTAATTCTTCTTAGTATCTCCATGTGACAGTTGGGGCCTACTGTGGGTCTTATTGACTGTGGGGAAGACCAACTTTTAGCCATCACCATTTTTCTATTAGATGTCACATTCTCCAATGTCTGTGCAGTCAAGGACTTGTAGGTTATTTGTTTAAACTGCTCTGGTGGGAGGTATATGTTGGAAGAATTAGGACAGTCTTTTGGAAGGCACAATGAGAAATCTAGAATCAAAGCTATACCATGGGGCTAGAGAAGGCTTCTGAAATATGGTGTGCCAAGGGCTCAAACCTGATCTTAAATATGCATGTTTGTATACCTTTTTATTGTATAAAAAGTGCTAGCTTTAGAGAGCCAAAGTATCGGTTTGGCATGAAATGAAAAACTCTTAACTTTGTATTATGGTTGCTTGTGAATCACTACAGTTTGTTTAAAATCAGAAGCTCAGCCTGCTTGTAATACTACCAGTAGTTTCTGTTTCATATACTGCATGAACTGTCCTAACTTTTGTTTTTGGAGTAGTAGTTCATAAGTATAGGATGACTGATCACTTTATTAGTGTAGGTGAGGTATTAAAAGATATGAAAAAATATATCAAAATTGACACACTACAGTGTAACAGTGATGGGAGGCCATACAAGTATTGAGGGAGAACTTCCTTGCTTTTTTTCCCCTTAATTTGTCCTTCTAAGCTTGTATTTTTTTTGCATGAGACTCAAAGTGATGGTTTTCCATATATTCTACAATATTAATATTAAGAGCTAAAGACCACTGTCCTCTGGTTCAGATTCACGATATGGCTGGCCTTAAAACTAATTAAGAATGTTTTCCTGATTCTAAATATTTTGTATTAAATCTCTTTTGTTCCTGAGAAACTAAAATAAACTGAAGAGTTGTTCCTGTTAAATGGTGTTAATAAGCTCTCAATCTGT
Organism: Lepidochelys kempii; assembly: GCF_965140285.1. Taxonomy (NCBI): domain Eukaryota; kingdom Metazoa; phylum Chordata; order Testudines; family Cheloniidae; genus Lepidochelys; species Lepidochelys kempii. The sequence goes on from NC_136380.1 coordinate 15,020,809, forward strand.
GTCTCGGACAGGGCATAGGGGTATATGAAATAGGTTGAGCGGAAGAGGAACCACAACGTAAATCCAGTCAAGAGGAATATTTGTATCTAAATAATGAACTACCAGTAAACAGACTTTTTTGAAATATAGAAGGGATCCAGTGAAAACTTTTACAAGGGTTAAGGATCAAGCAGCAGCTGCTTAGAGCTGTACACTTAAAATCGGGCCATGAAGTGTTTAACTACGTGACGTATGTGTTTTTTTTACAAACAAAAATTTATCTACTTGGTTAAAATGACTGCTTCTGGGGAAAAGGTTTTTTGACTTGAGTGTGACTGGAGACTGTGTAAAATTTTGTACATTGTGATAAAAATGGCTGTGCTAAAAGTCTGACCTTTGTGAGCTTAGCGTGTTGTGAAACTGAGAAGCTTGGTCACAACTGTGAACCATGCTCAGACTTGAAAGGAAACTATCGGATAACCTTGGCCCAAAATCTAGGATTAAGACACAAATTTTGTTGGAACCCGATATAGTACAGTATTGAAATAGTTCAATGAAATCATTTAAAAAAAAAATCAAGTGTGTTTACTTTAGCTTGGAGGTAACATTTTCTGGAGTACTTGAACCACAAACAACATATTGTGCTAGTCAGAGAAACACACTGAAAATGACCATAAGTGATGCAATCTGTCATTTCATTCAGTATGGACAATGGTTAGTCATTTCCTCTTAGCTTGGACAAAATCAACAAATGCTGAAAAGTAAACTTTATTTTTCATATAAAAAGTTTAGCCAATCCAATGAGAGATTTCTTGAGCCTGTTTCACTAATTACACTAATTCATCATTACAGGGAAATCTGTCTTCCTAGAATGGGATTAATGTCTTTTGTTAAAGAATATGGCAATATAGCTTTCACAGTGCAGTTCTGGTTTCCTCATCTCAAAAAAGGAATATTAGAATTGGACGAAGTACAGAGATGGGCAACAAAGATATTTAGGGATATAGAACAGCTTCCATATGAGAGACACAAAGACTGGGAATGTTCACACTGAAAAAGATGACTGAGGGGAGATGGCTAAGGTCTAAAATGTCATGAATGGTGTGGAGAAAGTGAATAAGGAAGTGTTGTTTACCCCTTCACATAACACAAGAACCAGGTGTCATCCAATTAAATTAGTAGATAGCAGGTCTAAAACATAAGGAAGTACTTCTTCCCACAATGCAGTCAATCTGTGGAACTCATTGGGGATGTGCTGAAGGCCAAAAGTATAACTAAATTCAAAAAAGAATTAGGTAAATTCATGGAGGATAGGTCCATCAATGGCTATTAGCCAAGTCTGTCAGGGTCAGCAACCCCATGCTCTGGGTGTCCCTAAACCACTGATTGTCATAAGCTGGGACTGGATGGCAGGATGGATCACTCAATAATTGCCATGCTCTGTTCATTCCCCCTGAGGCATTTGGCACCAGCCACTGTTGGAAGACAGGATGTTGGGATAGATGGACCTTTGGTCTGACCCAGTATGGCTGTTCTTATGTTTTTATGAATTGGGCAGCTTTTTTAACCAACCACTTGTCTCTAGTTTGGCAATGAACTTGGTAGAAAAACCTATTTAGAATAGAGGTGGTGCACCAGAGCAGAACTAAGAACAGATTGACTTCTCAGGCAGTCATGGTGCTTGTTTACTCTGAGCATTTAGAGGCTGCTAGTTACTGTTCGTTCCATCTAGCCAATCTATACCTGCTATTTTGTACATTTGTCTTCATAGCTAGTTGAACTGGTTTTTCTAGCAAAATGGAGTCCTTTTTTTTTAGAATACTTTTTTTGATGTCTAAACAGGCCCATATTATCAGCTTTCTCCTAGAATAAAGCAGCTATCCACAAACAAAAAATCGTAAATTGAATGTACAGTTTTAACTCCTGCTCCTCAATGTCCTTTTTTTATATTTTTAGCGGCGGCTTCGTCACCTTCGGAATATTGCTGCACGTAACATTGTTAATAGAAATGGTTATCGCCTTCTGGATACCTACTTCACTCTTCACTTGTGTGATAACACTAAGATATGTAAAGGTAAGGGCCTATTGTCAACATTTGTCACGTAATTCCATCTTCCTATACAAACTACACTGATGGCCTTGTTCAATTTTTTTGAAGTTCATTCTGTCTTGAATTTGTTTTGTTTCCTGGTGACGTGGCACCATTAAAATTCATTTGTGTTTTCAGATGAGCTAAAGATAAACAATGAAAGCTTTTGCGTTTTCTTCATTTTTCACCAGCAGATAGACCCAACTATCAGTCTTGCAGCTGTCAAGCTGAGTGAGTTGTATGCTTAGATTACACCAGTACCACTAGTTGGGCTGCTAGCAAAATAGGTACTCTTATATATAAAGCAGCTCGTACCTGCACAATGGAGCACTGCCTCTCTAAATTTGTTCAGATTAGGGCTTCAAGGGTTGGTCTTTTCTAATGACTCTGTGCAGCTGATGTGCCCCGCACTATTTGCCTCGTGCATTGATTGCCTGCTGCTGATCTTTCAGCTGCCTGACTCAGTCAAGCTGAACAAGTTCTTGAACAAACATTCCATTTCTCCTACATCTGACCTAGCAGCTACTGCATCCCAGGAACAGGCACAATCTATCTTAAATTCTTCTAAGATGCTTATCACCATGGTAACTAAGCTCTAGACAACAGTATTGTGGAATACTGAGTCCCTAAATGGCAATGTATGCTTAGTCTTGCCTGTTTTTGGTGAGCATGTTTGGGTGTTGGGTTTTTTCTCCCATCTGTTGGTCCTTGCCTTCTACTTCAAGCTACAGGTGGAGAGATTGGATGACAGTGTCATTAGTGAGGGGAAAAAACTGGTCTTTAGATCTTGAACATTGGCAAGCTGTCTTTGATCTCTTGAGGTAGAGTTTGATTCAGTTTTTACGAGAACTAATGCATCAGTTACCTTTGCATAGAATATACTTCTAGGACTTGTTTTACAAAACAGTTCCCATTTAAAAAATAAGTATTTGTACTGTAGCATAAAATATTGATATGGGCTGAATTTCTCTACTCACTTAATTCTTTTCCCTCCTAGAATTTTATAGGAGTGAAGTTATCAAGAACTCCCTGGTAAGTTGATTTAATATTGGTGATCTTGTATAGAAACCCTCGTGCTTCACTTTTATCTCTTAATGTGTAGGCTTACTTAATACTGAAATGTTTCAGAGTAACAGCCGTGTTAGTCTGTATTCGCAAAAAGAAAAGGAGTACTTGTGGCACCTTAGAGACTAACCAGTTTATTTGTACAGCTCACGAAAGCTTATGCTCAAATAAATTGGTTAGTCTCTAAGGTGCCACAAGTACTCCTTTTCTTTTTGTTAATACTGAAATATTGCACTTAGCTCGTAGTAAAACATCTGAAACCGTCTTTTCTTCCATTTTCCAGACTCGATGACTAAACTAGTATAGCTGGATCTTATTGTCCACTCCCGAAGGTTCATGTCCTTATGGGGTAAAAGTGGCAATGTTTTGGATTAATGACAATCTGAGTCTCCTTGAGGGAGAGGTTATCAACTTAATGTCATGTAAATCTGAATTCTCCAACTACTGTTGTAACTACTGTTCAAAGTATCACCTACAGTTACTAACTGGAAGGTCTCTTTTGTTCGTTGTGCATTTAACAATATCGTGTATAGTCAGTTTAATCATTGCATGTGTTGGCAACAGAGGAAAGCAACATTTCAAAACAACAAAACCCCAGAACATGACAAATGCATTTGTAAATCCACAGAAACTGATAAAAGGGATTTGGGGCAGGTGTAGTATATAAAACTACTACTAACTCACTTCTTAAAACTGTTTCAAGTTGTACCTTTAAGGTCTAATATTGCAGCTGACACTCTTGGGTGGGAGAAACCTAGCAGCTGAACAAAACAGACTGGAGAAGGGTGAGGTCATCTTTGAAGACACAACTTGAACCTCAAACAGGAGTTGTGGTTATGGTAGAGGGAGGGAGTCAAGGAAATCTTGCTGCTTGTGAATCTAGGCAAAGAACTTTTTTTGCCTTTCCATTTGATTTGGCGCTTTGCTGCTCTCAATAACATGTTTTGGGTAAACTTTTTTCTTATGTAGTTTTAATTAAATAAAATTACATTTTATTTAAGGTAGTTTTAATTTAAAAAAAGGTAGTTTTAATTAAATAAAAAATGTTTGTGCATTTTTAATTGAATTTCCATCCAAACAGAGCTTGATATCATTGCAAGCAAAAAATTACCAATCTAGTAAATAGAAAATGGTGACTGATGCATTTATTTATTTTTTAACATTTGTTATGTTAAGAAATCTAAGTTATGCGATATAATTTTTGAAAATTATGTTGAGATGTATCCTCCTGGATAGCAAAACCCACCAAATTTAGTGTAAAGGTTATATTTAGTTGCAAAACAACATGTTTTAATGGCTACTAACAAATGAGAATCAACATTTCTTAAGAAAATAACAAGTACAAATGCAAAACATGATTAAAAAAGTGATATAAATCACCATTTTAATCACGATTAAATCAGCAGGCAGGGAGCCTTAATCTAAATCATTAATTTTAATCTAAATCGATCCAGCCTATTCCACACCCCAACACTACCCTTCCCAGCATCAATGGAGAGAAGGAGAGCTTCTCACAAGAAAATTGTTTCTAGCCCTGGTACCTGGGTAATGGGGACATCTCTCATATCAGCCTCAGAGTAGTGTGGGGTTTTTTGCAGTTCGAGTCCTGAAGTCCTTAGTACTGAAGGTTTTGTTATACTCTAGCACTGAGATAGCTCTACCATTACTAGTAATGCTGGCAACATTAAAAAGACCAACACTAGACTGCCCTATCACGTCACAGTAGCAAAGAAGGTGCTCTGTGTGTACTCTACTAACACTTCTACTGGTGCTAGCAACAACATAACTGCACTGGTTAGAGAGTGGAGATAAAAACCAGATAGATGCGGCTGGTGGCTTGGCACCTATTTTCTTATTGCTTCCAAATATAGATGGTTCTTGTGGGTCTTGCTAATTATATCCTTTGGTCACGCTGGTATTGCTATCTGACTACTACTAAAGTGTTAAAGCTCTAAGAAAATAGTGCACCTGAAATGTAACTGTGTGGATAAGCATGGTGCTGCCTATCTAGTCTATGCAGCTATGGAGTATCAACTTTAAGTGTGATGTGTCCAGTCCTACTAATCAGCGTCCAAGTGTGTGAGCTAGAGGCCTCAGATGCACTTCTGGTAGCTGTATCTCAGAATATGAAGGAGATTCTTCTCTTCATCCTTCCCCTCTCCCTCAAAAGATGATCCTTGACCCAAAGGTTGGTGAGGAGTAATGCTGTGAAGTATTGCTTCCTCTGTTAGGAGGGCTTCCTTGAATACTTGTCTGTTCTTCCTTGTACTAAGCATGAGGTACAAGGAGAAGGGGAGGAAATAAACTTATTCCCACTTATCAGCAGGTCACAATTCTATGCAATGTTTAGAACTGGCTTCTCTTGGACAAGTGATTGTCCCACTCTCCCTCTGTTTGGGGTATCTTGGTTATGATTTCCCAGAATGAGTCTCGTAAAGGAAAGCATGTCACACTTCAATAGCTTTGGGAAAGAAAATATCAAATTCTTGTGCTCATTCCAAGTCCTCTTCAAATGTGTGGCAATCTCTCGAAGCTGAGTTACTGAATAGCAGTAACAATTCAACAAATTACCAATATAAAACATTGCTCAAAAATATTAATTGATAGAACTAAACAAAACACTCTAGGCTAATTCACTTTCATGTGTACATCTTTTTTCACTCTGTTCCCATGTTAAAAGCTTTGCAAAATTTATTCTGTTTAAAAGCTGAAAAGGGTAAATCTGACTCTGTAAATTATTTAGCAGATGGCTACAGTACTAGCCTGACTCAGTTCTCACTTTCTGGAAGAGCTATTTGCAGTGGTGGTACATACAGTGGTAGGTATTGTTCGTATTGCATGAACCCTACAATCAAATGTTTTTAATGGGAAACTGTCATGATGTCTAGACTCAAAACGTGACCTCCTTTTTCAGACAGCTGTCAGCACAGTCCATAAACTATTGTTTTCCCCTCTTCTAGATGTCACAAAACACACAAGTTTAATTATTATTCTCCTTCCTCCCTTGCCTTTAAAGCCAACTTACATATAAAAACCAGCAGCCTAATACTTACAACTAATGCCACAGATGCCAATATGAATAGGAGGGAAGAATGTAGGTTAATAAATTCCAGTTAGGCTTTAACTGAGTTCAAAATAACTTTGAAAACCTAGTTATCTTGACGTTGATGGAAAAAAACCAATAAATTCTAAAAATCTGAGCTATAAAGCTTCTGAATGGAGTTTCCTAGTACTGCTGGCAAACTGTATTGGAAGGACTAGAGCTGTTGCAAATTTTTATATAACATTCTTGTTGTATAGGTGGTAATTAGGGAATATCTGTGTTGTGTGGAAATATGGTCCCTACTTTCAAGAACTTACAGTTTAAAAAACTTAGGTCCTAGAAACTGAGAATTAAAATTGTGTTATGTGCTAACAGTCTGTAGATGGCTTCAGTGTAGCCTAAAGCTTACAAACAAGTATCTGATCCTGCAATCCTTCCTCTTGCAAATATTCTGTACTCAATGAGTACTTCTGTTGATTTCAGTGGTACTTACCTATGGGCTACAGGACTCAGCCCTCAGAGGCTGAAAATGCTGGTGGTTAGACAAGTTTCAGATATTTTCCAAAGAGATGTAAGTCTCTCTTATAGAGTATTAGGGAAAACATAGGTGTTGAAGTAGCATAAGTCAGATTTCTTATCTGTGCACCACTTCGCTGCTAAGTCCAAAGATCTGTTACCTTCCTGGAAGTTTAAATTCAATCTGTGTGCTGAAGTTGGACTTTAGCATATGAGGGTTTGGTAGCAAACTGGGGGAGCTATCTAGCAGGGTTTGAAGACCTTCTGAAGTCAGGAGACCTTGAGCACATATTTGAAGATCTGCTGATTTGACCCACCTCCCCCAATTGTCCAAACCTGTTGAGTTTTCCCTGGGACCTTTTTTATAACTAGAATTCTGCTGTATTTAGTCTGAAATGGAAACTTAATTATGAAGTGGGGATCTATCCAAAGAGAAACAAGGTTAAATGATGCAATCCCTACTAACAGTGCTGCAAATCTTAAAGTAGCACATTTTAGTAAGTTTCCGTATAACTGCCAAGTACTCTACCAGTATTTAATTTCCTGTTATGATGGTAGCCAGCAATAGCTATATAAATAGCTCTTTCTTGCTAGGAAAAATTCAAGAGGTGAGTAAGGGGACAGGGACTTCTGTAAAACTTACAGAAGGAAATAGATACCCTTTGGAGTCTTCTCACTCTGACCTATTAATCGCTAGTATGCATGTTTAAGCTTGCAGCATGTTATGACTATTTTTCATAATTTCTTAACTATAGTGGTACTATGATTTATTCAAAATTCTTGACACTTGAAACCTTCTCTAGATTTAGAGAAATTAGTCCAGCAGGATTTTAAGTCTGTTTTTTGTCAAATGCTAAGGTCTGGACTTTTCTGGCTGGCTCTCCAAATCTCTAGAATGAAGAGAGCTCCTCAGAAGGTAGGAGCACTCAGGGCTTGGTGTCAGCAATGCAGAACTTGAGGGGTGAAGAGGAATAGGAACAAACCCCCATTAATAGTTAAACCAAATTCAGTTAATGAGAAGTAAATTGGTGTTAATATAAACTACAGCTCTTTTTTAGAAGCCAAATGTTAAAACAGTGTGGAATATGATCTTCACGCTACTCCCATTTTCTAAAAATACTAGTATCTGTATTTCTTGAAAAAGCGCCTGTTGTGGCAAAAGGCAATTAATGAAGTAATTTCCTGGCGTCTCATAATGGAAGGAAGTAGTAGTTGGTCTGAAAGCCTGCAGGCTTTTGCAGCAGCAGATGGAAATGGGAGCCAAACTAGGAATCTTGATCTGGAAAATTGTGAATAATGAAGGAACAGAGTCTCGGATGGCTTGAGCCTTCTCATGTGTAACTTTGTAGAACGTTGCAGGGTGTTACTTCAGTTCTTGCAGTCTGGAAGTTTGACATAAATACTTGGCCTCTTTAAATTTAAACACACTGTATGTTAAACTGAAATAACACCAAAGAATGTTGTTGTTCCTACATCTTTATTGTACTTATCAACAGAATCCAACATGGAGGAGTCTTGATTTTGGAATAATGCCTGATCGCCTCGATACATCTGTGTCATGTTTTTTGGTGAGGATCTGGGGTGGCAAGAAAGAGCTCTATCAGCTGTTGATCGAATGGAAAGTCAATCTAGATGGACTAAAATACTTGGGTCAGCAGGTAAAATAAAAGCATATTTCCTCAATTTGTGGATTAAGTAGCTAAGTCTTTTTCTTAGAGTTGTAAGATCAAGGCTACAAACAGACTGAAAGTAGGAAAATGATAAAATGTAATAAACATCTTAATTATGGAATTAAACTAATTAAAAAGGGACTGCTAATATGGGTAGCTCTACCCATTGCAAAGATCTTTAAATAATCTGGATGGGCATGATGATATATTAAAGTTATGTTCTGAAATTTCTTGGATTAAAGTTGCTTTAGCTACTTGAGCTTTTTAATCACAATTGTAGCCCCAAGTGAGAAACAGTGTATCACGTCATTACTCTGTATGTGATCACAGTTTATTTTCTTTAGCTTTTCTAATTGGACTGTGCTAATGCTACTAGAATGCCAACAGTGCCCTTGGCATAAAACAGTCTTCAATCCAATTACAGATTAAGAAACCAAGAGGATAGTGTTAACCTTGGAACCTTTCCCCCATTCTTCTCTAGTCCTGGGAAATCACTTGTCTGACATGGGTTTAGTACAGCAGTTCTCAAACTATGGGTCGGGATCCCAAAGGTGGGTCAGGACCCCATTTTAATGGGGTTGCCAGGGCTGGCATTACACTTGCTGGGGGCTGGCCCCAAACCCAAGCCCCACCGCCCGGATCTGAAGAGCCCCAGGTGCTGGGGCTCAGGTTACAGGCCCCCCCGCCTGGGACTTAAGCTCTTGGGCTCGGGCTTTGGCCCCCTGACGCAGGGCGGTGGGGCTCGGGCTTTGGCCCCCCTCCTGGGGTCATTTAGTAATTTTTCTTGTCAGAAGGGGGTCACGCTGCAATGAAGTTTGAGAACCCCTGGTTAGTATTTATGGGTCTTATGGAACAAGTGGAATCTTTGGTTATGATTTTACATAAATGCGAGTCATTAACATTAGTTTTAACATATTTTCTTTAAACTTCTAACTGAAGTAAAAGGGAGATACGTAGAGAGCCGTAACTCATGAAACAAATGCAAGGTGTCTGTTTGTCGTAATTACAGTAGGTTGACACGCTTTGTTTTAAATAAAGTTTCTTAGACAAGTGTCCTGCCCTGGTCTCTCTTGCTGTTTGAGTTCACTGTTCTAAAATGAATCCACAGCTTTAAAAGATGGAAATGCTTTGAAATGTCAATTATTTATAAAATAGGCTTGTAATGAAAAAGCATTTGTTGGATCCAATACTTGCTGTGCAGAACATGAATTGCAGTGTTCTGTTTCATTTTATTGCACCAAGGAAATAGGCCCCTAGAGACTATTCTCTAACACTATCTTTTTCATTTAGAAGTAACCTTGTCCCCTCAGCTAACGCACTTAATGTAGGACCAGTTTTGTGTTCAGACATAAACAAAAAAAAGATCTAACTGTGCATTATCTGCTGAAAATTGGCTCCTTTATAACTGAGCTGTCTGAATGAGCTATTTCCTTGTTTGTTTTTTATTATTTTTGATCTTCCTACTATTGCTCTACTTCTGGCTCTAGGAAAGAGGAAGACTTGTTTATCTGATACTGTAAGTAGTTGTAGGTGCTATGTAGTGGTTAAGGCAAATATTAAATTTTTATTTTGCATCTTGGAAGATGGACATATATCACTGAGCATATCGGCCATTTCCTGTTTAAAGGTGTGAGAGTCAAGTGTTTTCTCTACAGTAATAGTTCAGTTCCTCATTGACAAGGTTCACATGCTTTAGCACTAGAGGGAAGATCTGAAAAGGTGAGTCATAAAATTAGCAATTAATATTAAGCTTGATTTCACATAAACTAAGTTGACCCTAATGTCATTGGTGTGTGTTTTTTACAGATACATGCTCGAAACCCAAATGAAATAATTTTTGGGTTGAATGATGGCTATTATGGAGCTTCATTTGAACAGAAGGTACGAATACCTAATATTTATGCAAATTATGTAGTAATGATAGTCACAGGCTGTAATTTAAATTCTGTTGGCATAGACCAGCATTTTCAAGGTTGGATGCCTACTGTAAGCACCTAAATAACTGGATGTTGTGGGTGCTCAGCATCTCTTAAAAAATTGGGCCACTTAAATGGCCTCACTTTCAAGGGTGCTGAACCTGTCCCACTTTTGTCTAGGTGTCTAACTTTAGGCACCCAAGCTTCCAAATTTTAGGCAGTTCTTACTGTCCTCTTCATTTAACCTCTGTCTCTGAGGCTCCATGTTGCAGTTTCCATCTTTGCTTTCCCAGTAAGTTTAATGGAACTAGTTGTAGCCAGTCACTGGCTAGTCAATGACTAGAAGGGTCACTGTTCAATGAAACAAGTTACCTCTTTCTCTCTACAAAAGCAGAGTGCTGCAGATAGCGCACTCCTAATTCTTGCCATCTTGGATAACCGGAGGAGTAGTAACCTCGTGAACCTTGTAACTGATACTTGCAATCCCCCATGACCCAAGCCCAACCCCAGATGTACAGTACCTTCCCTCTTAACTTGTGTAAATTTTATTAAAGTTAATGTTTAAAATCAAATTTTTAAAACTGAACTTTGGTTATCTTAATGGCTGTGCAGAGCACAAATGCTAGATTTAATGAGATTTCATGCAGTTACACAATGTTAAATGCTTACTTTTAAAATTGGTAGGCCCAGCATTTGATCTACATATTTAAAAATTTTTTTTTCCAGAGTCTCTGTAATGTGTTATTTAGCTGCCCAAAAATGCTTGTTTTCATCTTTGAATACTATGGTTTTTAATCAGTCAGCACTCGTGACCACTGACTGACCAATCAGTCAGCACCAACGGTGCACACATGTGAGAAACAAACTTTGTAAAAAGCTTGAAAATGAAATCTGCTTCAAGTGGCCAGTAATCATGAAGGATTACTTTAGATTTAAAATACCTTGAGTGGTTGTATATTTCAAAACACTTAATGACCAGACACACTAATGCTAAAATTAAATCCCCCATCTTCCAGTCATTTACATTAAGCGCTGTAGCTCTTTCACCCCCTTCTTTGAATGATTTCCTCTCTTTCATGTCTCCTAATTTTAATCCTCTAATTTTTTTTCTAGCTAATACAAGGCAAGCAGAATAGATAGCATTTTGACTCTGACCACACTATAGTTGAAGCTGTGTTAGCAAAAGACATGTATGAATGTGACTATTGCATTTTCTAAGCACTGACGGGGTACAAGAGCCATACCTTGCAAATGAAACACAGCTTGCCCCAAAGAGCTTGCAACCAAAACACATCATTGTATGCAGGTGGCTCTGGGAAGCCAACAGAAGTAAATGGCTTTTCGAAATACGGCTATTGACTTGCTGCTTGTGATTATTTCAGAGATGAGACTTCGTGAGGAATATGAATAAAGGCTAGTGTCTTTAAGGTCTAGAATCTGGCTGACTATTCCATGCTTTGGCGAAGCCTCAAAAATGGCATAGAGATGACTCTGAGAAGCAAACAAGTGGGGCATACAGGCTGTTAGAGGGGCCTAATGTGCATTTGCAAACATGGTGGTGGTTTCACTGAGCAATGTGGACATGTGTTTTTTTTTTTTCCCCCCTGATGACTGTTACAGTGCACTACAAGCATAATGCCAGTATCCCTCAGTTATGCTGGATATCTGTAAGTTTCCAGATGGAATTCAGGACTCTGGTTTTAGTTTGTTTTTTGTTTGTTTGTCTCTTTTAAAAGAGCCCTAAAGGGTTTGGTAATAGGCTAGTTGTGAGGCTGCCTCTCATGCTATCCTTCCTTTTAGCTGCCACCAGTCACTGACTGAAGTCAACTTGACTGAACTCAGTGGTCTACCAGAACCTGAATTTAACTCTTCTGGACATGATGCAAGACTCATCTTTTGCTCCTGGCAAGGAGAGTGTCTGAAGTGTTGGAATTTTATTTGGGTTTGGCACTTCAGTCTTACAGTATCATGGAAGGATGAGCAATATACCATGTAACATTTTATAAGGGTGCATAAAGCATAGATGCACCTCTGTTGATATCTTTATAAATTGAAACTGAATTAGAAAATTTAGGCTTAAACAATCTAAAAGAAGAGAATACAAGTTTTAATAAGGCTGAGTCCCGGCTGGGACCTACTGGCAAAATTTTTTCAAGGCCTAACGAGGAGGACACAGATTGGGGGATTTGTAATGTTTGTGTTAGAGGAGATCCTTAGTCTCTATCTGTAACTGGGACCTCTAGCAACAGTAAAATGCAATATGGCTCAGTAATAATCAAATCCTGTTGAGGAGCTTGCATATTGTAATTTGAGGTGCTTGGACATAAATGTTGTAGTTCGTTGACAGAATCAGTTTCTCTAATTCTCAATTTGATTTCTTCCTTACTGAACGAGATTCTTGGAGTCCTAGAACAAAATACAACACATCTCAATATAACTCTAGTTTCCTATTTTAAATTAATCTTGTTCTGAGATGCTGGCCATAAACTAATATATGCACTACTGACACAGCACTGAATGCTAACTAAAAAAAAAAAAAATTCTGAGGATCTTTGCCATCCCCTCACCATTGTCTGCTATCATGACAGTAATGAGAAGTTGGTGGTTGTTATATGACAACCATCAAAATGGAACCAGGCTGCTGGCACAGAAAATAAGGTGGTAGAGGATTTTTTTAAACTAAAGCCTGGGAAAAAGGCAACAGCTGTAGAGGAGCACATGATTTGGGCAGACGCATCCATTAGGGATGAATTTATTAAAGGGGCAACTCTATGTCCTAGTATAGAAGATAGGAAAGAAGTTGGTGAAGTACAGGTAGGAGCTAGTGATGAACGATCAAATGTAAGAGTCCAATGCAAGCATAACACATGAAAGCCAGCAACTAAATATTGACAAAATGTACAAGTGCTTATATACAAATGCTAGAAGTCTAAATGCTAAGATGGGTAAATGCCAGGCATTAAATGAGGAAATTGATATAATCATCTTAGAAATTTGGTGGAATGAGGTTAATCAATGGGACATGGTAATAGCAGGGTACAAAAGACATAGGAATGACAGTTTAGGTCTCACTGGTGGGGGAGTGGTACTAGGCTATAAAAGCATAGTCAAGGTGAAAATCTTAAATGAATCAAACTGTACTATAGAGTCTCTGTGGATAGAAATTACATGCTTGAATAATAGTATTAGCAATACACATATACTGACAACCACCTGACCAGCATGGTAACAGTGACTATGAAATGCTGAGAGAGGCTTCAAAACCAGAAAATGCAATAATGGGTGATTTCAACTATCCTCATATTGACTGGGTAAATGTCCCCTTAGGGCTAGATGCAGAGATACAATGTCTAGATACCATAAATAACTTCTTTTTGGAGCAGTCATCCTAGAACCCACAATTGCCTGGAGAGGCAATTCTTGATTTAGTCCTCAATGGAGCACAAGATCTTGTCTAAGAAGTAACTATATGGTCACTTTTCAGAGTAACAGCCGTGTTAGTCTGTATTCGCAAAAAGAAAAGGAGGACTTGTGGCACCTTAGAGACTAATCAATTTATTTGAGCATGAGCTTTCGTGAGCTACAGCTCACTTCATCAGATGCATGCCGTGGAAACTGCAGCAGACTTTATATACACACAGAGAATATGAAACAATACCTCCTCCCAGCCCACTGTCCTGCTGGTAATGCAGGTTTCAATAATAATACTCTTCTCCCCCCCCCCCCCCTTAAACTCTTAAAACTCTTAACTCTTAAAAAGGGAAGCTACCCAGGAATGAGGATGCTAGTTAGATGGAAGTTAAAAAGAGCAGTCACAAGGGTAAAATGCCTGCAACCAGCATGGAGAGTACTAAACACCATAATAAAGGCTCAGACCAAATGTATCAGAAAAGACTGTAGGAATACCAAAAGAATGCCACCATGGCTAAAAAGCAGAGTAATGGAGGTCATTAGAGGCAAAAAGCCATCTTTTTTTTAAAATTTGAAAGTCTTATCCTAATGAGGAAAATAGGAAGAAGCACAAACTCTGGCAAGTGAAATGTAAAAGTATAAGACAGGCCAAGGAAGAAATGGAGAAGCAACTTGCTAAAAGATACAAACACTAAGTGGCAGGATATCTGCGGAACAGGCAGTAGGACCCCTAAACAATGAAGGTGTTAAAGGAGCACTCAAGGAAGAAGACAAGACCGTTGCAGAGACGGTAAATTATGGAGTTAGGTTGACATAAGTCATCTTATGTCGACCTCATTGTGTCTGTCTGTCAGTGTCTATACTACAGGCTTGCTTCCGCTGATGTACATGCCCTACTACACGGACAGAACTCCACCTCCATGAGAGGCGTAGGACTTACGTTGGTGTAGTTAGGGTGACGCAGTGTCCGTGTAGATGCTGCACTACTTACTTCAGCTGTTGGCTGTCATTCTTGTCAATTTCACAGTTAGATCAGATAAACTGCTGGAGCCATGAAAATGACAAGGGCGGCCGCGGAGGCTCCCTGCTCTGAGCCAGGCGCTCCTGTTGAGGATGTGCGCTGCTGACAGAAGGAGGGTAGTGTGGACATGAAAAAGTCTGTAATTACTGCAGTGGTTGTAATTTGACCTAACATAGGTTGACTTAAGTTTGTAGTGCAAACATACCCGAATTCTTTGCATTTGGTTTTCACTGCCGGGGATGTGGGGAGGTAAGCACATCAGAGCTGTTCTTTTGAACAACAGATCCGAATTGCTGTCCCAAACTGATGCCTCAATAGAAGAGGTTTGGAACAAAAAGGTGATAGTTGATACAGTGTACTTGGATTTTCCGAAAGCCTTTGATAAGGTCCCTCACCAAAGGCTCTTAAGAAAACTAAGTAGCCGTAGGATAATAGGGAACATCCTCTCATGGTCCAGTACAGTAGAACCCCGTTTATCTGATCTAATTGGGCTGGGGTCAGATGGCTAATCAAAAATTTGGATAATCTGGACAATGGGAAAGTGCGAGGCTATAGCACCATCTAGTGGCCAAAGGACAGATCGCCTGCTTCTGGACCTGCTGGTTGTTTGGTTACTAGGGATAATAGAGGGTCGGATAAACTGGGTTCTACTGTAACTAACTGAAAGATAGGTAACAAAGGGTAAAAATAAATGGTCAGTTTTCACAGAGAAGAACAGCGTTCTCTCTCAAGGACCTGTCCTGTTTAACATATTCATTAATGATCTTGAACAGGGTGAACTGCAAAGTTTGCTGATGATACAGAATTATTCGAGATAAGTCCAAAGCAGACTCCAAGGAGTTACAGCGATCTCCCAAAGCTAGGTGACTGGGCAACAAAATGGCAGATAAAATTCAGCATTGATAAATGCAAAGAAATGCATCTTGGGGGGAAAAAGATAATACCAAATATATGTATACAATGATAGGTTCTAAATTAGCTGTTACCGTCCAAGAAAGAACTTGGAGTCACTGTGGATAGATTGGTGAAAACTTCCATTCACCGTGCAGCAGTAGACACAAGTATGTTAAGAACCATTAGGAAAGGGATAGAAAATAAGACTGAAAATATCATAATGCCAGTATATAAAACCATGGTGAGCCCACATTAAATCCTGTGTCCAGTTCTGGTCACCAAATCTCAAAATGAATATAGTGGAACTGAGAGGTTCAGAGAAGAACAACAAAGATGATCAAGGGTATAGAACATCTTTCATACCAGGAGAGACTAAAAAGAATAGAGCTGGTCAGCTTAGACAAGAGATGACTAAGGGGGGGGGAATGTTTGATAGGTCTAAAAAATCATGAACGGGGTGGAAAAAGAGAATGGAGAAGTTCTGTTTACCCTTTCCTACAGTACAAAAACCTGGGATCACCTGAGGAAATTAATAAGCAGCAGGCTGACTACAAACAAGAAGTGCTTTCTCACATAGGCACGTCTAACTTGTGGAACTTGTTTCTATGGAATGTTGTGATGGGTTCCCCCCAGGGTGCCACCTGGAACTGGAGTACCACTGAGCCCTCTGACCCACCAGCCTGGTCTCCCTTACACTGTACTGCTGTGACCAAACTACAAAGCCCTCCAGCCTGCACTGTTACCAGCATACATACAGGTAAGGGCACACCCAGCTGCAGTTACAAGCAGGGTCTCTGACCAGCCCGTGCATGGGAAGGCTACTCCCAGCTCCTCAGTCATGCACCCCCTTCTGGAGTATAAACCCAAAATTATACTGTCTTGCGCTGCACAGGGAACTGTACAGTCTCAGCTCATAAAATTCACGCCCTCCCTCAATGTGGAGAGGAATATGCAACAGCCTTTTGCCCCTGAGTTGTTATTCCCACACACTTCACTCCAACTCACTGGTTTAGATAAAGCAAAAACAAGATTATTAACTACGAACAATACATTTTAAGTGATTATAAGCGATAGCAAATGGATCAAAGCAAATTACGTAGCAAATAAACAAAAACCGCAAACTAAACTTAATATACTAACTAGATTGGATATGAATAGCAGATTCTCACCCTAAGAAATGATACAAGCAGGCTGCAGATTCTTAAGGGGCAAGCTGCACTTGCTTTGCAGCTTGGAATCCCCAGGTGTTTCGTTTCACAGGCTAAAATTCCTTTAGCCTGGATCCAGCAGTTTCCTCCAGTTCAGTCTTTGTTTCTCAGGTGTTTCCAGGAGTTGTCTTGTGTGGGGAGTGAAGAACCCCAGATTGTCACTCCTTGCCCTGTATAGCTTTTGCATATGATGGGAACCCTTTGTTCCCAAAGCTTGGTTCCCATGCCGGTCAGTGGAAAAACACTGACATCCCAAGATGGATTCTAGAGACATGTGGTCTCATCACATGTCCTTGTAGAGTCATAGCAGCCATTACTCTATAGTGTTCTCAGAAAGGCTCCCTAGGTGGGAGATAAGCTTTTCCTAAGGCCTACTGCTTTTTCCTAATGGCCCATTGCCTTCCTTACGCACTATCTAGACTGAAAGCATCTTGTCTAGTGGGTGTTACCCAGGTGTAACTACATTTGACATGGAGATACATAGTCAATATTCCTAACTTCCTGTGCAAAAATACCTGCATACAAATAGAATAATCATATTCAGAAAATCATAACTTTTCCAATGACACCTCACATGACTTATCTTGCATAACATATATTATAATTGTCATAATCATATCCTAATATCACTGCAAAGAATATGGGTGCAGTGTCACAGTTGTGATGCCCCAAAGTATAGCTGGGATCAAAAAAGAACTGGATAAGTATATGGAGGTTCATCATTGGTAATTAGCTGAGATGGTCAGGGGAACAACCCTATGCTTGGGGCAACCCTAAACCTCTGACTACCAGAAGCCAGGAGTGGAAGACTGGCAGATCACTCCGTCATTGTCCTGTTTTGTTAGTTTGCCCTGAAGCTCTTGTACAGACCACTGCCAGAGTCAGGATACTGGGCAAGCTGGACAATGCTCTGACCCAGCATGGCAGTTCTTATATTCTGATTTAATAGCCAGAAATAGTTTTGTGTATTTGTTGCTACTCCAAATAAACATCTTAACCCACTTCAGATTCAAAAACTAAAGTACACATCCTGGTCTCAAATGGAGTTTCCTGCTATATCGAGTAAATTCGTAGAAAGAAATTAATTCTGGTAAATTTACTGGGTTACAGATACAGTGGTGATACCACAGCATATCCAAACTAAGTATTGGTTTTCCTGTGGTGACTTGTTGTTTCGTTTCCATTGTCAGGAAGGCTGCCTTGATGTGGCTGGGACTTGACACATTACTGATCTCTAGCCAGCCAGAGGCGTTCATACCATCATGCCCCTCCCCCCCCCTTTTTTTAATGGAATAGCTCTTTGAAAGCATAACATGGAAAAAAGCTTACATAGCTATACAAAGCTAACACTGACTAAACAGCGAACACGATATAGCAGTTCCTGAGTATATGGTGCCCAGGTGGTTATAAATTAAAGTCCACTAACTTGGAAAAAAGTTCCAAATGAGCATGCACTCATTTGGAACCATACTTCCTGCATGACTGGGTAAAGCATTGCAGTTGCTGATTTGGAGCTTCCAAGCCCTTGCATCTTTAAGACAGAAGAATAGTCTTGCAAAATTCCATCTGTGTTCTGCATACT
The DNA here is from genome assembly GCF_965140285.1 of Lepidochelys kempii. Classification (NCBI taxonomy): domain Eukaryota; kingdom Metazoa; phylum Chordata; order Testudines; family Cheloniidae; genus Lepidochelys; species Lepidochelys kempii. Next base: position 15,039,203 of record NC_136380.1, read on the forward strand.
TAATTCTTAGCTGCCACCTCTCCTGTAAAGGAGTGACGTTAAAGGACGTGCACTACACGGACTAATCTTGGTAGTTTATCTGGGACGATTGGCTGGTCCCAAGCAGTCATCCTCGTGCCAGTGATTGTGCATCCATTTCTTACTAATGTCCAAAGGCTCTGTTTTCATTAACATCCAGTAGGCTAATAACTGACCTTATCAACTTGGTTTGACAGTTGACATTTCTTTCATGGGAGTCTTACTAATCTGTACCTTTTGACTTGACTTCTCAGGGAAGTATTTGGTTCATTTCCCTTTTTGGAGACAAAGAAGCTTTGTTAAGCTTTGTTTGTTTTTTCCCTTAATCTCCAGTTTCTTCTGTTTTGTGACAATGGGCACTAGGTTGATGGAAGAAAAAGGTTTTGGGGAAAACTTAAAAAGCTCCTCTCTGGTCCCCCTTAATTCCGTGCCTGAGGGATATTCTTTTAGCTGTTGATCCTAGCAGCCCAGTCACTACTGGAGGTGTGAATTCAAAACCATGTGCCTCCAACACTGCTGTTCTGCCTGAGACCACCATGCAGCTTTCTCACTCATCCTCAGGACATAAGAACCCCTAGAATTCTGTGGTCCCCCTCTTCTTGTGGTGTTTGGAGTACAGATTTTATTTCTCTGCCTCTGCAGCAACCCTCTCAGCCACTCAGCAAAGGAGCCTTATGTGCTCTGAGTGGGTTTTTGCTCCCTCCTTGCTAAAACCACCAAGGTCTTGTGGGCTAGACTGCCACTTTTCAGCGCTTCGACTTTCTCACTCAGGGGTGTGAAAAAACACCCCCCCAGCGTTGCAAGTTTCAGTGGTGTAAAGTGGTGGTGTAGACAGTGCACGAGCACTGGGAGCTACTCCCCTCGTAGGGGGGTGGTTTTTGTTTTTTGTTTTTACAGCGACTGTACAGCCGCGACTATGCTGCCACGTTAAAGCGTTGCCATGGCAACACTTTAATGTTAGCGAAGACATACCCTTAGCCTCCACAGTCAAGTGCTTATTAGATTTTCCCTTCTCACTTCTCCAGGCTGGCTGGGATCCCTGTAGATTCTGCGCCTCCTGCAGTAGCTTCTCCTCTGCTCTCCCTTGGGCTTACCCAGTGTCGTCGTAGGAGACAAAGATCTGAGCCTCATGGCCAGGAAGTTGATTGGAGTAGGTTCTTAGAAGGGTTTCCCTCTTGATGCTGTTAAAACTTCTGGTTATAGTATCTGCAAAACTTTGAACAGTGTTTACTGTGCATTTACTTGACCCTCTCTTCCTATGTGCATGTAGATATTTAACACTTCCTAGTTGTTGTTCATTTGTAGCCAGTTTGTCTTGTCCTGGTTCAGAAATTACAGATGCAGGCCATATCAGCCCTCTAGGGACCAGTTAGTGGGAAGATGAAGGGAGCGGGAGTCTTGGGTTCCACTTGCCTGCTTTTCCAGATCCTTTCCCTTTAAATTGTTTACAGTTGCGTCTTGTCGACAAGACAGTCTTGTGTCCTGCAGGAACACCTTTTGAGAAGCCTTTCTGCATCTACCAGTTGTAAGAACAGCCTTTTTAGTGGCCATTTTATTGACTTGCTGGTGTCTCTGAAGGGAAGAAGACAGACAGGTTTTGTATTCCACTTGGTAACTGGAAACCCTTTTACTGTGGCCCAAAGGTCACCCTGTCTTCTCAGACATGTTCTGTGCAGTGATAGGCTTTCAGTCCCATGACACAAGCAGGCAGACAGGACACCACATTCCCTATTGAAGGGTCAGACCACTCTCTCCCCCCTGCAAGGAGAGGGACTGAAGCCACAACTTCACAGATGTGTAAGGTGATCGCTTGTTTCTTTCCCTGCTTGTTCATCGACCATTATCAGGTGGACCTTGACTGCTCTGGGAAGGTAAATCTATCAAAATGTGTTCCAGACTGCCACTCCAGAAAATCAGTTGTCCCTGATCTAACAGCATGACTTTCTGTGCCGAGTGCCAGTATCAAATATTGCAGTAGGATGGAAGAGGGGAGACCCTCAACAATGGGAAAACTACTCTCTGACAACTGAGGTTGGAGTTCCTCCTTATTTCCAGTGTGCATCCCTCCTTTTCTCTCCATAGTTTGCTTCATAGTTTTCTCTGCATAGTTTGCACAGTAGTATGAGTGTACAAAATATATCGGAAGGACAGAACAGGTCGTGCTGGTGGGGGAGTGGCACTATATGTGAAAAAGCATAGACTCAAATGAAGTAATTTTAAATGAATCGAACCGTACCATAGAATCTCTATGGATAGTAATTTCATATGATTCCATGCTCTAATAATAAGATAGTAGTAGCGATATATTACCAACCACCTGACCAGGATGGTGATAGTGACTGTGAAATGCTCAGGGAGATTAGAGAGGCTGTTAAAATAAAAAACTTAATAATAATGAGGGATTTCAGCTATCCCCATATTGACTGGGTACATGTCACCTCAGAATGGGATGCAGAGATAAAGTTTCTTGACACCTTAAATGACTGCTTTTTGGAGTAGCTAGTCCTGGAACCCACAAGAGGAGAGGCAATTCTTGATTTAGTCCTAAGTGGAGCACAGGATGTGGTCCAAGAGGTGAGTATAGCTGGACCGCTTGGTAATAGTGACCATAATATAATTAAATTTAACATCTCTGTGGCGGGGAAAACACCACAGCAGCCCAGCACTGTAGCATTTACTTTCAGAAAGGGGGACTATGCAAAAATGAGGACATTAAACAGAAATTAAAGTACAGTGCAAAACGTGAAATCTGTTTTTTGCATACAGCTGTTTGCCAGAAGCTGGGAATGGGCGACAGAGGATGGATCACTTGATTACCTGTTCTGTTCATTCCCTCTGGGATACCTGGCATTGGCCACTGTTGGAAGACCGGATACTGGGCTGATGGACCTTTGGTCTGAGCTGATATGGACGTTCTTAGTTCTTTATGCAAACAGCTTGAGAGGTGGGAAGGTGAAGTTAGCCTTCATATACCCTCTCATTCTTTCTTTGGCAGTTACTTTCTGGCAGGTGGCACCATAATGAGGCTACCGTCCTGTAGCAGGATGGGAGAAGAGAAGGGACTGACATACTGATTATCTTTCCCTTTCTGAAATTACTACTTCACCCCCTTCCACTGTCTTGGGGGAGAGACAGGACTGTTTGCCCTAATCTGCTTCATTCTTCTAAAGAACAACTTTGTTTTTCCATGCCCTACTTTTAGACCCTGCATGTGTGAGACCAAACCAGGCCCATTGCTCAGCATGAGATGCTGATGATCCAGCTGCAATGCCTTGCAAATTTTCTTAATCTTGCAGTAAGATTCAGGTGGTGGTGTCTTGCTTTAGTATCTTTCCAGAAGATGGGTCCTACAAATCAAACTCCTAACATCCGAAAGAAATGGTTTCTCCCTTTGAGAAGTGGCCAGATAATGCATGGTATTGGTTTTCTAGTATTAGAATGGCATATTTGCTATATTGTCATGATCAAGAGTAAGCAGTTCCATAATGTATGCAAGAAAAACATAGTTTAAATGGGAAAGGGGGAAAACTTGCTACTGAATTGCCCATGGGAGATCTAACTGTATAGCAAAAGACCTCCAAATGCTTTAGTATTAGCTAAGCCCCACAACAGCCCTTTCGGGCAGGTAAAGGATGTTTAGGTAGGATTACTTCACTCACATTAAAGTGCAGTTATGTCTGTGGTGGAAAGCAATAGCTGTTTGTTTAAATTTATGGTGTGTGATTAAAGTGAAGAAAATCACTATATCCTGCTGAAACTCTTCCAGGGACCTGGTGAAATTTTAACACTGGTAAATACATAAAGGTAAATGCCTCTCTTTTTTCATAGAATTGTAGGACTGGAGAGGACCTTGAGAAGTCTTCTATTTCAGTCCCCTGCATTCATGGCAGAACGAAGTGTTATCTAGACCATCCCTGACATGTGTTTGGAGGTTTTTAAGAGCAGGTTAGATAATGACAGAGATTCCACAACTTCTATAGGTAATTTATTCCAGTGCTTAACTACCCCAACAGTTAGGAAGTTTTTTCCTAATGTTCAGCCTAAAACCTCCCTTGCTGCAATTTAATCACATTGCTTCTTTTTTTATCCTCAGAGGTTAAGAACAGTTTTTCTCTGTCCTACTTCAAGCACCTTTTAGTACTTGAAAACTATTATGTCCCCTCTCAGTCTTCTCTTCTCCAGCCTAAAGAGCCATCAAATCTTTAGTGACCACACATGTCTAGGCCTCTTGTCTTACGTCTTGTCTGACTTTTTATCTCTAGCAGCACAGTGCTGGGACATTGTATTAGTGCTGACTGGGAAGGAAGAGTTCCAGAGTTCTTACACTTCCTAGGGGTGTGTCTGTCAAAGTATGGCACCTGCCTGACACAGACTAGTTTGAGATATGACAAAATTGCAGCACAAGATAATGCGACAGCTCCTTCCTGCCATCCCTGGTGCAGACCTTGGCCATAGTCTTTTGTGTTCTGGTCAAAACTTGTAGGAAGCTCCTCCAGGGATACCTTGCTCATCCCAAGGAATATATGAATCTCTGAAGGGTGTTTATGGAGTGGATAAACAATAACTTTCTAATTACCACTTACTGAGAGCCTATTAGTGTTGCATGTCTGAGGGCAGATTCTTGAATGCATTGTGCCTTGCAGAAAGTCTGTGTTCAAAACTGGTTGAAGCTGGGGAGTTTCAGGAGAGTTAATTTTTGAATCCTTGAGTCTGAGTAGACAATATTAGGCAGCTCATGCTAAATGGGGTTAAAGATGTGCTAAAGAAAATAAAATGGAATACTAAACTCTGCTAATAACTTAATGCATAAATGCTCTGCTGTTAGATTTACAGCAGGGACATAACTTGTCTCATGCTGCCGTCACCACCTTCCTAAGAACTAAATTGCTTTTTTTTGGTGCTTTTGAGTTTTTAAATTGTGATATACAGTGTTCTTCAAATGCACAGGCAAAGTTGTGTGGTCCCAGGCACACATTAGTCTTATCAGAAAATTTACTCTGACCTTTTTTTTTTTTTAAAAAGTGATTTCCTTTCTTTGCCTTAAGGATCACTCAGGCACCCAGAAGAGTAGTCTTCTCCAGGTGGATCAGAACTGTGTCCGTAACTCATATGATGTCTTCTCGTTGCTTAGGTAAGACCTTTTAGAATATTGCTGTATGTGTTTTTAACTTCCTCAGTGCATGAGGAAAAGTATGTCTTAAAACGAGAACTGTTTCTAGATTGCTGATCGTTCATTTTCGGAAACTTCTAAATGGTGAAACTTAACCACTGGCAGCAATGCAGGAGTGCTAGTGTCAGCAAGGCACGTGTTTCTCTACTATGGTATTTGGTGGGGGGGGGGGGGGGGGGGGGGGGGGGAGGTAAAGTAAGAAGGGCTTGGATGATCCAGTAGTCAGAACAAAACTAGCAGTGTAGTTTTTGAATTCTTCTAATCAACCACTGAGTTGTGGCTACCTTGGGCCAGCTAAGGCCCTGTCCTTCATTATGATCTGTGTGGACAGAACACACTGCTCGTGGAAGTGCCCCATTGACTGCAGGGGACTCTGTACAGGCACAACAATCTGCCTATGCAAATCACAATGCAGGGTTGTGACTTAATTTACCATTGTATGCTTTAATTCCAACCTGGAAAAAGTTCAGGTCAACTGGGAGCTGCAAGTTGTTGGGCTGACTCGGATACAATATTTTGAGAACTTTTTGGTGTGTTAGGTTAGACTCCTCTACAATACTATCACTTAAATATTGAGTGTAGCCTGAATTTGAGATGCTTATATAGAAAGTCTAGTTATAACCTTTCTGTAATTCTTATCTAGGAATGTGTTGAACTTCAGATCTAGAGTAATCATAATATCTGTGTTACAGGGGAAACCCTTGATAAAGAGCTATACATTTAAAAAACTTGAAAACTAAATTTGTTAATTTCTTTAGTTGTAGACATCTAATCCATTTGGTAATCTTACCAGGAGGTGTCACTGTTGCCTTTAGGAGAATATATTATTGACATTTCTTATAGTGCAAAAGAGATGATAGGAGTTTAGCTGACTCTAGTTCACTTATTCAGAAGCGAAACTATGAGCAGTCTTTGAAATTAAACTTGCTGTTCCTTGATTCTGTAAAACAGTATATGAAAGCAAAAGCTGCATTCTGAAATTCTCTACTTGTAGTAGAAAATGTGCAGGGTGCATACTGTGCAGCTCCAACCTACTTTGAGACGCTATTAGAGACTAATAGAAAAAGTACTTTTATAGCACCTTTACTAAAATAAAACTACATATTTAAAAGGAACTAAGACAGTATGTGATAGTCACCCTGATCACTCTGCGTATGTGTGGTACCCATTTTCCCCATTCTATTCCATAATATAAATTGTAATTGCAGTGCATAGAGGTTTTGGGGTGTTTATCATAGTATAAATTACTCAGTAAGGTACATGAATGGCCTGAAGTCTTGTTCTATCCTGGCTAGTCTCTAGGTGTGGGCCTGATTGTCTGAATGCACATGACTCAAAACTCCCTTTAAGATTAGGGCATTCAGGGTTTTTTTTTCAGGACCCTCTAAGCTGTTGGTTGGTCAATCACAAGTACAGAGTGAGAACTTGAACTGAATTGCTTCATTTTATTGTTGAAGGAATTCTGACTCTTTTTCCTGTCTTTGGGGTGGTGGTGGTGTTTGCTGTTTCGTGCCTTCTACTGCCCCTAAAAGTTTCCTACATGGTGGCTGCAGGTGGTGGTGCATGCTATCGATAATTGCAAAGCAGCTTTCATTCACTTTCTTCAAGCATGCCTTTCAAAACCTCCTGGAAGTGATGTTTTTTGTGCTTGGTCTTTGCCTGCTGTTGAAATACTTTTTCTGGAAAGTGTGCAGAACTTCTTGCAGTTTAGGGGTTGCACTTTTTTTAAAGCAAGTAATTTAAACAGCTGAGCTCTAAAACTTCAAGCTTGGTATGTAAATAAGCCCTAATGAAAAGCATGTGCTTGGCTACATTTGTGGGTTTTTTTAAACTAATTAGTGTTTGTGAACTGTAGAAAACTCATTTAAAGTGTTAGCTGAATGTTTAAGGTGGAGCTGCAGCAGGTGTGTCCAGATACTTAATTCCAGATATTTACAAGTTCCAGCTACTGAAGCAGGTGAAAGGGCTTTTAAGTGGACAGACAGCTCAGCTCTAGAGCAGGGGTTGGCAACCTGTGGCACATGAGCTAATTTTTACTGGCACTCTGCTGCTAGCCGGGGTCCCAGCTGTCGGCCCCGCTCAGCCCGCTGCCTCCCTGTGTGAACAGAACCCCAGGCCGGCAGCGGGCTGAGTGGGGCCAGCAGCCAGGACCTGCTCAGACCGGCGGGTGGGCCAGGGCTCTGCTCCTGGTCTGGGCCTAGCACTCTGCAGCCCTTATAAAAAATTATACTTTAATTTTTAGTGTAAAATTAGCTTAAAAACTTTGTGTATTACAGTAATCATTAAATGTATAATGTTAATAAATACATAGGTTTGGTAAGTACAACTACTTTGTTTCATGTGCCTGGGCTTAATTTGTGTTTTCGATTATTTACCTTCTAAAAAAAAAAATCTCGCATGTCTTGCACCCCCAGAAAGGGCATCTCGCACTCCCAGGGGGTGTGTGCACCCCAGGTTAAGAACCACTGCGCTAAACTGATAAGATCAGCATTTTAATTTAATTTTAAATGAAGCTTCTTAAACATTTTAAAAACCTTGTTTACTTTTACATACAATAGTTTAGTTATATAATATAGGCTTAGAGAGACCTTCTAAAAACGTTAAAATGTTGTACTGACACGTGAAACCTTAAATTAGAGTGAATAAATGAAGACTTGGCACACCACTTCTGAAAGGTTGCTGACCCCTGCTCTAGAGTAAGATGTTTCCAGCACCTTTTGTAACTTCATAAGAAATCTTGCTTTGAGGGCAAAAGGGTAAGATCCAGAGGCAAACATTGCAGAGCTAATAAGCTGTTCAAGCCAAATAGTTACTGGGGGTGTTTTCTCCTTTTTTAAAACAATGAGCAAAAAATCTTTAAAAGACATGAAATTAAACACCCAATAGGGAAAATTTTTCCCTGGAATATTAATTCTGCCACACTGTGCACATATGTAGTATTGGCTATTCTTTTAATTGTTATTGGTAAGGTTTCATGAGTCTTAAAATCTTCAGTATGTACCTCATTTTTAGTTGGTGTGCTACAGAAAACGAGAGGTAAAGTGCATTATTGTATACCCTGACACACTGAATTAGCAGTATGACTGAGCTAACATTAAGGCAGCAACTTCTGGCATCTCTTGACCTGAGTACCATATATTGTAACCTTATTGTAAGGTTAATGTTTTGATATTGAGTTACACTTTAAAAGTAGGTTTCAGAGTAGCAGCTGTTAGTCTGTATCTGCAAAAAGAAAAGGAGGACTTGTGGCACCTTAGACTAACCAATTTATTTGAGCATAAGCTTTCGTGAGCTACAGCTCACTTCATTGGATGCGTTCAGTGGAAAATATAGTGGGGAGATTTATATATACAGAGAACATGAAACAATGGGTGTTACCATACACACTGTAACAACAGTGATCAGGTAAGGTGAGCTATTACCAGCAGGAGAGTGGAGGGACCTTTTGTAGTGATAACCAAGGTGGGCCATTTCCAGCAGTTGACAAGAACAGTCTGAGGAACAGCTGGGGGGTGGGGAATAAACATGGGGAAATAGTTTTACTTTGTGTAATGACCCATCCACTCCCAGTCTTTATTCAAGCCTAAATTAATTGTATCCAGTTTGCAAGTTAATTCCAATTCAGCAGTCTCTCGTTGGAGTCTGGTTTTTGAAGTGTTTTTTATTGAAGAATTGTCACTTTTAGGTCTGTAATTGAGTGACCAAAGAGATTGAAGTGTTCTCCGACTGGTTTCTGAATGTTACAATTCTTGACGTCTGATTTGTGTCCATTTATTCTTTTACGTAGAGACTGTCCAGTTTGGCCAATGTACATGGCAGAGGGGCATTGCTGGCACATTGGTGGTAGATGTGCAGGTGAACAAGCCTCTGATAGTGTGGCTGATGTGATTAAGCCCTATGATGGTGTCCCCTGAATAGATATGTGGACACAGTTGGCAACGGGCTTTGTTGCAAGGATAGGTTCCTGGGTTAGTGGTTCTGTTGTGTGGTGTGTGGTTGCTGGTGAGTATTTGCTTCAGGTTGGGGGGCTGTCTGTAAGCAAGGACTGGCCTGTCTCCCAAGATCTGTGAGTGATGGGTCATCCTTCAGGTTAGGTTGTAGATCCTTGATGATGCGTTGGAGAGGTTTATTCCATGTTTATTCCCCCCGCCCCCCCCAGACCTTCTTGTCAGCTGCTGGAAATGGCCCACTTTGATTATCACTACAAAAGGTCCCCATCCCCCCTCGTGCTGGTAATAGCTCACCTTACCTGATCACTCTCCTTACAGTGTGTATGGTAACACCCATTGTTTCATGTTCTCTGTGTATATAAATCTCCCCACTGTATTTTCCACTGAATGAATCTGATGAAGTGAGCTGCAGCTCACGAAAGCTTATGCTCAAATAAATTAGTTAGTCTCTAAAGTGCCACAAGTCCTCCTTTTCATTTTAAAAGTAGTATTAAGGGATAAAAGGGACTGGACAAACAACAAACTTTTCATGATTGCTGTATCTACAGAAAAACCTTACCAGGAAGATCAGGTGTAGTGATAAGTGATTAAGTCTAAAAACTAGGGCTGTCAATCAGTTAACTCATGTGATTAATTTAAAAAAATTAATTGTGATTAATTGCACTTATAACAATAGAAATTTGTTTCTAACCAATTGAAATTTATTATAATTTTGAATGTTTTTCTACATTTTCAATATTGATTTCAGTTACAACACAATACAAAGGGCACAGTGCTTACTTTATATTTTTATTACAAATATATGCACTGTTAAAATTATAAAAGAAATAGTGCATTCTCTTTCTTGAGAAAGTGTACCTTACAAATGCAGATTTTTTTTGGTTACATACCTGCACTCAAAAACAAGTGTAAAAACTTTAGAGCCTACAAGTACTCAGTCCTATTTCTTATTCTGCCAATCGCTAAGACAAACAAATTTGTTTACATTGACGGGAGATACTACTGCCTGCTTCTTACTTACAATGTCACCTGAAAGTGAGAACAGGCGTTCGCTTGGCACTCTTGTAGCCAGTGTTGCAAGGTATTTACATGCCAGATATGCTAAACATTTGTATTCCCCTTCCATGCTTCGGCCACCATTCCACAGGACATGCTTCCATGCTGATGATGCTTGTTTTAAAAAAAAAAAAAAGCGTCAATTACATTTGTGACTGTACTTGAAGGGAGAATTGTATGTCTCCTGCTCTTTTACCTGCATTCTGCATATATTTCGTGTCATAGCAGTCTCGGATGATGGCCCAGCACATCTTCGTTTTAAGAACGCTTTCACAGCAGATTTGACAAAACGCAAAGAAGGTACTGACGTTAGATTTCTAAAAATAGCTACAGCACTCGACCCAAGGTTTAAGAATCTGAAATGCTGTCCTAAATCTGAGAGGGATGAGGTGTGAAGCATGCTTTTAGAAGTCTTAAAAAAGCAACACTCTCTGATGCGGAAACTACAGAACCGAAACCACCAAGAAAGAAAATCCACCTTCTGCTGGTGGTATCTAACTCAGATGACGAAAATGAACATGCGTCAGTCCACACTGCTTTGGATCGTTATCAAGCAGAACCCATCATCAGTGTGGAAGCATGTCCTCTGGAATAATGGTTGAAGCATGGAAGGGACATATGAATCTTTAGCACATCTGGCATGTAATACCTTGCAATGCCAGCTACAAAAGTGCCATGCGAATGCCTGTTCTCACTTTCAGGTGACGTAAACAAGAAGCAGGCAGCATTATCTCCTGCAAATTGTAACCAATCTTGTTTGTCTGAGTGATTGGCTGACCAAGAAGTAGGACTGAGTTTTACATTGTTTTATTTTTGAATGCTGGGGGGGTTTGTACATAATTCTACATTTGTAAGTTCAACTTTCATGATAGAGATTGCATTACAGTACTTGTATGAGGTGAATTGAAAATTTTTTTTACAGTGCAAATATTTTAATAAATATAAAGCGAGCACTGTACACTTTGTATTCTGTAATTGAAATTAATATATTTGAAAATGTAGTAAACATTCAAAAATATTTAAAATAAATGGTATTCTATTGTTTAATTGTGCGATTAATCACTTGACAGCCCTACTAAACACATCTTTCATTAGTTGGCATTGTGGACTAGTGTGTTTATAATAAATTGAATGTCCTGTATAATGACATTCAGTTTATTATATTCTGCTTATAGTATTTGTGTGCCTAAATATATGTAGATGTATGGAATCCATGCAAAAACGGAATTAAAAATGATAGTGGGGTAAGTATTAGTCTCCAGTTGCATACAACCTTAACTTCCCATTGTGCATATGTATTGATCACGGATATTGTATATTTAAGAAATTTATTTTTTCTATAACTTTAAATGTGTCTAGCAACTTGTATGCTATTGTGCACGAGTCATTTGTAATGTGTGCGCCTTGTATACAAAGGTGTCTGTTGGAGAGTGTGGAAATGGAGAAGACACACTGTACTTGAGATAGTATGCTATCCTGTAACTAAAGACTAGTAATGCAGATACACAACGGGACAGTTAAGTAACCTGTGTAACTTTAAATTTGGGCATCTCCTGATTGGTGTGTAACACTTAGTCTTAATGTAGGAAACTTCATAAACCATTTAGTGTTTTTTTTTTTTCTGTCTTATCATTTTTTTAAGAAAATGTTCGACACAACAAGCTAGTTATTTGCATTATCATAGTGCCTAGGAGCCACAGTCATGGGTCAGGACTCCATTGTGTCAGGCATTGTACAAACAAAGACAGTTGCTGCCCCAAACAGCTTACGGTCTAAGGCCTTGTCTACACTAACCCTGTAAGTAGATATAAGTTATGTAACTTAAGTCGACGTAATTTACATTGACTTAGCGTGGTGTAGACACTGCTGTATGTCGATGGGAGATGCTCCCCATCAACATATCTTCCACCTCTTGTTGAAGTGGAATACTGAAATGGATAGAGTGCTCTCCCATCAACTTACTGCTTCTTCACTAGACCCACTAAATCTATACCCGCTACATCGATTGCAGCAGCACCGATTTAGCCCATAGTAAAGACAACAGATGGGTGGATACAGGCTGAGTACAAGGAAATAATGAGAACATGCTCCTTATGAAGTGGGCTTTTCTTTAGCACATCTAGTGCTATGTAGTTCTTGTCCTCCAAGATTTGCTGTTCCTCCTGATCCCTGTATTGTTGAACTCTGTAGGTGTGAATACACTTTGGCAACTTTCACTACAGTTGTTGAGGTATTTCAGCCATGCTGTATTTATCGCTATATGTAAATATAGAAAACGCTTGTTTCTGCACTAGATTTTTTTTCTAAAATGTAGCACTATTGTTACCAATGGAAAAACTAATGTAAGCAGAGCTCCAGATAGCTGCTAAGGCGCTAACCATAATGTCCTCTAACTCCTCTCAAAGCAGGTCTAGATGGCATTGTGGCTAAAATGTCAGGGGTTGCCAGTACATTCCCATTGCTTCTAAAACTGCTGAAGCTGTGGCAGGGTAGCAGTGCTGAGGAAACTAAAACTCCAGAGGGTAAAGCCTTGTTTACTTAAGGATGTGTATTAGTTCTCCCTAAGCTTCAAAGCCAAGAAGACCAACCTGATTACTGTGCTTTCGTGAACAGGTGGGCCATGGTTTTTAGCTGCTAGGTTCTTATACTGAATAGCAAAAGTAATAAACTGCTTCCTCCCTCCAATTCATTCCTTCTCACAGTAATAACTTCTGACATTGTAGCTTACCACTCAGTGGCTTAAATAATTTAAAAAGATGCAGCCCAGGCTGGGTGGGGTCACTTTTTGGCCTGGAAATGAGGTGTAAATTCTTAAGTGAAGGTAATAACCACTGGAACAAAGGTTGTGGTGGATTCTTCATCATTGGATGTTTTTCTAAAATCTGCTCTAGGAATTTTTAGGAAAGTTCTGTGGCCTGTTATACAGGAGGTCAATCTATGTATCTATGAAATTCACTTCTCTCCCTGGACCTTTTTCCCCCTGCTCCCTTCGCTCTGTTAAAGGTTCTGTATAGGAAACTGAAGCAAACTGTGATAAGGAGACACACATTCATTGTGCCAGGCAAGTGAGTCATAGGCCTGGGTTGAGGATGTTGGGTATAAGGTTACATCTCTGAAGAATGTTGATAGAGATGAAGATGGATGTAATGGGAAAACAAGTGTTGCCCCAGAACCAACCTAACAAAAAATAACAATTTAGTGGAGTCTGTTGGGGATTGTGATCTCACACATGTGCATGCTTCAGTGATAGAGTTCATCATATCTATATAGTAATCTATCTATCCCCTCTGCATTTCATCTTATTTTCTGTCAAATCTAGTTCCAATTATATATTCTTCACTTCCACGAGTGGTAAATGCAGAGATTTGGATATTTTTTTTTGAAGAGAAATTCCTGGTTCACTTCAGGGAATTGGTACCCGAAAGTGTACAGTATCCACCAGCTGGAACACACCAATTCATTGAGGTCTCGGAGCACTGCTCCTTCCATGGAAAACAGGCCTGTTTTAGTCACAACTGTCAACATGTCTGTTTTCGTAATTTGGAAGAACACAGTTAGCCCTATAACATAGAGAGAGATGCTTCTGTCCTGGCTGGACCAAAGTTTTATTTCTATGTACGCGGCCAGTCAAGGTGGAGATGATCACCAAGATTTACGTGGCAGAAGTCTGACTAATATAGTGGCTCCAGAAATCTTGCTTATCAAGATGGGCTGGCGATCAACCTTTTTGCATCTGGAAACAGTAAATAAAGTACCCTGGGTCCTGTGTGTGCGATCCTGGGATGTGAGGTGGTGAGTGACCTCTTGCAAAACTGGGCCTGGTCCTTGCTATAGCTTCCAATCTTTTCTGCTGCTCCCTAGGACGATACAAAAAATTGGAATGAGAGAGCAATACTGATACTGCTGCTTATGCCTTTCTGACTGAAGAGGCTATGACTCTGGGGACTGATTGACCTAACCCTGGATCTTTGGGTGGATAGGAGGTCTGCTACTGGAAAACCAGACTGGTTTAAAATGAATACTTGGATAAAGTTCTTATGGATCCCAAAAGAAAATTAAACAATACTTATTCTTTCTTCAATGAAGTTGAATCAAAGTGGTTATGGCAATATTTTGCAATTTCAACAATATTTTTCCTTTTCCTGGAGTTGTACTTAAATCTTTGGCTAAAAGATGCAACAGATGAAGACTGCACCCATGTGCTATAAGTTTCAGGTTCCTTTCATTATAGTCTCCTGGATTTCTTCTCATCTTTGCTACATTTGCAGCATTGTCTGATAAAGCTGTGCACTTGACATATGAATTTTTAAATTTGTTACAGCTTTTACTGCTACTTTTAAGTATACTGCTGTATGGGCATTTCCTGTTTCAGCTGTTGCTGTAAGATAGACAACCGTATTTTCTGTTGTCTCACAAGCATATGTTAGTGGATCATTGTATACATTGCTCCACCCGTCAAGACTCAGATTAATGAGTTTCCCTTCAATGTTTTTTGCACAGTGTTCAATTTCCTCTTTCCAGCAATGTGTGCTCTGCCAGGTGGAGAGTAGCCTGGTCATAGTGATTGAACCGTGTCCATGAAATGTTTCATCTGAACAAGATGAAAGGAAGAATTTGAACTGAGCAATCTTTTCATCTGTGGAGTCTTGCTGGAATTTACTGGTCCTGATTATGAACACATCCATGGGCTTTACTGGACGATGAAGTTTTTTGTTTTGTTTTGTTTTGTTTTTAAATGTACACGGGTCATTTTACTGTCTGATGTATGTTTAGTTGCATCGCTGCTGGTTGTACTAGCAGATTACTCTGAAGTTTGTTGACATTGCTGTTGGTGGACATTCATAACCCCTTATGTCAAAGCTGGACCCTGAAACACAATGGAGTAAAGAAAAGTCCGTCACTGAGTATTACTCAGTGCTCTCATTTTGAAAAATAAGATTGTAAATGAGATTCCTCCTCCTGAAACTGTTTATTACTATTTATTTAGTCTAAATCCAGTTTTATAGGGAAAAAATAAATCCTGATTTCTCAAACTGGGGGTCGGGACCCCTCAGAAGATCATGAGGTTATTACATAGGGAGTCGCGAGCTGTCATCCTGCACCCCAAACCCCACTTTGCCTCCAGCATTTATAAGGGTGTTAAATATGTAAAAAGGTTTTAAATTTAAAAGGGAGGTTGCACACAAGAGGCTTGCTATGTTAAAGGGGTCACCAGTACAAAAGTTTGAGAACCACTGAAGATTCTAAATCTATTTAACCCCTTACCTCTAGCAACAAACCAAACAGTTTGAAGACTTCTAAAAAATATTAAAATTCATAAATGTCTAAACTTTAAACAGGAAATTTCAACTTGGATGTTTGTTTATATTGAGCAATAAAAATAATTTCAGAAGTCCAGCAGTAACAGTAAAAATGTAAAAAGAAAAGGAGTACTTATGGCACCTTAGAGACTAACCAATTTATTTGAGCATAAGCTTTCGTGAGCTACAGCTCACTTCATCGGATGCAGCTCACGAAAGCTTATGCTCAAATAAATTGGTTAGTCTCTAAGGTGCCACAAGTACTCCTTTTCTTTTTGCGAATACAGACTAACAGGGCTGTTACTCAGAAACCAGTAAAAATGTAACTACTTCAACAAAGTAATATACCAATTATATTTTGAAATTTGTAAGTAACCTACCCAGAACACAAATTTTTGACAGTCTGTTATTTACTAGAGTAGTAAGACATGGTAGGAAGGACACAAAAAGGTGCAAAAATAAGTTTTTACTAATGGTTGATCAAGACTGTTAAGACGTCCACATCGTCTTTAAAGCCACTGCCTTTTGATGAGTGTCTGTCTTTCATAATGTTTCATTCTGAAAACTAGGCCTTTCATTTTTGTTGCACTGTTTACATTTGGCAAGTATTCCTTTCTCACCCAGAGGTACAGGAACTCCTTGAAAATATTCCCACATAGGGTGACTTTTACAATCTGTAGCCATGGCATTTTTTCCCCCCTCCAGTTCCCAGGTGTTGAAATCAGCACTCGCTCTGCTCTGCTCTAAAAAAGCTGTCCTTTCTTCCTGCAGTGCCTTGCTTTGACACAAGTGTTGCTCCTTTCTGGTTGCACACTCTGCTCCTTTTCCTTTTGTTACAGAACTCCCCTGCCCCATTCCTTCCCCCCCCTCCAAAAAAAACAAACAAAAGAACTATCCAAGACTTCTGCTTGTGTAACCCACATGCCTTTTTTGCACTGCAGTATTTTATTTGTTTAGAGACAGTGAGGCAGTTGAGAAATTAATGGATTTCTGCTTGTTTGTATCTCTGCCTATGTACATGTGCAAGAAGACAGAGCAAGGCTGTTTGTGTGAAGTGCCCAGAACCATCCAGAAGCAAGGGCTGGTAGTTACTGGGCAGATCAGTGTTCTAGCATGAGCTGGAGAGTAAGTTGCTATCATGGACGGAGTTTCAAGGAAGAAGCCATGTAACGAGTGTAAGACCACCCAGGTGGGCTCAGTGGATGAGCCTGATGAGATACATTATGGTGTCTCCTGGAGTCCAGAGGCCCAATCCCAATGCCTGTGATGACTTTGCCAGTCTCTTGCACCTAGTAGCACAATCCCTGGATCCTCTACAGGATCAAGTCCTTAATATAATACATGACCTATTGTGCTAGCCTTATAAAGCTTGATCTCAGAAGACAGGATGTTTTTCCCTTGATTCTTTCTTGATGGAGAAAAGCAGCCTTTAACTCAGTTTTTTGATTGAGGCTCATGGATACAGCATATTTTTTATCAAATGTGTTGAGATTACAGTAAAGTTAGGCCTTAACATATGTTGTATTAAATTCAGATTTCATTTTAAATAGGCTTATTTTTAAAAAACTTATAATTTAAATAAAACCTAATTTTAAAAGATTTTTATCTCCTCTAAATGCCATTTCCTTTCTTTTGACCAAAAAAATCTTACTTGAAGAAAGGAGATTTTTCAGGTAAGCACAGATACATTTGTCCTATTATGATTTTTGACTCTGGCTACTGTTGATTTGAATCCTAGGAGTGAGTGCATACCCACCTCACCTCAAGACAGGAGCTTTTTCCACCCAACAGGAAATAAACTTACATTATGGATTGTCACCCTGAACATTTTGCATTTTCATAGCACATTTCATCCAAGAGTCCAGCGTGTTTCAGCAGCCTACACTTCTCCTCTGTGCCCAGCAACTTCTTCTGTAAAGTACCTTTCTTAAGGTCACACAGGAAGTCAATGTCAGTGCCAGGAATAGAATGTAGGTCTTCAGACTCCATACTTCCTCTTTCCATCACCACTACTTTCTGCTTCTTGGCCCAGGTCAAATTGCAAGGTCATTGGCACATTTCTAAAGGAATTGGGTGATGGTGAGGTTAATTATAAAGCAGAAAAATCTGTTGGATATCGTAGGTGGGAAAGGAAATGAAGAAAAAGTAAATGACATTTTAACGGGGCTTTCTCAAAATATATTTTTTTAAATTGGCTGGAGTCTGGCAGGAGCTTCCTAGAATCTAATCTCTGGACAAATGTAAAGCAATGTTTATACAGGCTTTGTATTTTTATTTAATATCTGTTTAATAGAAGCCTTATTTTTAATAATGGGGTTGGGTGTTTGCAATTTGGATATCCCATATCTCTCTTGTTGCCAAAAAAGCTTTGTTCTATTTTCTAAATCCCCAGTGTCAATACTGTTTAAATAAATTTAGTGTAAACTAAGGTTGTTTTGGCAAATCTGACCTTCAGTATATTTATTTCTCTTGTGAGAGATAGCTGTAGCATGTGTGACTGTTGTATTTAGTCTGGGTAGTCATGGCTGACAACCAAGAATTCAAATACTGTACATGAAAGTTCAGATACAACAGAGATAGAAGGAAGAGAACAAAAAATTGAAACAATCCAAAAAGTTGGATAATCTTTCAAACAATTAACCACATCTATGCATCAAAGAAATAAATGTCTAATAAAATCAGAAATCGATGCTGAATGCAAATCCATAGAAGTATAAAAGAAAAGATTACCAGTCTACAAAATAAAAGCTATGGTCTAACAATTGTGACTACCCTAAATAGCCTCCAAACACACAGAGAAGAAAGTGAATCACAGATTTCTATCTGTGACAAATGACAACTTTCTTAAGAAAATAGAACTTGATGACCACAAATTTGTATCAGCAGTGACCCCATGGTGTCATTGACATTGTATGGACTGTCAAATAAACAAAGATCGTTCACTCTTCCAAAGTCTTGTGATCTTTCAACTAATTAGCACAAGTGCTTTGGTCTTAAGATATCCATAGCATGGTGAAAGGAGTCCAAAGACTTTCCAGATTGAGGGACGTATTCTGCAATCCTCAATTCACATCAGTACTCCCACTGATAATGCATCCGATGAAGTGAGCTGTAGCTCATGAAAGCTTATGCTCATATAAATTTGTTAGTCTCTAAGGTGCCACAAGTACTCCTTTTCTTTTTGTGAATGCAGACTAATACTGCTGCTACTCTGAAACCTGACCACTGATATTAGTGGATCTCCCGTATTAGGCCCAGAGTTCACAATACATGCAAAAGAGATGAAATTTAGTCTTACCCTTTGACTGGCCATACCTTGTTCACGCTTCCAGTATGAAGCCTTGTGGCTAATCTAGAAACCAGTTCAAGAAAACAAACTAGCTCAGGCTTGAAAAAATTCAGACTACTGTGATTTTTATTAGTCAGCAATAATGGTTTGCTGACCAGTCTAGTTAACGCTGTTGCTGAGACAAATAGAAATAGTTTGGATTTCTACCAGCATGCTGGTATCCGGTTTAGGGAATCAGTCTTTGATACTAGTTTCTAACTAGTAAAGGTCTCAAGTTTTGATTTTGTGTACTCACCCCATTCCCTTTTCACTTTCCTTTTGGAAGGAAGAAAGAGCTGTTTCCTCTTCCTCTCTCTGAAACATCCTTATTGCTGTGATAAGGGCTTGGGAGGAGGAATAAGGATTCAACTATTTTACCTCACCAAACTACTTTTGGGTGGTCCTCCCCCTGAATGTAGCTTTGCCAAAATGCATGAAATTTACATGATTTTGGAGAATTGTACTGCAGCTCACAGGGCCTAGAGTAATAGTAAAATGGTCACATTTTTTGTTAATGTCACTCTACTGCTGCTTGACGAAGCTGAGTTGCTGCAGAGACACTGGAGAGCAGTCTGCAGACACTGAACGAGAACACAACACTGGCTAAACCGTTTTTTTTTAAGAAGTCTCTACATCCTGTGAAAATTGGCCCAGATCCCCTTGCTTCCAAAGGAAAGTCTGTCCAGTGGACTTTTGAAACCTTGAATTTAGTTTTTTAAAGTGCTAATTCTAATAAAATCCAGAACTACCTAGGACGAATCCCGCACTGGTTGATGACTAAATATTTGTTATGCTATCAGCATGCTCATAGTTGTCATTACTATAAATGAAGCAGATTGTAGTGAAGCACAGATCTTGCTAATTTTAGGATGAGAACTGTAGGGGATGATCTTAGATTCAAGATGACAATGAAACTGAGCAGAAAAGTACTCCTAGATTTCTAATCCAGTTTTAATGGGGAGGTAGCATTCAAATGTGTGGGTTAGAGTCTGATCTCTTTTGCAGTGGGGTATATCATAAGTAACTCATTGAAGTCATAGGTGTTATAATGGTTGTTTAAATGAGAATCAGGATCATGGTCTGTGTGATGTAGGACAGAGATGATGGCAGTTCCACTACTTTTCTGTAATGATAGACTCTTCTCTGCACGGAATTGAGTCTCATTGTTATGCTAGACACTTCATAAGAGGTCTGATTCATGTTCTAGGAATTGTCTTTACAGAAAATTGAGTTATTGTGCTGGTAAACTAAGTGCTAGCTCTAGCCAAGGTTGTAGATTAGCTAAGAACTAACAAACTCACAGCTGGAAACCAAATCAGCTCATTTGTATGTTAGTTTTGTTCAAAATAGGTATTGTCTTAAGACTGGTTTCAGAGTAGCAGCCGTGTTAGTCTGTATCTGCAAAAAGAAAAGGAGGACTTGTGGCACCTTAGAGACTAACAAATTTATTTGAACATAAGCTCATGCATCTGATGAAGTGAGCTGTAGCTCACGAAAGCTTATGCTCAAATAAATGTTAGTCTCTAAGGTGCCACAAGTCCTCCTTTTCTTACAAGACTGTGTTTAGTGTTAAGACTCTATGAAATGTTGCATATATTAACTCACTTGTAACGTCTGTGTTCCAAGCTATAAGGAAATATGTAAGCTTTGATTTACAGCTTTGAAAATGTTTGCTCTGAATTTGTGAACCTAGGCACAGGAATTGTTCTCCCCCCCCCCCCACCTCCAGAGGACTGTCAAAAATTAAGTGGGCCATTATAAGACAAAAACATTAATTGCCCCATCCACCCGTGGCCAATGCCAGGTGCTTCAGAGGGAATTAACAGAACAGGTAATCATCAAGTGATCCATCCCCTATCTCCCATTCCCAGCTTCTGGCAAACAAAAACTAGGAATACAATCCCTGCCCATCCTGGCTAATAGCCATTGATGGGCCTATCCTCCATGAACATACCTAGTTCCTTTTTTAACCCTTTTATAGTATTAGCCTTCACAACATCCTCTGGCAAAGAGTTCCATAGGTTGACTGTGGATTGTGTGAAGAAATACTTTTTGTTTTTAAACCTGCTGCCTATTAATTTCATTTGATGGCCCCTAGTTCGTGTGTTATGAGACGGAGTAAATAACACTTCCTTATTTACTTTCTCCACACCAGTCATGATTTTATAGACCTTTATCATATCCTGAGTTGTCTCCTTTCCAAGCTGAAGAGTCCCAGTCTTATTAATCTCCATATGGAAGCTGTTCTATATTCCTAATTATTTTTGTTGTCATTTTCTGTACTTTTTCCAATGCCAATATCTTTTTTGATATGGGGTGACCAGATCTGCATGCAGTATTCAAGATGTGGGAGTACCATGGATTTATATAGAGGCAATATGATATTTTCTTTTATCTATCCCTTTCCTAATGATTCCCAACTTTGTTAGCTTTTTTGACAGCCGCTGCACATTGAGTGGATGTTTTCAGAAAACTATCCAGTGATTCCAAGATCTTTCTTGAGTGGTAATAGTTAATTTAGATGCCATTATTTTATATGTATAGTTGGAATTACGTTTTTCAAAGTGCATTACTTCACATTTAGGTTGGATATTAGGAAAAACTTTTTCATTAGGAGGGTGGTGAAACACAGGAATGCGTTACCTAGGGAGGTGGTGGAATCTCCTTCCTTAGAAGTTTTTAAGGTCAGGCTTGACAAAGCCCTGGCTGGGATGATTTAGTTGGGGATTGGCCCTGCTTTGAGCAGGGGGTTGGACTAGATGACCTCCTGAGGTCCCTTCCAACCCTGATATTCTGTCATTTATCAACACTGAATTTCATCTGCCATTTTGTTGTCCGTCCACCCAGTTTTGTGAAGTCCCTTTGTAACTCTTCACAGTCTGCTTTGGACTTGACTATCTTGAATAGTCTTGTATCATCTGCAAACGTTGCCACCTCATTGTTTAACCTCTTTTCCAGATCATTTATGAAAATGTTGAACAGTACTGGTCCCAGTACAGACATCACTATTTACCTCTGTCCATTCTGAAAACTGACTGTTTGTTCCTATCCTTTGTTTCCTATCTTTTTAACCAGTTACTGATCCAAGATCTAGGGTACCATTTGATCTGGGGTAAATGATTGGTCTCATGGGACTGGAAACAACTTGTGTGTGTGAGACCATTTATCATTAGTTCATCTTGCCAGGGTGGCAAGGTAGACTGGAGAGCCTAAGGGGATTGTCTGTGTACTCCATGGTAAGACTGGTACAGAGATCCAGGAATTCACATGTTACTGTTTGGTGAAATCGAATTATAGAACATACTATTAGTTTGGGGTGTCTGCCCTGTTTTTGATAGTCTGCCCTGAGGTAGGCACTCCCAGTCATGAGTCCATTCCCAACAGTTTGACACTTCTATCTAAATGGATAGTTCCCTTCTCCCTTGGCATGGGGAAGATGTGCACGTAACTTCCCCAATAATATTACTGTGAATAGTGCACACCTCAACGCCAATAGTTTATTTTATGGGCATTCAGTTGGCATGTTACTGACAGGGAAATCCCTTAGAAGTTTAATTTTGGAAAGTTTAACTTTAGCTGTGGACAGAACCTTACTGTCCAGCCTTTTTAAAAAAATAAGGCAACACTTAACACACATCCTCTCCATTCATTTAGTGTGTGTGTGTACAGACTTACACACTGATACCTTACTTCAAATGGTACTGTTGTGGAGGAATCTGGGCAATCAAATATAACAGTTAAGCAATTTTTGTTTCTTACCACAAGGAAATGACTGGAATATGTCTGCCTGATATTTGGTTTAAATTTTAAAGTCTCTCATTTAATAGAAGAGGATTTGATTGTGGGACTGAATTGTCATATAAAATTATCGTGTGGGCAGGTTGAATAGGTCTGGAATAACTTGCATATAAATTCACCACCTTGAAAAAATATCCTGCTAAAGTATGTACTGGCTTAAGGAAGCCTGTATGAATATCTGCAATGTTTATCGACCTTACTGTGAGCATGAGACGACTAAAACTTCTCAACATGAGAAATTCTGAAAGTAGAGAGATTCCTGGCGGGTACTAGTTGAAATATTGCACAATGTGCCTGAGAGCTGTGGCTTTATAAAAATACTTCGCTTTAAAAAAAATTAAAATAAAATAAAAAATATTAGCCAGAGCTCTGTCAATGCATATTATTTTCAAAAGTGCCTAAGTCTTGTTTTCATTTTCTGCTTTTGAAAAATGGGACATAAATTGGATTCTGGCTCCTAAGTCACTTAGGCACTTTTGAAAATTTTACTCAGTACCTTTGCTGATGTAGAAAACTGAGTAAAACGGCCCACTCTTAGTACTGATACCAATTTGTGATGAGCAGCAAATGCCAGCAAAGTTTTGAAAGAAGAAAATACAAAGGGGCCCAGAATGATTTGAAGTTAAGCATAAAAGAACTAAAGGGGGTTGAAGCCAGGGGCAAAACGCAATATTCTGTTTTTTCCTGTGGGCTTATGTACACTTAAAATGCTGCAGTGGTGCAGTTGCACTGCTTCAGTGAAGACACTACTTGTGCTGACAGGAGGGGCTCTCCTGTTAGAGTAGATAAACCACCTCCCTGAAAGCCAGTCGTTAGGGCGAAGGGAGAATTCTCACATTGATGTACCGCTGTCTACACTGGGTGTTCGGTGGGCTGAACTGCATCGCTTGGGGTGTGGATTTCAGTTATACTCAACTAATTCCCTAGCATAGACCCAGGCCGCCTCCGTCTGTAGGTAATGTGTGGGGGCGGGGGGAAATGATCCAGACCTTTGAAAAGGAGTATCCTGGAAACCAATGAAGCTGAGACAGCACAGGCAATAGGACAGCAAATTAAACAGAAGTCTGCCCTATGATATGGCAGCAAAATAAGCCAATGCACGTTTGAACTGTATATTTATCCCAACACTGGAACGTCTCTACATGCCTATGCGACATAACTGGAAAATGGTGTTCATTTCTGGGCATCTTAATCCTAGACATACATGGATAAATTGCACTGAATTCAGAGAAACCCTATAGAAAACAGGGTTCTGGAGGAATTGTTTCTTGGGGGGGATTTTAAAGGAATGAAATGTGTAGCTTGACTGAAAGGGTTGGACAGCAGAATCTGCAAACACTTTGAAGAATAAACAAAAGAATTTCAAAGGAATTATTTAGCATAAGATTGAAATGAGGATTCATACCACTGAAGATAGAAGGGAAAGGACATAGATCAAGATCAAAAGCAAATGCTAGTGAGCTTGTTGAATTAAATCAGTTCCTGTGCACTGAAGACAGAACTGAGAAGTCTTTTTTTGTGTAGGAACTTTGCATGACAGAAATGTGAACAGTCTGAACTCTAATTGAGAACTCATCTTAACTGTACAGAATTCCATGTGGGTCAGGAAGTTATCTGTGTCCTAGAGAGTCCATGACTCTGGGAAGCAGGCATGTTTGGTTTTCCTGTCTGCTCTCATTACCCCATGGAGTTCCTCAGCTTGCTGGGAACCTGGCTTCCTGTTCTAGTGGTGTGTATTTGCAACCTTTCTCCATAAGTATCCCTTTAGCTGCTTAGGGCAGTTGAATTCTGAGCTAGCTATGGGTATGCTGGTATATAAAGCTTTGAACACAAAACTATATTGTGCATGTTGAAATTTAACATCTGCTTCCATTGTGGGGAGCCAAACTGTTTTGAAGAATGCTAATAACTATGGATATTTGAAAAAGAAAACTAGTATTTTAGCCTTATTAAAATATTATGAAAACTGGAAGTGGATCCTTTCATCAGTCTCCGCAAATTTCTAAAAGGAATAATTCCCAATTGTTTAGAATGGAGATAAAAGTGGGGGAAAGTTACAGGGTAACAAACTTCAATCTGTGTGTCTTTATTAGGACAAGTCTTCTAAAATTCATGGAGGAATTACTGGTGCAGACTAACGCATTATCTTCAAGATGCATTGTAGTCCAATATAGATAAACTTACTTAGTTTTAATATGTAAAGTCCTTGGTATAAACAGGTGTATGGGAGTTGGCTCTTTGGATCAAGAACTGTAGATGGTCATTTATTATTTATTTGGTATATGCAATCGGATCAAGCCAAACCGATCAAGCGTTCTTATCAGCAATGTTCAGAGCATAAACACCTCCGGGAAGCTGTCATTTTGCAGTCCTCAACAATGTGCGTCCTGGTTTGTGGCTGCCCACATTGACGTAGTGGACGGTCTCTAAAATGCCACTGAAATTCTGCTGCTGCCACTTCTCCATCTCTAAGTATTCTGTCTGAATTGCAAGTGTAAAACTGCAGATTCTTGGAGCAGGTGGAGCTACTGTAATTAGTGTGAACGTGTCAGGAAATCCTGACTTCAAAATGCTGACCAACTGGGTTTACTACTTATGAGTAAGTAGAGAGCAGTACTGAGGTGACTGACAGCAAAAAATGTAAGAAAGATTGGCTTTACAAATGCAGCACTAAATCCTGTTCCTAAAAATCTCTAAGAATGTAGTTCAAGCAATTACCCATTAATGCAAAAATTTAAGAAAACCTCTCTAAACTAAGTTATGGAAAATTTGTTCTATATGGAGCTATCCCATACTTAGCCCTGGTCTACACTAGGACTTTAGGTCGAATTTAGCAGCATTAAATCAATGTAAACCTGCACCTGTCCACACGATGAAGCCCTTTATTTCGACTTAAAGGGCTCTTAAAATCGATTTCCTTACTCCACCCCTGACAAGTGGATTAGCGCCTAAATCGACGTTGCCGGCTCGAAATTGGGGTACTGTGGACACAATTCGACAGTATTGGCCTCCGGGAGCTATCCCAGAGTGCTCCATTGTGCCCACTCTGGACAGCGCTCTCAACTCAGATGCACTGGCCAGGTGGACAGGAAAAGAACCACGAACTTTTGAATCTCATTTCCTGTTTGGCCAGCGTGGCAAGCTGCAGGTGACCATGCAGATCTCATCAGCAGAGGTGACCATGATGGAGTCCCAGAATCGCAAAAGAGCTCCAGCATGGACCGAACGGGAGGTACGGGATCTGATCGCTGTATGGGGAGAGGAATCCGTGCATCAGAACTCCGTTCCAGTTTTTGAAATGCCAAAACCTTTGTGAAAATCTCCCAGGGCATGAAGGACAGAGGCCATAACAGGGACCCGAAGCAGTGCCGCGTGAAACTGAAGGAGCTGAGGCAAGCCTACCAGAAAACCAGAGAGGCGAACGGCCGCTCCAGGTCAGAGCCCCAAACATGCTACTTCTATGATGAGCTGCATGCCATTTTAGGGGGTTCAGCCACCACTACCCCAGCCGTGTTGTTTGACTCCTTCAATGGAGATGGAGGCAATACGGAAGCAGGTTTTGGGGACAAAGACGATGATGAGGTTGTAGATAGCTCACAGCAAGCAAGTGGAGAAACCGGTTTTCCCGACAGCCAGGAACTGTTTCTCACCCTGGACCTGTAGCCGGTACCCCCCGAACCCACCCAAGGCTGCCTCCTGGACCCAGCAGGCAGAGAAGGGACCTCCGGTGAGTGTACCTTTTTAAAATACTATACATGGTTTAAGAGCAAGCATGTGAAAGGATTACTTTGCCCTGGCATTCGCGGCTCTCCTGGATGTACTCCCAAAGCCTTTGCAAAAGGTTTCTGGGGAGGGCAGCCTTATTGCATCCTTCATGGTAGGACACTTTACCACTCCAGGCCAGTAACACATACTCGGGAATCATTGTACAACAAAGCATTGCAGTGTATGTTTGCTGGCGTTCAAACAACATCCGTTCTTTATCTCTCTGTGTTATCCTCAGGAGAGTGAGATATAATTCATGGTCACCTGGTTGAAATAGAGTGCTTTTCTTCAGGGGACACTCAGAGGAGCCCATTCCCACTGGGCTGTTTGCCTGTGGCTAAACAGAAATAGCCACAGGGAGGGGGCAGGGTTGAGGGGGTAGCCACGTGGTGGGGGGAGGCAAAATGCGACCTTGTAACAAAAGCACATATGCTATGTATGTAATGTTAACAGCAAGGTTTACCCTGAAAGAGTGTAGCGACTGTTTTATAAAATGTGTCTTTTTAAATACCGCTGTCCTTTTTTTCTCTACACCAGCTGCATGTGTTTCAATGATCACAGGATCTTCTCCTTCCCAGAGGCTAGTGAAGCTTAGAAAGAAAAAAAAAACGCACTCGAGATGAAATGTTCTCCGAGCTCATGCTGTCCTCCCACACTGACAGAGCACAGACGAATGCATGGAGGCAAATAATGTCAGAGTGCAGGAAAGCACAAAATGACTGGGAGGAGAGGTGGTGGGCTGAAGAGAGGGCTGAAGCTCAAATGTGGCAGCAGTGTGATGAGAGGAGGCAGGATTCAATGCTGAGGCCGCTGGAGGACCAAACCAGTATGCTCCAGTGTATGGTTGAGCTGCAGCAAAGGCAGCTGGAGCACAGACTGCCACTACAGCCCCTGTGTAACCAACCGCCCTCCTCCCCAGGTTCCATAGCCTCCACACCCAGACGCCCAAGAACGCGGTGGCGGGGCCACCGGCCAACCAGCCACTCCGCCACAGAGGATTGCCCAAAAAAAGAAGGCTGGCATTCAATAAATTTTAAAGTTGTAAACTTTTAAAGTGCTGTGTGGCATTTTCCTTCCCTCCTCCACCACCCCTCCTGGGCTACCTATTTGTGTGATGAATGAATAAAGAATGCATGAATGTGAAGCAACAATGACTTTATTGCCTCTGCAAGCAGTGATCGAAGGGAGGAGGGGAGGGTGGTTAGCTTACAGGGAAGTAGAGTGAACCAAGGGGTGGGGGGTTTCATCAAGGAGAAACAAACAGAACTTTCACACTGTAGCCTGGCCAGTCATGAAACTGGTTTTCAAAGCTTCTCTGATGCGTACCGCGCCCTTCTGTGCTCTTCTAACCGCCCTGGTGTCTGGCTGCGCATAACCAGCAGCCAGGCGATTTGCCTCAACCTCCCACCGCGCCATAAATGTCTCCCCCTTACTCTCACAGATATTGTGGAGCACACAGCAAGCAGTAATAACAGTGGGAATATTGGTTTCGCTGAGGTCTAAGCGAGTCAGTAAACTGCGCCAGCACGCTTTTAAACGTCCAAATGCACATTCTACCACCATTCTGCACTTGCTCAGCCTGTAGTTGAACAGCTCCTGACTACTGACCAGGCTGCCTGTGTACGGCTTCATGAGCCATGGCATTAAGGGGTAGGCTGGGTCCCCAAGGATACATATAGGCATTTCAATATCCCCAACAGTTATTTTCTGGTCTGGGAATAAAGTCCCTTCCTGCAGCTTTTGAAACAGACCAGAGTTCCTGAAGATGCGAGCGTCATGTACCTTTCCCGGCCATCCCATGTTGATGTTGGTGAAACGTCCCTTGTGATCCACCAGAGCTTGCAGCACTATTGAAAAGTACCCCTTGCGGTTTATGTACTCGGCGGCTTGGTGCTCCAGTGCCAAGATAAGGATATGGGTTCTGTCTATGGCCCCACCACAGTTAGGGAATCCCATTGCAGCAAAGCCATCCACTATGACCTGCACATTTCCCAGGGTCACTACCCTTGATAGCAGCAGATCTTTGATTGCATGGGCTACTTGCATCACAGCAGCCCCCACAGTAGATTTGCCCACTCCAAATTGATTCCCAACTGACCGGTAGCTGTCTGGCGTTGCAAGCTTCCACAGGGCTATCGCCACTCGCTTCTCAACTGTGAGGGCTGCTCTCATCTTGGTATTCATGCGCCTCAGGACAGGGGAAAGCAAGTCACAAAGTTCCATGAAAGTGCCCTTCCGCATGCAAAAGTTTCTCAGCCACTGGGAATCGTCCCAGACCCGCAACACTATGCGGTCCCACCAGTCTGTGCTTGTTTCCCGAGCCCAGAATCGGCATTCCAGAGCATGAACCTGCCCCATTAGCACCATGATGCATGCATTGGCAGGGCCCATGCTTTCAGAGAAATCTGTGTCCATGTCCTGATCACTCACGTGACCGCGCTGGCGTCGCCTCCTCGCCCGGTATCGCTTTGCCAGGTTCTGGTGCTGCATATACTGCTGGATAATGCGTGTGGTGTTTAACGTGCTCCTAATTGCCAAAGTGAGCTGAGTGGCCTCCATGCTTGCCTTGGTATGGCGTCCGCACAGAAAAAAGGCGCGAAACAATTGTCTGCCGTTGCTCTGACGGAGGGAGGGGCGACTGACGACACAGCTTACAGGGTTGGCTTCAGGGAGCTAAAATCAACAAAGGGGGTGGCTTTACATCAAGGAGTATTTCAGGCAGGACTTCACGGAGGGTTCCAATAAGAAATGGTGCACCTAAGTTATTGTTCTTATTGGAACAAGGAGGTTAGCCTGGCCTGTGATTGATACATGGCTAGATTTACCTCGCTGCACCTTCTCTGTGGGTGACTGCAGTGTGACCTAGAGGAATGAGTCCCCTAGACGGGGGAGGAGGCAAATGAGTACAAAACAAATCTGGTCTATTTCTTGTTTTGATCCACTCCATCTATCTTTTACATCTTTGGCTGGCAGCAGACGGTGCAGAAGGACTGCATGCCATCCACATCTCATGGCTGCCCGACAGAAGATGGTACAGTACGACTGCTAGCAATCCGTATCGCCTGCCCGCTCACCATAAGACGGTTCAATAGGACTGACTGCAGGACTAAAGAGAATGACCTGGTCAAGTCACTCCAAATTTAGTCCCTGCGCCCATGTCTGCCCAGGCGCTCCCAGCCGATGTGGCCAGGAGCACCTTGGACACAACGAGGACGGCTACCAGTCGTATTGCACCATCTGCTGCCAGAAGGCAGTGGGTTGCTGCTACTGTGTAGCAATGCCGTACCGTGTCTGCCAGCACCCAGGAGTCATAGGGTGACGGTTACCTGAGCGGGCTCCATGCTTGCCGTGGTATGGCATCTGCACAGGTAACCTCAGGAAAAAAGGCGCGAAACGATTGTCTGCCCTTGCTTTCATGGAGGGAGGGAGGGAAGGGGGGCCTGCCGATATGTACCCAGAACCACCCGTGACAATGTTTTAGCCCCATCAGGCATTGGGATCTCAACCCAGAATTCCAATGGGCAGCGGAGACTGCGGGAACTGTGGGATAGCTATCCACAGTGCAACGCTCCGGAAGTCGACTCTAGCCTCGGTACTGTGGAAGCACTCCGAGTTAATGCACTTAATGCACTTAGAGCATTTTCTGTGGGGACACACACACTCGAATATATAAAACCGATTTCTAAAAAACCGACTTCTATAAATTCGACCTTATTCTGTAGTGTAGACATACCCTTACAGTGCAATGGCAGTTACAATACTGTAGTGGAGATTACTAATACTGTTGACCTGTTTTAGTTTAAAATGAATACAAATACCCTTCAGAGGTTCATTCCCTCACCTCCGTGCACGAGCAATGCACTTCATGTGTGGGACTCGTGATATTTTTATTTTGATCAATGTCAGTCATTTCATAATAGGACGACTTAGCTAAAAGGCACTATGGCAGTGGCATGTTTGTCTCACTACAGGGTAGTACCTTTCCATATGAAATTATCATCACCTGAAAATAAGGAAACAAAATATTCAGGTATCTAAGCTATTAAATTACAATTATTACATGGGAACAAATTGGCCAACAGCTCGGCACTGCATCCAGACATGAAGACAGTTGAGTTCACCTACACTGGATTTCAGATGATAGTCTCTCGAAGGCTTCACATCCCAGGACCTGTCCTCTGGTCAAGAATTAAGATAGTTCTCTCTCAAGTTCCAGTCAATAGCACTTGTGCAGCTGCGTTTTCACTGCTGTTCTGTATACATGTCATGCCACAGGAGCGGAGTGCACTGCCAGTTCAGAAGCAAATTCAAACTAGAATCTCTAGCTGTACTTCCTTTGGGATAACAATCTACACCATTGGCATGGCCTGTCTAAAACCAATCTATGGTACAAACTCGTCATGCATAATGGCCATGAATCCCTTGTATTTCGGAACTCATGAGCATTCACATACTACCATTGTTTCAGGCTGCTTTGTGTTTTTGGCAATACTGACTTTGATTTTAAAAAAATTCAAGTTTTGGAGTAAATTGAGATCCTTACTGTAAGCATAGTCTCACCTTGAAACCTTGTTTAGGTGGATTCTGTTTTGTATCTCTATTCTGAATATGTTTTAACTGGCTGAGGAACAATGTGGCTTCATATAATCATGGAAGCGTAGGTTTGGAAGGGACCTCTAGAGTAATCTATTCCATCCCCTTGCACTGAGGGAGGACCAAGTATACCTACACCATCCCTGACCGATTGTTTTGTCTTAAATAGAAAAAATCTCTGATGGGGCTCCTGAGTTGCTGTTTTTGTTTCTGGACTCATGGTTTGGGATTTCTAAAGGGAACTGAGCACTGAACTCCCCTTTGAATCCTTTGAAAACTCCTCCTATGCTTTATGAGAGCATGGAGTATTGGAAATTTCCCATGTTCTGTTCCCTTGACAGATTAAAGCTAATATGCCTTATTCTCAATCACTTTACACCCCATGTAGATGCTTACACCTGTGCAAAGTGAATATAAAATGCTGCTATTCTGTAGGGTCCTTTCTGAGCCAAATTGATAAGATGAACTATCTTGTAAAGCAAACGTTTTCTTATAGTCATAAGTATGGCCCCGTTGTTTTACCAGTTGCTTTATAGTATTGGTGAGTTAATTAAAGCTAAATTATGTGCCTTATGGGAAGTATTTGACATGTTTATCTTTTCAGAGTCCGCTCCTCTTCTCCCGAATAGTATTGGAAGTGCTAGATTCCCCTATGGTACTTTCTAGTGCTCTGGGAAGGAGTTTTAAGCTTTTTTTTAAAGCTTTTTAAGCTTGTTTTGCCATTACATTCCTTCACAGTTCTTTTAATTTCTAGTTAAAAATAGATTCAGCAGTATGTGGTGAGTGCCCATCTCCTCTCCTGCTCCTGTTAGCTAGATTGAGGGGTGCTGAAAATGTAATAACCACCCCATAATATCCAGATCTTCATCCGCTTAGGTCTCGCAACTTCCAGTTAGTTGTGGCACAGTGGGGGCTCCCCTGTGACAGCCCATCATATCCCACTTACCTAATCTCCTGTAGACGCACTATGAAGTTCTGTGATGCGAGTCTCAACCTAGCTAATGGGGAGGACATTTGACACACATGGCAGAGTTAAGACCGTAGGGGTACATTTTGGACATCTAATTACAAAACCTCAGTATCTAAAGAGACCATTGGTATTCTTCCCCTTTTAAAATGGGAGTCAGTAGTTTTGGGTTCATATTGTTTCTGCTGTTTGGAGTAACCAGTATATTCATTACAAGGGCACATTATATAAAAAATATTTCATTCCTTCTATAACTTGTGTTTTATTTTCAGGCTTCATAGAGCCCAGTGTGCAATTAAACAGACTCAGGTAACTGTTCAGAAAATAGGAAGGGAGATTGAAGAAAAACTGAGACTTACATCCACAAGCAATGGACTGGTAGGCTTTGACATTCAACTTTGAAATCTTACTCTTCCTTAAAAGAATGCAGTTAAATGATGCCCAATGGACACAAGCATCTTTTAAAACTTCAGTATAAAACACCCTTTACATTTAATATCAGCTATTTTGAATGGAAACTTATCTGGAAAGTGCAATGTATTGGATTTTGGATTACATCTACATAACAGAGAAGGTGGGGGGGGGGATTAATAGGTCACTTTATATTTTACATTGCTAATGCGTAAACATCAACTGTATAATGAACACACAACATTTGCCAGCAAAAATAAAATTTTAGAGATTGGGATTAATGATCTACCAGTGGAAAAAGTGTGGTGGTTTCTAGTTGTTTGGGTTGAGTCTAATAATTGTACTACTTTGCAGCCCAGTCTTTTGGGCTCAGCACAATGCGTGTAACAACTTCTCAAACACACAAATGACACAGCCATTATAAATATTTACTGTGATTTAGTTATAGCTTTGTATTCTTGTCCTCACTGGCTTTTAGAGAGAAGCAACATATTAGCACTAGTTTCTCTCACAGAAGAGCTGAGCTCAGTTCAGTGCTGTGAGCTAATATAGCCAAAACTGTTCATGGTGACTTCATTTAGAAATTTATATTGGCATCCATTGGCAGGCTTCTGGCGCCTTGTATCCATTTGAAAAAAAAAAAGCCAATCATTTTGTGATGTGCTAGGTCCTGGACTGAGAATACTGAACTAATTTCAGTAAGTGTCTCAAACTAGGCAAAGGTTTTGACAAAATATGGAATATCCATGTTTAATCCTGTTAACTATAGAGTGGGTGAAAAGTAATTATTCATTTTACTCACGTGACAAACCTTTAGATCCAAAGATTTGGTGTATATTTTGATGAGTGGCTCTTTCAAAATTTGGTTCATTGTCTTTAGTACTGATTCATAGATTCATAGATATTTAGGTCAGAAGGGACCATTATGATCGTCTAGTCTGACCTCCTGCACAACGCAGGCCACAGAATTTCACCCACCACTCCTACAAAAAAAACCCTCACACCTATATGTGCTATTGAAGTCCTCAAATTGTAGTTTAAAGACTTCAAGGAGCAGAGAATCCTCCAGCAAGTGACCTGTGCCCCATGCTACAGAGGAAGGCAAAAAACCTCCAGGGCCTCTTCCAATCTGCCCTGGAGGAAAATTCCTTCCCGACCCCAGATATGGCGATGAGCTAAACCCTGAGCATATGGGCAAGATTCATCAGCCAGATACTACAGAAAATTCTTTCCTGGGTAACTCGGATCTCACCCCATCTAATATCCCATCACAGGCCATTGGGCCTATTTACCATGAATATTTAATTACCAAAACCATGTTATCCCATCATACGATCTCCTCCATAAACTTATCAAGTTTAATCTTAAAGCCAGATAGATCTTTTGCCCCCACTGCTTCCCTCGGAAGGCTATTCGAAAACTTCACTCCTCTGATGGTTAAAAACCTTCGTCTAATTTCTAGTCTAAATTTCCTAGTGGCCAGTTTATATCCATTTGTTCTTGTGTCCACATTGGTACTGAGCTTAAATAATTCCTCTCCCTCTCTGGTATTTATCCCTCTGATATATTTATAGAGAGCAAGCATATCTCCCCTCAGCCTTCTTTTAGTTAGGCTAAACAAGCTAAGCTCCCTGAGTCTCCTTTCATAAGACAAGTTTTCCATTCCTCGGATCATCCTAGTAGCCCTTCTCTGTACCTGTTCCAGTTTGAATTCATCCTTCTTGAACATGGGAGACCAGAACTGCAAACAGTATTCCAGGTGAGGTCTCACCAGTGCCTTGTATAACGGTACTAAAACCACCTTATCCCTATTGGAAATACTTCTCCTGATGCATCCCAAGACTGCATTAGCTTTTTCACAGCCATATCACATTGGCGGCTCATAGTCATCCTATGATCAACCAATACTCCAAGGTCCTTTTCCTCCTCCGTTACTTCTAATTGATGCATCCCTAGCTTATAACTAAAATTCTCGTTATTAATCCCTAAATGCATGACCTTACACTTCTCACTATTAAATTTCATCCTATTACTATTACTCCAGTTTACAAGGTCATCCAGATCCTCCTGTAGGGTATCCTTGTCCTTCTCTAAATTGGCGGTACCTCCCAGCTTTGTATCATCTGCAAACTTTATTAGCACATTCCCACTTTTTGTGCCAAGGTCAGTAATAAAAAGATTGGTCCCAAAACCAATCCTTGAGGAACTCCACTGATAACCTCCCTCCAGCCTGACAGTTCACCTTTCAGTAGGACCCGTTGTAGTCTCCCCTTTAACCAATTCCTTATCCACCTTTCAGTTTGCCTATTGATCCCCATCTTATCCAATTTAATATTCCCCATGTGGCACAGTATCAAATGTCTTACTAAAATCTAGGTAAATTAGATCCACTGCGTTTCCTTTGTCTAAAAAATCTGTTACTTTCTCAAAGAAGGCGATCAGGTTGGTTTGGCACGATCTACCTTTTGTAAAACCATATTGTATTTTGTTCCATTTACCATTGACTTCACTGTCCTTAACTACCTTCTCCTTCAAAATTTTTTCCAAGACCTTGCATGCTACAGATGTGAAACTAACAGGCCTATAATTACCCGGATCACTTTTTTTCCCTTTCATAAAAATAGGAACTATGTTAGCAATTCTCCAATCATACAGTACAACCCCTGAGTTTACAGATTCATTAAAAAAAATCTTGCTAATGGGCTTGCAATTTCTTCTGCCAATTCCTTTAATATTCTTGGATGAAGATTATCTGGGCCCCCCAATTTAGTCCCATTAAGCTGTCTGAGTTTCGCTTCTACCTCAAATATGGTAATGTCTACCTCCATATCCTCATTCCCGTTTGTCATGCTACCATTATCCCTAAGATCCTCTTTAGTCTTATTAAAGACTGAGGCAAAGTATTTGTTTAGATATTGGGCCATGCCTAGATTATCCTTGACCTCCACTCCATCCTCAGTGTTTAGTGGTCCCACTTCTTTTTGTTTTCTTCTTATTGATATGACTATAGAACCTTTTACTATTGGTTTTCATTCCCTTTGCAAGGTCCAACTCTACTTGACTTTTAGCCTGTCTCACTTTATCCCTACATGTTCTGACCTCAATAATGTAGCTTTCCTTGTGGATCCCTCCCTTCTTCCACTCCCTATATGCTTTCTGCTTTTTCTTAATCACCTTTCTGAGATGCTTGCTCATCCAGCTTGGTCTACAACTCCTGCCTAGGAATTTTTTCCCCTTACTTGGGATGCAGGCTTCCTATAGCTTCTGCAGCTTTGATTTAAAATAATCCCAGGCCTCCTCTACCTTTAGATCCATAAATTCTTCAGTCCAATCCACTTCCCTAACTAATTTCCTTAATTTTTGAAAGTCAGCCCTTTTGAAATCAAAAACCCTAGTTGCAGATTTATTTTTGTTAATCCTTCCGTTCAGTTTGAACTGAATTAGCTCATGATCACTTGAGCCAAGATTATCCCCTACAACCATTTCTTCTATGAGGTCCTCACTACTCACCAAAACCAAATCTAAAATGGCATCCCCTCTAGTCGGTTCAGCAACTACTTGCTGAAGGAATCCATCAGCTATCGCATCTAGGAAAATCTGAGCCCTATTATTATTACTAGCACTCGTCCTCCAGTCTATATCTGGGAAGTTAAAGTCTCTCGTGATCACACAGTTTCCATTAGTATTTACTTTATTAAAAACATTAAAAAGGGCTCTATCCATATCCAAATTAGATCCCGGCAGTCTATAGCACACCCCAAGCACTATCCCAGGGGAGGCTCTAATAGTTTTCTTCCCCAATTTAATTTTTGCCCAGACAGACTCAGTCATATCCATTTCATCGCTTCTTATTTCTTTACATTCTATCTCACCATTGATATACAGTGCTACTCCACCACCTTTACCTTTATTTCAGTCTTTCCTAAACAGCACATACCCTTCAATACCTGTAGTCCAGTCATGACTACTATTCCACCATGTTTCTGTTATCCCTATAATATCTGGTTTCACTTCCTGCACCATAGCTCTAGTTCCTCCATTTTGTTACCTAGGCTCCTCGCATTAGTGTACAAACATCTTAATTTTTGCTGTTTGGCCTCACTCACATTCTGTACCCTATTAGGCATGGTTATTTTACTACCAGTATAACCTATTAGACTTGTATCTATACTGCCCTTCCTCCTACCCATGGCTGTATCTACTCTTACTTAATTTTCTTTCCTCTCAATGCTAAATTCTAGCGTGGAGATTACCTGGACATCTCCCAACCATCTCCCCCTAATTCCTAGTTTAAAGTTCTCTTAATCAGTTGTGCCAGCCTCCATCCTAGAAGTCCATTTCCTTCCCTACTCAGATGAAGTCCATCCCAAGAGAACTGTCCTCTATCCATGAATGCCTCCCAGTGGCCATACATCCCAAAGCCCTCCTTATGGCACCACTGCCTAAGCCATCTGTTGATAGTCATAATCTTGTCACACCTTTGTTGCCCTTCTGTAGTGGGATTCTGCCTGTTCCTAGAGATCACCTGAGCCTCAATTTCCTTAAGCGTCTTCCCCAGCCTAGCATAGTCTCCCTTAATACTTTCCAGCGAGAATCTAGCCGTATCATTTGTTCCCACATGAAGGATAATTAGGGGATTCTTTCCCGCTTCCTTTAGAATCCTTTTCAACCTCAGATCTATATCCCGTATCTTAGCACCTGGAAGACAGTACACCCTCCTATTCTCTGGATCAGCTCTGGTTACAGGCCTATCTATTCTTCTCAGTAAAGAGTCCCCAATCACATAGACCTGTCTTTTCCTAGTGAGGGTGCTATTCTCCAGTCTATCCCCGGTTCCCTCTGGCTGCAAGTTCTTTCCATTCCTGTTCTCCCTTGTAATCCTCTTTAACCCATCCTGTATCCTCCTGGGGCTCATATTTGGTGTAATCTCCATTAACTCTTCCCCTTTTCCTATAGGACTAGCCGCTCTTCTCTTCTTCCTTGCCCTTCCACCTTCAGTGACTACCTGCTGAGCCCCTTCTTCATTTTCCAACTCTGCATACCTATTCTTAAGCTCTATTTCTCCTTCACTAGCCCGTCTCTTCCTCTGCCTGTTTCTTTTAGTCACATGCTTCCACTGACCACTTTCCTCACCCAGTCTCCCCTCAGAATTCCCCAGTCCTGCTTCCATCTGCAAGTCTGAGCTTTTCCCTTCAGATACCTCATGTCTTTGCTTCATAATCTGCTCAAACCCCTTCCTAAACTCTACCAGACTTTCCACCTGCATCTTCAAACCTTGGATCTTTTCCTCCATCAGCTCTATCAGACGGCATTTCATGCAGACAAAACTCTTACCAGGTGCCCCCTCCAGGATCACGTACATACCACAGCTTCCACATCCAGTCATCTTCATTGTGTCTTCCGCTACATGGGTCACTCCCACTGCTGCTTCTGTGTCTGTCATTGCCTTTCCACCTAAATCCTGTTAAGCTGGGAAACACACACCACACCAAAACACCACCACCCACAACAAACAACAAGCACCACAAGACAAACTCCCACTCAAACTCCCCTGTTTACAGCTCTGTTTGCTAGCTCCTGTGCCGCTGCAGCTGTCTGTGCCACTGCCTGACTGGCTGCTACCTTTTAGGACCCCTAGTGAGAGAAGCCCCGCCCCCTAAATCAGGGCTCAGCTTCAGGTGTGCAGTGTTTCTAGCTATCTTTCCATATGCCGTATGTACAGATATATTTCCCTACAGGTACAGATGCTACTGTGCAAAGTAGTATATAAAATATATATACTAGACCCAGTCAAAATGCTGTAGCTTCCCAACAGACTTGCGTGTTACATCAGACAAAGCCAGACTTGATAGGCTAGTTTCTGGGAAATGATGCTGTCTCCATTGATACCTTTTCCTCTGCTGCCCTCGAAGCATATTATTGTGTGCATGTTCCCGTTTAAAAAAAAAAAAAAAATCAGTAACTGAAAATCCTATTGGTAACTATAATTTAGGCATGGTTTCTTGGCAACTGGTTAGCCCAACCTTTGGTGCTGCTGCCAGGGAATGCACATAATTGAATCGGTTACTGTGTTTAATTCAGGTAATCTTTTCGGTATATTTATTGATAATCTTCTTCTTTTTTTTTTTTATAGAAAAAAAAGAGTGAGTGTTTACAGTTGAAGATTTTGGTGCTTCGGCATGAGCTGGAGAGGCAGAAGAAGGCACTGGGTCGAGAGGTGGCCTTATTGCATAAGAAACAAAATATGTTACTTGACAAAGGTGAGTGCAGAATGAAAGGAATTTTCCAGTGCCAATATTCACAACTCCCTATCCAAAAGGCCAAGTAGCCTGCTTTGAGAGCATGAAAACTACTACAAAAGTGATATAGCTTCAAGTCAGCAGCACTGCTATGGGTAGCTGCATGGCCCCACAGTATGCTAACATTTTTATGGCTGACTTAGAACATCGCTTCCTTAGCTCTCGTCCGCTAACACTCCTACTCTACTTGCGCTACATTGATGACATCTTCATCATCTGGACCCATGGAAAAGAAACCCTTGAGGAATTCCACCATGATTTCAACAATTTCCATCCCATCCTCAACCTCAACCTAGACCAATCCACACAAGCGGTCCATTTCCTGGACACTACTGTGCTAATAAGCGATGTTTACATAAACACCACCCTATACCGGAAACCTGCTGACCACTATACCTACCTATATGCCTCCAGCTTCCATCCAGGACACACCACACGATCCATTGTCTACAGCCAAGCTCTAAGATACAACCACATTTGCTCTAATCCCTCAGACAGAGACAAACACTTACAAGATCTCTATTAAGCATTCTTAAAACTACAATACCCACCTGCTGAAGAAACAGATTGACAGAGCCAGAAGAGTAGCCAGAAGTCACCTACTACAGGACAGGCCCAACAAAAAAAATAACAAAACGCCACTAGCTGTCACCTTGAGCCCCCAGCTAAAACCTCTCCAGC
Source organism: Lepidochelys kempii (assembly GCF_965140285.1). Classification (NCBI taxonomy): domain Eukaryota; kingdom Metazoa; phylum Chordata; order Testudines; family Cheloniidae; genus Lepidochelys; species Lepidochelys kempii. The sequence goes on from NC_136380.1 coordinate 15,078,539, forward strand.
GCATCATCACAGATTTACAGCCTATCCTGAAAAATGATCCTTCACTCACAGATCTTGGGAGACAGACAGCCCCCCAACCTGAAGCAAATACTCTCCAGCAACCACACACCAAAAACACTAACCCAGGAACCTATCCTTGCAACAAAGCCTGATGCCAACTCTGTCCACATATTTATTCAAGTGACACCATCATAGGACCTGATTACATTAGCCACGCCATCAGGGGCTCGTTCACCTGCACATCTACCAATGTGATCTATGCCATCATGTGCCAGCAATGCCCCTCTGCCATGTACATTGGCCAAACCGGACAGTCTCTACGCAAAAGAATAAATGGACACAAATCTGACATCAAGAATCATAACATTCAAAAACAGGTAGGAGAACACTTCAGCCTCTCTGGCCACTCACTAAAAGATTTAAGGGTGGCGATTTTTGCAACAGAAAAGCTTCAAAAACAGACTCCAACAGGAAACTGCTGAGCTTGAATTAATATGCAAACTAGATACCATTAACTTGGGTTTGAATAGAGACTGGGAGTGGCTGGGTCATTACACATATTGAATCTATTTCCCTAAGTTAAGTATCCTCATACCTTCTTGTCAGCCGTCTAAATGGGCCATCCTGATTATCACTGCAAAAGTTTTTTTTTCTCCTGCTGATAATAGCTCATCTTAATTAGCCTCTCAGAGTTTGTATGGCAACTTCCAACTTATCTGTATGTATATATATATTTCTTCTTACTATATGTTCCATTCTATGCATCCAATGAAGTGGGCTGTAGCCCACGAAAGCTTATGCTCTAATAAAATTGTTAGTCTCTAAGGTGCCGCAAGTATTCCTGTTCTTTTTGCGGATACAGACTAACGCTGCTGCTCCTCTGCTCATCTTGTATACGTAGTTGGATTCCCACTTTAAAGTTTGCAGCCATATGTGACATCTTGAGTCCAAAAGGCTTGCACTTAGCCTGTGCAAGCTCTGTATTAAAAGAATTATCAAGTCACAGCATACCAGAGTGATATTAGAATATGCAAGTGAAGTGACATCAAAAATACTTGTCTGATATCAATCAGGCCTAACAGCTAAAAACACATAAGATTGCTGTATGTGGAGATCACACCAAGAAAGTCAAAGAACTGGAAGGGACCTCGAGAGGTCATCTAGTCCAGTCCCCTGCACTCGTGGCATGACTAATGATCTAGACCATTCCTGATAAGTGGTTGCCTAACCTGCTCTTAAAAGTCTCCAATGATGGAGATTCCACAACCTCCCTAGGCAATTTATTCCAGTGCTTAACCACTCTACAGTTAGGAAGTTTTTTCCTAATGTCCAACCTAAACCTCCCTTGCTGCAATTTAAGCCTGTTACTTCTTGTCCTATCCTGAGAGATTAAGAAAAAAATTTTTTTTCTTCCTCCTACTTGTAACAACCTTTACATACTTAAACTGTTATGTCCCCTCTCAATAGTCTCTTTTTTCCAGACTAAACAAACCCAATTTTTTTCAAGTTTCCCTCATAGGTCGTTTTCTAGATCTTTAATCATTTTTGTTGCTCTTCTCTGGACTCTCTCCAATTTGTCCACATCCTTCCTGAAATGTGGGGCCCAGAACTGGACACACTACTCCTGTTGAGGCCTGAGTAGAGCAGAAGAATTACTTCTCATGTCTTGCTTTCAACACTCCTTCTAATACATCCCAGAATATTTGCTTTTTTTTGCAACAGCTTTACACTGTTGACTCATATTTAGCTTGTCGTCCACTATGACCCCTCAGATCCCTTTCCACAGTACTCCTTCCTAGGCAGTAATTTCCCATTTTATGTGTGTGCAACTGATTTGTTCCTTCCTTAATGGAGTACTTTACATTTGTCCTTATTGAATTTCATCCTGTTTACCTCAGACCATTTCTCCAGTTTGTCGAGATCATTTTGAATTTTAATCCTATCCTCCAAAGCACTTGCAACTCCTCCCAGCTTGGAATTGTCTGCAGACTTTTTACTCTGTATGCCATTATCTTAAATCTTTGATGAAGATATTGAACAGAACAGCATGACTGAACCACTGATAAATACTCTCTCTGGGAACAGTTTTCCAACCACTTTTGCACCCACCTTATAGTAGCTCCATTTAGGTTGCATTTCCCTAATTTATTTTTGAGAAGGTCATGCAAGACCGTATCAAAAGCTTTACTAAAGTCAAGATATAGCACATCTACTGCTTTCCCCTCTATCCACAAGGCTTGTTACCTTGTCTAAAAAAGCTGTCAGGTTGGTTTGACATGATTTGTTTTTGACAAATCCATGCTGACTGTTACTTATCACCTTATTATCTTTTAGATGTTTGCAAACTGATTGCTTAATTATTTGCTCCATTATCTTTTCAGGTACAGAAGTTAAGCTGACTGGTCTGTAATTCCCTGAGTTGTCCTTATTTCCCTTTTTATAGATGGGCACCATATTTACCCTTTTCCAGTCTTCTGGAATCTCTCCCATCTTCCATGACTTTTCAGATATAATTTCTAATGGCTCAGATATCTCCTCAGTCAGCTCCTTGACTATTCTGGGATGCATTTCATCAGGCCCTGGTGACTTGAAGACATCTAATTTGTCCAACTTACTTTTAACTTGTTCTTTCCTTATTTTAGCCTCTTCTGATCCTACCTTATTTCACTGGCATTCACTATGCTGGACATCCAATCACTACCAACTTTCTTGGTGAAAACTGAAACAAAAGTCATTAAGCACCTCTGCCATTTCCACATTTTCTGTTCTTATTCCCCTCCTCCCCCCCACTGAGTAACAGGGCTACCCTGTCCTTAGCTCCATGCTTAATCCAAGCAGTTAGCAATATCCGACATGTACTAAAGCAACGTCACAACACAGTAAGTGATGGTGTAATAATAACACACCTCAAATTAAATTAGTCAAGGATGAGGGATTATTACTAACATTGCAATAATGCCTAGGTTTCACATTATAGAGCCAGACCCCATTCTACTAGGCACAGTACAAAAACAGTCCCTACCCCAAGAAGCTTACTATCTAAGTAAATGCTTTAACCCTCAGTCTGTTGGTACAGAATAAAGCATATTGTTAATATACTCTGTTAACACTAAGTGCTGATCTCTTTTTTAAAGATCTATGGACTGAGCACCACAAATAAAATAGTTTTGATTTGAGCATGGGACTTTATAGTAGATTGAAAAATAGGACATTCAAAGAATATTGATACTCTAAAAATAGAGGGGTGTGTCGTGGTAACTCTTATCCTTAACTCTACTCTTTTTTATCCTTAACTCTAACGGTAGAAATAATTGAGCTACTTTGTCTGCATACCTCTGTAACTATAGAGATTGGGGTGGGCAGGTGTCAAAGGAGAACTAGGATTTGCCATTGGCTGTATTTGGTTGGTGTACAGTGTGTGTGGACTGAATTTCTCCCTTTACTGGGAGGGAGGTGTGGTTTTTACAGCTATTCACTCTATTCCCTCATATGGCTGCATACTGTGGAGAACATGCCTAATGGTAATTGAAGAAATTTGTGTACCCAAGCTTGTATCTAATTTTCAGAAGTGTTCCAGTATTGAAGCTTGAGTCAGTTCACTGGATATACAATGCTGTTAAATGGTTTTTAATCATTTCTCTTCTCTAGGAAATGCATTTGAGACTGAATACCAGAGGCTTCAAATGCATAAAGAATCCCTGCATGAGTTGAGAAAAGAATGCACTGCTAAGAGGTAAAGGCACCGTGATTCCATTCATCTTTTTAATCCGTAATTGGAAAGAGGCTCTTGTGATTTAAGGTATTTGGACTAGAATCACAAAATCATCTCCCTCAGTTCTTGTGTGATCTTGGGCAAGTCACTGTATCTCTGCGTCAGTTTCCTCATCTGTAAAATATGTAACTATGCTCCCTTCTCCTGTCTTGTTTAGCTTTTAAATGCTCTGGGACGGGGATTGTGTGTGTATACAGAGCATAAGATGATGGGGCCTTTTGGTGCAATTGTAATATAAATAATTGCTTTATAACACTTAAAACTGGTGTCTCAAAATTGAAAAGGGTGCAAGCAATACGTCAGCATGACTGAAAATTACAGGCCAGTATTGCTTTCTGTCATTATCTTCCCAACTGCAAAGTTATCTGGGGCTTGCTTTTTTGACAAGCGGGTAGGGGGATGTGATTCCTGGGAATGGTGGGGGTTGATAGTGCGAAGACTTTGAGGTCACTAATGATCTTGGTTTTTCTCTCCCTAAAGAGAACTGTTCTTGAAGACCAATGCACAGCTGACCATTCGATGCAGGCAGTTGTTGTCAGAGCTTTCCTATATTTACTCTATTGATTTGGTAAGTTTCTAACTCCTTAAGAAACCTGCTGAATTAGAATGAACTTTGTCTGCCAGATGTGCGCTCTAGCTGCCTTCAGAGTAAAATGCTTCTCTCTTCCACACTGAGCTCCATGCTCATGTAAATTTCTCTCCTGTTTCTTTTCTGATGTTTCTTACTTTGAATCTGACAGTGAGCTTGTCTGGCAGGGACTTCATCTACTCTGGTGTTCCTGCTCCTCTCTCTTTCAGTCACTGGGTTTCCGATTTGGTAATGTTTGCCACAGAACTTCTCCCTATTCTCCTCACACATCCCAGCCTGCCCCTGCTCTCCCTCTCTTCCCTTGTCTTGCTGCAGCAATTTGTTTGGGAATTGTTGCCACCACTGTAGTCAGGCAAATGAGTCCAAAGAAGGCCTGGGGCATGCTTGGACTGTCACTGTGTCGTCATTCACACTGAATTATTTGTCTAACTTAGATTGTAAATGACACAAGGAAAGGACCCTATTGTGCTGCACTGTAACAGGATACTGCTGCCACCACATTGTAACTTAAACTTGAACCTCTTGTGGTGGCATATGAAATGGCAAGTAAAATGGATAGTGAGAGCACAATAGAGTAGCTAATAATCATCTTACCAGACTTCACTAACTTAGTTAAACTTTTAGCATACGAGGCAAAAAAAAAAATGCTCATCAGAAGATTGAGGTCCAACATTCTTTGCTCAACATAAGTTTCAGATTTTGGAAGTTCTGTTGGATGAAAGTGAATCCATTCCTGTTTGAGAGTTAGTCTTCTCAAAATATTTTAAATTTAATGTTGAGTGAGATTTTTATTGAGTGAATTTTATTTAATTTTGAATTTTTCATCTATATTAACTGATGCTTTACAAAGTCTGTGGTCTGATTTTAACATGCCTCTAAGTTTTTTGCTTGGAATTTGCAACTTCTGTCTTATTTTTAAATGTACCCATTCTCATTTTCTGCTGTTCAAATCCATAGAATGATCAAAAGGATTACTTTGTCTGCGGAGTCAAGCTGCCTAATTCTGAAGACTTTCAAGGTAGCTGGCTGTTTCTTTCATTTAGTACCTAGAGTTGTGATGTTACTTTAACATCTTATAGGGCAGACTTACCATTTTAGGAGCCACAGTCCACTTTTGGAGACTGATTGAAAAATATTTAGACAAGCAGACAGTTCTGATCTAATTTTCAATCCTTGTTCACCTCCGAGTTGAACTAGCTGGGACTTTGATTAAACATTTGTCACTGAAAAAGCTGAATTGTTACAACCAAACTGTTTTTGTGGGAAAGGGCTGATTCGAGTGAATTTCTTGACTTAGAACAAATGTTGAAAAACCTTCAGAATTGTCAAACATACCATTTCATCATTTTCTAAATAAAGTTGTGGGTGGGGTTTTTTGGGGTTTTTGGTTCAAAACAACTTTTTAGTTAAATTTCAAAACTGTATTTTTAAAAACTAAAAACAATAAAGGGTGACATCTAAATGTTTCAAAATCTCAAAATGAAAAATCAGTCTGATCAAAATATAATCTATTTTGCCAAAATTTGAGGTTTTGTACTAGATAAACAACTTTCCACTGAAATTCTATTCATGATGAAGACTGAATGGTGACATCATTTTGAAGATTATCTTTTTATCACAGTTGCCAACTTTCATGTGGTAAATAAGCACCCTGACTTTCACAATAAACCAAAAATCAAGCTAATCCCATTTTGAAACAAGGCCAAAACAAGCCAATTCCTAAGAACCCCAACATTCTGACAAGATCCCCCTGGTGTGCAGTCTGGGACTTTGGAGGGCCCGCAGTGCACCCTGACTCTCCCCCTGCCTTGACCTTGCTTGCTGGGAGCCAATCAAAGAATAAAAAGAAGTAACAAGCTACAACAAGCCAAAAACTAGCCAACAAGCAACTCTTAAGCCAAAAACAAGCCCAATTTCTGGGGTTTTTTTCCCCATGGGTTTGTTATGTCTGCTTTTTATGCTTTTACACCCCGGTAATCTCCTATAAAACTAACTCCACCTCTGATTTCTGCGGGAGACACACAGTGCACAACAGTCCTTCTGGGACTTCCCGCAGACTCAAATGTCACCACAACCCCAGTCTTGCAGAAAACTTTGGACATTATTGGGTAAAGACCAATCCATTGCTGTGAGCTGCTTCTCTCCAGGCCTCCACATTCTGAAAAAATATTTTAAACAGAACAATATCTAGTTGTGGTATTTAATACGTGCCAGGAAATGCTTCAGACCTTGAGTGATTAAAACCCAACCCCCTGTGAGGCACAAAACAGAGCAAATCACACTTTTAATCAGGCAAAAATAGCTAACTTGGGTTACTCACAACATGCAATAAACAGATAAACCTAGAAGGAAATGTTATTTTTGGCTCATGGGAGGTGCTGAAATACTACTGTGATGGGGACATGTACAAAAAATTGGATTCTGAGCTAAATTACATGACACCATATGTTCTGGTTAATCCTTATATACTGACTAACCTCTTTGTGCATACCTACACAAATATTTTAGCTCTAGATTTCAATATGTTTATCTATTAAAAAAAAAATTCTAGCTTGCTGTGTATCTATTCATATAAACAATATTACACCAAATAGGCTTCATCAAATGCATATGTTCCTATTTTGTTACGGCAATGCTATTTCGGTTGCCTTTATAACAATATTTATAATATATCGTAAGTGCATCTGCAGATGTTCTGTATGGCATGTGTTTTTTGTCTTTGTATGCCTGCGTCTAACACCTGTAAACAAATTTTGTGCAGTTATCTGTACAAGTATTTGAAAATTAGAATGACTAAATTAATTTATTGCAAAAAGAAAAGGAGTACTTGTGGCACCTTAGAGACTAACCAATTTATTCGAGCAAGAGCTTTCGTGAGCTACAGCTCACTAGGAACTCTTGCCTCTCAGCCTTTTGTTCAGTCTGGTAGGGGTGTTGCCTCAGGAAAATAAAAACATGAATTCAAGTAATAAACATAAGCTTGGCCATAGTGGGTCAGACCAGTGGTCCATCTAGCCCAGTATTCTGTCTTCTGACAGCAGCCAGTGCCAGATGCTTCAGAGGGAGTGAGCAGAATAGGGCAATTCATAGAGTGATCCATCCCCTCTTGTCCAGTCCCAGCATCTGGCAGCCCACAATTTAGGGACACTCAGGGCATGGTTTTGCATCCCTATCCATCCTGGCTAATAGCCATTGATGGACGTATCCTCCACGAACTTATCTAATTATTCTCATAATCTAGTCATGCTTTTGGCCTTCGCTACATCCTCTGGCAACGAGTTCACAAATTGACTGTATGTTGTGTGGAAAAACTACTTCCTCAAGTAGTCTCTATGGGTGCATGCATGTTAGTCAGTCTTGTGCCCCATGCCATCGTGTTATAACATTGCATGGGCAAGCCACCCTCAGTTCCTTCTTTACTGCAAAGCTCCATAGCAGAGAACGAGGCTAAAGGCGTGGTAGCAAACCTAGAGTGGCGCACCCATAAGGGGGAAACAACTGAAACCACAGTTACTGTACAGAATGAGTAACTGTTTCTTCCTTTTCGTTTGTATCTCTGCTGCAATGATCGACACCCTCCAACAACGCACCTTTCAAGATCCATGGACCCTACACAGGCCTATCACAACATGTGGTAAATCTCATCCAGTGCACTAAATGCCACAATAACAACTATGTGGGTGAAACCAGACAATCACTCCACTTTCGAACTGTCAGAGAGTTTGTCTTTAAATCATTTTCCTGTATCACTTGTGGGTGAACACTTTCACAAAGAGGTCAGATGTAGAGTGATCGATCAGTCCTCATCCTCAAAGGAAACCTTCACAATGCTCTCAAAAGATGAGCATGGGAGCTTAAATTCATAACTCTCTGCTAGACACTAAAAATCATGGACTGAACAGAGATTCTGGATTTATGGCTTATTACAACAATCTGTTACCTGCTAACCCCCTCTTGAAGTCCTGTGACTGCAGAGGTGTTAATGGGCCACTCTACTTTGAATGGTCCCTTAGAATATGGTCCCTAACTACTTATGCTAAACAATCTGTTCTACCTTGCATTTAGCTGTGATCTTCAGAGTACCTTTCCCAGACCTGAAAGAGAGCTCTGTGTGGCTCGAAAGCGTGTCTTTCTCACCAACAGTAGTTCACCCACCGTATCTCTCTAATATCCTGGGACTGACTTGGCTACAACTACACTACATACGTCTTATAATTCTGTTCTTTAATATAGTTTCAACCAATTGACCTAGTATTGAAGTTAGGCTGACTAGTCTGTAATTGCCAGGATCACCTCTAGAGTCTTCTTTAAAAACTGGAATCCAGTCATTTGGTACAGAGGCTAATTTAAGTAATAGGTTACATACCACAGGTGGCAGTTCTGCAATTTCATATCTGAGTTCCTTCAGAACTCCATTGACACCTCGGTGGGGGACAATTCCTCACATTTGCCTCCTAAAAAGAATGGCTCAGGTGTGGGAACCTCCCTCACATCTTCTGCAGTGTAGTTGGGTGCAAAGTATTAATTTAACTTCTCCATAGTGGCCTTGACTTCCTTGAGTGCTCCTTTTAGCACCTTGATTGTCCAGTGCCCCACTGGTTGTTTGGCAGGCTTCCTGCTTCTGATGTACTTAATTTTTTTTTGGCCTCTTTTGGTAGTTGCTCTTCAAATTCTTAATTTGCCCTGCTTAATTATACTTTTACACCTGCCTGAGTTTATGCTCCTTTTTATTTTCCTTGACTTGCAATTTTTAAAGGATGACATTTTGCTCTAATGGCCTCTTTTACTCTGTTTAGCCATGGTGGCAATTTTTGATCCTCTTACTATTTTTATGTGGGGTATACATTTAATTTGAGCTTCTATTATAGTGCTCTTGGCTTCTTTGGTATTCTTCCCCCTCACAGGGATGTTAAATTCAATTCCATTATGGTTGTTATGTTGTCACTTGTCCATGACAAATATCCATGATAAAATCGTAGCCTTAGTCATAACTTATTGGTGCTATCCTGAGAGACTGAGTCCTTTCAAGTTTGTCACAAGGAATTAGTCAGCCTGCCCTGCGGCATACTACAGACTGTGTGAATGGAAAAAATGAAATATTGATATTTTTAACTTGGGAAATATTGTTTATCTAATTTCTTGCATGTTAACATAATGTGTTAGTGGACAGCTAGGTTAAAAATAAAGTCTGAAGTCCATGACATTAGAGTTCTACTGTAATGAGACCCATGTTTGCTGCAGAGTTGAATCCCTTTGTACAGAATAATTCCTTGGAATGGGTGGTGTTTTTAAATCTGTATGTCATGAATTGCCTTACTGAGAGCAAGGTATGATTTCATAGATGTCACAGAGAACATAAAATTAGTGTTTTTCCTTCCTTGTTCAGGTCCTCGTGTATTTCAGTTAGGGTCACTAGAATTTCTGTTGTCATTGGAAGGGATTTGGGCTGGCTATATCTTCTTTCCAGCTATTCATAGATTCATATGTGTTTTTTCTAATAAGCTAGAAAATAGGATGAAGGTATAGCATGGAAGTCTTCAAAAGATTAATAACTTTTTGCAGAAAAGGAGTTAGAGGGTGGGGCAGAAAAGCCGTAAATAGATCTTCACTGGAGGTAAATTAATTTTTAAATACACAATTTCAGATCTCCCCGTCATCTGCTGAATAAATGTGAAACTTTAACCTTCTAAAACAATGGTTAAAAATCAGTTCCTCCAATTACTGGCCAATACTAGAGTTCAGACCCTAGATTCAGTGTCCCTGCCTAACAGTTGGTGATCTCACTAATGCCTAAAGCAATGTAAGAATGCACCTTCTTTCTCTGCTGTAGGTGTTAGTGAGGTCATCAGCTGCAGCCAGAGAATTGCAGACCACTGAAGACTTGAACTCTGGCCTAGGGAGCCTTTTTTTAAAAACAAAACCTTACGCTGAAAACGATTTCCCTTGCAGTTTGAAAGTATAGGAGTAGGTCTTAAACTGCAGGCTCAAACCATCACCTCTCTGATAAAAAGAAAAGGAGTACTTGTGGCACCTTAGAGACTAACCAATTTATTTGAGCATAAGCTTTCGTGAGCTACAGCTCACTTCATTGGATGCATACTGTGGAAAGTGTAGATCTTTTTATACATACAAAGCATGAAAAAATACCTTCCCTCACCCCACTCTCCTGCTGGTAATAGCTTATCTAAAGTGATCACTCTCCTTACAATGTGTATGATGATCAAGGTGGGCCATTTCCAGCACAAATCCAGGGTTTAACAAGAACGTCTGCGGGGGAGGAGTAGGAAAAAACAAGGGGAAATAGGTTACCTTGCATAATGACTTAGCCACTTCCAGTCTCCATTCAAGCCTAAGTTAAAAGCTTATGCTCAAATAAATTGGTTAGTCTCTAAGGTGCCACAAGTACTCCTTTTCTTTTTGCGAATACAGACTAACACGGCTGTTACTCTGAAACCCGTCACCTCTCTGATGTCACCTTTCAACACAAGATACAAGTAATAGACGAGAGATAAGCAGATTTAAAACCAGGAGGGGTTACCATTCGCATCAGAAAATAGCACCTCAACCACTATTTTAAAAAATGTTTAAACACTATATTGGAAACGCAGTACCCCTTTCTATTATTGACTGTTTAAATGTGCTGCTATCGCATTGTAAGCATGTCAGAACCATGCATTGTAATGTGTGATAGAATAAGCTTAATAATACCACTAAGATTTCTGTAAGATGCTTGCAGTCTTAATCTTTTTCATTAAAGCAGCTGTTAAATCATTTAATAAATATTATTTTCATCATGTGTAAGTCTTTACTGTTTGTGTAATATGGACACCCTTCTCATGCTAAATTTTCATTAATACTCTTAAAATATTTACCATATCAGTAGAATTCAGTTGGGTAAAGAAGTTGCTTTTTCATTAACAGCAAAAGATGATGGAAGCATTGCTGTTGCCCTGGGCTACACTGCACACTTGGTCTCAATGATCTCCTTCTTTCTACAAGTGCCACTCAGGTATCCCATAATTCACAAAGGTTCCAGATCTGCAATCAAAGATAATATCAACGACAAACTGACCGAGAAAGAGCGAGAGTAAGTATGTAGTCTTCCTATGTACTTTCTAAGAAAGAAGCAGCATCTTAACTAGGCAAGAAGGTTGATGGAGTTGCAGTAGTTGATATTGAAATAGGTTATTTTTAGTGCCCAAGTCAAGGGTGCAGTTTCCATTGCGGTGTGTGAATCCCATGTGAATAGGATTAGGTTGAAATTTGTAGCAGATTAGACTAGTTTATGTAACTTCATTTTAGTTTTATTAGTTTAGGGGTGCAATGGGGTACTTTCTTTACTTTTTAATTAAATTTCAGTTTTGTGTGGTGAAACTTCATTGTTACACATGTAGACCAGACAGACTACAATGAATTTTAAGTTTTAGAATATTTTTGCATTTCTTAGTCTGATCCATACTCAGTGTTCTGTAACCAGCAATGGATTCAATACAACAAATGTCTGTTGGTTTAATATTAGTGTCTGTTCACTATCCTGTGCCATCAGAATCTTAATTCCTGCAATTCTTTCACACACTCTTAGTCAAGGTTGCTAGGTAACATAACTTAGTGAAATAGGTAACTACAGTATTACCATTAGAAAACCTAAGCACTAATGACAGAAAATGGCCAGTTAAAGAATTCACCTACTTGAATTCTCTGACCTGGGATGCCTGCAGGTAATGAATGACACTGATGTGAAAATTCACCTTGCACAAACAGCAACATTATCTTTGACCCACAGGGTGTATATATGAAACTTCTCAACATACACATCACTAATACAAGTCTACCTTGTACGACGTAGAATATATAATACATTTCATTATAGCCATACTGTTGACCCACAATATATACACGAGACATGTCAGGTGAATTTTCACATAATTACTTTATATTTGAGCACATAAACTTTAAGGGTAATAAAACGGTCTGCTCTTTCTCTGTGTACCGTGAGCTGCAAAGTCAAGCTTACAGTATTACCGGCTCTGGTGCTCTTCATTCTGTAGTCAGCACGTACGGATAACAGTGGAGTTGCAGCACTTAGGCAAGATTGAAGAAAAGGCTATGGGGGTTGCTGCTGTGCTTGCACTTAGGAAACATTGTCTAGACAAACTGTCTGCATTGGCACAGGGGAGGAGAGAAAGGGGACAAGGAATGTATCCAAATTGACATTAAACTCATTGGAGTTGTAATTTTTTAACAAGCCATAGTTTAGTGTGTGGATTACACATTAAACAGAATTCATATGTAAACGTTAGTAGTACGGGTGAGCTGCAGACTCCATCCAAGATGGATGGGCCCTACAGTGCTAAGGCACTGTGTATCTGATTTCTCAAAATTGCTTAAGTGATGTAGGAGCACACGTCCCATTGAAATTCAGTGACTACACATAGTAAAGACAGACCCTGCTTCAAAGATCTTACTATTTAAACAAAGGGTGGGAGAAGAATAATTATCCCCATCTTACAGTTAAGGGAGGTGATACAAGTGTAGTAACTTGCCCGTGGTCATCTGGAAAGTCTGACAAAGCCTGATGTGAATTCAGATCTCCTGAGTCCTACTCTAGTTCTTTAACCACACAACTGTCCTTTATCCAGATTTTAATTAAGGTAGAGAAGCAAATACTGTAGCTGGCTTTCAACAGATTTCTCATGCAAGTGGGGAGAAATATGTTTAAAGTTTCAGAGTAACAGCCGTGTTTTCCTTCCATCCTTCAAATATCTGCCAATAGGACTTAAAGTTCTTCAGGTCATGGTGTTTTGAATTTGAGCCAGTTATACTCAGATTATTTATATAAATGATTATTTTCCCCCTAGCTCTCATGAATTCAACACTTACGTTCCACAATATGTTCCCAAAGAGGGAGAGATTTAGCTTACAGTACTCCAAAAACACCCTCTGGTGTTGACCCTTCTCCCAAGATATTCAGTAAGCTCTATTCTTCCTCAGCTGGCACTGTCCGAGGTCCTAAGAGTCAGCCTCCAATACTGAAGGGGCAGATTAAGAATAGATGAGACCTCTCTGTCCTGCCATCTTTCTGGGCACTGCAGTCTTGGTAGCTGGCACCACTGTACTTAGTTTTAGTATCTTAACTTGCAGTTGCTTTCCCTCTGCCCTAGCTGCTTCCTTTTCATACACGTCTAGTTGAAATACATGGTGATTAAATGTGCAACAGAATCCAACACTTAGTGTGTGTTTAGGCTTTTATTAAGACATTTGTTCAACTTCAGTGCAAGGTGTACTATCGAGTAATTGTGGTATGGCTTTCTTCATACTTGGCAGATGTAATACACAGCACCCTTTGTTGGCATCACATTTAGGGTGACTCATTAAATGTTTAGCTTGAAGAGGTTCTAATTTAGAATCTCATTTTACTTAGGGCTGAAACTTTGCCTGTAGTATCAAAATGAAGAGTTTTTAAAAGGTTCTGTTTCAAGGATAGGGGAGATGTTTTTGTTACATTAATTTAAAAAATTCGGGTGGTTTGGATTTAGTCTATTTAAAACTTAATACTATAACAGCAACCTAATGGATGGAAGTAATACTTATTACAAGTTCCTAAAATAAACTTTTTAAATAGTGCCTAAACACTTACATGATAAACCTGTTTCTCTTGGGTAAAATATGCATTCTAAAATGTGTACCCACTGTTTAATATAGCAAGCATCTTGGCAATTGCAAATAAAGTACTTTATTTCTTAAAGTGGATGATCCAGGCCACTTATGGTCTTAGGAAAGTATGAGTCTCTAAAATAAGCAGGAGGCTACAGGGTTGTCCTAACACTTGCATACCTCCCCAACTACTAGAGATGAAGTATGAAAATGTCAGCCACTGGTCTTCAACGAAGAGCCAACTTTTGAAATCGGAAACAGAAGTGTTAAAGCTATGGTGTTTCCGTGATGTATTCTAACTGCTCCCTCCTTCGTATATTACATATAGTCTTGTAATATTGTGTCAGCAGATAAGTTCCCTCACAGAAATTTCTCAGTCTCAGTTTATAAAACTGTCTTACCTCAATGGTTTTAGAAAAGAATGCAGTTTTCATTAAATACCTCCTTAAAACACATTTCTTCAATAGTGTCTTTCAACAATCATCTTGAAAGTACAGAAAGTTATTTTAAAAATAAAGAGCCCCAGGCTGCTTGAAGTTTGGACTCAAATTATGTATCCTTTGTTTATTTGGATTGGACTGTCTAAGATTTTAAGCTTCTAGGGACAGTATGTGTGTTCTTCTCTCCAGTGTCCGCCATGCTGATGGTGCTGAATAAATAACCAATTTAAACTTCTTGGCATTACTATGAGAAATAGCAGCACAACACTTTCTCTCCTCTACTTGTAGGTGTGCTTTTAATCCATAGCTTTAATATTTGTCACATATTCTAATACTTGCATGTAACACTTCCATTAGCCTGCTTCTGGATTTTATAGTAGCACCTGACTTGCTGAAAAGTACAGGAGTTTTTTTTGTGCTTTTTCTTTGTAATAGCTCCTGGATCTAGATTTCATTTCTATAATTATGTCATGATTGCAATAACATCTAGGTGTCTCAGACTTTTTTTTAAATAAAATGTATCATCGTATGGATGGTAGTTCATCTGACCACAATTTTAGCCTAATAGCTACCTTTGCTAGCTAGGAGCCCATAGATTTCAAGGAAGATACCTCAGTTCAGTTCTCCCCCTCTTCATGATTTTACATGTTGTTATAGTGTATAGTGCCTCATTCACAAGATGGACAGTGCTCTGGAGAGAACCAGGGTTGTGTAGTTAATGAAGCTATTTGTAGGACCCCAGTCTCATTTGTTGCAGAAGCTGGATGCTGTGTGGTGAATGAGACAAGGAATGGTAGGAAAGAATGGTCTCTTGGATAAGGCAGCTGAATGCTACCCTGAAGAACTGGATTCTGTCCCTGCCTCGGCCATAGAGTTTTGTGTGACACTGGACAAGTTCATACACTGAAAATGAGGAGCACAGTGAATCTAAATGGACATCCTTGGGGCCTGATTTACAGAAATGTTGATAACTTGCAACTGAGGTCACTGGGAACGCTGCTTTATAGTTATGTGGTGAGGGCACCGTTGGGTTGATTGAATAGTTCTCAGATCCAAAGCCATGTGCCAAAAGAACCCCATTCACCTCTGACTAGACCTAAATCCCTTGGTTTCCTTCCATGATCTTGAGGGAGGCAGGAAGTAACCTCAGAAACAAACGTGCTCAGCAATAAACACATCTGAGCACAGACAAACCCTCAGTGAGTATTGGGGGGGCCCTATAAGAAATCACACATACACCTCCACTCTCCAACATCTGCATAAACAGGTTAAAGCTCTCTAAGCTGATTGAGTCCAAAACTTCCCAGTCTAAGTCCTAAACATGGTCCCTTCCAGCCGTCGTGGCAGTTGCTGGTGCTTGGGCACAGTGCAAGCTTGGAGTGCTGAGTTCAGACCTCTGCTGCAATGCCAGGCAGATCCATCCCTGTGGTTACTGTGCTGATCAGGACCCTTCTGGGTCTAGGCTGCTGTCTTACCCTGGTCGTAGTCATGCCTCGGCCTGCTTACTGGGCTGATTCCCTTAGCTGCAAGTTCAGACTGTTTGGGACAACTGCTTCCACTAGCAACAAACAGCAACATGTGCTGAAGCCTCAGCCTGTTCTCTCTAGCCCTCTGCCAAGTGATTGGCCCAAGGGCAATCAGATGGTCTGCAGCCAGTCCTGCCTTTAGTATGGAGTGACAGAAACCCTAGGCTGATAAGGAAAGATGATGGTACAAGTAGTAAGAGGCAAGTATCATTCCATCAGCTCTTTAATGACCTGATAATCAAAAAGGGATCCTATAAAAAGTGGAAACATGGACAGATTGCAAAGGATGAGTACAAAAAACTAGCACAAGCATGTAGGGACAAAATCAGAAGGGCTAATGCATTAAATGAGTTATACCTAGCAAGGGACAGAAAAGGTGATAAGATGAGGATTCTTTAAATATGTTGAGCCAAGAGAATGACAAAGGAAGGTGTAGGGGGAGGAGAACTAATGATAGACAACATCAAGATGGAGGAGGTGTTTAATGCCTATTTTGCTTCAGCCTTGACTAAAAAGGTTAATGGTGACCAGATTCTTAACACAATTAATATTAACAAGAAGGGAGAAGGAACACAAGCCGACCCTCTAGGAAAAGAAGAATTTAAAGAATGTTTAGATACATTTATCATAGATCTGGAAGGGACCTCGAGAGGTCATCTAGTCCAGTCCACCGCACTCAAGGCAGGACTAAATATTATCTAGACCATCCCTGACAGGTGTTTGTCCAACCTGCTCTTAAAAATCCCCAGTGATGGAAATTCCACAACCTCCCTAGGCAGTTTATTCCAGTGCTTAACCACTCTGACAGGAAGTTTTTCCTAATGTCCAACCTAAACCACCCTTGCTGCAATTTAAGCCCATTGCTTCTTGTCCTATCCTCAGAAGTTACGAGCAACAATTTTTCTCCTTCCTCCTTGTAACAACCTTTTATGTACTTGAAGACTGTTATGTCCCCTTTTGGTCTTCTCTTCTGCAGACCAAACAAACCCAATTTTTTCCATCTTCCCTCATAGGTCATGTTTTCTAGACCTTTAATCATTTTTGTTGCTCTTCTCTGGATTTTGTCCAATTTGTCCACATCTTTCTTGAAATGTGGCGCCCAGAACTGGACACAGTACTCCAGTTGAGGCCTAATCAGCGTGGAGTAGAGCGGAAGAATTACTTCTTGTGTCTTGCTTACAATACTGCTGCTAATACATCCCAGAATGCTGTTTGCTTTTTTTTTTTTTTTTTTTTTTTTTTTTTTTTTTTGCAACAGTGTTACACTGACTCCTATTTAGTTTGTGATTCACTGTGACCCTGGATCCCTTTCTGTAGAACTCATTCCTAGGCAGTCATTTCCTATTTTGTAAATGTGTGCAACTGATTGTTCCTTCCTAAGTGGAGTACATTGCATTTGTCCTTATTGAATTTCAACCTATTTACTTCAGACAATTTCTCCAGTTTTGTCCAGATCATTTTGAATTTTAATCCTATCCTCCAAAGCACTTGCAACCCCTCCCAGCTTGGTATCATCCGCAAACTTTAAGTTTACTCTCTATTCCATTATCTAAATCAAAGATGAAGATTTGAAAGAACCAGACCCAGAACCTGCAGGACCCCACTCATTTTGCCCTTCCAGCATGACTGTGAACCACTGATAACTACTCTCTGGGAATGATCTTCCAGCCAGTTATGCACCCACCTTGTTGTAGCTCCATCTAGGTTGTATTTCCCTAGTTCGTTTGAGAATGTCATGCGAGACAGTATCAAAAGTCTTACTAAAGTCAAGATATACCACATCTACCGCTTCCCCGCCTATCCACAAGGCTTGTTACCCTGTCAAAGAAAGCTATCAGATTGGTTTGACACTATTTGTTCCCGATAAATCCATCCTGACTGCTACTCATCACCTTATTATCTTCTCGGTGTTTGCAAATTGGTTGCTTAATTATTTGTTCCATTATCTTCTGGGTACAGAAGTTAAGCCGACTGGTCTGTAATTCCCTAGATTGTCTTTATTTCCCTTTTTATAGATGGCACTGTATTTGCCCTTTTCCAGTCTTCTGGAATGTCTTCCATGACAGATATAATTGCTAATGGCTCAGATATCTCCTTAGTCAGCTCCTTGAGTATTCTAGGATGCATTTCATCAGGACCTGGTGATCTGAAGACATCTAACTTGTCTAAGTAGTTTTTGACTTGTTCTTCCCCTCTTTTACACCCTGCTCCTACCTCATTTTCACTAGCATTCACTATGTTAGACACCCAGTCGCCACTAACCTTCTTTAGATATACTCAAGCCTGCAGGGCCTGATGAAATAGTACTTAAAGAACTAGCTGAAGCAATCTTGAAATCATTACCAGTTATCTTTGAGAACCGATGAACAGGGGAGGTCCCAGAGGATTGGAGCAGAGCGAACATAATACCTATCTAAAAGGAGAAACAGAGGACCTAGGGAATTATAGACCAGTCGTCCTAACTTCGATACTTGGAAAAATATTGGAACGCATTATTAAATAACCAGATTGTAAGCACCTAGAAGATAATATGGTTATAAGTAATAGCCAACATGGATTTTTAAGATAAAATCATTCCAAACCAACCTAACTTGCTCTGTTAACAGGGCTACTGGCCTATTGTGTCCAGTTCTAGGTGCCACACTTTAAGAAAGATATGGATAAATTGGAGAGTTTAGGTTTTCCAAACTTTTTATCATTTTTGTTACTCTTCTCTGAACTATGAGGAAAGGTTTAAACAAACAAACAAACAAAAACTAGGCATGTTTAGTTTTGAGAAAAGAAGAGTGAGGGGGAACCTGATAAACCTTCAAATACATTAAGGGCTGTTATAAACAGGATGGTGATTAGTTGTCTCCTTGTGTCCAAGTAGTAATGGGCTTAATCTGCAGGAAGGGAGATTTAGGTGATAGTAGGAAAACCTTTCTAACTAGAACGATAGTTAAGCAGTGGAATAGGTTTCCAAGGGAGGTTGTGAAACCTCCATCGTTGGAGGTTTTTAAAGATGGGTTAGATCAGTGGTTCTCAAATTTTTGTACTGGTGACTGTGACGGGTTGGATCACAGAAAGCCCTTTGGGACTGCCACCTGATGTGCCTAGAGTACCTCTGAGACCATTTTCCTTGCCAGCTTGGGACTTCAGTAGCTTGCCTTGTTTGAGCCAGACATGCTTGCCTGCTGCAAACACAGAACCAAGTCTGAACCACGTCCCCCACAAGCTGCAGGCTTAACTGAAAACAGCTTAAGAAGTGTTCTTGTCTCCAGCACTCGAATACCCAGCTCCCAATGGGGTCCAAACCCCAAATAAATCTGTTTTCCCTGTATAAAGCTTTTACAGGGTAAACTCATAAATTGTTCGCCCTCTAACACTGATAGAGAGATGCGCGCCGCTGTTTGCTCCCCCAGGTATTAATACTTGCTCTGGGTTAATTAATAAGTAAAAAGTAGGATTTACGTGGTTCCAAGTAATAGAACAAAATAAATAACCAAACAAAATAAAATAACACGCAAGTCTATGCCTAATACAATAGGAAACTAAATTCAGGTAAATCTCACCCTTAGATGTTCCAATAAGCTTCTTTGATAGACTAGCCTCCTTGTAGTCTGGGTCCAGCAATCACTCACACCCCTGTACTTACTGTCCTTTGTTCCAGTTCCTTTCAGATATCCTTTGGGGTCGAGAGGCTATCTCTTGAGCCAGCTGAAGACAAAATGGAGGGGTTTCCAGAGGCTTAAATAGACTTTCTCTTGTGGGTGGAAACCCCTTCCCCTCTCCTATGCAGAATCCAGCTCCAAGATGGAGTTTTGGAGTCACATGGGCGAGTCACAGGTCCATGCATGACTCAGTTCCTTACAAGCCGATGCCACATTTCCAGGAAAGCTCAGATGTGGACTGGTGTATCTCAAAGTTCATTGTTAGCTTAAATGTTTCTTGATTGGGCACTTACTGAGAATAGTCTTTTCTCAAAAAGCTGACCAACTGCTTCACTGAGTCTACTTAAAATCAAACAAGTACATAGCCAATATTCATAACTTTGAATACAAAAATTATACATGCATAGAAATAGGATGAATATATTCAGTCAATCATAACCTTTGCAGAGATATGTTACATGGCATATCTAGCATAAAACATATGTATGTAAATAGGACATAACTGGAATGAGCATATTTCTATCCAGCATTATGGGGTGCAACATCAGTGACCCCTTTCACATAGCAAGCCTCTGAGTCAGACTCCCCCTATAAATTAAAATCACTTTAATATATTTAACACCATTCTAAATGCTGGAGGCAAAGTGGGGTTTGAGGTGGAGGCTGACAGCTTGTCACCCCCACTCCATGTAATAACCTGGTGACCCCCTAGGGGGTCCTGACCCCCAGTTTGAGAACCCCTGGGTAGACAAACATCAGGGATGGTCAATGGTTCCTTGGTTCTGTCTCAGCCCAGGGCGCTGAGGTAGATGACTTTTTGAGCAGTTGTACTATTCTATACCTTTTTATTAATTTTTAAATTTCTATAAAGCCATTCTAATTGTTAGCCTTGTTAGTGGAAATACTCTGCAGTAATTGTGAAAGTTGGAGTGAAAGTGCAGAAAATGACATAAATGGAGCTAGTTGGGAAAAAAATTAAAGCATTTTTCATTAGAATTTGCCAATTCATCAAAGTCAAAACGTTGTGTGGAGACAGGTTTTGATGAAATTCCACCGGAAAGCAGGTGTGTTTCTGATGGAACCCTCCCCTTCCTCCCCCGCCCCCCAAGCTGGTTACCTACCAGCTCACTCACCTGGCTCCTCAGCATCCCTCTTCATGGGCTGGTGGGAAGATGAGAGCCCCTGCCTCCTGGCTTCTTGGCAGCCTGAGCTCCCAGGGGCAGGGCTCACAGTAGAGCTGGGCAGTGGACAGTAAATCCATTTTGTGGAGGATTTCTAAATGTTTCCAAATTGGAATGCAACCAGCATTCCAAATCCTCCAGAACAGAATTGCCATTTTCCACCCAGCTATAGGCATAGTATTCCTTCATAAAACATTTAAAAGAGAGGGAAAAATAGCAATCTTTCCCAAAAGTGGATCTATGAAATCACACATTTAAATAAGAATTGCTATGACCCACTTAAATATAATTCTTAAATTATACCATAATCAAAGCAATCAGATTTTCAGGCTCAGAACAAATAAGCAAAGATTATAGCAATTTTAAACTACTCAAATTTTGGATTTAAACTACTCAACTTGAGGATCTGGCATTGCTGAATATTTATAGATTGTCTGTCTTTAACAGGATTGGGCAGACTATTTCCCTGGCCGTGGGAGGACATTAGGTTAGTTGGTTTAAGCCCAGAATTCGCCCTCATTGTAATTGAACATAATTTGATAGGCATGTGTGAGGCACAGTTTCCATGCAAGTTTTTTTTTTTTTTTTAAGAAGGGCGACTCTAGATGACTGACTCTTCATTCAGTTATGCCATTGATTCCACTGGAATCAATGGAATTAAACCAATTTCATGTCTTGCAACAGAGTGGAGAATCAAGCCCAATATTTTTGTTCTACGTAGCCTGCCATATAGTCAAATCTTTCTGAAAAGAGTTCAGTAATGGAGCAAAGCTGTTAGTTTACAACAGAACACAAGTCTAAATGGGTGGATTGGAGGGTGAGGTCAAAATCTAGGGGACAGATACAGATTTTGTAATTGCAAAAAGCATAGTGATGTGGGGTTCATTTTTTATTTTTAGTGGACTCTACTTTTGTGAGGCAGGTTGTCATAAATATAAAGGGAAGGGTAAACCCCTTTAAAATCCCTCCTGGCCAGAAAAAAAAAAATCCTCTCACCTGTAAAAGGTTAAGAAGCTAAAGGTAACCTCACTGGCACCTGACCAAAATGACCAATGAGGAGACAAGATACTTTCAAAAGCTGGGAGGAGGGAGAGAAACAAAGGGTCTGGTCTGTCTGTCTGTCTATATGCTGTTTCTGCCGGGGATAGACCAGGAATGGAGTCTTAGAACTTTTAGTAAGTAATCTAGCTAGGTATGTGTTAGATTATGATTTCTTTAAATGGCTGAGAAAAGCATTGTGCTGAATAGAATAACTATTTCTGTCTGTGTATCTCTTTTGTAACTTAAGGTTTTGCCTAGAGGGGTTCTCTATGTTTTGACTCTAATTACCCTGTAAGGTATCTACTATCCTGATTTTACAGAGGTGATTTCTATTTACTTCTATTTCTATTAAAAGTCGTCTTGTACGAAAACTGAATGCTTTTTCATTGTTCTCAGATCCAAGGGTTTGGGTCTGTAGTCACCTAGACAAATTGGTGAGGCTTTTTACCAAACCTTGTCCAGAAAGTGGGGTGCAAGGTTTTGGGAAGTATTTTGTGGGGAAGGACGCGTCCAAACAGCTCTTCCCCAGTAACCAGTATTTGTTTGGTGGTGGTAGCAGCCAATCCAAGGACAAAGGGTGGAATATTTTGTACCTTGGGGAAGTTTTGACCTAAGCTGGTAAAGATAAGCTTAGGAGGTTTTTCATGCAGGTCTCCACATCTGTACCCTAGAGTTCAGAGTGGGGGAGGAACCTTGACACAGGTAGCTAGAGCTAGGTGAGTGAGTGATTCCATGCAGTACATCAGTTAATATAGCCTGTTCACTTGACAGCTACTAGCGCACTATTTTTATCAATTAACTTCTGTGAATTCTTGGTCTCATCTTGTTGATGAGCATTCAGCATATGTTGGTTAATTTTGAGTGGCCACATAGGTAGAAAGCAAACAGAAAAGGAGGACTTGTGGCACCTTAGAAACCAACAAATTTGAGCATAAGCTTTCTTGAGCTACAGCTCACTTCATCGGATGCATGCAGTGGAAAATACAGTGGGGAGATTTATATACACAGAGAACATGAAACAATAGGTGTTACCATACACACTGAAAGGAGAGTGATCAGGTAAGGTGAGCTATTACCAGCAGGAAAGCGGGGCGGAAAAAACCTTTTGTAGCGATAATCAAGGTGGGCCAGCAGTTGACAAGAATGTCTGAGGAACAGTGGGGGGAGCGGAATAAACATGGGGAAATAGTTTTACTTTGTGTAATGACCCATCCACTCCCAGTCTTCATTCAAGCCTAAGTTAATTGTATCCAGTTTGCAAATTATTTCCAGTTCAGCCGTCTCTCGTTGGAGTCTGTTTCTGAAGTGTTTTTGTTGAAGAATTGCCACTTTTAGGTCTGTAATCGAATGACCAAAGAGATTGAAGTGTTCTCCGACTGGCTTTTGAAAGTTATAATTCTTGACGTCTGATTTGTGTCCATTTATACTTTTACGTAGCGACTGTCCATTTTTGCCAGTGTACATGGCAGAGGGGCATTGCTGGCACATGATGGCATATATCACGGTGGTGGTAGATGTGCAGGTGAACGAGCCTCTGATAGTGTGGCTGATGTGATTAGGCCCTATGATGGTGGTCCCCTGAATAGATATGTGGACACAGTTGGCAACGGGCTTTGTTGCAAGGATAGGTTCCTGGGTTAGTGGTTCTGTTGTGTGGTTGCTCGTAAGTATTTGCTTCAGGTTGGGGGGCTGCCTGTAAGCAAGGACTGGCCTGTCTCCCAAGATCTGTGAGAGTGATGGGTCGTCTTTCAGGATAGGATGTAGATCCTTGATGATGCGTTGGAGAGGTTTTAGTTGGGGGCTGAAGGTGAACGAGGTTGGGGGGCTGTCTGTAAGCGAGGACTGGTCTGTCTCCCAAGATCTGTGAGAGTGAGGGATCATTTTTCAGGATAGGCTGTAAATCTGTGATTATGCGCTGGAGAGGTTTTAGTTGGAGGCTCAAGGTGACAGCTAGTGGTGTTTTGTTATTTTCTTTGTTGGGCCTGTCCTGTAGTAGGTGACTTCTGGGTACTCTTCTGGTTCTGTCAGTCTGTTTCTTCACTTCAGCAGGTGGGTATTGTAGTTGTAAGAATGCTTGATAGAGATCTTGTAGGTGTTTGTCTCTGTCTGAGGGGTTGGAGCAAATGCGGTTGTATCAAAGAGCTT
Source organism: Lepidochelys kempii (assembly GCF_965140285.1). NCBI lineage: Eukaryota > Metazoa > Chordata > Testudines > Cheloniidae > Lepidochelys > Lepidochelys kempii. The sequence goes on from NC_136380.1 coordinate 15,102,540, forward strand.
GGCTGTAGACAATGGATCGTGTGGTGTGGTCTGGATGAAAGCTGGAGGCATGTAGGTAGGCATAGTGCTCAGCAGGTTTCCGGTATGGAGGGGTGGTTATGTGACCATGGCTTATTAGCACCGTAGTGTCCAGGAAGTGGATCTCTTGTATGGACTGGTCCAGGCTGAGGTTGGTGGTGGGATGGAAATTGTTGAAATCATGGTGGAATTCCTCAAGGGCTTCTTTTCCATGGGTCCAGATGATGATGATGTCATCCATGTAGCGCAAGTAGAGTAGGGGCATTAGGGGATGAGAGCTGAGGAAGCGTTGTTCTAAATCAGCCATAAAAATGTTGGCATGCTGCGGGGCCATGCGGGTACCCATGGCAGTGCCGCTGATTTGAAGGTATACATTGTCCCCAAATGTGAAATAGTTATGGGTGAGGACAAAGTCACAAAGTTCAGCCACCATGTTGCCGTGACATTATCGGGGATAGTGTTCCTGACGGCTTGTAGTCCATCTTTGTGTGGAATGTTGGTGTATAGGTAGAAAAGTATTACTTTTCCCGCTATCAGTGGCAGGCTCAGCACCTCTGACAATCCGCTTACTTTCAGTGTCTGACACTCGGGCCAAAATTTTAGAGTTGGATATCTAACGCTTCATGGCACTAAATTCACTACTCTCTTTCAAAGGCTGCAGTGCAGAGCACAGGAGTGTGAATTGCAGAGCACACCAAAGAGTTGCGCTCTTAACTGCTCTGTATAGACACTGCTGGTGCAAACTCAAAGTTACTCCGTTCACCTTCACATCCTCTTTGAAAGAGGACGACATTAACATGAACCGTGTACCTTTTTAGTTTACACCATCAGGGTCTGCAGTTGGAGCCCAACTTTTTGGTGCACTCTGCAATTTACACCCCTTTAATCCACACTGTGGTGCAGTGTAGACATGCCCAAAGACTCATGTAGAGTTTCCCATACTGCAGTTGCACAATAGTTCATTTGAGTCGATACAGCCTGCTTTTGACAGTGGCCTGTACCCGGTGTCTTAAAGGAAATAGGGAGGCAACCTTTATAACCAGGCATCTGTTCAATGCTATAGCAGGTAGGCAGATGTCTGCAGTTATTAACCATCACTAGCATAGCTATAGATATTAGAGTACCTGCAACTTTCCAGCCACTAGAAAATTCAGTCTCCGTGTTTGACTTTTAGCAGTAGTGAATTCCACAGACTGATTATACATTCCCACAACCATTTATTCTGAGTTAACTCACTTGAAATCTCATTGGGATTTAATACAGACCTTCTTTAAATGTGCCACATGTCAGTCTGTAGTAAACTAGCTTTTAGAAATGAACAGAATGTCACTATTTCACTTCAGGCTTGTCCAAAGACCTTTTTTGGTGGAGATTAAATTTTGAGATTTCAAGTTCCTTGCATAGGTTCAGTGCAGTTTGGGACATGGGAAAAGGACTGATTAGAAGAGAATAAAAAAAAATCCAAACCATGTGTTTTAATGCCAAATTGGAAACACATGAAGGCAGTTAAAAATCAAGCAATTGCTTAAACTTTTAAAACCGTTTGTATTAAAGACAGGTGGTTTTATATATAGTAAAAATCAGTCACCAGTATATTGGCACATTTGTGATCTTTTTGGATACAAAATGAGGAGTTCATAAATCAGAAAATCTAGCTATAAAGATGTTTGGACTTGAGAACTCATAAAAACAACCTTAGTGTCTGAAATAAATTTATGGAGTATAGATCCTTTTAGGTTTACTTAAGAGTTTAACATCTGACTGACCAAACAGTCCTGTGGAGATTTACTGCAGGTTACTCAAATATTTAAGCTGCTGTGTGATGTTGAACAGGTACAGATTAGCCCAATAACAGATATGAGGCTGTAAAATAAATGAGGTTTCAGTGACTGGTAAGTACTTGTCTAGGGCAGCCCAAAAAGAGAGCTCAGAGATGAGAATAAGTTGGTAGTTCTGATTGATTATGACACAGTTAATGAACACAATTAGACTAACAACGGTGGTCTTAGAACAGTGCTTAAAACACAAATTAGTATGGACATGTCAACTTTTTTTTTACAAACTTGAGATCTGAAAGCACATGACACCAATAAAACTACTGATTTCCCAGGACAGATATTCCATGGGTGAAGCACATCTGCATCAGAAGATCTTACTCTTCCTATTTTGAATACTTTGAGAGCCTAGCAGTCTTTGCTATTGTACAAAATACTTAGCTGCTTCTTAACGAAAATATGCAATTAGAAGATTGGCTTAAAAACTAGTTTGTTTCATGAACTCATGGAAAAATTCCAGCAATCATATTTGAATAAGTATTCTGCAATATGTGCAGTAATTTGTTAATATAGTATGCAGCCTTTGCAGATGGTTGGTTTTTAAGATTTATTTTGGGAAATCTTTGTGGGAGAGATTTTTATGTTGCTACCAAAACCTTTGACTCCTAACTTACCTCAGTGTGGGTATTTGCTTCTCCCTTTTTCTTCTGTTACTTTATTAATAGAGCATGTTACTCTAAGTTCAACTTCATTGTGTTTGGATTGCAATTCAAGACGCTAATGTTTGATCTATAAAACTATGTGCTCTGGTTCCTGGCTACCTCAGTCTGTCTGCATGTCCGCAGTTCCTCTGTGTACCAAGGGGACATTCAGTCCTTTGATTTAAATGTCAGAGGGCTGGTGACAGGCCATTTTGATGGAAGACCTTCTGCTTTGGAATTTTTCTCCCCTCACTCACCCACCATAACGAGTGTCTGACCATTTTACAGTGTGACACAAGACATTCTGACAGGTGTCTTCTGGAGGGGCATGGGGTGATTACTTCCTCTGGAGAATTTATTTGAAGAGAGGCATGTTTTTTTATATTCATACCAAAAAGGAAAAGGTCCCTAATCCAAAACTGTAAGCACCCCACCCACTTTACGCAAAAGTAAATTACCTGCAGAATACCAAACCTTCCCCCTAGCTGCTCCCCCAAAAATTGACTTCATAGCAGCCAACTTAAATAGTTGTGCCTTATAGCTTGCCATGAAGGTCAGTAGACTTGTGCTGTTTTTAAACTGAGGGGAAGAAACTTGTTCCAGAACTGGAGGGCCCCCCTCAAAGAGCACTGTGGAACCTGAGAGGGATCCAGTTCAGGTGCCTTTGATCTTGATCTGGCACAAGGAGAGAGGCGGTATCCCAAATAGTTTGAAGCCATTTAGGCCTTGTAGAGATCAAAAGTGCCGTATACCCAATCTGGACACCCGTAGGTAGATGGTGAAGAATATGGAACACCAGTGACTTCCTGCAACTCAGAAGCATCACTTAATAAGCAGGCTGCTGTATTCGGAGCTAGTTTAAATGCCCATATTATCCTGAACTGTAGTCCCCTGTGGAGCACATTGCAGTAATCTATTCTTGAGGTGTAGCAGTATCACAGTAGTAAGGCCTGCATCAGGAAGAAACAATTGCAATGGCCAGCTGCAGATGGTAAAAAGTATTTCTGCACACTGCTGCTTTCTGATCATCCAACAGCAGCTGGAAATGTAACATAACCACCAAATCACGAAAGCTTTTTAGGTTTTGTGCTTATTCCCACAGACAGGAAAGGGTGCCTTAAGAACTAGAAAGTAAATATTCAAATATCTACCTTGGCTTAGCTAGGCTACTTCTGTTTCACTGATTACATCTTAACTATTCAACTGGAATTGAAGTGACCGTATCAGCCTCTTTTAGCTTTCCAAGTTGTGATTTGTATTGCATATATTGAATTTCTCTACTTTGTATTTTGTAGAAGGGCTTTTAAACCTAAGTTGACAATGTAAGGTCTTGCCCTAAATTCTGAAAATGCCACTGTCAATTAAAAATATGGCTTACTATATAAAACTATCCTTTTAAACGGTTAGCATCTGACATAGTTAGCATGCAGCTGCATACCTAACGCTTACACTGCATTGTCAGATGTATTCATTTGACAAATGCTTGCTAAAAGTGAAGACTAATTTTTAAGAAATGGCTTCCTAAGATTTCACTTGGCAGAGTAGGTGTGGACCTAAAAATTATCAAACCAATGAAAATGGCAAGTATGTTGCTTTGTGAAGATTGGAAAGCTTTTCAAATATTCTGTGCATGCTGTTTAAACTTTCAAGTTTGAAGCATTGTGCTATCCATGTTACAAGAGGTCTTCACAGTTAAAACTTAACAAAATATTATGTGGTGCTAATATAGCCAGGCACTTTTGCCAATTCTAATTTATGGAAGGGACAATCTTGTGGGTAAATAACAGTCTTGGGTGTTAGAACTAGGTCATTCCCAGCTCAGGTGACCTTGAACAAGTCACATGACCTCAGCCTGAGTTTCCCCATCTTTTAAAAGTAGGGATTCTTACCTTTGACATGAGTGTAGTGGAGCTGAACTCAGGTTGTGTCTACACTGCAGCTAAACACCTGTGGCCAGCCCATAACAGCTGACTCTGGCTTGTGGGGCTTGGGGTATGGGGCTGTTTCATTTCAGTGTAGACTTCACGGCTCATGCTGCAGCCCAGGCTCTAGGACCTTGTGAGGTGGGAGAGTCCTTGAGCCCAGGCTCCAGCCTGAGCCCAGACATCTACACTGCAATGAAATGGTCCCACAGCCTCAGCCCCGTGAGCCTGAGTCAACTGGCACGGGCCAGCCCTTGGTTTTTCACTGCAGTATAGACATACCCTCAGTGTTTAAATTGGAGACACTCAGTACTATTCAAGTATAAGTAGTATTTGCTAATGTTGGTATCTGTCTCCAATTCCCCTGCCTCTTCTAGATTGAAGGAGGGGGAAGGATTTCTTATCTCTTGGCTATCCCACAATCTGTCTTGCAAATAAATTAAAATGAAGAGGTATTGTTCCTGTTAAGTGTGTGTGTGTTTGGACTGCCATACCAAGGATACTCAGTCTCATTTTCAGTGTGTCTGACTTCTGTGAGAGTGAGAACTGAGACTATATAAACTTTTATTTCAAACTCAAATACATTCTAGTTGTTAGACCTGGGTCATAGAAAGTGTCTCTAGTCTGGTCTTTTGCCATGCTGTCATCTAAATTCAGGCCAAATAGTTTTAATTTGAACTCTGCTTTGATCCCCACAACTTAGTCATTTATTTCCTGTGTGGAGAAATAATTGTTGATACTTAGTAGTATTAAAAAGTGCATCTGTTTTGTATATTAATTTGAGTATAACACAATTTAGACTACTTTTTTTCCAGATAGTTGTTCCACCCAAAATTTAAAGTGTTTTCAGTGTGAGCACCACAGTATTGGCAGTTGACCGGCAAGGGCAGACTTGTCACGTGTGGTGCTACTTAAAATTACAGCAGTCCGACTTCCTGTCCCCTCCATCGCCAGCACTCCACATGCTTGTCCGTGGTGATGCTAGAGCCGATATCACACTTATAGCCCAAATAAGGGGCTCTGATGGACCAGGAATAACACTACTGTGGGGGCAGCTGTTAGTGCAGTTGTAACTTAACAGAGGTGGAGAGTTCAATTCCCATCCAGGCAAACATGCCTTGAGATTTTAGGGATTTGTTTGCTACTATATTTAAGAAGTTAACTTCCTGTGAACCAAAACATTAAGCAATTAGAAGCATGGACTGTTGTAGTCTTGACTAACACACTCTTAAAAGAAACAGGGTGTCTGCCGTTTGTTTTAATTGTAATCAGCCCTGCTTCTTGATTCTGAAGTCTGTGGAATACTTTCTGAAATTAAACATAAAATCATAGAAATGCAGGGCTGGAAGAGACCTCAAAAGGTCATAGTCATTCCCCCATGCTGAGGCAGGACCAAGTATACCTAGGTCATCCACAACACCCCTTGGAAGTCTGTTCCAGAGCTTAACTACCTGCATAGTTTAAAAAGTGTTTTTCCTAATATCGAACATAAATCTCCTTTGCTGCAGATAAAGTCCATTACTTCTTGTCCTACCTTCAGTTGACATGAATAGTTGATCCCTGTCCTCTTTTTATAACAGCCCTTAACATAGGTGAAGACTATCATATCCCCTCTCCTGCCCCGTCATCTTTGCTCAAGACTAAACATGCCCGGTTTATCCTTTACTCATAAGTCACCTTTTCCTAAACTTTTTATTAGGGTTGTCGATTAATTGCATTTACCTCATGCAATTAACTCAAAAAAATTAAATTGCGATTAATCAGTTTTAATTGCACTGTTAAACAATAGAATACCAATTGAAATTTATTTATTTTTGGATGTTTTTGTACTTTTCAAATACACTGATTTCAATTACAACACAGAATACAGTGTACGCTGCTCACTTTATATTATTTTTATTACAAATATTTGCACTGTAAAAATGATGAAAAATACTTTCTTTTGTTTAATTCACTTCATACAAGTACCATAATGCAATCTCTTTATCTTGAAAGTGCAACTTACAAATGTAAATTTTTTTTGTTACATAACTGCACTCAAAAACAACAATGCAAAACTTTAGAGCCTACTTTTCGTTCAGCCAATCTCTAAGGCAGACAAGTTTGTATACATTTATGGGAGATAATGCTGCCCACTTCTTATTTCCAGTGTCACCAGAAATTGAGAACAGGCATTCTCATGGGACTTTAGTAGCTAGCATGGCAAGTTATCTATGTGCCAGATATGCTAAACATTCGTATTCCCCTTCATGCTTCGGCCACCATTCCCAAGGACATGCTTCTATGCTGAAGATGCGTGTTAAAAAATAATGCATTAATTATATTTGTGACTGAACTACACAAGGGGAGAATTGTATGTCTCCGGCTTTATTGTACCTGCATTCTGCCATATATTTCGTGTTATAGTAGTCTCGGATGATGACTCGGCACATGTTGTTCATTTGAAGAACACTTTCACTGCAGATTTGACAAAGAAGGTACCAATGTGAGATTTCCAAAGATAGTTACAGCACTCAACCCAGGGTTTAAGAATCTGAAGTGCCTTCCAAAACTGAAAGGGACGGGGTGTGGAGCATGTTTTCAGATGCTTTAAAAGAGCAAAGCTCCAATGAGGAAACTACAGAACCCGAACCACCAAAAAAGAAAATCAACCTTCTGCTGGTGGCATTTGATTCAGATGATGAAAATGAACGTGTCGGTCAGCACTGCTTTGGATTGTTATCGAGCAGAACCCATCATAAGTATGGACACATGTCCCCTGGAATGGTGGTTGAAGCATGAAGGGACATATGAATCTTTAGCTCATCTGGCATGTAAATATCTTATGACGCTGGCTATGACAGTGCCATGCGAACACCTGTTCTCACTTTCAGGTGACGTGAACAAGAAGCGGGCAGCATTATCGCCTGCAAATATAAACAACCTTGTTCGAGGGATTGGCTGAACGAGAAATGGGACTAAGTGGACTTGTAGGCTCTAAAGTTTTACGTTTTATTTTTGAATGTAGTTATTTTTTGTACATAATTCTACATTTGTAAATTCAACTTTCAGTACTTGTATTGAACTGAAACATACTATTTCTCTGTTTTTTACAGTGCAAATATTTGTAATAAAAATAAATATAAAGTGAGGACTGTACACTTTGTATTCTGTAATAATTGAAATCAATATATTTGAAAATGTGTAAAACATCCAAAAAATATTTAAGTAAATGGTATTCTATTGTTTAACAGTGCAATTAATTGTGATTTTTTTTAATCTCTTGACAGCCCTGCTCTTTATCATTTTTGTTGCTCTCCAGTTTTATCCAAACCTGTCTGAAGTGTGATGCCTAAAACTGGACACAGTAATCCAGTTTAGTCTCCACCAGTCCGAGTAGATCTGAACAATTATTGCCTGTATTTTATAACATTCCTGTTAATACACCCCAGAATATTAGCTTTTTCGTGACTGCATCACATTGCTGACTCATACTCAATTTGTGATCCATTATACTCCTCAGATAGTTTTCTGCAGTACTACTACTGGTTAATCAGTTACTTTTTTATTATAATTTTTTTTGGTTATACCGATATCATGCAGAAGGATACATTTGAGCTATACAAATATAAACAAATTGACTTGGTCCCATCTCATAGTTTGGTAGCCCTGCTTTTGATGCCTGATGTGGGAACTAGGAAACACTGAGATCTCACCACACCAAAGAATGACTCTGGGTGGGCAACTCCAAATTTAACAGAGTCTAATCCTGTATAAAGACTCTTCTGTGTGAAATTAACATCACATTACTCCCAAAAAAAGATGATTTGAACATAAACCAGTACTGCATTCAGGTGTTAAAACAAGTTTTGACTAACAACCTTCTTGCTTCTAATGTGGCTATTGTATGATGCTTTTGCCTATAACATTGGAATTCTTTCCAGAGTGAGTACTCAGTCAATTTTCTAGGTTTTGCTTTCTATTTTAAAGATGCTAAATGCAAACAAGTAGTCAGTCTGTAAAGAACAGAGATTAGGGAAGGCAGGTCTGGAAGGAAAACATGATTAATTGATAGGAAGAGCTTTAGTAAGCCCACAATGCTTAATGTTTCAGGCTTTAGAGATATTAGTCTCTGGGTGGATGGCAATTGAATTGATGAACAGACTTAACTGAAAACGTAATGAACTACAGACTAACTCTGGGCTGCATGGCAAATTGAGAGCATGAGCTTAGCAGCATTGCTTACTATGAGCTAGGAGTACAAATTCACTTCACATAGGCCACCAGACAGCCATCAATAGTCATTATTTGCAGCTACGTTACACTAAGAAGTGCTTAAAAACATAAGAGGACATGGTTCGTGCTGCATGTTTGACCAGGTTTAACAAATGAGTGTGACAGACAGAGGGAAGGGTAGAGGTAGGATTAGGTGAACAAAACTAAGATGACATAGAAATCAGGTAGCGCATTTTTCATTGGGTAGTGCCAAAATGTGCGTGCCACTTTACATAGGCTAAGACATTCCCTGACTTAGTTTAAAATTCAAGGAATTCAGTATTATAGTAATTACATGAGTATATAGGAAGAGATCTTATTAACTTCATGTTTCCCTAGCTCATTTCACTGATTTATGGATCTTGAATGTTAGCCAAATGTCAGAAGGAAAAAACTGGTAGGGAGAGAACTTTAAACTTAATGACTTTAAAGGGTTCATTACAAGAAATTGATTGTGCAGGAGAGAAACCTTTAAGTGCTTGATATTGTCTTTTTCCATGTCCCTTTAATTGAGGTTTCCATTTCTAACAGAAAATATATAGCTCTCATTTTCAGTGACTTAACGAAATACTATCATGTAATGAAGCATGCTTTGTGTTTTAACAGCAGTATTATTGTCAAGACTGAATGAGTTTTATACTGTTAATTGTAATTGTAGCCTTTATAATCTAAATTCTGCGACAGTTGAGTAGTGTAACTGTAGGTATTGAAATGAACTCATTTTGATTTGTATCTTGCACTTAGTATATTGAGTGGTAGGTTTTTTTTGCAGCATACATCTTCAGTTTGAAAGCACTTCTATTTTCCTATGCTGCAGACAGCTTGGATTTATAGATGTATTAAGCAAGGTGAGCTAGATATACTAGTTATGGTGGTCTTTATACTGCTCAACTTGAAGTGACCCATTAAGAGTTTGAAAGTATCATAAAATTTGGAGTTGATGTCTTAATATTTCATCTGCCCGTAATACTGACCTATTAACATTTAGCTCTAATGGCTCTTTAAAATTCTTTTTAAATGTGGCAAATAATAATAGTGGCTGTGCTGCAGTAAAGAAGTCCTTTGAAGTCAAAACAAAATAGATGTTTTGTAATAACATGTCTAGAATGTGTTGCAGATAGCTTATAAGATACTGAGTTTAAAGACAAAAACCTGTATATGGTAGTTTAGATAGATTCTAAAACTGACATGTTAACCACCGTGAGCTCAGCCTGTAAAAGTCCCAACTGGCAAGACACAATATGAGGAAGTCAAAATGAGGAACCTCAGGAAAGAGTGCAGTAGAAGATTAAATTGTGAAATTAATGGCTTAATCGTGAACAATCATTTAAATCTCTATTAAGAATTTGCATATCTGATAATACCGTACAGTAATAGTGAAGATTAAACTTGAATAAGCTTCAGTTACATTGGGGCTAAAATGATGGTCCTTATAACAAGCAGCAGCTGAGAACCAGCAACTACTCATGATGATTCTAATACAAAAGTATTCCTGCGTGCAATGTACTTTCCCATTACCTAAATCTCAGTATACATTTAGAGATCATATAGAATGTGCTTCCCTTATTACATACTGTACAACAGAAATAACCCCTTGAAATATGATAGTTGTGGGCTCTATATAGAGTCACTATTGCACTAGGTGTTCCAAAGCTGTACCCTCAAGGTCTTATTTAGAAGACATTTGCTCCCAGGGGGGACTTGAAAAAGGAGACAATAGAGACATTGCAGCCCAAGCCAAGGAAGGGTTTCCAGATATAGAATATCTCATGGAAGAAAGTGCATGAAGTGTAAGTGGGATTGGTGAGCAGTTGGTGTGCAAATTGTGCATTCATTGGGATTGGAAGTCTGCAGAAACAAGGCTATGGATTTACTTGCACTCAGAAGTGTTCTTGCTGGTATCTCAGCAAATGGTTCTGCTTAAATCAGGCTAATTTTAAAGGTAAAATATTGAATATGTACTTTCTAAATCTGACTTTCTTTTGACCCTTCCTCATCAGGTTTCCACTGTATCCAAAGGGAGGAGAGAGACTTCAGTTTGATTATGGAGTTTATCTTCTCAACAAAAATATAGCACAGGTTGGTAAATTTTGAGATTTGTTACAGAAAGACGTGGTAAATTCCTAGAGAGACATTCTACCATGTGATGTCTGCACAGTGGCCTGTATTAAATGAGTGCATCTCATTTTTGCCAAGCGTTTTTTGCATCTAACATGAGCTGCTGCAAGAGGCCCATCGTGAGTTCGATGCAGCTGGACATAATGAGCATCCATGGACTCTGGCCCTTGAACTGTGCAAGACCCCACTTATATGGTGCTGTATATGGCCCTTAAATTGTATGCTAAACAAAAAACCCATTGATTTGATTATATTACACCTGTTTTGTATACTGACGATAGTGCAAAGCCCAAAAAAGGCTCACAAGTTAGAATCATAGAATATCAGGGTTGGAAGGGACCTCAGGAGGTCATCTAGTCCAACTCCCTGCTCAAAGCAGGACCAATCCCCAATTAAATGGTCCCAGCCAGGGCTTTGTCAAGCCTGACCTTAAAAACTTCTAAGGAAGGAGATTCTACCACCTCCCTAGGTAACGCATTCTAGTGTTTCACCACCCTCCTAGTGAAAAAGTTTTTCCTAATATCCAACCTAAACCTCCCCCACTGCAACTTGAGACCATTACTCTTTGTCCTGTCCTCTTCTACCACTGAGAATAGTCTAGAACCATCCTCTCTGGAACCACCTCTCAGGTAGTTGAAAGCAGCTATCAAATCCCCCCTCATTCTTCTCTTCTGCAGACTAAACAATCCCAGTTCCCTCAGCCTCTCCTCATAAGTCATGTGTTCCAGACCCCTAATCATTTTTGTTGCCCTTTGCTGGACTCTTTCCAATTTATCCACATCCTTCTTGTAGTGTGGGGCCCAAAACTGAACACAGTACTCCAGATGAGGCCTCACCAATGTTGAATAGAGGGGGACGATCACGTCCCTCGATCTGCTCGATATGCCCCTACTTATACATCCCAAAATGCCATTGGCCTTCTTGGCAACAAGGGCACACAGCTGACTCATATCCAGCTTCTCGTCCACTGTCACCTCTAGGTCCTTTTCCGCAGAACTGCTGCCTAGCCATTCGGTCCCTAGTCTGTAGCTGTGCATTGGGTTCTTCCGTCCTAAGTGCAGGACTCTGCACTTATCCTTATTGAACCTCATCAGATTTCTTTTGGCCCAATCCTCCAATTTGTCTAGGTCCCTCTGTATCCTATCCCTGCCCTCCAGCGTATCTACCACTCCTCCCAGTTTAGTATCATCCGCAAATTTGCTGAGAGTGCAATCCACACCATCCTCCAGATCATTTATGAAGATATTGAACAAAACCGGCCCCAGGACCGACCCCTGGGGCACTCCACTTGACACCGGCTGCCAACTAGACATGGAGCCATTGATCACTACCCGTTGAGCCCGACAATCTAGCCAACTTTCTACCCACCTTATAGTGCATTCATCCAGCCCATACTTCTTTAACTTGCTGACAAGAATACTGTGGGAGACTGTTGCTCACACTTCTAAACTTCATCCAGAGACACTCAGGTTTTTCTGCAGTTTCGTACCGGAGCTCTGAGCAGTCATACTGCTCCCTTACATACAGTGGTACTCCCCCACCTTTTCTGCCCTGCCTGTCCTTCCTGAACAGTTTATAACCATCCATGACAGTACTTCAGTCATGTGAGTTATCCCACCAAGTCTCTGTTATTCCAATCACGTCATAATTCCTTGACATCACCAGGACCTCCAGTTCTCCCTGCTTGTTTCCAAGGCTTTGTGCATTCGTATATAAGCACTTGAGAGAACCTGCTGATCGCCCCTCATTCTCAGTATGAGGCAGGAGCCCTCCCCTCACAGACATTCCTGCCGGTGCTTCCTCCCGGTATCCCGCTTTCCCACTTACCTCAGGGCTTTGGTCTCCTTCCCCCGGTGAACCTAGTTTAAAGCCCTCCTCACTAGGTTAGCCAGCCTGCTCGCAAAGATGCTCTTCCCTCTCTTCGTAAGGTGGAGCCCGTCTCTGCCCAGCAGTCCTCCTTCATGGAACACCATCCCATGGTCAAAGAATCCAAAGCCTTCTTTCCGACACCACCTGCATAGCCATTCGTTGACTTCCACGATTCAACGGTCCCTACCCAGGCCTTTTCCTTCCACGGGTAGGATGGACGAGAACACCACTTGTGCCTCAAACTCCTTTTATCCTTCTTCCCAGAGCCACGTAGTCTGCAGTGATCCGCTCAAGGTCATTCTTGGCAGTATCATTGGTGCCCATGTGGAGAAGCAGGAAGGGGTAGTGATCCGAGGGCTTGATGAGTCTTGGCAGTCTCTCCGTCACATCGCGAATCTTAGCCCCCGGCAAGCAGCAGACTTCTCGGTTTTCCCGGTCAGGGCGGCAGATAGATGACTCAGTTCCTCGGAGGAGAGAGTCCCTGACCACCACCACCCGCCTCCTTCTCTTGGGAGTGGTGGTCGTGGAACCCCCCCATCTCAGGACAGTGCATCTCATGCCTTCCAACCAGTGGAGTCTCCTTCTGCTTTCTCCCCACAGACATATCATCTGGTCCACTCTCTGCAACGATACCTGTGGAGAGAACATGAAAGCGGTTAGTTACCTGTGTCCGCGTTGCTGGAACCCGGACATTCCCCCTTCTTCTCCTGGAGGTCACATGTTGCCAAGCTTCTTCACTGGCCTCTTGGCTCCGCTGTGCAATCTGCTCTAAATCTTTAGAGCTTTGTGCCCGTAGAAGCATATCCTGACTTTTGTCCAGAAAATCCTCCGTTTCTCGTATGCAACGAGAAGTTCTGTTTTTTCAAATCATGCAACCTTTAACTGAACACTGTACTTTTGATGTGGTCCTACAAAAACTGTAAAAATGTTTACATTATTAGTCTGAGAAGAGACCATATGTGCTCCAGAAGATCTATTTATCTTATTCCTATCCTTAACTTTATTTTTCACTCTTGAGCTTTTCCCGCAGTACAACCCTAACCAGTTTTCTCTCTCCCCGCTTCTTGATTGTGTTTTATCCTAATCTGTGTTAATATTTGTTGCTAATACCTATGCTTATCTGTTAAATAATTTAAACTCATTAAGAAGTCATGTCCTTGTACTGGTTTCTTACCCTTTGTTTTTTTTGCTATGTAAATTTTATTTAATATATTTTGCTTCCTAAATAACCCGTATAAGTTTTGATTTATGAAAGTACTATTGTCGTACCTGCACTTAAATGAAGAAGTTTGTGGTCCACTAAAATAGTAGTCCTGTTCAGTCTTCCAATACTCCCAATGACTCTTCTTCATAAATCTCTGTGAATGTGAATGGAGGTCTCATTTTAAAGTGTTCCCTGTTCCTAGAGTTACAGGTCTCTTCTGTTGAGGTTGATGAAATAACTGGTGTGTGAAACAGCTAAAGAAAAGTCAGTGAAGACATAACTTGGCTGTATGTCTGTATATGCAATAGAACTTTTCATTATAAGAGCAGGTAGACCCAATATTGCTGTTCTTATTCAGCATGACAGTTCCCATTGTACTTGGAAGAAAATGAGCTAAATAACTAGAACCTGTGATCATGCAGTAGTTACTGAAATAACAAACTTTATTTATATTGGACCATCAAATACAAATTAATTGAATATCAACCAAGGGGACATTACCCATTATAGTTTATACGTTGACAAATACTTGTTTAAACACAAATTTCTTTGGTAATTGATAAAAGTGGGAAGAGTGAGTAGAAGCATGTGTAAAGTGGGTAGAAGTGTTTGCACACTGCCACCTGTGGATCAACATGTTGAACCAAGCAATGACTTATAATCTATAGTAGTTAGCAAAGAAAGCAAGTGAATGAGGCCTGTGGTTTAGCTTAGCACAAAATTGTAAAGAGGGTGATGTTTGGTGGTGGTCATGTTCTCCAAAATTTCCTTTTTCAGTGTTAAATTATTAATGTAAAGCTGATCACGTAAAGGAAATTAGATTATGTATCCAAACAAAAATCTTGTTTAACTTGTAATGACTTAAGTTTCTCCTTGGGCTTTTGACCCTCTTTCAATCCTTGATGTAATGGTTACTGTAATGTAAAAGTTCACAATGAATGAGATCATAGGAAATGAATGTGCCCATGTCTTGGAATCCAGTAAAATAACTTCATGATACTGAGGAGTTTAAAAAGTACTAAGGCATCAACTTTGAAGTTATAACTTAAGCAAAACTGTGGGATAACAATAAAAAAATAGCTTCAGTTAAATTCTTTGCATTTGGGGTTTTTTGGCATTTTTTTAAGCTGGTAACTGCACTATCTAATTGCTTTTTTAAATTTATGCTGTGAAAAATAATCATGGCGTATGAGACACCTCCGTGAGGCCCCTGACTCTGTACTTCATCACTCTTTTTATAAGAAATCTACTAAGCAGCAAGGTTTATAGGAATACTTCACTTACATAAGTGGCCTTCCCCCCCCCCCAATCTTTCATTCACAATTGTTTCCCATGTCCTTATTAGAATACCAAATAAATTCAAACTGTGAACACTAATATAGGCTACCTCTCTGGAGGGGTATTGTGTTTACTTTCGTGGAAGATTTCACTAGTGTCTAAGTCTGTGGGTCCAAGAGGAAATGCAATTTTTGGCTCATCTAAATGATTAAGTATACAGTGTGTTGTGCATGCATGCAAACACACACTCTTATTTCCCATAACTTTCTTTACTTAATACCTATGGGCAGTCTCCACTAAACCAAATTGCAGTGAAAGGAAAATCCAGTATTAAATATCGGCTTTTCTCAATTTCAGTTTTAAGAATTATAGAACCATAGTTCTGTTACTATCTGGGAAACGGTTGCAGATCACTGAAATTTACAAATTAGAGATTAAGCAAACAATCGAGGGTGGTGCGTCACGATCAGCTTTGTTCAGTTACTTTGACAATTGTGGTTTTAATTTGCTGACTTATCATAATGGATCAGAAAATGTACTTTTAATTATTTTTACAAAATGCAAATGCCTAGTAATATGAGACTTCCGCAGTGCTCTAGCGTTAAAGATTGAAAGATGGGGAAGAAAAATCAGTTATGTTTGTGGATTATAGTCAGTAGGTTCGTGTAGTTTTGCTGTTCTTGGAAGATAAAGCCAAACTTTCCCCTTTCTATGCAGAGTACTTTTTCCCCCAAAAAAATTTTTATTGCTGCTACAAGTGAATAGTAAAATCATAACCTCTTAGGTAAAAAGGATACCAAGAAAAACAGTTTAAAAGGTTATTGGTCACTTAAGCTGCATCCACATAGACTGTACAAAAGCAGTGAAATAAAATTGTAAAGCACACATTGAAGGGTTGAACAAAATTTGAAGCAAGTCAAACAAAGCAAAAGGCATCTCAGTTCGTCCAAATATACCAGTAAGGATATTGTAGGTTGGTTTCTCAGTCAGATCAATTTTATACATTGATCTCCCCTGACATTCAGATGCACCATGAACTGAATTCTAAATGGGAGGAGGAGATACAGAAACCACCAGCCACAGTTGTCCCCAATTCGAACCCTGACAATCTCAGTGAAGAGACCAGTTATTGAACTATCTCTTGGCCTCTATTTGTTACATACCAGGTGAGGCAATATGGGGAAATTTGCAGTATCTATTTCCCTTTCTGTACACTTCAAAAACATCAGTTTCTAGAGCTCACAGCTGGGCACCTTTCACAGGCTATCAGTGCATTCTAAAGAAAACAAAGAATCTAAGCTTCATTGTTAGAGAAACTGAATTAGGTCAATTACAGCAGTGAACTGTTCTGTGAGTAAAACAGTATCAAAGGTGGCTGCTTTGATTGTTGTATGCTGTATGCATTACTGTCCTTTCAGAGTTCTGATGGAACGCTTTTGGGTGGTTGTTGCAGGTCAGCGGTCAGAACGCCAGCAGCTCAGCATGAGGCACCCTGCGCTAGGCTAGTACCTCGCTCTGTGGCTCAATGGAGGGCTTTAGTCTCCAGGGCTGTCAATCAAGTGCCTGTTTTATGAGCTCTAAATTCACAACTAAATTGCAGATCAAAAACCTGCACTTCAAGGTGGCTTTCAGAGAGATTCATAGTAGTCAGATCCAGTGGATATGGGGAGGTAGGGCTGTCACCTTAAGATCCAAGCTAACAAGTTTTTTTTTATAAAGAGGGGAAATGGTTTTATGTACATGTAGTTTATTCAGTGTTCAAGGAACTGCCACAGAAATGGAGGCAATCCTTGATTTGTTTCCACAACTCTTCATTCAGCTCTTGTCTTTCTGGTTATGTCCTTTCTAAAAGCATACCAGGGATGGGTTTTCATGGTGGGTTTTTTTTACTCAAACTTGTATTTTTCTCAGAACAGACTTGAAGATCTCTCTGTAGCTTGAAAACTTTTTACCAGCAGAAGTTGGTCCAATAAAAGATATTACCTCACTCACCTTGTCTCTCTTTAATAAAATATAGGCAGGCAACATGCTAGTGAGCAAATAATCTGAAGTTTTATAATTTCCCCACAAAAGATATAAACACAGAGGATTGTTTATATAGCAACAGGCGTAATTTCACTGATTCCCCAAGGTTGTTTATATAGCAGCAGGCGTTATAACACCACTTTCTATTTTGATTATTGCGTTGCTTAGTCATCCAAATCGTGACCAACACTCTTTCATACTAAGAAAAGAGAACCAGGATCTTGTAAAACACCTAACTCTGCCATTTTAATTTTTTTTATTTTATTTTTTTTTGGTATCCCAGTATTTATTATATCAGAAACCCTTATAAATGGCTGGCTTCTTACCAACTCTGTAGAATTCATTCAGAGAACATTTTCTGCCTCTCTTTCTCAGCTTTCACATTTTTAAATTTGTGGAACATGTTTATTTTCTCCAATTCGTGTGTACCAACAAGAGATTCAGATGATCATTTATCTGAACATACTTGAGAACTACAATTGAGCTATGCAGTTGCAATTGCTGGTATAAGTCTATTAATACTTACATTAACATGCCCAGAGAATGAACAACGCTCTTTAAAATCGAGATAAATACTGTTATAGGGGAAAGTGCTGCATATGTTAATTGTTAAACTTTAACTCTGACATTTGTTTAGTATCTAAAAATGTCTACTCTTCTTACAGATTAGGAAAAAAAGTTGCAAGTTTTCAGTCTAAATTATGGCTTTAAGAAATTTAAGCCATGTGGTAATGTGAATCTAGCTGTCCTGTCTGTGTTTGGAAAAATGTTTCTACACATCCTAGAATAAAGAGAACAAATTAGTATACTGCAGGGGGACCTAAAACAATAAATAAATTTTGAAGAAACAACAAACAGATAAATACAGAGTGGCAGCAATCAACTGAACTCTCAGCTAAGTATGTACTAACCCAGCCACGACATACTTCTTGCTGAACTTAATTAATGTTTTCTATAATATCCTATTAATCATCCCAGTGTTTACCATTCTGATGTTCTATGTTGAAACTGTCTCAGCTTCCTGTGCACTTAAATTGTCATTCATTCTGTGTACCCGTTTTTCAAAAGTGGCAGTGTCCTCCGTATAATACAAGCTATTCTTTCAAGTGTGACAACAACATATTTCCCAGAAGTACAGAGGACCGTTCAAAAGTCTAATTCTTCTAGCCAGCCAGTCTTGGAATCCACAGAAGGTCTCCATAAAGAAACAGAAATACCAAGATTGAGTCTTTACGTAAGCTAATACAAAGTAAAGTAAATTCAGAATATAAAAGAGGAAAACGATGTAATATGTAGTGGATAATTATAGAAGTGTAAGCCTGCAATGAGTCACATTTACTGTCTTGCTGTTGTACTCGGGTAAACCATTTACCCATCAGAGTTCTAAAGAGTTGTCAGCCGGGTAAGATAATTGCAATTATAAAAGCTTTGTATAAAGACCCCTTCAGTGCCATAAGAATTGGTGGAAAATTTAAGTGACTGGTCAGGTCAGTTTGGTGTAAGACAAGGGACATGGAATCATTGCTTTTCATCGTGTTCTTAAACTGGACATTAAAAATATTAGGCAAGTTGGAGAGCATGGCTTTGCTTATGTAGATAACATAGTACAACTGGTAGATATGGCTGAATTAATGATACTCTTTGCTACCTTAGAAAATTGGTGTGGCCAACTTGGATGGATAGTGAAATGCCAAGAAGATGAAGTGGTTGCATCCTGGAAAAGGGACAACAGATAATGTTGAAATGCAGCAGCAGTGTAGAACAAGTAGAATCTGTTGTATATTTTGGAATCTTGATCCGTGTTAATGGTGCCATCAAAGCAAGTTTAAAAGGAGATGTGCCTTAGCCACAAGAGCTGCACAGAAATTGACAAAATTGTGGACTGATTAAAAACATTGTTTGATACCAAAATGAAAATTAATCACACTAGTGTTCCAACAGTCTTACTCAGTAGTCTGGAAGTAGCTGCACTAAAAGGAACAGACATCTGAAAGCTAGAGACAGTATAAATGAGCTCTTCAAAAGATGGAAGGTGTAAAATGGAATGATTTTAAGACTAAGGAGAATGCGATGTGAAATTAGGGTACTATTGCAAACGTTATGACGGTGGGGACACTGCAGAAGACAAGCACGATAAAGTGCAAGAGAAGATGCAAACACAACCAAGGTCATTTGTACCCAAATGGCAGAACATTGTATGCAGGGACATGACCAGACTGGGCTTAGTGGAGGAACAAGCCATGGACAGGAACAAAATGGTGATGCAATATTGCTCCTTCTGTCTGCAAAGATGCTCTGGGATGAAAATATTTTGTAAAGTTAGACTATCTTGTTTAGTAGTCTGTTTTTTCCCCTGAGACTTCAGTTTGCCCTGTACTGATTTTCTGCCTATACAACTAATGTATTTTTTCCTTATTTCCTCAAGATTATTTTGTTGAAACTCTGTCATCTAGTGCTGAGATGTTTAAACATCACTGGGCCAAAAACAACTGATGCAATTTGAGGAAGTGAAGAGAAAGCAAAATAATTAGAAAATAAAATGGCAAAAACCTCTAATTTTCATAAGTTTACAATTTATACTTGTTAACCAGAGTTAGTTACTTGCCAGAGTTAGATACTTCGGAATACTCTGGAATTGAAAGGTTCTGTACAAATCCCAGTTCTCTTCTAAATGTACTTTCTTGGTTCAGGGAATGACTCTGCTGTTACCTTAAAGAGTTAATATATATTTTAGTAGTTAAAAACCATGTGGGGGGAGGTATGATTGGTGGATTGGGCATTGAATTGGAATGAGTTCTGCCACTGACCTACTGTGTGACCTTGAGCAAGTAAATTAATCTCCTTGCCTGTTCCCCTATCATCCTTTGTTTTGTCTATTTAGATGATTTGTTTGCATTGCAGTATTATCTAGGCAACCCAGTCATAGACCAGGGCCCATTGTGCTACCCGTTGCATAAACAGAACAAAGACGGTCCTTGCTCCAGAGAGTTTACAATCTAAATATAAGGCAACAGATTGGCCTAAGGGACAGGGAAGTACAAGGAAACAATGGGACAGTATTGATCACCATGACATGTAGTGGTCTCAGTAACTACCTGTTCTGTGTTTTGTTTAGGGCCTCATTGTAAAGGGGAGTTTTAAGGAGGGATTTGACAGATAGTGGAAGGGGCTGTTTCACTGTGTACACGTAGTACCTAGCACAGTGGGCCCCCATCTTGGCTAGGGTTATAGTTGTTTATAAATTTTAAGTGGTAGAATTTAGGAGATGGAGACTTCACAATTCAGTAATGCTCTTTCATTATCAGTGGGACATTTTGCTGCAGTGGTCTCCAAATTGTGGGGCACGCCCCCCCACCCCCAGGAGGTCACAGTGGGGACAAATTTACCTCGCATCCTAAAACAAATGGCCAGTTTCTACTCATTCTTGTCCAAATATAACGGGAAGAGGGAAACCCTGTTGGAATGGGCAACTTTTGGTGGTAGCAATGAAGTCTTTGATAGCTGGAAGTTCAATACAGCTGTCAGGACTGCACAAATTCACTCATCCCTACTGTTACTTCTGTCTCTTTCCTTCCTTCGCTTCACCCATGCCTCACACTTCATTGTGCCCCTTCCTGCGTGCTCCTGCTCTATCTTTTTGCCTTCCTTGATGCTTTCTTTGGACCTACCAGTCACTATCTCCATATGTATCTCTCTTTAAAACTCCAGTGGCATAGCCTGCTTGTATTACAGGGTCTCAATAACTTACTTTCTGAAAGCATTTAACCTCTATTTGGGTTTTTTCAAATGGCAGTGCTGTGTTGTTTTTATTTTCACTGAGGTTTTTACATTGGGATTTTATTTTTCAGTATTTGAGGCTGGGTTATGGCATGTTGTAAGGAAGAACCTCATTAAATTGCCTTAATAAAGGGAAGACCAAGTTGGGAAATAGGACTAAATATGTAGTGACATAACTAATGGCTTTACTACTTCAGCTGAAGGGGTGAGAATTTAATAACAGCAACAAAGAAAAATTCAAATAATTGAAGAGCCTTTTTTTCTGATGATCCCTGTGACTAGCTGTAGTCTTGTTTTATGTTCATGTAATTATCATCTAGTACTAGTTGCAACATTTAAAGCACTTTTCTGTGTAATTGCCTAAAGATGTCCATACAGAAATAGATCATGTAGTTTTCCATGGGGAATAGAAAACAGCCCTTTGATACAATAAGACATACCTAAAAACTGTCCTGGATTTAATTTGACAGATCTCCCAAAATTTGGGAGGTGGGGAAGGATTTTATTTTGCTGCTGACCCTTTGGTTGGATTGGATCCACGCCCCATTCAGTCTTAAACCCATTGCATGTACAAAAACCCTTCTATGCACTCTTAATTTCTTCTGTTAAACTGTACCATAACGGAAGTTGGTACTACAATAAAGAATATCAAGAGCAAGCAGTAGTGTCTCTATGGAAATGGCTTAGCAAGTATCTTCATCTGGAACTCTCTGCTATGGTGTAGTTGTGTTTCTGTGGATCAGGTTCAATACCAAAGATCCATTTCGTCTTGGTCTGAAGTGCAGCAAAACAATCGCGTATTAATTGTATTGCTATTTTTCTTTGTGCGTTGCATAGCAACAAAGAATACTTCTGGGTCAATGTAGTCAGTATGGTTTATGACATAGGACACTTCTGTCCATTTCAGCTTGCTACACCATTCACAAGTACTTAGTCAAATAAGTATGGTAGTGGTGTTTAATTTAGAATTAAAGAGTTTAGAGCAGGGGTGGGCAAACTTTTTGGCCTGAGGGCCACATCTGTGTACAGAAATTGTACGGCAGGCCAATTCTGTACGGCAGAAATTGTACGGCAGCCCACGAATGCTCATGAGATTGGCGATTGGGGTGCAGGAGGGGGTGAGCGCTCTGTGGTGGGGCCAAAAATGAGTTCAGGGTGTGGCAGGAGGCTTCAGACTGGGTCAGGGGATTGGGGTGCGGGGGGTGGGGTGAGGGTTCCGGCTGGGGGTGCAGGCTCTGGATTGGGGCTGTGGATGAGGGGTTTGCGGTGCAGGAGGGTGCTCCGGGCTGGGACCAAGGGGTTTGGAGTACAGATCAGGGCTGGGGCAGGGGGTTAGGGCATGGGTGAGTGGGGTTCAGAGGTGCAGGCTCCCGGCAGCAATTACTGGAAGCAGTGGCATGTCCCCCCTCTGGCTCCTACGTGGAGGCACGGTGCCAAGTGGCTCTGCGTGCCACCCCATCCACAGCCACCGTCCCTGCAGCTCCCATTGGGCACGGTTCCCAGCCAGTGATCACTTGGGGGGGGGCGTCACTTGGGGGGGGGGGGGCTGTGTGCGGAGCCGCCTTGTCCTGGCTGCCCTTACCCATAGGAGCCGGAGGGAGAACATTCTGGTACTTCTGGCACGTGCACGGAAAGGCCCGGACCCCGCTCGCCGGCTGGAGCGCAGAGCGGGGCAAGCCCCTGGTGGTAGCTCAAGGTCTGGCTTAAAAGGTCCAACAGGCCAGATGTGGCCCATGGGCCATAGTTTGTCCACCCATGGTTTAGAGGGAATTGATCAAGCTTCAGGAAAGATTAGTGGTCTTTTTGTTTGTTTACCAAATGAACACCCTTAAATTTATACTTCGGCTGAGAAGATTTTAAGTTCAAAGCTAAGAGTCAGCAAATACCATAAGAGAGGAAGATCAGCGGGTGGAATTCATCCCATTGCAAAAAGCACTTAAATAGGAATTAAGGGTCTAGGCCCCTCGTACTGGTCCTGTACACTGTAGTAAATCTGACCCCAGAAACAGGCAGTCATCAGCCTCACTGCTTGCATACCTGTGAATATTTAAGATTAAAATGAAAACAAAATCCTCAGGATTCAAGGGCCGTAAAGACCTGCCAACACCTCACAAAACCTTAGATGGCTTAGATCCTGATTATTTGGGAGAGACCAAGAAACTAAGGACTGTTCTACTCGAGAAACTTGGTGGTTTAGTAAATTCATAAAAATAATCAGATCCCTAAGTGACATTAATGTACTGGCAAATTTTCTACTGTAGATGTAGTTATATTGGCAAAAATGTGTTGGTATTGCTTACTTTGTTTGGGGAACTGGTCTAAGCTATGCCAACAAAAGTAGTTTGCTGGTATAGCTGTGCTGGCAAACCTTTTCTAGTATAGACAAGGCCTAAGGCACTTGGATTTCTAGATTTAAACATTTCAGTGTTACTAATGGTGAGTCCTTTAGTAGCAAGTTCTCTTCCCCTGCTGGTCAGGCAAAGCCCTAATTTACTGACATAGCAGGTATAGTAGAAAGCTCATTTCTTTACAAAAACATGGGGCATTCACAAGCGTGTATTTTTAATCGGTCACTTTGATTCTTGATTTTGTTAGGAAAATGCTAAGAGTAAAAATTTTGGTATAAGATCTCCAGGACCCAGGAAAACTAAATACTGATTGACATGTTATACTTTTGCATTTCTTTTTATTGCTTCGATAAATTGCATGAAAATGTACCCTACTTCTGTGGATTTTATCATCACTTTCCTTGCTCTCTGCTTGAAGTTTGATTAGTTAATGGTTGTACATTTCTCTGGAGCTGTAAAATACTATATACTTGTTTACCTATTTTTATTAATTTTATTCTGTATTTATAAATTCTTTAGGTTTACTTACATTAAAATATTCATACACTTGTCACGTGACTTGTCACACAACACTAGAACTTTCCTTAACTTTCAGAAAGAACCTTCCTCCATTAAGTCACAAACTATAAAAGGAATTTAGCCAGATTGGTAATTCCTAGGATGCTCTGAATATCACTCCTCCTCTTATGAAAGGATTGTGGATCTTAAATTGCCACAAGTGATTAGGACTACATTTTTTTTATATCTCCTCTGGAAAAAACAGTACCTCATCACTACCTCTCTGCATCATGCTGGGTTGTTGGTTCACAACTGAAATTTAGTTCCTTTCCTTACTAACTTGATTCCTTTCCTTTAGTAAAAACAAATATTACCCCTTGCTCTGTTCTTGCAATCTAGACAAGAGTACAGGAGATGGATTTTATGGAGTTTATACGTAAGTTGGTGTGGCCCATGGACTCCTTGGTCCCAACTGACAGAGGGCACAGGGTTATACAAGGATCCTTTGTGTCAGATATATGCATAATAGTTCAACAAAGGGTGGCATGTAAGGTTGCTATCAAGAGCCAGTAACCCACTGGTCCTCATAATCAGATATATGTACAGATAATCTTAAATCATAGAAATGTAGGACTAGAAAGGACCTCAGTAGGCCACCTAGTGCAGTCCCCTGCATGGAGGCAGGACTAAGTATTATCTTGATTTATAGGTGTTTAGCTAACCTGTTCTTTCAAACCTCTAGTGATGGAGATTCCACAGCCTCCCCAGGTAACTTTTTCTAGTGCTTAAATACCCTGACAATTGGGAAGCTTTTCTAATGTCTAACCTAAATCACCCTTGCAGCAATTAAAGACCATTACTACTTCTCTTGTTTTCAGTGGTTAAGGGGAACAATTTATCATCCTCCCCTTTGGAACAACCTTTTATGTTCTTGAAGACTGTTGTCCCCCCTCAGTCTTTTATCCAGAATAAACAAACCCAGTTTTTCAATTTTTCCTCAGAGGTCATGTTTTCTAGCTCTTTAATCATTTTAGTTGCTCTCCTCTGGACTTTCTCCAGTTTGTCCACATCTTTCCCGAAGTGTGGTGCCTAGAACTGGACACAACCCCTTCAGCTGAGGCCTAATCAGTTCTGAGTAGAGTGGAGGAATTTCTACGTATGTCTTGTTCAGAATGCTGCTGTGAATACATCCCAGAATGAAGTTCGCTTTTTTTGCATCAGTGTTACATTGTTGACTGATGCTTTGTTTTTAATCCTCTATAAACCGCCCCTCCCATCCCTAAACCCCCCCTCCCCCCGCCGATCTTTTTTCTGCAGTAAATCCTCCTAGGAAGTAATTTCCCATTTTGTATTTATGCAGTTGATTATTCCTTCATAAGTGTGGTACTGTGCATTAGTCCTTTATTGAATTGCATCCTGTTTTATTTCAGACCATTTCTAGTTCTTCCCATTTATTCCCAATACTACTTGCTGTAGTATACCGAAATCTAAGATGTTTGTTAGATTTTTCCTTTTTATTCCCTTTTGTATGTCCTTTGTCCTTGCATTGAAATAGTTACATATCTATACTGAAAATTAGGTGTTGGAGTTAGGGCAGGTCACCAGAAGGTGACATTCCTTGGAAATGTTCCATTCAGGCAGGAGGAAAGACCCCTATCCCTGTCTGGCCATTTGTGTATGCCTCACAATGTAGGCCTGTTTGCATACTGGGCCACATGCAAATTATGAGGTTGTAAAAACTGCAAGAGGAAATCTACAGGAAGGGAGATATATAAAAGATGAAAAAATTGTTCTGGTATATCTTGGAATGTAAAAGGACGCACTGAATCCTTCACTGAGGCCAACTTTTTAAATAATGACATCTAGAAGAATTCTTGCCAGGAGTTAATGCTTGAGTTATCACAAAACCTAAAGTAGCCAAAATAATATTTAACAGCTATACTTCATATTTACCTTAACACATTTCAAAGACCATGAATTATTCAGATGGACTAGAAAGGAAGACTTGTTCTAGCAAGACCTGTTTTCTGCTGCATGCTTATTTCAAGCAGTGTACCACTTCCTAAAGATAAAGAGCTGACTGTGTCAAATTTTGTTACAATGTATAGGGTCCCACAAGTTCAAATTGGTTTTAAAATCAGCAAATGATTCCTATAGTTATTCTTATAGGTCACAAATATTTAATTTATATTTTTAATACTCCTAAACCACTGACAGAAGTTATATATGTAGATACAAAGAAATAACATGATTCTAATAGATACCATAATTTCAAAGCAGCCATGTGGTCATTGCATACCTTCTGCAAGATGGTAAAAGCAATTATGCAAGCTATACTTCTGATGGTATTCCTAACTAAAGAAATTTAAGTAGGATTGAAAGTCCACAAGTATAGTGACACTTGCCAGATGTAACTTCAGTTAATCTTCTGCAATATTGACCATAAATATCTAAGGGTAAAAGAGTCTACATATTGAACTACACTAGAAATAATGAAATTTGCTCCATCAGATGTCTTGCTAAGGCTCTGTACTGTAGTATGGCAGATATTAATCCCGCATGGAGTTTGCAGTACAGCATATCTGCATAAGAAAAGGCCAAATTTTTAACATGGGTCCAACTGGAAGACTGTTCCGTGGCATTTATGAATTAACCTGATATAAAATTGAGTTAGAAAGAGTGCTGTTGTCCATATTTAATTTTGGAGAGTCTTTTTTATCTACAGTCTTCTGATCCTGACTATTCAAAATGGGTGCATGCCTGCCTTAAAGGGAAAAAATCCCTTAATCCTGTCCTTTTTATGTTATGAAACCTTAGAATTTAAGAGTGACTTAAAAATTTGGGTATTTTGCAAACATTTGGCTGTGATAGTAAGGTCCAAATGTAATGACATTAGCATTTTTTTTTTTAGTTTAATGTTTTCTTTTGCTCCAAGCTAGTTCTTTGTTTAGCCAAATCCAGTGTAATCCTACCAGGAGAGTGTGGATCATTTGGTAATTTACATTGTATGGTTGTTTTAATCCAGGTTCTGTCACTGGAGTGGAAGGTATGCGTCACAGCCCACCATAGTATATAATTTCATGTCCATATGGAAATAATAAACTCTGCATTAAGTGGCCTCCTGTCACGCAATCCAGTATTTGGAATTTATTTTTTCCAAAGCAATTTTTTCCTTCTTAAGCGCAGATGACAATAGAAATAATTCTCAGTGCCAAGATTTTTTTTAAGAACAAAAATTGTATTTTAAAAAAAGAAAACTATCAAATAAGAATTATTTGCTGATTTGAGCATACTCAATCTCCATGGTTTCCCAAGGTATATTCATTTACGCCCCAGTTCAACAAGATATTTAAGCAGGTGTGTAACTTTAAATATGTGAGGAATGTCTTTGACTTCAGTGAGGCTTACTTGCATGCTTAAATACCTTACTGAATCAGTGCCTATGTGCAGGTGTAAAGCAGTTATTTCTCAGAAATGCAGGGTTTTTTTAATGACTTTGAATCCCACTTATGGCAATGTTCATTAAATGTAAACATCATTTATCAGACTGAGACTGGCTTATTCCAACAGATTGTGTTCTAAAAGTTTAATTTTAGAGATGTCTTTCCTAGTATAATCCAGGGCAGGAGGATAAATTTGACTCCAGAAGCCTCCCTGAAGGTTTAGAATGTAGGAACAAATTTTGGGTATGAACTTCTAGGAAACTGCTATAGCAAAATGCTGTGCAGAGTAGTGTTTAACAGTTTAATAAGCACAAATACTTAACAGTGTAATTTTAAAAATATTGTATCTATTGTGTAATAAGGCATTTAGTGTGTTATGAAGTGACAGATTTTTTCTTCTGATAGAGGCTGTTCAAGACCAGATACCCAGGTAGTAGATTAATTGGATTATGGCATGTAGGTTACATATTTAGATTTACCCAGCATTGTCCACTCAGAGTTCATTGTCTAAAATATTCTTGCAGCCTCTCAAACTCCCCTTCCCTCTCCCCCAATTCCCCACTGTTGTGTTAACAAATGAACTACTCAACTTAATTTGTATAACTGAAGGTAGTTTCTACAAATGCAAACTTGATTAAGACCCTAATGGTCTTTCATAATCCAAAGGCACTAATCTTAAAAGAACCTGATTTTTAGTTTCAGGATGACTAATAATTTTCCAAGTGGATAGTTAGTATTTTCTAGTCACTGACATTATGCTAGCTAAATTAAGTTTATGCTTCAGTTTCTCATTTATCAGAGAGAGAGGATTGAAGCATTTCACAATTTGATAAGAAATAGTGCACGTAACCGTGTGAGCCTCTTTGATCAGTTGACACACACATGTGAGTTATACTTTGATCAAGTAATCTTTAGTTGAGCTGTCAGGAAACACGCTTTTCCCCCTTTTTTATTACTTTAAACTACGTTGTATCTCTATTTGTGATGCCAGGTTTGACAGAACTAGTAGGTAGTGCGTCTGCAGTGAAATAGACACAATATAGCCTTACCTAATTTTGTTGATTATAAATAGATCACAAGGAGTCATTTAAGTGGCACGTGTGGGGGAATTACCGACAGGGTTAACTATCAAAAACTGTTGATGCTGGGGTAATTTCTAATACGCTATACCAAAATTATATCTCATACTATTTAGCATAGAATTATTTTCATTGTTTACACATGGGTATTCTCAAACTATCTGCTTTTTTAAAGCTACGAAGGTAGGAATGCACTACTGAAATATAAGCCCCAGCCCATGTTTTATCAGTCTATTTTACATGGAGAGCACATTCATGCTGTATGCAGAAAACAAAGTAGTTCGAGTATGTAACAAGGATTAATGATCAGATGAACTGATTATTTTATCCAATATTGTGGGGATTCAGTTTACATTTAAAATATTCCTAACTAAAGGAGAGCATATTTATTATTCTCCCTTTTCCCCATTTTGAATTGATTGGTTATCCTTCAGTTCTAATTTGCAAAGCTAATAAATTTACTATGCAGCTTTTTATTCTCCCACCTTTGAAATACAGTTTAGTGCTCAGCAAGCCCTACTAATTCTAACAATTCTTTCTTTGTAGCTTAGATATCAACATGGATTGGGTACTCCAGACCTAAGGCAAACTCTTCCTAACCTGAAAAACTTCATGGAGCATGGGCTAATGGTCAGATGGTAAGTGCCTCTGTTTCACCAATTAATGTAAGTAATACAAAAGTAGGGAGAACACAGTGAGGGCTACGGCGATTGTCACAGAGAATGAGGCTTTGGAACCAAAAATGAAGCTGGTGAGGATATCTTAGTCAGCCAGAGCCCCATGGCCTGATTGTTGCCAATATATACATTGTAAAGAGGGAGGAACATTTAATTACATACAAGAGCAATGCCAAGAGGTTCCAGATCAATTATTTTCTGACAAGAAGAAGAGATCTAAAAAATGTCGGACTGTAAAGTGATACTAGGAGCTAAGATTGTGGAGCAGCATAGATTGCTTGTAATGGACTTTTGGGTGAAAGGCTAGTGGGGAAACAAAAGAGCTGCGGAACAAAGGCTGAAGTGGTGGAGGCTTGTGGATAGGAAAGTCAGTCTGAGATTTAAGGAAGAGGTGCCATGGAGATTGGACAATGACTGACCATGATGATACCACCTAGGCTTGGGGAGAAATATCCAAACATGTTACAGAAAGGGCACAAGCTGCTTGTTGCCAGCAGAAGGAGGGTAATTTCATGGCATTGAAATGTGGTGCTGGTGCCAACTATGTAATGGAGGCAGTAATGAAGGAGGAAAAAGGGTTTACGTAATGACCGAAAGAACAGTGGAAAGTTACGAAGAATACAAGCTAGTAAAGAAAATAGTAAAAAGAGTGGCTGTGGAAAGTAAGGGTCAGGCATTTGAAGCCTTTTATATGCAAGACTACTAAAGAAGGAAGGGGTAAAATAAATATATAGATTAGGTAAAGAAGCACAGAGCACTTGAGCTGTGAAGTGGGTCAAAGATGAAAATGGAGAAGTACTGGTGTAGGAAGGTGGGATCATTAGGACATGGCAATGCTTTTATGAGAAACTGCTCAGTGAAGAAAATGCGAAGAAACCATTGAGGGGAAGTATGAGCAAGCACCAGCCTCATAAGACCTATTACCATGGTGGAGATGATGCTGAAGTGCTAAAGATGATGAAATGTGGGAAAGCAGCAAGACCTGACAGTTCGCCATTTGAGGCATTAAAGTATTAGTCCGTGAGGGAGTGGTGGTTAACTTTTTCAGCTTCATTCTCAACTGGAAAAATGCCTGAGTAGGGGAAAAGCACATTGATATCTACCTTCAAGCGTAAAGGAAATGTGCAAGAATGTAGCAATTACTGACCCATCAAGTTAACGAGTCGCACAATGGAAATGGCTGGAAAGAATTATCGAGGAAAGATTTCATGAGGAACTGGAGCATCGACGAACTGACAACCAGTTTGGGTTTATGCCAGGAATGTTGTCAGTGGATGCAGTGTTTGCACCTGAATATCGTAGGAGAAGTATAGGGAGAAACTCAAGGAATTGCACTTAGTGGTTTTGGATTTAGAGCAGACTTATGACAGAGTTCCTAGAGAATTGTTATTGTGGTGCCTGCACTCATGCTCTCTGCTGGAAACGTGTTCAGACTATCATGGACACACATGAGGGTAGCACAACAATAGTGAGAAGCAGCTGTGGCTACAGGGAGTCATTTGCTGTGAGGGTATGTTTGCATCAAGGATCAGCCTTAAACCCATTTCCATTTGATTGTAATGGACTCCTTGACCTAAGAAATTAGGGGAAGAGGCTCCATGGAGCATGGTTTTCACTGATGACATGTTATGAACTAGAAAAGAACCTAGAACCATGGAGGGCTCTGTGACTGGTTTACTCCTCGGAGAATTCTGCTCCAAAAAAATAAAAATTCTACATAAAAAAAAAAAATTCTGTACACAACATTTGAAAATTCTGCATATTTTATTTTTCCAAATGTGTATTATGGAAAATTAAACACAATTACAGTCAGTCAGTCATGATTGAGAACAACATTGCAGAATGTGCAAAATAATTTGTCCCTATCCGCATGCAGTTTTGTAGGGAATTCTCTAGCTTGAGCAGCTGGTGTAGCTGTTTTTGATGCATGATGTGAAGGCCGTTCATGTCGTGCGAAAGGACGAACATCCCTTTGCCCTTTGGTAACTTCAAAAGGACTTGGCTAGGTACTTCAGAAAGTGCTTGGTTGTGATTGTCCTAACATTATATTGACTGCTTGATAAATGTTTTATTTGCCCTCAAAGTCTTTTATTTTTAATGGGTAAGTAAAATAAATTCTGACCTGTAATCTAACCCCATTGCGCCACTTTTGGCACAGGAAAAAAGTGAGAGAGCACATAATCATCTTAGCTGAGGATTTCCTTACTGTCATTTATAATAAGGCTCTTCTACATTACTCTGGCAATGTAAAGAAGCCTTAAAACTTTTACAGGTTTTTATGCTCCTGGGGGAATTGACTGAGAATGGGAACAGTTAACTAATAGGAACATTAACAATGTTACTATGTAGGCAGGCTGCTACATTTCTGCCTCAGAAAATGAGATCAATTAACTATCTATAGCACCATTAACGATGTTTTTTTCACATCAAGAAGTGTTTTATTTCAAACATTGAAACAGTTTTGTAGGAATTCACAGAGCAGACACTTTATTCTTCCATACCGTATCCTCTCTCAAGCAAAAACTGAATTTTATTTCAATCCAATTCCTGTTATCGGCTATAAAATGAGCCTCCAGGAAATTTAAGGGATAGCACTGGCTGATTGCATTTCCAACCCTGGCAAAACAGCTGCTTGCTTCGTTGCAATGAACGAATATAGGCAGGCAGGCTGTTACATTTCTGCCTCGGGACAGAGCCTGCCTTATGCCTAACAATGATATAAATGGTCACCTTTCTTAAACAGCATCACAGGGTATAATTGAAGAAAATGGCTTATGAATCAACTGGCAAAAGATGGAATACATGTCATGCTTCGTTGAGGAGGCAATGAGAATCCAGTAAAACAAGATGGTTTATGGGGTAGTCTGTGCAACAATTTAAATATCTTGCTTCATTGTTGAGTAGTGATGGGAATGTGGATGCAGGTTTAGGAGCCACAGAAAGAGCACTTAACATAAATGGAGAGAGTTGATGGGAATTTTCTGCCATAAGAATATACCAAATAAATTAAAGAGCAAAATGTGTATGATCATGATTAGACCAGTCATGAAGTAAGGGTCAGAATGCCAACCAGTGAGGAATAGAGAGAACTACTACTTCACACTGCCAAAATGAGAATGCATAGATGGATACTGGGTAAGACTAGAGCTGATAGACTATGCAATGAACTGGTATGAGCCATGATGCAAGTAACCCCTATTATGGAAAAGCTGAGGGAGTATCACCTGAGATGGCTATTAGGCAGGATGGTCAGGAGTGCAACCCTTTGCTCTGGGTTTGTCTCAACCTCTGACTAGATGGTTCAGAAGCTGGGGCTGGACAACTAGATGGATCACTCAATAATTGCTCTGTTCTGTTCATTCCCTCTGAAGCATCTGGCACTGGCCACTGTTGGAAGACAGGTTCCTAGGCTAGATAGACCATTGGTCTGACCCAGTATAGCCATTCTTATGATGTCTGGGTCATGTGAAATGATGAAATGTGGGATATGTTGGCTATAGTAAAGAGCTAGTAGTCATGGGCCAAAGAACACAAGGAAGACCTAGAAAAAGGTGGTTTGACATGATGAAGGTTGTCTTTGAAGACACATTTGACAAGTGTGCTAGGAGACTAATAAGAGCTGCTGACCCTGACTGATGGGACAAGGCGAAGAAGAAGAAAGTAGGTGGATAATAAAATCTCCACAGGAATTTAAAATTTGTTTATGTACTTTGTAACTTCTTTACTTTGTCAGGCAATGCACAGTCAACCTATGGAACTCCTTGCCAGGGGATGTGAAGGTCAAGACCATAACAGGGTTAAAAAAAAATAAACTAGATAAATTCATTGAGGCTAGGTCCATCAATGGCTGTTAGGCAGGATGGGCAGAGATGATGTCCCTACCGTCTGTTTGCCAGAAGCTGGGAATGCGCGACGGGATGGATCACGCGATTACCTGTTCTGTTCATTCCCCCTCGGGCACTTGGCATTGGCCGCTGTCGGAAGATAGGATACTGGGCTAGATGGACCTTTGGTCTGACCCAGTATGGCCACTCTTATGTTCTTAGTGTCTAAGAAGAGAGAGGTATACTTTAAAGAACCAAAGACCCAAATGATATGGCTTTAGATTGGTCACCACCTTGAACAGAATTATAAAGCAAATCAGAAGCCAGCGCAGTCCATGGAGAGCCGGTGAATTGTGCTCCACATAGTTCATGTTGCTAAGTGGTCAGCCATGTTGTATTAATTTAATTACTTTTCTCGATCGATTTAAAGATCGTACAGAGGCATCAGGAGTATAAAGTACATATGTTATACAAGCCTCTTACATTAAGCAGGTTTTTCCATGCATTGTCACTTTCATAAATCACTTCTTACCCTCTCTGACTTTTCTTTTGCTGTAGGGACACATGGTGGTGCTCTGAGTTGATTAAATGCAGGCTCCTTTACTGCTCCAGTGAACCCAACAAGTTACCTTACTCTGAAAGTTTCCATTTCAGCAAAGTAAAACTAGTAGTGTATATATGAGTTCTTCATTCCAGTCTTTTCTAAAGGAAGCCAGTGTTTTCATAGGAACACTAACCCATTAGCACTGTGATTGTCATAACCTTCTTAACATTTCTGGGTCTGTTGCATGGCTCTAAACAGACCATTCAGAGCAGGTGCTATTTAAAAGCATCCTTTTTTCTTTGCATTGGATGTAAAGTGGTACCGCTTACTGATATATTGATTTTCTTTTGATTTTAATAACCTGGATGTATCAGGAGATCTGTGTTGCTGCCCATCACTGTAGTATCTGAGCACCTTCCACATCAAATGAAATACAATAGTAAAAACCCTAGTGGAAGTATAGAACAGTCTAGTCCACTGTCTACACTGGTGTTTTTAAAAAAAAAAAAAAAAAGGCATGAGATGTTGTGTTAAGAGTCAAACTACAGGTGGAATATGGGAATGAGGGAGACGGATGGTGAGAGGCTTGAGTCTGAAAGCTGGTTCTGGCAGTGGAGAGGCTATTTTGGTACTTAGGTATACAGATTCTTCTAGTTTCTCAGCCTTATGGTGTATCTTGATCTCGGTTACATTTCAGGAGCCTTCCAGAATAAAATAGACAATATAGCAACCAGAACCTTTTTAAAAAAAAAAAAAAAAAAGACCAAGCACCTGATACCTTGTAAGTCATTAGTTCTCTCTGCCCACAATGGCCCCCTGGCAGCCCTGATATGCCATTTTGTAGAAAGAAAGATCAGTCTCTTCCAGGCCAGTGATTAGATCATTACCACCCTCTTTGTCTCCCTTAACTGACCAGAGTATTATACTTCGTTAATTCTTCGAAAACACTTATCAGTAATGGACCCAGATTAGTCTCCAAATGTAATTTTACTTAGGGTTGAAAGAGAATGTTGGCAATAGGGAAGAAAAATACAAAAATAGAAAAGCCATAATAAACTTCATAGATGGGAATAAGCATCTAGATTAATGCAATCAAAAGCATTTCTATGGTGGTACTAAACAATCTACAGAATATTGAAATTCTACTTTAGTATCTTTCAGGTCCAAATTAATCCCTGGTGTAACTCAGTTGATTTCAGCAGTGTTAGATCAGCTGTGAAATTGGCTCACAGCCTAAAGCTTTCTCCATTTGCTAGCTCTGACCTCCTAACAAGTCACAGAAAGGAGGAAAACATATCTTGGTTATTTATATAGTATGTATCTCTTATGTCAGTGCTAACATGATCCACAGTTGTCTACCACTGGGCACGCTAGACCTGTGGAAAGAGAGAGGGGTCTGGCATGATTTCTGTAAGGTTTGAATCCATTTAGTAATAGTGTATACAGGATCAAAATTTTCAATCTTAGCTGAGCAGAGGTAATGTGTTTGGGACTATTAAACAGGAGTAAATTTACTCGTATAGACATAGTACTAGATACCCTTTTCCCCCTTTTTATACATAGTAGGCTTTTGAAGTACTAGTTGTGGAAACCTTCATTATCCTTTAGGGACATTGTCGTTACACAGGCAGGTATTTCCTTAGTGATGTACGGTCATTAGCAAGACAAAATACATTTTTTGGCTAGGTGATATTTCAAAACATGTATGAATGTTAGGCATGGTTCTCGGGGGGTATCAAATTACCCCAGTGAATATCTATGCCTCATTTCCTTCTCACCTCTAAGACTTGCATGCATAGTCATTCTTTTTTAGGGCTAATGATTCTAAACAATACTTCTTAGTACTTCCTTATAAAATAAATGGAAATGGTTCTTTTCAGGAAGCATAGCTCAAGGGGGAAATTATGGACTAGATTTTCAAAGTCAAGCACTTGCTGTTGTGCACTTAGTCACATGACGGCAAATACTCAGTGTGTTTGGAAAATATCTAGCTCTTGATATAAAGCCCACATACAACACCAGCTGTTAAAATGCTGTTAAGTCACTCGATAGGCTGACTTGATAGACATACCCTATGCAACAGACATAGGGTAACTGTCAAGGCTTTTCCAGGTGTCTCCCAACATGAGATTGGGAGCAGCTGAGATGGTCTTTCTTGGTTTTCTTAGTTATAAGTCTTACTGAATTTTAGACTTTCATCTATACCACAAACTTATTCTTATAAACTTCTTCAGTATTCGTGTTGATTTTACAGTTTCTCTTTTAATAGGATAATTTTTCAAGGATCTTATTCTTTTGGTTGAATTTACACAACGGTTAACTGATGCAATAGTGACCTGCATTAATGGCAGTGTTTTTCTGATAATGTGGCATCAATGACTCCTCTTTAGTGCTCTTTCCAGTTCTTTCCTATGGAAAGAAGGCCCAGGACCAGTGGGGAAAAAAATCACAACTAAAAAAGAATTGAATTTTAGTATGGATCAGGTTCATTTTTAAAATGCCACTTTTAAGGTGACATATCAGTTCAGCTAATTCATTTTGTAAATTAATTCTTTTTGAGTGATCACGTTGATTCCAATTAGTTGTGCATGCACTAGGTGTGCAGTCAGAAACTTTTTCCCTTAGCAGCTCCTGTCGGGTTGGCCAGGGAGCCTCTTGGAGTGGCGCCCTCCTGGCACTCAATATATGTCCCTGCCGACCTGACCCCCCTTCAGTTCCTTCTTACTATCCATGGCGGCGTTGGAATTGCATTTTGCTTGCTTGCAAGTGTTCCCTTAGCTATTACTTAGTTCTACACATTTTTTTGTTTTGTAGTTAGTTTATTGTTCAGTAGTTAGGGTAGTCTTGGTGAGTGGGTTGTTCTCCCCTCACCCCGCCTTGGGCTCTGGGGCATGCCTTAAGCCCAAGTATTTAAATCTTGTGGTGTATGCAAGAAGCCTATGCCTAATAGCCACCCTCACGACTTGTGCTTGAGGTGTCTAGGGGGAGGCGCATCAGTCCGAGTGCTGTAAGATCTGTAAGGCTTTCAAATCCAGGACTAGGAAGGAACGTGACTTCCGTTTGAAGCAGCTATTAATAGAACCCGCACCCCGTCCAGCAGCACCCGACCACCAAGTCCTGGGCCTGAGCTCGGTTCAGAGCGTCCTGGCATCAGTCTGCGAACCAGAAGAGGAAGGACTCTGGTGTTAGAGACCCTCAGTACTGAAGATCCCCGGCACCACAGCACCCTGGCACCGGTCAACATCCCTGGTGCCCCATAAATGCCAAAGGCGGCGGACAGAGGGCGCTCTCCTCAGAGAGCGAGACCATCCAGGGAGACTTTGCTGCCTCAGAGGAAGGACTCAACTTCCAAACAACGAGATCTCGTGCCATCAACTCCGGTGACCCAGTTGACACTGTTGAGTCTAGCACTCAGCGACTCTCTGATGCGGCACTGCTTGGTGAAGGAGTCGGAACCCCCCTCCACCCCAGATACTTTTGAGGCTGCAAAAGAGCTGATAGAAAGTACTGCACCTAAGCCTCTTTCTGTTAGAGAGAAGCCTCCAGCACCGCCTAGACGGGTGCCATCTAGAGGCAAACCTGCAATGAGGCCCTGTTTCTCACCAGACTGGCACCGTTGTATAGCCCACTCCATTCACCTGGAGGAATCTTATCTCCTGGGAGCATACAACGAGCTTGTAGACCACCTCACAAGGTCATTCCGCAGTCACGAGTGGTCCATCTGGATGGAGGTCATACATTCCATCTTCCAAAGGTGGGGGTTTCCCCAGGTAGACCTGTTCACCACTGGGAGCAAGAAGAAGTTTCCAAAATTTTTTTCTTCCAAAAGCACAGTCTGGGATCTATCTTGGACGCATTCACGAAGCACTGGGGGAACAGACTACTGTATGCCTTCCCTCCGATACCACTCGTCCACAAGGTTCTCCTCAAGATCCGCAGGGACAAGGCAGAGGTAATTCTGCTGGCTCCTGTGTGGCCACGCCAACATTGGTACACCACGCTTCTGGAGCTGTCAGTGGGCGCCCCGATCGTGCTGTCGCTCCTCCCTGATCTGATTACACAGGACCCCGGCCTCCTGCTTCACCCAGACCTCCCTCTGAAGGCCTGGAAGCTTCATGGTTAAATGCAAGGGAGCTCCAATGCATGGAATGAGTGAGGGAGGTGCTACTTGGGAACAGGAAACCTTCCACCAGCGCCACCTACCTGGCCAAATGGAAAAAGTTCTTGTGCTGGTGCGATCGCAGTCACATATCCCTATTTCAGGCATCTATACCATTCATCTTGGACTGTCTACAGCACCTGAAGCGGCAAGGCCTGGCTGGATCATCCATCAGGGTACACCTCGTGGCCATCTCAGCGTTCCAACCGGGAGAGTTGGGGCGTTCAGTCTTGGCCCACCATAGGGTTAGCAGTTTCCTTAAGGGCATGGAACAGCTACACCCACAGTCCCGCCCACAGGTACCAACTTGGGACCTCAACCTGTGTGGTGTTCCCCTCTGGTGGTATCCGAACCAGTGATCTTCTAGGTCACGCCAATCCTTGACTCTGGGAGCCAGCCTTACCCTGTTCTGCTGTGAGAACCCCCACTCCTGGGCTGTTCACGCATAGCCTCTGGCATGTAAGCTGCTCCTTGGATTCTGCAACCGAATGACGCTAGCCAATATCTCCTGTCCCAAACACAACCCTAGGAACTTCCGTCTTGCAGTGTCGAGTTATGCCCGCAAGACGCTGCAAGCTTATATCAATTCATCAATTTAACAAAGAAATTGATATGTACCAGGCTTGTTGCCCCAAGGGGAGTCTCTGATATGCTTCAAACCAAACACACTGCTTCAGGTAGAATAAGCAAACAAATTTATTAACTTATTAACATTATAAAGATAGATTTTAAGTGATTATAAGTCAAAGCATAACAAGTCGGATTTGGACAAATGAAGTAAAAGCAAAATGCAGTCAAAGCTGATCTTAACACTATCAGTGTCCTTACAAACTTAGATGCTTCTCACCACAGGCTAGCTGGTTGCTCTTCAGCCAGGCTCTCCCCTTTGATCAGCACTTCAGTCTTGGTGTGGTGTCTGTAGATGGAGGTGGAAGAGAGAGCATGGCAAATGTTTCTCCCTTTGATCATGTTCTTTCCTCCCTCTTGGCTTTGCCCCCCCCCCCTTCAGAGTCATAGAATCATAGAATATCAGGGTTGGAAGGGACCCCAGAAGGTCATCTAGTCCAACCCCCTGCTCAAAGCAGGACCAATTCCCAGTTAAATCATCCCAGCCAGGGCTTTGTCAAGCCTGACCTTAAAAACCTCTAAGGAAGGAGATTCTACCACCTCCCTAGGTAACGCATTCCAGTGTTTCACCACCCTCTTAGTGAAAAAGTTTTTCCTAATATCCAATCTAAACCTCCCACACTGCAACTTGAGACCATTACTCCTCGTTCTGTCATCTGCTACCATTGAGAACAGTCTAGAGCCATCCTCTTTGGAACCCCCTTTCAGGTAGTTGAAAGCAGCTATCAAATCCCCCCTCATTCTTCTCTTCTGCAGACTAAACAATCCCAGCTCCCTCAGCCTCTCCTCAAAAGTCATGTGTTCCAGTCCCCTAATAATTTTTGTTGCCCTTCGCTGGACTGTCTCCAATTTTTCCACATCCTTCTTGAAGTGTGGGGCCCAAAACTGGACACAGTACTCCAGATGAGGCCTCACCAATGTCGAATAGAGGGGAACGATCACGTCCCTCGATCTGCTCGCTATGCCCCTACTTATACAGCCCAAAATGCCATTGGCCTTCTTGGCAACAAGGGCACACTGCTGACTCATATCCAGCTTCTCGTCCACTGTCACCCCTAGGTCCTTTTCCGCAGAACTGCTGCCTAGCCATTCGGTCCCTAGTCTGTAGCGGTGCATTGGGTTCTTCCGTCCTAAGTGCAGGACCCTGCACTTATCCTTATTGAACCTCATCAGATTTCTTTTGGCCCAATCCTCCAATTTGTCTAGGTCCTTCTGTATCCTATCCCTCCCCTCCAGCATATCTACCACTCCTCCCAGTTTAGTATCATCCGCAAATTTGCTGAGAGTGCAATCCACACCATCCTCCAGATCATTTATGAAGATATTGAACAAAACCGGCCCCAGGACCGACCCTTGGGGTACTCCACTTGATACCGGCTGCCAACTAAATATGGAGCCATTGATCACTACCTGTTGAGCCCGACAATCTAGCCAGCTTTCTACCCACCTTGTAGTGCATTCATCCAGCCCATACTTCTTTAACTTGCTGACAAGAATACTGTGGGAGACCGTGTCAAAAGCTTTGCTAAAGTCAAGAAACAATACATCCACTGCTTTCCCTTCATCCACAGAATCAGTAATCTCATCATAAAAGGCGATTAGATTAGTCAGGCATGACCTTCCCTTGGTGAATCCATGCTGGCTGTTCCTGATCACTTTCCTCTCATGCAAGTGCTTCAGGATTGATTCTTTGAGGACCTGCTCCATGGTTTTTCCAGGGACTGAAGTGAGGCTGACTTGCCTGTAGTTCCCAGGATCCTCCTTCTTCCCTTTTTTAAAGATTGGCACTACATTAGCCTTTTTCCAGTCATCCGGGACTTCCCCGGTTCGCCACGAGTTTTCAAAGATAATGGCCAATGGCTCTGCAATCACAGCCGCCAATTCCTTCAGCACTCTCGGATGCAACTCGTCCGGCCCCATGGACTTGTGCACGTCCAGCTTTTCTAAATAGTCCCTAACCACCTCTATCTCCACAGAGGGCTGGCCATCTCTTCCCCATTTTGTGATGCCCAGCGCAGCAGTCTGGGAGCTGACCTTGTTAGTGAAGACAGAGGCAAAAAAAGCATTGAGTACAGTAGCTTTTTCCACATCCTCTGTCACTAGGTTGCCTCCCTCATTCAGTAAGGGGCCCACACATTCCTTGGCTTTCTTCTTGTTGCCAACATACCTGAAGAAACCCTTCTTTTTACTCTTGACATCTCTGGCTAGCTGCAGCTCCAGGTGCGATTTGGCCCTTCTGATAACATTCCTACATGCCCGAGCAATATTTTTATACTCTTCTCTGGTCATATGTCCAACCTTCCACTTCTTGTAAGCTTCTTTTTTATGTTTAAGATCCGCTAGGATTTCACCATTAAGCCAAGCTGGTCGCCTGCCATATTTACTATTCTTTCGACTCATTGGGATGGTTTGTCCCTGTAACCTCAACAGGGATTCCTTGAAATACAGCCAGCTCTCCTAGACTCCTTTCCCCTTCAAGTTAGTCCCCCAGGGGATCCTGGCCATCCGTTCCCTGAGGGAGTCGAAGTCTGCTTTCCTGAAGTCCAGGGTCCGTATCCTGCTGCTTACCTTTCTTCCCTGCGTCAGGATCCTGAACTCAACCAACTCATGGTCACTGCCTCCCAGATTCCCATCCACTTTTGCTTCCCCCACTAATTCTACCCGGTTTGTGAGCAGCAGGTCAAGAAAAGCGCCCACCCCTAGTTGGCTCCTCTAGCACTTGTGCCAGGAAATTGTCCCCTACGCTTTCCAAAAACTTCCTGGATTGTCTATGCACCGCTGTATTGCTCTCCCAGCAGATATCAGGAAAATTAAAGTCACCCATGAGAATCAGGGCATGCGATCTAGTAGCTTCCGTGAGCTGCCGGAAGAAAGCCTCATCTACCTCATCCCCCTGGTCCGGTGGTCTATAGCAGACTCCCACCACTACATCACTCTTGTTGCACACACTTCTAAACTTAATCCAGAGACACTCAGGTTTTTCTGCAGTTTCGTACCGGAGCTCTGAGCAGTCATACTGCTCCCTTACATACAGTGCTACTCCCCAACCTTTTCTGCCCTGCCTGTCCTTCCTGAACAGTTTATAACCATCCATGACAGTACTCCAGTCATGTGAGTTATGACCAAGTCTCTGTTATTCCGATCATGTCATAGTTCCTTGACATCACCAGGACCTCCAGTTCTCCCTGCTTGTTTCCAAGGCTTTGTGCATTTGTATATAAGCACTTGAGATAACCTGTTGATCGCCCCTCATTCCCAGTATGAGGCAGGAGCCCTCCCCTCACAGACATTCCTGCCTGTGCTTCCTCCCGGTATCCCGCTTTCCCACTTACCTCAGGGCTTTGGTCTCCTTCCCCCAGTGAACCTAGTTTAAAGCCGTCCTCACTAGGTTAACCAGCCTGCTGGCAAAGATGCTCTTCCCTCTCTTCGTAAGATGGAGCCCGTCTCTGCCCAGCACTCCTCCTTCATGGAACACCATCCCATGGTCAAAGAAACCAAAGCCTTCTCTCCGACACCACCTGCGTAGCCATTCGTTGACTTCCATGATTCGACGCTCCCTACCTAGGCCTTTTCCTTCCACAGGGAGGATGGACGAGAACACCACTTGCGCCTCCAACTCCTTTATCCTTCTTCCTAGAGCCACATAGTCCGCAGTGATCTGCTCAACGTCATTCTTGGCAGTATCATTGGTGCCCACGTGGAGAAGCAGGAAGGGGTAGCGATCCGAGGGCTTGATGAGTCTTGGCAGTCTCTCCGTCTCATCGCGAATCTTAGCCCCTGGCAAGCAGCAGACTTCTCGGTTTTCCCGGTCAGGGCGGCAGATAGATGACTCAGTCCCCCGGAGGAGAGAGTCCCCGACCACCACCACCCACCTTCTCCTCTTGGGAGTGGTGGTCGTGGAACTCCCAACCTCAGGACATCGTATCTCATGCCTTCCAACCAGCGGAGTCTCCTTCTGCTTTCTCGCCCCAGACATACCATCTGGTCCACTCTCCGCAACGATACCTGTGGAGAGAACATGAAAGCGGTTAGTTACCTGTGTCTGTGTTACTGGAACCCGGACATTCCGCTTACCTCTTCTGGAGGTCACATGTTGCCAAGCTTCTTCACTGGCCTCTTGGCTCCTCTGTGCAACCTGCTCTATATCTGTAGAGCTTTGTGCCCCTAGAAGCCTATCCTGAGTTTTGTCCAGGAAATCCTCAGTTTCCCGTATGCAACACAGGGTTGTTATCTGTTGCTCCAGACCTTCAATCTTCTCTTCCAATATGGAGACCAGCTTGCACTTTGTACAGACAAAGTTGCTTCTGTCCTGTGGAAGAAAGACAAACATGGCACAGCCAGTGCAGGTCACAACAGCTGAGCCCCCCCCTTCCATATCACCTTCCTAATACGAGTCAGGTAAGCACCTTCCTACGTAGCTTCCTACTACGAGTCAAGTAAGCATTACCTCATCGCAGTCCCAAACTGGGGGTGACTCACTCGAGAGTCCAACAGATCCTTTTGTTGCTGTGCCTAGGCAAGTGTCCTTCGTTCCTGTGAGACTGGGCTGGGTTTGTCCCATACCTGCCCTGATCAGGTGTGAACTGCCTCTCTGCTCTTGGGGAGTTTTTGCCTGGGCTTATTTTAAGCCATGAGGATACATTTTCAGCCTCATAACTACATACATATTATGACCTATAACATTACTATATCACTAATGTAACAACAATGCTCAGTGCATCATGACACCCGACATGACACACTTTGCATTGGATACTACACAATCATTTTACAAGGATGAAGATGGGGGTGTAGGGTGTTCCCCTGTCACAACCTGGTCCTAGCTAGACTAATGGTAGCCCCATTCGAGCCACTGGCTATATGTTCCCTTCTGTATCTCTTGTGGAAGGTGGCCTTTCCGGTTGGT
The DNA here is from genome assembly GCF_965140285.1 of Lepidochelys kempii. Classification (NCBI taxonomy): domain Eukaryota; kingdom Metazoa; phylum Chordata; order Testudines; family Cheloniidae; genus Lepidochelys; species Lepidochelys kempii. The sequence goes on from NC_136380.1 coordinate 15,145,586, forward strand.
ATCACATCGGCCAGGAGGATGTCAGAGTTAAAAGCACTAACCCCCAACCCTCCCACTCTGTCTTCCACAAGGATAAGGTACAGCTAAGACCACACCCAGCTTTCCTGCCCAAGGTGGTATCCCAATTCCACCTCAGCCAGGACATTTTTCTACCAGTTTCCTATCCCAAGGCATATGCCAATGTACAGGAGTAGAGGTTTCACTCATTAGATGTGGGGAGAGTGCTAGCATTCTACATTTGAGTGCACAAAGCCTTTTAGGAAGTGAAACCAGCTGTTTGTAGTGGTGGCAGACCGGATGAAAGGGCTTCCGGTTTCCTCACAACGCATCTCTTCCTGGATTACAGACTGCATCAGTACCAGCTATGACCTCGCCAAGGTCGCAGCCCTGGCTGGTATGGCCCACTCGACAAGGGCTCAGGCCTCATCCACCGCTTTCCTGGCCCAGGTGCCCATGCAGGAGATCTGCAGAGAGGCGACCTGGTCCTCGGTGCATACATTTGCCACCCACTGTGCCATCACCCAGCATGCTAGAGATGATGCAGCTCTCTGTAGAGCAGTGCTCCAGTCAGTGATTCCTTAACTCCGACCCCACCCCTGTAGGAAAGCTTGGGAGTTACTCAGTTGGAATCGACGTGAACAATCACTCGAAGAAGAAAAGACTGTTACCTTCTTGTAACTGTTGTTCTTAGAGATGTGGTGTTCACATCCATTCCAATACCCTCTGTCGGAGTAGCCGAAAAGAAGGAACCAAAGTGGGGTTGGGTTGGCAGGGTCATATATTGAGCGCCATGAGGGTGCCACTCCAGGGGGCTCCTGACAGGAGCTGCTAAGGGGAAAAGACCACCGTGCACGCAGCGTGCGCACACCTGATTGGAATGGATGTGAACAACCCATCTCAAAAGAACAACACTTACAAGAAGGTGAGTAACCATTGTTTTCTGAGTCCATTGCCATCAACTCTGTATTGAGAACTTCAGTCATGAATTACTCTTTCAAGGTTGAGATCCTTGGGGTTTGTCTACACTGAGGTTTTTTGTGCACAGATTAGAGCTAGTCGCACCACCTGTGCGAACTCTTAGTGTAGATGTGCTGCAGTGATGTAAAGGATAACTAATACTAGTGCTGCTAGCCTGAGGGGTACTCTAAGTAAAAAGCAAAATTGAATTGTTCTGTTTTAAAATGAATACTTATAACAATCTTGCTCATTTAAAACAAGTTTAACCTTTATAAAACAAAATGATGTTGAAATGTTCTTGAAATTCAATGATTTATCTTTGCATTTTAATTGGTTTTATAAGTAGAAGTGTGTGTGTGTGTGTTACTATTTTGACTACTTTTTAAATATATATGTATTTGGCACTTATGATGCCTTTCATCTGAAGGTCAAACTGCTTTAGACAGCAATCAGACTTCCTCGCTCTTCTGAGGTAGACATTATCCCTGGGTCACTGATAAGTTGATTAGCCTGAGAAGTCCATGATGAGCCAGTGGAATAACCCAGAGGGGAGGGTAATCTGCTGGAAAAACACTTTTAGTGCTGCCCTGCCCCCTGCCATGGAGCAACCAAGACAAAAAACAAGTAAAAAGGCAAAGTTGTAGCAAAGGGAAAAAGAAAACCAGCCAAAGATAGCTGGGCAATGTGGCACCCCCTGGATGTGGTTTTGGTGCCCCTGGAAGTTGCCAACTATAATTGTCTGCGAGGCCTGCCTTGCCCAGAGGTCATGATCTAACCACTAGACACATCCACATTATACATAGTTATATTCAAAAGAAAAATAAAAGCTGGTGGTGATGGCTTTCCTAGCAAAACTACACACTCTGTGTGGCACAGTCTGGGAATGCAAATTAACATGAATCACTGACAAGCTATTTAGGGTATAAATGGTGGTGGTGTTGAGGTAATACCTAGGAACCGAAGTCATTTATCAGGGCCCTGTTGTACTGGGTGCTGTCCAAACCCATAAGATGTCTCTGCCCCAAACAGCTGACAGTCTAAATAATTAACATTAATATTTACAGTATATGATTCACATACATCATAAACTCCATTCAGTTTATTAAGATAGTTGTACCAGTGGGATGAGTTTAGCACAATAGCCCACTTCCATATTTTTATAGGATTTTTACTGGGCAGCCAGTGCTGCTAAAAATCTGCATTCTTTGGGCGCTCTTCAGCCTGGGAATTTCTTAACATTTAGAATAATGTTTTGTGATTAATCTGATTCATAAATTACACTGAGTCCTCCTGTCACCTTACAGCATCTGTCTTCCACATTTCAACGCAGTCCTGCATATTTTATACATTTTTGTTAAATCAACCTTAGGGCTGGTCAACACTGAAAATGTACATTGGAAAAAGTCCACCCCCCTGAGATATGCAGTTAAGCCAGCCTAATCCCAGGTGTAGACCTCACTAGGTCTAAAGAAGAATTCTTCTGTCAACCTAGCTGACACCTCTTGGGGAGGTGGATTAACTGCAGTGATGGGTAAACCGGACCCGTCACTGTAGTGAGGGTCTACTCTGAAGTATTACAGCAATGCAGCTGTGCTGCTGTAGCGTTTTAAGTGTTGACATACCCTTAAATGACCACTAGGGTAGATTTGCACCTTTTGGCTTGAACATTGTCCTCCTTGTTAAGATCCAGGTACTGTGTGCTGTTTGCTTGTCTCCCTACCCCTTGCCTTTCTGTGAGCTTCTTTAACCACTTTATGGATAGTTTGTTACATCCACTCCTAATTTTATGGGCTCTCCTGCTGCTCCTTTTAGTCATGGGTGTGATATGAACTTTCTCAATGCTGCTTGTGTTGGCAGCATGCACTCAGCTGCCAACCTCACTGAATCACCTTGGTGCCATAGAAATGTTGGGATAGTTTAAATGACACTATTGAAATAATTGATATTTATCTTGTGAAATGAAGTTGCTCAGTTTGGATTTGAAAATAACCTGCTGTCCCTTAAAAAAAAAATTTGAACTAGGCTGTGGAAGAGTCTCCCCATTTCAGCTTTGTATCCAAATTAGTTTGGCAATCGCTTATTGAGAGTACCTGCTTCAAGTACCTTTCTGATACTCTGCGTCACGGGGTCACTCACCACACTGGCACCTCCTGTTGGGCGTTTCGAGAATTAGCTCAGTCCCAGTGGGTGTGCCCTCAGGTGGTGGTGGCTTTCCTGTCCCCACCTCCGCCTGCAGACCCGTTACAGCTCCTTTCTCTCAGCACCTGCTCCATGGAACAGCCCTCCGGCCATATCACCATCTGCTTTCTCCCCCCCCCTTCCGGGGACTCCTCGAGCAAGAGTCCAGCCACTCCTCGCAGCATCTTAGCAGTCCCCAGTCGGGCCGCTCCTTCAGCTGCTAGTGCGGGGGAGGGGGCAGGCCTGCCCACTACTCCAGGCCCCAGCATAGAGACCCTGCAAACAGCATCTTCCTGCTGCCTCTTCCTTCCAGCTCACTGTCTCTATTTCCTGGCCCACTTTCCTGCAGCCTCAGTTCCTTCTGCTCCTACCTCTGGCTCCAGCTCCTTTGTCCTTTTCCCAGGGCCTTGAGCCTGCAAGCCCTGGCAGCCGGTCAGGAGCTCTCCTTAGTCCCCGGTCCCTGCTAGCATCTGCTCTTCCCAGGGTGCTGGCCCCTCTGTAGCTCTCTAGGAAGCCGGTCATCTCCCTAGGGCTCCCTGCAGCAGACTAACTTGCTCTGGTCTGCGGCTTCCTTTTATATGGGCCAGCTGGGCCCTGATTGGCTGGTCCAGCCTCTGCCCTGATTGACTGTTTCCCCTGCAGCCACTCCTTTGGCTGCCTGCTGCTGAGCCTCTCCAGGCTGGTTTTAACCCTCTCAGGGCCAATGCCGGGCTGGCACCACGTCACACTCTGTTTCACAGAATCCATTCTTCAGCTCGGAGCCCTGAGACTCCCTTCGGCCCTATTAGAAATGTGTCTTTGCATCAGGGTTTGATTTTCCTGTTGTGTTTCTGCTGGATCTCTTTGCCTGGTGAGATCTGTATTGTTTTGGTTTCTTAAAATGATACCAAGCTGGGAGAGGTTGCAAGTGTTTTGGAGGACAGGATTAAAATTCAAAATGATCTGGACAAACTGGAGAAATGATCTGAAGGAAATAGGATGAAATTCAATAAGGACCAATGCAAGGTACTCCACTTGGGAAGGAACAATCCATTGCGCGCACAAAAAATGGTAAATGACTGCAGAAAGGGATCTGGGGGTTATAGTGAATCACAAGCTATATATGAGTCAGCATTGTAACTGCTTCAAAAAAAGGAAACATTCTGGGATGTATTAACAGGAGTTTTGTAAACAAGACATGAGAAGTAGTTCGTCTCTCCTCTGTGCTGATACGGCCTCAACTGGAGTATTGTGTCCAGTTTTGGGCGCCACATATCAGGAAAGATGTGGACAAATTGGAGAATGTCCAGAGAAGAGCAACAAAAATGATTAAAGGTCTAAAAAAAATGACCTATGAGGGAAAATGGAAAACATTCGGTTTGTTTAGTCTGCAGAAGAGAAGACGCCGGGGGAACATAACAGTTTTCAAGTACATTTTAAAAAATTGTTCTCCTTAACCTCTGAGAATAGGACAAGAAGTAACTGGGTTCAAATTGTAGCAAAGGCAGTTTAGGTAGGACATTAGGAAAAGCTTCTTAACTGTCAGGGTACTTAAGCACTGGAATAAATTGCCTAGAGAAGTTGTGGAATCTCCATCATTAGAGATTTTTAAGAGCAGGTTAGACAAACAACTGTTAGGAATGGTCTTGATAATACAGAGCCCTTCCATGAGTACAGGGGGCTGGACTAGATGACCTCTCATGGTCTCTTCCAGTCCTGCGATTCTATGATACATACATATTTTCACATCGCCGCATGAGTGATTTATTGCTTCAAACTCGTGTCTCCAAACTCTCTCAGCATCTCTCCTGACACCTATATTCTGCTGTTTACATATTTTCCTGCAAAATATTTCTTGTGCTATGTGAAGACAACATCAAGACAGATTTGTCCGTTTCTGTGCACTCTTTTATGGCTCTGAGTGGCAAGACTTGCCTTTCTGATATAGAGGCTGGACATTGGCTCTTTCTTAAGGTGAAAGATTGAGGCTAAGTTGTTAATTATCCTGTCCCACTTGCAGTTCTCTTAAATATTTTTGTTTCCTTCCCTGTTTTGAAATTTGTTTAGTCTTGGAGCTTCATTGGCTTTCAGAAAAGCATAGTTTTTGCTGATGTCGAGGGCCCTGAAATCCTATTCACATATTTTAAAACTCCTGTTCTCCTTTGGCATGCCTTTTGCTTCAGCTTCTGAGGATTGACACTTTCTCATGTTTTTAGACTGTATAATTTGTGGCCAGGATACGTGTTTATATTCCACTTCATTTATGGAGCTCTCTTTCAAAAGTTAGGCACTTGAACTAAATTTAAATCAAATCTAAGGATTTTTTTAGTTTCACTATTTTCTAATCTATTCAACAATTTAATTTTAGTCAAATTTTGTGTATTCCAGGAACAGCATAAAATGTCAAAGGGAAAGTGACTTTAGCACCAAGTGAAGAATGCACTTCAGCAAACATGGGTATTTCTTCTTTGTTAATAGAGTGTAGATGATATGCTTACACATCTGCGGTAAACATGACAACCCTTTTGACTTTGTCTGATCAGGCAGATCTTGTTTTTAGACCACATATTTGAAAGCTTTATCTCAAGATATCATTCAGGGATAGTCTATTTGTTAAATCAGGTTCTTCTTTGAGCGATAGCATGTCCATTCTACTTCAGGTGTGTGCACATCCAGTGCACAGTTGTCGGAGATTTTTCCCTCACCAGTACCCATTGGGGCAGCACATACGCCCCAGGAAGCTTCATGCTGCTGCGCAATGATATAAAGCAGCGGTTCTCAACCAGGGGTCTGGGGCTCCCTGGGGGGCTGCAAGCAGCTTTCAGGGGGTCTGCCAAGTGTGGCTGGTGTCAGACTCACTAGGGCTCAGGGCAGAAAGACAAAGCCCCACTGCGTGGTACTGCAGTCTGGGGCCCTGAGCCCCAGCACCGGGGCTGAAGCCGAAGCCTGAGCAACTTAGCATTGTGCTGCCCCCTGTGGCGTGGGACCCCGGGCAATTGCCCTCCTTGCTACCTCCTAACACCGGCCCTGGCTTTTATATGCAGAAAAAACATGGTTGTGGCATAGCTGGTCCATGGAGCTTTTATAGCATGTTGGTGGGGGGCATCAGAAAGAAAAAGGTTGAGAGCCCCTGATATAAAGGGTGGAACCACCGCCAACCTCATTTACTTCTTTTCACCCAAGACCGTTGTGGAGCATCTTGTCTTGCTATCACAAGTTTCCTTCTATTGGTATATAGTTCATACCTGCTTGTACTGGCTTAGTAGTTAAAATGTTAGAGAAGTTTTCTTTTAAGTGTTTTTTCGAAAACCTTGGTTCCAGTTACTAGGTACCGGGGCACAGCTCAGACGTCAGTATTCAAGGTTTGCCACTTCTGCAAGACACTGATGCCAGTGAATGACTCATACTCCAGTTGCCTGAAGTTTCTTGGAGAGACTCACATCCGCAATTGATGTCTAATTTGCAAAGACTTTAAGCCTAAAACCAAAAATGACAGGGAGGCTAGGCTTAACTTTCTGCTGATGAAGGCAGCCCTGTTGCCACCCTTGGACCTTCCCATTCGGAACAGGTACCAAGCATATCTACATCTATCAGAAGTATTCTTTCTGTTTTGACTGAGCCTCAGGGCCAATTGAACTACCACAATAGTTCATAATTGCCTCAGGCTTCTAGGGCATATGACCCCTCTCACTTAATAGTTCGACATGCCAGTCTCCATGTCAGAAAACTGCAAGGGTGGCTAGTGATGTACACAACAATTACTCATCCTTTAGGCATGTTAGTTTGATTACGAGCACAAATCTTGGCCTCTCTGGGTTGGTGGACAGAACTTTCCAGTGGGTTTTCCATTTGCTCCTGGTCAGCCAACTTTCATTCTAGTCACAGATGCTTGTACCCTTGGTTGGGGTAGAGGGGGTGGCACACAAGGAATCCCTGCAAGCACCAAGTTTATGGTCTGGCCACGCTGTGACTCTTAATGTAAATGTCCAAGAACAGAGCCATCTGGCTACCTTGTCAAGCTTTCCTTCTCTATATCAAGGCAAGAAATTTGGTTGCGCTTACAGACAAGACAACAGACATGTTCTCTGAACAGACAAGGTGGGGCCTGGTCAGCTCTGCTGTGCCAGGAGGTAATGAGGCTGTTTTTCATCGCCAGGTCAATCCACTACAAAGCTTCTCACCTTCAGAGTGTGCAGAACAGTCTGGCAGACGAGTTAAGCAAATCCTTCACCAGTCACCACAAATGGTTGCTCTAACCAGATGTTCCCAGATTCATTTTTAGCAGTGGGGGACTCCCTGTTGATTTTTGCTGTGAACAAGTCTATGTGAGAAGTGTCCTCACATTTGTTCCTGAGCAGATCACAGCCCAGGGTCTGTGATGGATGCTTTCCTATTACCCTGATAGTCAAGCTCTTGTACTCATTTCCTCCAGTCCCATTCCTCCCTAGTGTTGAAAATCAGGCAGTACCATGTTCAAGTCATGCTCATAGTTCCAGCGTGGCCTCAGCAATATTGGTTTTCCACTCTGCTGACCCTTTCAGTCAGAGTTCCATTGACACTACTACTGGATCCGGAGCTGATCTCTCAGGACCACAGTCACCTCCTCTACTCCAATCTGCAGGCCGTCTATCTGAGAGCCTGGATACGCCACCGCTGATTCCTCAGGAAGAGATCTATTCAAAGGTGGTTCAGGACATACTTTTAAATAGTAGAAAACCTTCTAAATATACTTAGTTGTAGGGGGGAGGGATAGCTCAGTGGTTTGCGCATTGGCCTACTAAACCCAGGGTTGTGAGTTCAATCCTTGAGGGGGCCATTTAGGGATCTGGGGCAAAAATTGGGGATCGGTCCTGCTTTGAGCAGGGGGTTGGACTAGATGACCTCCTGAGGTCCCTTCCAACCCTGATATTCTATGATCTAAGGGGAAAAGGTTCCCTGTCTGGTTCCAGGAAAAAGGTGTTTCTCTACTCTGGGCTCTAGTCCATCATGTGTTGGACTATTTGTTATATCTGAAACAGGCCGGTCTTGCCATTTGTTTCATTGAAGTCCATGTAGCACTTATCTCGGCTTTTCACCTGTCGATCACTTTTCTCCAATCCTATGACAATCAGATTTCTAAAGGGTTTGGGCCGGTTGTATCCCCAAGTGGAGGATCCCCATCCCCACTTGAGACTTAAACCTGGTGTTAACAAAATTAGTGGGTTCTCCTTTTGAATGTTTAGCCACTTGTTCATTACTCCACCTCTCAGTGAATGTAGCTTTTTTGATGACCATTATATCAGCCAGGAGAGTAGGTGAATTATGAGCTCCAGTGTCTAAACCTCTGTATACTGCCTTCTTCAAGGACGAGGTGTACCTACACCTTCATCCAAAGTTCCTTTCCAAATTGGTGTCTCACTTCCGTATTAATCAGGCTATCTATTAACCAACTTTCTTCACTAAGCCTCATGCTCATAAGGATGAGGAACTTCACACATTCTAGAATGGTATTAGGAGACCATTGGCATTTTACCTGAACAGGACTAAACCATTTGGGTCATCTTTATACAGTCTGCAATTGCCACACACTGAAGTGCTGTTGAGTCTCTGCTCAAAGAATCTTGTCCTGGATCTCCTGTTATATCAGTTTGTACTACAACTTGGTCAATGTAACCCCTCCGATCAGTGTCTTAGCATATTCAGTGAGGGCACATGCAGCCTCTACAGCCTTTCTGGCCCAAGTACCCATTCTGGACATTTGCAAAGTAGAAACTTGGTCCTCAGTGCATACCTTTGCCTCACATTATGTCATCTCTCAACAGTTTAGAGATGATGCCAAGGAGGACTTGTGGTCCTTCAGTCTTTATTTAGGTAGGCTCCAATTCCACCAGCAGATCAAGCTGTTTTTGAGTCATCTGAAGTGGAATGGACATGTGCAATCACTTGAAGACCGTTACTAATCTGTTCCATAACTCTGGTTCTTCAAGGTGTGTTGCACATGTCCATTTCAAAACCCATTCTCTTTTGCCTCTTTATCAGAGTCTGTCTGGTGCAAAGGAACTGAAGAAGGGTGGTGGCAGCTCTGCCCTTTATATTGTCACCTAGTAGCATGATGCAGCAGAAGACTCCTGCATCGTCCCAACAGGTACCATTGAGGGAAAAATCTCTAACTGGGCCCCAGGCACTTATGCACCTGAAGTGAAATGGATGTCTGCAACACATCTCAAAGAACGGCAGTTACAGAACCAATTGGTAACCATTTCTTCTTAAATATTGCTTTTTCTTTCATACTGCCTGATGCAAGGAGAAAAGTAAAACTGAAGTTACTGAGCTTAGAAAACTCTGGTAGCTTAATTTATGAAGTTTTAAAAAAATTGTCAATTTCTTAGCTGCCAAAAAAGACACAATTTCACCTTAACTTCATATTGGCAGCCTTCTTTTGGCACCTTTTGCAGCCCTGTCATTATTGTGCATTATTTAAGCAGTAATCTTTAAGAAGGTGAGAAACTATTATTGCTGTTTAGCACAGTTGACATGATATTGGCTTAGAGCTGTGCCTGGAGTTCAAATATTTCAAATGGCTATAAACCAACTTAAACACCTTCAGTTAGCGTTCTTATTACCATGAGGTCATAGTTTGCAACCAAAAAAAAATCAAATGGTGTTTAAGTTATTTTTTTAAAGTATTCTCATACCATAGAGCATAGCTGTGGATTTTGGCTTCTGGCCAGACAATCAGGATTTAGTATTTTGACCAGCTGTGATCTAGTAATGTTCCTCGGAGGAAACATTTTGTAGGGAGGGAAAGATACATACTTGAGACTGTGAATTGTATTCTGTCTTCCATAATACATTATTGTTTGAGAGACTGTTATAGATAGAATAAATAATCAGAAGTGAATCTGATTGAAAGAACTTTTTGAACAATAAAGCTGTGAACAGATCACAATTCGCATCTCTTGACTGGAAAAAAAATACTTTGAAATATTGTAGATTTTAAAAAAATCTCTCTGAACTCCCAGGTTGCTGCACAGCAGAATTCCTGTCTCTTGCACAATAGGTGCTTCTGAGGGTGTCGAAAGGTGTTACTAGCAATCAGTGAAGAGAGAACACTCTAAACAGACTTTAAAGGAAACTGCTTTATTTTGGGCTGCTAGTGAAGTAACTTTATGTATGTTGTAAGGCTTACAACCTCATTATGATATGGCTTTTTGAAATCCAGACACAATTGGAACATTCAGATTCTGTCATTGATGTAATATGCTTATCTATAATGCTCAGTAAATGTCAGTTTTCCCAATTTTTATTTATAAATTACACTTCATAATAGCATTTCATTTTGCCCCATATGTCACTGACTCCAGTCTGGTCCAAGTTGATGACTGAAAGTCTGATGGCAATTTACCAAATCATTTCATATACTTCTCTGGTCTCAGACCATTCCTAGTGGACAGGGGTCCACATCTGTTTACAGTCTCAGAAGATGAGCCAAGTAACTGGGATTGGAAGCTGAACTAACTTGTCCTTAGAAACAGTTTTTGTCAGGGTTGTACCTTAGCAGGGCAGCCTGGGAAGTCTTGCATTGCCACCAATTGGGTAGATAGACGTCCGTCTCTATAGCTGCTAGACAAACGAATTTCACATCTTCTGAAGTAACTTTTTAAAAAAATCCTCTGCCAATTAGCTTTAGCTTGCTAACGGAGTACATTATTTAATCGGTTGCAAAACTAAGTAACCTGCTGTTTGTCTAAAATCCACAATCTAGTCAAATATTGTTTGCCATCCATGGGGAGATATTTGAAGGCTTAGAATGGAAGACCATAAGTCACACCATCCAGTTAAGGGAAGGCATATTCTGTACAATCCCTCACTTTTGCACTTCATTTGTACTGATTTTGTAGGAAGTAACTTGTATATACTCCTCTCTAGATGCCAGTACATATTTAAGGTTGTAGAAAAGAATCAACCTTCAAGTTCTTGTGCTTTCTCTTAGGTTATGATTGTAGAATACTATAAATACTCTTAAACATAAGTTCTAACCATTGCAAAGTAAAACAAAATGCTAAGCCATTGGTGTGACTGGGGTAATATAATAGAAAACTGGAGACAAAGGAAAATATAAGTATGTGGGCTCTGATGGGCCTTTATTTAAAAAAAAAAAGGGGAGGGGGTGGGGACAAATTAATCCCTGACTTCAGTGGAATTACACCAATTTGTCCTAAATTTGTTGCAGTGAGAATACTCACATGATATTTTTCCAGCACTTTTTTGTAATTTTAATTATTCTAGTTGTGGATTTTTGGCCCTTAATTGTCCTATTTGTTTTATTTAGCTATTTGCTCCTGTATGTTCCCTAAATTTGTATATTTCATTTAGCCTATGGCCAGTCTGAATCCAGTGCAGAATAGGGAAGTATAGTACCTTTATTTTAATTATTGAACCAGAAGTATAGGGACACAGCCCTGCCCCCAGGGAGCTTACAATTGAAACACCTGGCTTGTGGCTGCAGTTTATTATACTGTTTGCCCCCAGTCTCCAGTCTGACCATCATTTTGTGAATACAGTTCATTGATCATTCTCCCACCACCCTCCTTGATGCACATCATGTTCCTAGAACAGCAGTACACTTAGCCCTTTTTTCATTGTTCTGCTGACTCCAGATGGGATGAATGTCCTGCGGCAGAATGATCAAGTTGATTTCCTGCTTAGAGCAATTTAATATCTGTAAACTCTTCTAAATGTAAGCCCTGTTTTATTTACATGAACTATGTGTTAGTGTGGTGAACAGTAGCAAATGCCAAATAACTTAGCAATTCTCTCTGTAACCCCTCTCCCAACTTCCCAGCTCTGATTTTTGTCATATCTGAAGTTAGACCTGCTCCTACCATCAGATTCATATGGGTAGATTCCCATTGGCTTCAGCAGAGTGGCTTAAGATTCTGCCTTGATTAATCTGATTGCAGGATCAGGGCCTTAAATTGTAAACTGTTGAGGAGGAGGGACTGTATCTTATGTACTGTGGCCCCTCCCATAATTTTGAGCATTGTAAAAGTGTTCCGATGCAGTGCATTCGTTCTTCTGTTTACTGTTCAAGAAATATGGCCAGACATGACTTTCCTGTAGACCTAGAGAAGCTACAGCAGCCTGTGCATACTCAAATTCTAAAAAAATGAGAAGTAACTTCGTAATCATTAGAAATTAATTTTGCATTGCTGCTGCATTAGACTGTTAGGATCATTTAGTGTACATCTCTGTCTGCACACTTGATCTACTTGCAAGGAAAGGAAGTTACTTATTTTTGCCGATGAACAACCTCTTTTATCGCATCGACCCATCACGTGTCAGTGAAAAAGTCTGGTCTTATAAATGTGTTCCATCGTTTTAAAAAAGAACAAACCCAGAAAACTTTCTCTGGTTTTATTAAACTTGTTTTTGACCCTTTATTCACTAAATGTCTGCAATATAGTTAATGTGGTATGTCTGTTTATGCAGCTGCCATTGTGTCCTAGCACGAACAAGTTTTCTAAAATATATGCCCTATCTTGCCGTGTTTTTTCCTTCTGCTGTAAGAGGCATGCCTTATTTTGTTTGAATATTTTGGCTTAGTTCCACAATTGCTGGTCTAGCTCTTTTTGGTCTGAAGCAGTATTTTCTTTCCCTTCTTTGGACAATGTGGTTCTCCTGGGGTTCCAACTAGCAGGAAGAGATTCTTGTTTGACTATTGACCCTGACATTGTTATAGAACCCAAGGAGCATGATTTCATCTTTGAATTTTACAGAATAAATTAATGTTGGAATCAATTGATGGAGTGGCCTACCTTTTTGAAGGGAGGGGAAATAAGAGTTGCACTGGAGATTGAAAGGATTAGTGCTGGGCTGCATATAAATGATTTTCCCCCCCCTCCTCTGGCATAGTTTTTTTTAAACATTACCATTTAAAATAGATTGTGTATATATTTAGTGATGGAGAAGGCAGACTTATCAAATAGATCAAGACATGAAAAGCCCATTCTAAACAGTGGTCACTCTGTCTTCATCCAGACTACACAAAATAATTTTGGAACATTGTTCCTGGGGTGCCCCTTTGTGAAGTGAGATTGTAAGCCATGTGCAGTTTGTGCTTTGAGTCACATGGCATACTCTTGGGCTGTGTAAATAATGGTGCACATGTTCTTGGTCCTGCTCCAATGCTTTTGATGGTCTGGACTAGTGGGTTTCTTTCTGCAGTTTGAACGGTTAGTGACAAATCACTGCCTTCCATGTCTCTTCTCCCCACGCAGCTGAGTGAGTTCCCTGTACAGACTGGCTCCTCCATTTTCTTCTGTTCAACTTCTGATTCTGCTGAAGACAGATGCTATACACTCCTTGTAGGGCAGGCAGATGACAGTGTCACAAGTGTAGCTGTACCCAAATTCCTGCTTCACTAAGCAAATGGTGCTGCAATTGTGAAGCTCTTGTTCACCACCAAGACTGATGGGAAAAGGCCAGGCTCTGTCTACCTCTTCCTCCCAACCGACAGATGGGCCTCTTCCAGCAACGCTCATGGCAGTGGCATCAGACTAGGAAAGTCTATTCCCCTGTGCTCTGCACTTCAAGTGGGGCGTTGGCTCTCTTCTGCTCAGCCCCTCACTGGGCAGCCAACATTCAGAGTTCAACACCCCCCCCCCCACCTCCGTCAGGTCAAGTGGCATGTGCTACTAGATCTGTTGGGAAAAGGATGCAAGAAGGGACCATTCACTAGATGCATGAAGGAAATAATTTTTTCTACCATGTAGTTATCCAGTATATCTAGAAATAGGCAGAAGATAGTATTCTCATTTATCAATACGTAAGCTTTCATTTTATACTAAAAACTAGCTGCTATTTCTTAAATGACCAGACAGACCCTTGCAGTTAAACAGTGAATGAGCAGTCAGATGTGACTGTCTTTTATAGCTATTTATTTATTAGATGAGAATATTACTTCACATAAACAACTTCAGAATGACATGCCCCTTTCCGTCAGCTCCAAACAGTTTGCCAAGGAATGCTTTAAGAAATGTGGTCTGGCCTTGAGTCTTCATAAACCCTCAGGGCTCAGAGTAAATCTCTAAGATATGTAACATAGCCATAAACATGTTACAGCTTCATGCGGAGCAAAATGCTTTATATAAAACCTATTTGACTATATTTTTTAAATGGGCGGCGTGAAACTTCCTGAAAACACAGCAGTCCGTTCTTCCCCTCTGTTCCTTTGTTTCTCAGACTAAGGCTCCCATCTCACAGGGAAGGCTCAGCAAACCCAGAGGAAATGAAGGAAAGGAAAACTTACTAGGATTTGAGGAACCTAATATCTTATACTTAGTGCTGAGTATTTGGTGGTGGTTTACTGAATCCAAAGCTAAAAGGAGTAACAAAAAAAGGTGAAATAGACTACCCCTGGTATACTTGACTAAAATATACAGCCTGCTTGCAGTCTTCATCAGTTTTTTTTAAAAAAGGGGATTGCACTTGGTATGAAGGTTCTATTTACAAATCGATAATATAAAGGGTTGTTAAATGGTTGGCGTTTTAACAAATGGCTAATGGTTGGAGTCCACCAGGTCAGTAGGGATTGCTTATGATCATCTATAACGCCATCCCCTGGTGTGCTGAAACCCTCTAGAACACATGTTACTCTGTAAGATATTTATAACATCTATTCATTTATTAACTGTTTGTAAAAAGTTTATAAATGGAAACTTAATGAAAGGTGTGTTCAAAAAAAGCTTGCTGTAAGGGAGGCCCGAAGCAGCACTGAGGTCCGGAAGATAAGGCACTGGCCTGGGAATTGGGAAACATGGGTTTTGTTCCCAGCTCTGTCACTGACTCTCTTTATAGCTTTGGACAAGTAATTTTTCTCTCCGTGCCACATTTTCCCCAAGTTGGGATTCTTACTTTTTTTTGTAAAGCGACTTGAGTTCAAGTGAAAAGTGCTGTGTACTCTCCACAGTAAGCATGGAAGTAACAAAGCGCATCAGCCCTTGAATGGAAAGGGGAGTATTGTTCAAACTTGACTGATTTTTGGAGGTCACATGTGCCAACAGTGTTAGGGGATTGAGTTGTTCAGGGGATTGGTAATGGCTGTATTGGAATTGGTTACTTGGAGGTGAAATGTGTTCTCTATATCCCAAGAGCTTTAGTAATCAAACAGTTTACCAAAGAATGTCTTTTTGCCAACAAATATGAACTGAGTCGCTGACTTCAGTTTCCTCATGGGCAGCGTTCCCACTATTAACCACTGCCATATTTGCTTATTGCTATCATAAATTTGCTTGCGAAGGCTGTGTTGCTAATGTTCATTTAATGTAAAAAATAAATACAGATAATTGGAGCATTTGAAGTATTTTACAAATCACTTTTCAGAAACTTATTGTGGAGTAGAGTAACATGTAAACTGATTTTAATCGATAGTGTGGCTCACCACTACTCATTTCTGTCTTTGCTGGTCAGGAGCTAATGCTGGCTTTTTGCTAACAACAACAATACTTAGAGTTCTGATGGCCATAGTTTCTCTGTAGTGTTTACAAGCCCTTATACTGCTAGCACAAGTTAATTTTATAACAGTCAAGATCCTGTGCAATACCTCCTGAAATCTCACAATAGGCTATGCTTTTGGGAACTTCTACTCGAAATAGTGCTTCCAACTGCAGTGATTGCTTATTGAAGGATTTCATGATAATGAAAACTTTAAGGTAATTATATGAATCAGTGTAACATGATAGTTTCTTGGTTGGTTGACATTTAGACAGTGGGAGTTTTCTACATACACCCCAGCTGAGCTTTAGTTTTGTCAGTGAAGTTGTAACTTGGGATGTCTTCTGCAGTGTACAGCGTTAAGTGATACATTTTGGGTGCCAACACTCTAGGGCCAAACTTGCTGGTCTTGCTCTAGAAGTCCTCAAGTAATAGGTTGTCTGAGCTCAGTAGTAATTCATTTGTCATAGCCCTGAAATGATGCTCTTCTGGTTATAACCTCTTGTGCTGTGATCACACACTGACTATGATTTTGTCATTTTTTATCTTATAGCGATCGGCATCATATTTCTAGTGCAATTCCAGTTCCAAAGAGACAAAGTTCTACCTTCGGGGGCTTGGATGTTAGTTTATCTACTGGGCCCCCTTCTCCAGATAAGGGACACCGGAAACGAGCCAGCTCGGAAAATGAAAGACTACAGTACAAAACCCCCCCTCCTAGTTATAACTCTGCATTAGCACAGCCTGTTGCCATTGCAGCCCCTGTAGAAGAGTCAGATAAAAAATCTGGATCTCCAGCCTCATCCTTAGATACCTCCTTGGACTTCTCAAAAGAAACCAACAAAAAAAGAGAGGATTTGTGTGACAGTTTAAATGCAGAAAATGGGAGTCTGAATAATGTCCAAGACCAGCAGGAGTCTTTCCTGGGACGTATTAGTGCAATAAATGGAACATTTCTGCCTAGTGAATGCACTGGCAGCGCAAGCAGTGAGCAGCCATGCGAGTTCCATCCGCCCCTCAGCACTGATCTTTGTTGCACTGTCGAGCAGGCAGAGGAAATAATTGGGATGGAAGCAACAGGATTCAGCACTGGCGATCAGTTAGAAGCCTTTAACTGCATCCCGGTGGACCATGCTGTGGCAGTGGAATGTGATGATCAAGTTCTAGGGGAGTTTGAGGAGTTCTCCCGAAGGATCTATGCACTGAATGAAAACATGTCCAGCTTTCGCAGGCCGCGCAAAAGTTCGGACAAGTAAGCTTCAACAGGAATTCTGTAGTGGACGGTACCACGGTGATCTCCGCGATCTGAAATGAAGATGAAGTTGCACTTATAATCCTTTGTTTTAATTATGGAAAAATGATTAAAGCTGTTCCTTTGGTGTTGGAAAATTAACTTTGTAACTGAGAGTGATAACACAGGATCATGGTATATTCACAGTCCAGGTAAACTTTGACTCTGTTTCCAGTCCTTTCTTTGTCTGGTATTTATAAGCTGTTTTTCAGGTACCAGAGTCCATTCTAAATACTTTCTTTGAAAGAGATTTTAGTGCCAATCAGGCCCTTGTATGAATCTGTCTGCTTACGTTATTTAGTTATATTTTATTTTCATCTTTTGAGGGGAAAAAAGTTAATTTAAAAATATATCTATGGTAAGACCAGCAGTCATTATATTTTTACCTTCTCCAATATACAGTTTCTCTTGAGCAATGTAGTCAGTATTACAGAAATACCATGAATTTGCTACTTTTGAACGTCTTATTGAGTTTTGCAATCCTTAAAATTTTAAGATTGCACTGATGGGTTTTCTGTTCTTTAAAGCCTGGTGGAAACATGCATCTTTTATAAGCATCTAAACAAGATTCACACAGTTTCTCTCCCCACGTAAATGATACTCACACCAATTCCCTCCCCTCCTACACTCACTGCTACTACCAGCAGGCAAAATTTCTGGGTGGAGACATTGATAACTTAACTATTCAACAGTCATCTGTTAATTTAACCAATGGAAATTGCCCCACTCCTGGTTTAGGATTAAAATAGAGCTACTTCACCAGAGGCAAAAGCCTAAAAGATGCATTATATGAGCAGGTTCCACCTGTCATCTGTAGTATGAGATGTCTGGCTTTCAGACATCAAGGTGCTGTGATGGATTTCATGGACACTCTCAAGTAATCCAGACTATGTGCAGTCAGTACATGGGAACTGTTATGCCATTTGATTGTAGATAGGTAGTTTACCACTGGCACACGTGTTTACAACTTCACTAATGGAAAAACAGATTTTGCAGCCTGTTCGTGATTTCCTGGTATTTGTCTGAGTTCGATTTCATTGCTCTTGCTTTCTATATTGTATACCCAAGAATTTGGGCTCAGTTGTGAGCTCTCAAATATAAATCTGTATAGCAGAATAAAAGTTTAATTTACTTCCTCATGCCTGATTTTTCTTTCCCACTTTAACCTTTCTCTTGGACCGATAAGCTAGTCTGTTACTTTCTAACTTCACCATAAGGTTAACCCACATTAATTTAAACTGTGGATATGTGTAGGTTGACAAAGCAACACATTGAGTGCGAGATACAGTAGACACAGTTGCAGTCTAGAAGCTGCATTTTCTGTGTAACCCCTTAATGAGGTATATTGAAACCCTATTTATATTTTCATTAAAAGTTTCAAAAGTTTGTTTCTAACTGCATTAGTCAACCTAGCCTTTCTACAGCATTTCACCTACTTTTAGGATATTGCAAGAAACATTTAAAGACAGGCATTCAGAAATTAAGGCCAAGGTATTAAGCACGTGTCTAATGTCAAGCACAAACATATTCCATTTAACTCAGTGGGACTGCTCAAATGCCTAAAGTTGGGCACATGCTTAAGTACCTTGTGGAATTGGGCCCCATCTGCCCTAGAAGATGGGGCTTCAGTTCTAATCTCATGAAAAATTCCTTTGCATTCTAAATAAATTGTCTGTATTTCCATAGGTAACAGCTGTTTTAAAGCACTATTACTATGCGTGGGGAAAACTTAGAAAATATTTTTTATTAAACCCTATGGACAGCAGAATGAGAGCCAAATATGAATGCACAGAATTCCCATTGAAGTCTCTCTGCTTCAGATGAGAACAAAGTGGTGGGATGCTCCATGCTAATGACTTCATCTTACATTCTTCCTCCTCTTTGCTAGCCGAGAAATGTAGCAGAACCTCCTACAACCTCCAGTCTGAGCACCGGTGGCAATAGGGGTCACTCATGCACATGGGAGGGTGGAATTTGATTTTTTCTTTTATAAAGCGGAGCACTTCTACTGATACATACATGCATGAGGCAAGTCATTCTATTTGGGAGTGTAATGTAGCCTGTGCTGTGGTGTCTCTAAATCTACCCAAAGAAGAGTTGTAAAATTATGTCCCTTACACAGTTGACTCAAAGCAATTGAACAATGTATGAAACAGGGTTCAGAGAACAAAAGTGTGACGTTAAATATCTTTTGCATTAGTTTCAAATTGATTCTCAGGTTCCACACAACCAAACAAAGCCCAATAGTTGTCTTCCCATATGTTGTGTTGCTCTTTAACCCAGTGTTTCTAGAGTTTATAAAAACTCTTCTAATGAACCACTAGTGACCCCCTGTAATTATTATGCTTATATCACAGTACAGCAATTCTTGAGTCTGCATGTTTGTTGCACAAGTTTGCTTTACCTACTTTCTTCAATAATGAATCCTTTCAGCGCACCCACACCTTAAATTGCCACCAAGTTTCTTGGCAGCGTTTTTATAATGTTCTACCTAAAACAGTGTCTTGGGGCTAATCAAAGCATTGACAAATTTTTGCCATTATAAGGCAAAAATATTGCACAAACTACCACCTTGGGGCCTTTTTACAGTTTGCCTTGTAAATTACTGAATTTAAAAAAAATCTTGGTGAGGGAGAATGGAGGCAAGCTGTAAAGTGGGATGATAGATCACTGCATTTTAGTTGCCAAGAGCCTTTTAGTTTCTGCACAGCTGACACACTGTAGAAGTCTGCAAGCGTTTTCGAGTGAAAATGTTCCATTGCATTTTCTTCCCCCGCTAGAAATTCCTAAGATTCTCAGAATATTAGTTTTGGAAGGTTGCATCTAGCTATATTTTTATAGCAAGCATGAGTGTGTTGGCTTATCCTTGCCTAGCCAGGTATTCTAAATAACTAAAACAAAATTAAATATCCCATAATAAATGGCATGTTAAAGTTCCATTGGTAATTGCAAGAAATCTCGGCATCTGTATTTATAAAATAAAATTGGTTAGTATTTATCTGAAGAGTTAAGTGTGTGGTTTCTTTACTAGAGGACTATTTTAATCTGTACATTGCTTCAAATTGCATGTCGTGGTGACCTTTGAGTCCAATGTTCTTGCTCAATAAAGTTTCTTGGCTTTCAATTCCTCAGCCCCACATATGAATAATATTCATATTGAATATGAATAATATGAAAGCAGGTTTAGTTTAAGAAAACATCACCTTGTCTAATTTGATCTGAATTTTATTTCACATGAGATGGCACTGCATCACTTTTTCACACTCCTCGCAAAGAGATGGTACGCAGCTGGAATAACAGAGCCACATCCCATTGTGCTGCTCTCGGGCAGCTGGACACGCAGAGCTTCATGGATTGTGGAAATGTCATGTTCATTCATAAGGGAGGTGTTACTAGTCTTCTGGCGCCTTCTGTGATCCAAGCTAATAAGCAACATATGTCTGTTGAAGGAGTTTATCTTCCAGTCAAACAAGACACCACCACTGCAACCCCTAAAAGGGAGTGACTGTGACAGGGGACACTGGGTGGGAGGCAGTGTAATATGAATAACCAAAGGGACCCTCTATGCTTCAACAGTGATGCAAAAGACATTTCCTCCCTTGTCCAAGCAGAAGGTAAAACGCCAAGACCCCAGGCAAGGGTGGGCTTGAGGGAATCTGGAGTGTGAGGGGAAAAATGGCTTCTGAATCGGAAACCCAGTAATATACAGCCCTAAACCACAAGCAGAGCTGGGATAGGGAGATTCCAGAGGGTTACAACTCAATAGTATTCTTCACTAACTGTCTTAAAGTGTTGTGTAACATTGCTGTGCCCAGTTAAACAGCTCCCGCACTTTGGTAAAGAAGTGATAGGTATATACCATATGACTTGCGTGGCAGTGACTCACCACTGCGGCGCCTCCTGCTGGTTGTCCAGGGAATTAGCTCTTTTCAGCCAGGAGCACCCTCTGCTGGTCGGTATCTTGCCTGCCACTGGCCCCGTGCCCCTCCTGGATGCTGGTGCTCTTCTAGATTAGGGTTCTGTCCCCTGGCAGTGCCCCCTCAGTCTGGGTCCCCCCTCCCAGGTGGAACCCCCATCCCCTTAACCTCAGTGGCTACTGTCAGTCATAGTCTAGCCCCCGCTCCCTGGGGCAGACTGCAGTCTGTACCACACATCGGCAAGAGGGGTCAGACCAGCTGCCTCTGTCTCGGTCTGGGCTGCTCCTCTGCAGCTTTAGTACCCTTTCGTGGGCCTTTACCTCGGCCTGCAGCCTGGGGCTCTGCTAGGCTGGAGCTCCCCAGCTCCCTCTGCCCTTCCCCAGCACTACTCTTCCCTAGGTACCCTCCTTAGCTTCCCAGACAGCCAGGTCCTCCTCTCTCCATGTCTGAGTCTCTCAGCTCCTGGCTAACAGCGCTCTTATAGGGCCCACTGAGGCTATTTCCCCCAATCAGTCTAGTTTTCCTCTGGCTACAGCCCTCTCTTAGGGCTGTTTTAAGCCCTTCGAGGCATGAGGGGGTGACCACCCTGCCACAATGACAAATATAGTTTGTATTGTTTTATAGTCGGTAGAGGTCCCTATGAGGTCAAGTGACTCACTTGTGGTCACAGATCAGGCCAATGGCAGATCTGGGATTATCACAGTTCCTAATCTGTAAAATATGTAAAATAACTTCCTTTGTCCATGTAAATTATAAACTTTCTTGGGCAGCTACTCATAGGCACTACATGCATATAGTAAGCTAGCACAACGAAGAACAGATCTTAGCAGGGCCCTCTAGGCCACTATGAGGACATCAAACCCATACTCTACTGGCTCCCAGCTGACTTCACATGGCAATTTAAATTCTAGGTCCTAATGTTCAATACATTTAATGGATCAAGTCCCATCTGCATTACACTGAATTTTGATCTATGAACTGCGTCAGCAGTTGTGCTCCTCTGAGACAAGGTAGATCACAAAGCACATGGGAACTGGGAACAAAACATTCTCGGTTAAGGGTATGGAATAGTTTTCCAAGGAGACTAGGCAAATCCAGGGGCCAACTATCTGTAGGAAACTGCACAACATTCCTATTTGAAAAAGCTTTTCCACCATAGAAAGAATGACACTCAACACTGACAACATCTACCTAAACTCTACCTTGTCCCCTCACCCCCCCCCCCATGTTAAACACCTGAAATAAGCAAATCAACCAAACAACAACAAATACTCCAAACAGCTTTTGCCAAAGAAAAAAGAAAAATCCAAAGACTCCATGAACTCTTGAAACTTGATCTGTTTTACTCCTTAGATAGAATGGTGATGGCTTCCTGTTTAAAACTGCTAAAATGGATAAAAGAGGCACTTTCATATTGCTAATTTGGTTCTGGTGAAATAAGATTGGAAACCACTGCGTGTGATTGGGAGAAGATTTCTGATTCTCTTGGTACCTAGAGGACTATGCATATAGTAAAAAGTGACCAATCTTGTTTGATAAAACAGAGACTTTTTAAGTAAAGACAATTCCCTCCACTTGTAAATAACTGGTCTTTAGATGCAATATGTCAACCTACATATTGTGGGTGAAACTCATCCTCTGTGTACTCCATTGACTAAAACAGTAGTATTAGGGATGAATTTGCCTGTTAATTTTCAGTCCAGTTTTCTTCTTGTCTTGATTCCAGGTGTGTGTTTTAGATATTCGACTGACCATTTCTAGTAATATTCTATTCAAAGTCACTTTCATTGGCTTCTTTTTGCTTGATTGACAGGTATTGAATAAGAATACCTATCCAGTCTGAATTAAGTCTCAGATAACTTAACAGGTAAACATTTCCTTCCCCTTACACAGCCTTCCTTTGCTTTAAAAAAATAAAATAAAATCTAGAGCAAATGAAACTAATTTCTAGTAGTCTGACTTGCAAAGGGGCATCAGAAATAAATTCAGTCAGTCTTAAGTCAGTTCATAATGAAGGGGAGCAAGGATCTATAACCCTCCTGAACTGGCACATATCTATTCAGGAGACACCATCATAGGGCCTAATCACATCAGCCACACTATCAGAGGCTCGTTCACCTGCACATCTACCAGTGTGATATATGCCATCATGTGCCCGCAATGCCCCTCTGCCATGTACATTGGCCAAACTGGACAGTCTCTACATAAAAGAATAAATAGACACAAATCAGACGTCAAGAATTATAACATTGAAAAACCAGTCGGAGAACACTTCAATCTCTCTGGTCACTCGATTACAGACCTAAAAGTGGCAATTCTTCAATAAAAAACACTTCAAAAACAGACTCCAAGGAGAGACTGCTGAATTGGAATTAATTTGCAAACTGGATACAATTAACTTAGTCTTGAATAGAGACTGGGAGTGGATGGGTCATTACACAAAGTAAAACTATTTCCCCTTGTTTATTTCCCCTCCTACTGTTCTTGTCAACTGCTGGAAATGGCCCACCTTGATTATCACTACAAAAGGTCCCCCCGCCCTCCTGCTAGTAATAGCTCACCGTTCCTGATCACTCTTGTTACCGTCTGTATGGTAACACCATTGTTTCATGTTCTCTGTTTATATAAAATCTCCCCACTATATTTTCCAATGTATGTGTCCGATGAAGTGAGCTGTAGCTCACGAATGCTTATGCTCTAATAAATTTGTTAGTCTCTAAGGTGCCTCAAGTCCTCCTTTTCTTTGAACTGGCACAGGTTTCCCTAAGTGCACAACACAGAGGTTTTCCATTCTTCCAAGGCAGAAATGGTTCTGTGGATGAAGGGAAAGCAGTGGACGGGTTGTTCCTTGACTTTAGCAAAGTTTTTGACAGTGTCTCCCACAGTATTCTTGCCAGCAAGTTAAAGAAGTATGGGCTGGATGAATGGACTATAAGGTGGATAGAAAGCTGGCTAGATTGTCAGGCTCAACGGGTAGTGATCAATGGCTCCATGTCTAGTTGGCAGCCGGTATCAAGCGGAGTGCCCCAAGGGTCGGTCCTGGGGCCGATTTTGTTCAATATCTTCATAAATGATCTGGAGAATGGTGTGGATTGCACCCTCAGCAAGTTTGCAGATGACACTAAACTGGGAGGAGAGGTAGATATGCTGGAGGGTAGGGATAGGATACAGAGGGACCTAGACAAATTGGAGGATTGGGCCAAAAGAAATCTGATGAGGTTCAACAAGGGCAAGTGCAAAGTCCTGCACTAAGGACGGAAGAATCCAATGCACCGCTACAGACTAGGGACTGAATGGCTTGGCAGCAGTTCTGCAGAACAAGACCTAGGGGTTACAGTGGACGAGAAGCTGGATATGAATCAGCAGTGTGCCCTTGTTGCCAAGAAGGCCAATGGCATTTTGGGATGTATAAGTAGGGGCATTGCCAGCAGATGGAGGGATGTGATCGTTCCCCTCTATTCGACACTGGTGAGGCCTCATCTGGAGTACTGAGTCCAGTTTTGGGCCCCACACTACAAGAAGGATGTGGAAAAATTGGAAAGAGTCCAGCAGAGGGCAACAAAAATGATTAGGAACTGGAACACACGAGTTATGAGGAGAGGCTGAGGGAACTGGGGATGTTTAGTCTACAGAAGAGAAGAATGAGGTGGGATTTGATAGCTGCTTTCAACTACCTGAAAGGGGGTTCCAAAGAGGATGGCTCTAGACTGTTCTCAGTGGTAGCAGATGACAGAACAAGGAGTAATGGTCTCAAGTTGCAGTGTGGGAGATTTAGGTTGGATATTAGGAAAAACTTTTTCACTAGGAGGGTGGTGAAACACTGGAATGTGTTACCTAGGGAGGTGGTGGAATCTCCTTCCTTAGAAGTTTTTAAGGTCAGGCTTGACAAAGCCCTGGCTGCGATGATTTAGTTGGGGATTGGTCCTGCTTTGAGCAGGGGGTTGGACTAGATGACCTCCTGAGGTCCCTTCCAACCCTGATATTCTATGATTCTATGATTCTATGAAATGTTCTCACAAGATTTAATCTAGCATCTTAGTGAAGGGGAATATTTAACATAGCCATCTCCATGTTCTCATTAGCCTTGGACGCTGAGCAGCTAGACTCCTAGCAGGGGAAGGTATTTTGTGAGGAGCTGATGGCTGTAGCGGCGGGTTTTGAGCTGACACTGAACAACTGTATTGATTGCCGACTGTAATTGAAACAATTTCAGGCTATTGCTTTAATTTCCTTGGCTGGGGTGGATTGGGAGTAAATGTAACACTTGCTCTAACTTTGGATTTTAGACTCTTGGCAACAGCATTCAGGATTTTCATCATACAGCCACCTGCCAGCAATGGGACATGTGCTCGCTCTGGGCACCAAAAGGATTGTGCAATTAGAGTAGCTAGCCATTATAGTCCCATAACATACCTGTCAGAAGGGGTGTTTTTTTGCTGTTAAGTATGGTGTTGATTGTGCCAATAATACCCTTTCCCGGAGCTCAGGGAGAGCAGTAATACCCATCAATAAATGTCACTGAAGGCGGTAATATCTTTCCATGATGTCACCAGAAAGGAAAGCAAAATCCATAACTGTTTAAGTCAATGTTTTCAGTTGTCTTGCATGGTGTTTTATTTCATGTGTCCATTAAAAGCGACTACAGATCAAATTACCTGCTCAAATCTGAATGTCAAAGTGAAATTATGTGTAAACCATGAATTATTATAACTCATTTTTCTAGGCTCATTCTCAACTATCATGGCACTTGATGCTGGGATGAACAGACCTCTACAAATGTGGACTTCAAGGCCAAGAGAGAACTTCTATCTGAAAATACTATATCTAATAACAAACCAATTCAGGTTCTAAAGTAATCCAGCTAATTGGATCACATGTTGGAGAGGAGCAGTGTATTTTGAATGTGCAGTCAATAGGGATGGCGGGCAATAAGTAATCCTGTCATCAGCATGGAGAACATGTTGACCTGCATGTGGGAATAGAGCCTGAGGTAAAATGGAGTGTGAGGTCTTTCAAAACATAAACATTGTCCACAAAACTCTGCACCTGATTTCCAATTTCATAGGAAGCAAATGTTCTTCGAGTGATGGTCCCTGTGTATATTCCACATGAGGGTACGCATGTGCACCATGCATCTGAGTTCCGAAATTTTTAGTAAGCAGTGTCCATTGATCCGCACATACACAGAGGAACTCCTCATGCTCTGAACCTAGGGCATAAAGGGAAGTGTGGACCAATGCCTCTCCAGTTCCTTCTTACCACCACATGGTAGAGTCAGAATCTTGTGTCCATTTGATCTTCCTCTTCTTTAAACCTGTGAATGCAATTTGTAAATAACTTAATAGCTTAGTATTTTAGTGTTTGTATTGTTTTATGGTCAGCATATTAGTTTAGTTACTCCCTGGCCTCCAAAGAGGGGCTATGCCAAGGGTTCTGGGGTTCAAGTACTCTCTCCCCTGCTCCAGTTCCTTTTCTGTTAGTGGCAGCCACCAGTGCTGCCTCTGTTTCCTTGTGGAAGCTCGTATCTGCCACTCCTTCCCTCCCTGAGCTTGTGAGAAACAAGAGTTCTATTTGCAGAAGCACCAGACGGAGCAGACTATGAGACCCCTTTCAGATTCAGGATGGGGAGGCCCCCTGCCCCCGTACATCATCCTCAGACTGTGAGCAGTGCCCCCTCCAAACACGAGATCTTCAGTCAAGGAAAAAAAACTCTCAAGCCTAAGAAACTCTCTTATGAGAGTAGGAGACGTGAACATAGTCATAAGGACAGATCTCTGTCCAGATCTGCCCCTAAGGGAAAGGATCCCTCCCTAGCTGAGTCAAAGTCAGTTGGGCTCTCTTGTGTGGGTCCTAAAAAAGTAAGCCAGCATAAACCTGTCCAAGAAGGAAAGGCACAAAAGAAGGATACAGTGGTACTGGCTCTGGCTCTGCCCTTCAAACCTAAGGAGTGGTACCCAGTAGTTCCATCTTGGAGTTCAGTGCTGGGATCCCATCTGATGGCTTCAACATTCTACGTGTGGCATCCCCTGAACACTAGCCTTTGGGTGAGTTGGATCCACCGATACCCTTCTATGAACCCCCCAAACACCAGGGGGGACCCAAACCTTTACATCAATGGCAGATACCTTCATTTTGTCTTACTCACATCTCCCTTGTTATCAAGTCAGGCTCCTCCTAGAGACAACCCTACATCCAGGGAAACCACCTTCAGGGGAACAATATCACCTCCTACTACATCTACATCTAACATCCTCCTACCAGTTCCGTCGGTGCCGCCAGTAGAACAGGAGCCTATTGTTTCGTCAAGTGTGTCTGATGCATGTGGTGAGGTTCCTCCCGCACCCAAGGGAAACAGGTCTGGTCGGAGACCAAGGAAGGTATTGGAACAGCCTGCCTCCTTCCAAATACTCCTATGCAGGGGATCACTGGTGCCTGATGCCTCTGTCTGGTCAATTCCTGCTGGTCTTACTGGGGTCCATGGGATCCATACAGCAGATGCCTGTGATCTATGTGGGAATCATACCGTCCCTCCTCTCTCAGCTGATACCAACCAGCTTCATCAGAATTTGCAGAGGAGAAAGAGATCAAGCTGGTTCTGACTGGTACGTGGTCCCCTTCAGGGGTGCAGCGGTTGCTCCTTCATCCCACCATCCTCCTGATGATCACAAGCAGTACTAGGATTTGTTGTGGAGGGCGGAAAGTGGGCTGTAGATACCTCAAAGAGGTCCAAGACAACAGGGCCTTTGGGACAATCTCCTCTGGCCTTCCAGTTAACCAAGCTATCCTGGAACCTCTGCCTCTTGGGCCCTCCTACTTCAAAGAGAGTGGAGAAATGATATTTCATACCAGCTAAAGGGGCAGAATTTCTATTCCTCCATCCAGCACTCAACTTCTTAGTGAACGTAAGAACGGCCATATTGGGTCAGACCAAAGGTCCATCTAGCCCACTATCCTGTCTTCCGACAGTGGCCAATGCCAGATGCCCCAGTGGTGCGAGTGGCTACAGAAAGGTACTCTTAAGACTACCCCCAACTGATAAGGGCATTAAATGACTCAATCTCTTGGTTAGGAAAGTCTTCTCATAGTTTAGTCTGCAATTCAGAGTCTCTAACTACCAGGCATTGTTAGCAAAATATTATTTCCTTAATTATGCCAAATTTAAGATTTTAAAGACAGACTTTCTCAGGAGGACAGGGCTCAGTGCCAAGCCCTGATTGATGAAGGCAGGCTAGTGGCCAAAGTGTCACTTCAAGACTCATCAGTCTTTGCACACTCTAAAAGACTCTAGAACAACCTTATGATCAGTGGGCATTTACTCCCCAGCCCCAAAGAGGAAACGTCATAAGCAACCCTTTAGACCCTGACCAGCTCCAGGCATTCTATCATCACCGCTCATATGAACCCCCATGTAAGAAGCAAAAGACTCAAGGACCCAGACATACAGCTTCTCCTACCTCTACAACTAAGGGAGGAGAAGCTGTATGTTTGGATCCTTGAGTGGAGTCTGGAGTACTGAGGCCTCATCTGGAGTAATGTGCCCATTTTTGGGCCCCACCCTACATGAAGGATGTGGAAAAATTCGGAAGAGTCCAGCGGAGGGCAACAAAAATGATTAGGGGGCTGGAGCACATGACTTATGAGGAGAGGCTGAGGGAACTGGGATTGTTTAGTCTGCGGAAGAGAAGAATGAGGGGGGATTTGATAGCTGCTTTCAACTACCTGAGAGGTGGTTCCAGAGAGGATGGTTCTAGACTATTCTCAGTGGTAGAAGAGGACAGAACAAGGAGTAATGGTCTCAAGTTGCAGTGGGGGAGGTTTAGGTTGGATATTAGGAAAAACTTTTTCACTAGGAGGGTGGTGAAGCACTGGAATGGGTTACCTAGGGAGGTGGTGGAATCTCCTTCCTTAGAGGTTTTTAAGGTCAGGCTTGACAAAGCCTTGGCTGGGATGATTTAGTTGGGGATTGGTCCTGCTTTGAGCAGGGGGTTGGACTGGATGACCTCCTGAGGTCCCTTCCAACCCTGATATTCTACGATTCTATGAACTGTCACCTAACCCCACCCACCATCCAAGGGGTCATTTTGATGGCACAGTTGAGAGCCGCATTACTTCCTACTTCTTACTCCCACACCTTTGGTGGCCACCTTACCCACTTTGCTCTCAACTGGACAGCAATAACTACAGGAAAGTGAGTACTAGACATCATCCACCATGGGTATATAATTGAGTTTATCTCACCTCCCCACCTCAAACCCCCTTTCTGGCCCCTTTTCAGGACCCACTCTCACAAAGACATTCTGTGTCAAGGTAAATTCTCTTCTCCGGAAAGGGGACATAGAATGGGTGCCCCCTCAATATCAGGGAAGGAAGAAATCCAGTGGTGGATGCTAACTGAATGTATTGATCCAAAAATTAAAATTCTGCATGGTTACATTGGCATCGATAATCCCCTCTCAGGAAGAGGGGACTTGGTTCACGGCCCTTGACACTAGATGCTTATTTTCATATATTCACCCATCCCACAGAATGTTCCTTTGGTTCTTCATTGGGCAGGACCACTTCCAATTCAGAATTCTTCCTAGTCAGACTGGCTATAGCACCCAGGGTGTTCACAAATGTCTTTTCAGTAGTGGCCATTGGATGAGACAAAATGGTTGTACTGTCTTGCTATATCTCAACAACCAGCTTCTGATGGGCACATCCAGCATGGAAGTCCAGTTGGCAACAACATTCCTACTCTGTCTTCTATCTTCCCTGGGAATCTGTGTCAACCACAGAAAGTCTACTCTGACCCCATGAGGTCCATAGACTTCAGAAGAGCAACTTTGGATTTGACTGCAGTGAGAGCTTCTCTCCCCATCAAGAGATTCCAGGACATCATGATATGACTAAAACAGGTTGCCCTCAAACCTCAGGCCACAGTCAGGACTTGCTTTTCTCTTCTTGGCCACATGGCTTCATGCACTTACGTTAAGCCATTTGCCAGGCTCCATCTCCACTGCCTATGGACCTGGCTTCAGTCCATTTACTCACCAGAAAAGGACAACACTTTAAGCCCAAGTATCAATTCCAGACAAGGTTTTGGCCTCTTTCGCCTGGTGGACAAAGCCGGAGACAGTCTGGGTGGGAACTCCTTTCCTAACCCCTAGACCCAAGTGACTATAGTCATGGACACCTACCTATTAGGTTGAGGAGCTCATATGAACAATCACACCACACAAGGCACCTGGACCCCTCAAGCATGCACATCAATTTACTGGAATTAAGGGTGGTCTGTCGGGCCTGAAACACATTCCTCCCACTCATCCAATCCCAACATATCCAAGTAATGTCAGGCAATATGACAACTATCTTCTTCATTAAAAAAAAGCAGGGGGCAACAAGATCCCTCTCCTTGTGTGTAGAGGAAATTGAACTCTGGAATTGGTGTATCAGATATCACCTCACTCTCTCAGCAGTATACCTACTAGGCGCTCAGAACTCCCTAGCAGACACTCTCAGCAGGCATTTTTCAACAGACCACAAATGGGAGATTCACGATTCTGTTCTCAGTGAGATCTTCAACCAATGGGGAATACCACCCTAGGATTTCTTTGCTTTACAAGGGAACAGAAAACTCCCCCTGTACTGCTCCAGAGCAGCTCTGAGCCGGGGCTCAGGGGACTATACCCTTCTGTTGCCCTGAACAGACATAATGTCTTTCCACCCATCCCATTGGTACCACAAGACCCTCATCATGACAGAGCTTGGGTCTTCCTCATCATGCCCCTTGGCCAAGATAGTTCTGGTTCTCACGCCTCCTGAAAATGTCAACCCATCGACATCTGAGCATTTCCTGATCTGTTTACACAACACTATCAGTTCCCTATGGATGTATCTGGCAGCAGTCAGTGCTTTTCATCCTCCTATTAAGGACCATATTATCTTCACTCATCCTACACTGACTAGATTTCTCAAAGGACTTATTAGATCTTTTCCACCAATGGGGAAGCCACCAGCCCAATGGGATCTCAACCTCATTCTTTCAGTTTTCACCAAACCGCCTTTTGAACCATTAGCCACTTGCTCTATGTCCCATCTCTTGATGAAAGTTGCCTTTCTAATCACCATCACATCACCCAAAAGGATAAACAAGCTTGGAGCATGGCAGATCCATCATATACCACCTTTCATAAAGAGAAGATCTCCTTTCACCTCCACTCGAAATTCACTTCTAAGGTAATTTCAGAGTTTTATGTAAATCAAACCATCCCCTTACTGGTGTTTTATCCAAAACCACATGCCTCTGATGACAAGAGAAGGCTTCACTCCCTGGACGTCTGATGGGCACTGGCTTTTTATCTGCAGAGAACAAAAGCAATTAGAAAAACACCCAGATTTTTTTATTGCCGTCGTGGACTCGGTAAGTGGATCGCGGGCTGCGTCATCCGTTGCTACCAATTAGCTCATAATCCCCTGACACATCTGAGACGGTGAGAGCCCATTCCACCAGAACTCAAGCGACCTGTGTGGCATCTTTGCGAGAGGGACCTTTACTGGAGATAAGGGGCAGCTACCTGGAGCCACTTACATACCTTGAAAAGACACTGTGCTTTGGTCCAGTCTTCTACTACAGATAGAGCCACGGGGACAGCAGTCTTAACAGATGGCCGTAACATCTGCATCTTCACACCCACCTTCTCACACCCACCCACCTTGCTAATCTCACACATGTGGAATACACATAGGGCCAATCACTCGAAGAAGAAATGGAGGTTACTTACCTGTACATGGAGGTTCTTCAAGATGTGTGGTCCCTATCTGTATTCTACTGTTCGTCCTCCATCCCCTCTGCTGCAGATCATCTCTGCATTGGTGGTCAGAAAAGGAACTGGAGAGATGTTGGCTCTGCACTATGCTTTATGCCCTCTGTTCAGAGCTCAAGGAGTTCCACTGCGCATATGCACACCAACGGACAGTGCTTACTAAAAATTTCCAGAGTCAGGCTCATGGTGCGCTTGTGTACCTATGTGTGGAATGGAGAATGTTCCTAGCATGTTACAAATGCCCTGAGGACTTCCCATTGCAGCTCTTGCACTAATTTTTCAGAATTCCTCTTATTTCATCCACCCTTTACAGAGTGCTTAAAAGGGTGCCAACGGCTTAGCTTTCCGGCGTTGAAACCAAATTAGCACAAACTGTTTTTGAAAATGGTTCATGTAACCATGGCTTTCGGGCCAAGGTAATGAGGCCTGAGCTTGTATAGTGACAGATGTTAGTGATCAAAATCATCCAGCTCCTTTTTTTAGAACCCAGCACCACCATTTCATTTATGCCCTTCCATAACGCTGAATTGTGAAATAAGACACTGCATGGAAAGACATCCCCACGTCTTCTGCTGTATTTCCTAGCAGCTGTACAGCTTCAGTGTTCTGTTACTTCACCTCTAAAATTAATCGCTGATGTGCTGCTTTAATATTTTTTCACATTCTCACTACGGACAAATTGCGGCAACGAATGCTGAGCTGATCCTTCCCCTGAAGAGCTCTAGGACTCGTTTTATGGTCTGGCTGTGATTGTCTAGGGTTGGTGTTATGTGGGAGGAAAAGGTGTGATGAGATGGCTTAGTAATGGAATCAAATCTCCGCTGTGGTGCTGGAATTACATGTCGTTCTGGAAGCAAACTTGCATCTGAGTGTGTGTGTGAAAATATTGCACAGATTTAAAGGTGGAGAGGAAGGACAGTAGCTCTTGTTCATTTCACACAGTCTCTGTTTCCCAGGACGCTGATTACCTCTCTTGGCATTCTGATTTGGAAGGAGCTGGATTGTGCTTTCAATGCACTGGTTCCCCAGTCTTCCCTTTCCCCATGATTTGTTAAATAGAAAAGGATCTCCACTCCCCTGACGAACCAAGCAGGAGACTTCTCTCATTTTCTAATTGCTGATTGTACGGTGAAAACTCCCTTGGGAATTCTCCACACCACAAACATACACAGTTCAAGCATATTTCTCAAACGTCCCTCCTTTCTAAAGTCACCCACATTCCGCACAAAGCTGGTGCCCCTTCTCTGTCATTACTGGAATTTGTTTTCATCAGAAAGGCAGAATTGTGTCAGTGAAATTATAAAGAGCTGTTTGTGCTGAAGGAAGGGGTCCTGCTACAATGTAAGTCTCCGGTGTGAATCATTTTCTGTCCTTCACTTGGAATGTTTGTCATGTATTATGTTCTGCATCTGGGCCGTGGCAGGTTGAGAGATATGTATGTCTCCATGTCTGTACCCTCTGTACGAAGGGGTCAAAAACAATGATGTGCTGGAGTCGAGGCTTTTGGAAGTCTCTTGTTGAAATGCTGTCACCAAATTAAAGGGAAGGTGGAGGAGATCTTCTTGCTGCGTGCTGCACAGCCTTCCCCATCATAGGAGAGCTGTCCATGGAGTTTGCGACAAAGACTTCAGAAGAGCAATTATCTTGCTTTTAGAATGAACCAGCTTGCAGCGGGTAGGTATTTTTTT
Organism: Lepidochelys kempii; assembly: GCF_965140285.1. Lineage (NCBI taxonomy): Eukaryota > Metazoa > Chordata > Testudines > Cheloniidae > Lepidochelys > Lepidochelys kempii. Next base: position 15,178,875 of record NC_136380.1, read on the forward strand.
CCACCCATTTTCTCAGGGAACGCTTCCAACAGATCCCACAGGAGGTCTTCACCCCACCATCCTTCGAGTTCCAGTACTTGAACTACTTTGCCTTACTATCAGTGTGCCTCATGCTGGTTTCCCAGAACCAAAGAGAGAGATTTCCAGAAAATGCATTCTCTGGATGGTGGTTTGCAGCCTGCCTTTGTAACAACACACTCTTTCACTGAGCACGGACTTTAACCAGCAAAAACAAACTATTCTGAAATTCCCTCTCAAATTTCTGGGAAGGTGCAGAAAACCCTCACCAAGACTTGAGCTCTGCACCTGCCACGTAAAAGCACAGGCTTCTATCACGGAAGCTAAAGGAGTAATTCATTAGACAGCAGCAATGCTTGGCTATTAACCTCAGTGTTGACCAGCTGGTAGAAGGAGACATGACACGCACTTTACAAGCCTGTTTCAAAGCCACCTGACTCTGAGGAAAGGCCAAGAGGCATTGAAACATTGCTCTGTCTCCACTGAGCTGACTCTGCTCCACTTCAGACAAAGAAATAAAAGTATGGGGTTGTAAGATTGCCACCGCCACAACCCCCCACACGTTTCCTCCCACCTCTAAAGTAATAGGTTTTAAGGCTAAAAGGGACTATTACACTCATCAGGTCTGATCACCTGCATAACACAGGCTATTGAATTTCACCCAGTAATTCCTGCATCAGGTCCATCGTTTCTGCTTGGGCTACAGCCTGTTTTTTGGTAGCTGTGGACACAGTATTTCAGTAATAGGTCTGGAAACCTTAAAGCTGACCCAGTCGCTTCCACAGATCTTTAAGGCCGGAAGGGAGCATTATGATCATCTAGTTGGTGACCTCCTGCATTAGGCTGGCTAAAGAAATTCACCCAGCAATTCCTGCATCTAGTTCAATAATTCCTGGCTGAACCACAGAGTGTCTCTTTAAAAGGACAGCCAATCTTGACTCAAGCAATGAAGAATCTACCACGTTTCTTGGTAAGCTGTTTACTAATTAATCACCCTCATTGTTAAATTTGTGCTTTATTTAAAGTTCGAATGTGTCTAGCTTCATCTTTCAGCTACATGGTAGATTAACTAGGTGCGCATTGCGTGGTATATTAATGAGCCCTCGAGTATCAGATCTCCGCACAGTAGTTGCTTAGATCATTGAGCACTTGTATATGGAAAATGGCATCCATTGAAACTGATTTATGCATTTAGCATGCACATTTATACACTGTAGTTACATTAAAAGAGAAACAAGATAGCCAGTACACAACTTTCTTTAGCGCTATGGTAATGTGTTTTGTGAATATCTCCCCTCTCCCCCCATCCCCCCCTCGCCCCCATTTGTGCTAACAGAGCTATGCCTGTGTTGGCTCTGGGTTGTTTATAAAATGATGCTTTTGTCAGCAGTATATACTGTGACAATGCAAAAGTGTTGTTTAGCTACCACTGGCCCAGATGGATTTCTCAAATCAGGATAAGATTTCTTCTGGGTGACAAATACAAGATGCTGTCAGCTTTGCTGGAAGCTGTATATGGGCTAAGAGGAGAGCCTTAACTCTTATTACACTGACATTGTCCAGACTTTCAGGGAAATAAATTCTCAGAAAGATGTTATATGTAGCGTGCACTGACTCCATTCAACAAAAATGTTCCAGCATTACTGAAATGTTCCAGTGGAGAAATCAGACTCTCAGAAAGTCAGGAAATTCCACAACTTAAAGTTGACCACTTAGCCTTAACTCTGCCCCCTTGTGCATTTGCCAGTGAATTATTATCTTTGTCTCTCAATATTCGTCTGATTGTGCAAAAATGTAATAGACTGGAATTCCCCCCCCCCCTTTTTTTTTATTTTAAGTCTGTATCTTTCACAATCCTCAGCTACAATAACATTTTAAAACACACAGAAAAGCACTAAAATATATCCCAAGCCATAAAAATGTCTAAGCTGCTGTGTACCAAAGCGAAGGAGCCCTACCCATTCAACCCCCTGTACTGTTTGGGGAAAGCCAGGGTAAACAGATGGTTTTTGCAACATGATCTGAGAGCCCATAATGGAATTTGGGTGCTGGGTGGCTTAGCAAGAGTTGAGTGAATACAAGAACGTCTCTCTGCAAACCCCCTGGTGAATGCCCTCTCTGGAGCAGTCATGCTGAATCTCAACTGACAGGTAAGAATGAGAGAGTCTCTAAAATAGCATGAATCAAATCATTCAAAAGTCAGTGCCAACCCTTGAATTTCTCCCACCGACAGCGTGATCTTTAGAGTGCAGGTGCAATGTGCCCCATCAGTGGGGCAACAGCATGACACCTTCTTTGGTCTCCCAGTGGCCTTCAAGTGTAGCCCCGAGTGGAATGCAATGCAGCGATCCAGGCTGGAGTCAGTAACTCCATCAGTAAGTGTGTGGTGAGGTCCACAGCTGGAAGTGATGGTTACAAGCTTCCAGCCAAAGGCAGGTGGGGGAAAGTGCTGTTGGCTACTGCTGCTGTGGTTGCCTTGAAGCAGGTGGGGATCTGAAATGACTCTCAGCTTCTCAGCCAGAGCGTGGTGTAGCTGTGTGTCTGTGGTTTCTGGATTGTGGGCCAAACCCCTCTGAGGAAGCCAGTACCACAAACTCCCTCACATGACGGGGTCTGTGTAGCTTCTACTGCCTTTCCAAGTTGCTTCCCCAGCCTGCTAAGCTTGTCTCCATCTGATGTCAACGGCACCTCAATGGGGTGAAGAGCAGGAAATAAGAGCTAATGGAAGGTAAAACTAAGCCGGAGAAAGGATATCAGAGAGATGGGCAGCAGGGGGTGGAGGGGTGGGATGCAGGATGTTCGGGTTTTCATTGGTTTATGGAAAGTTTGATAGAAAAGTTCCTTTATTTCTTTCTCTCTCTCTCTCTGTGTGATTTTTATATCCAAGGGATCATGTTTCCATAGAATGAGAGAGGCTGAGGAGACCAAGTTGAATGAAAGATGAGTATGGGACCACAGTGGGATAATCTGCCATGGTGTACTTTAATTAGGGTGCTGTGTGCATGGAGAGAGAGGTTGATCCACGAGGGTATTGGGCTTCAAGGAGGGCAGGGAACTGTGCATGGAATTTCCCACTAGCAAACTCCTCCTTGTATTGAATTTCAGGAAATCCCAGGCTGGGGTTTACAGATTTCTTTGCAAAAAGCCCTTCTTTGAAAGGGCTTTAAAATTATCTATACAGGGAATGGCACCCGGACTTTCAAATTTTTCTGATATATCTTCCTCTCACCCCTTTATAAAAAAAGATATTTATACTGTGATAGCTTCAGCTGAGAATGAGGCCTCGTGCTGGGTGCTGTACATACACATAGTGAGAGAGAGCCCCTGCCTGGAAAAATGTAGTCAAAATTGACAGGGCAGCCAAAGGGTGGGAGAAAAGAAGGGTTATTGTCCCCATTTTACAGATGGGGAACTGAGGATCAGAGAGATGAAGTTATTTGCCCAAGATCACTTAGGGAGCCTGTGACAAAGCTGGAAAACACACTGAGATCTCCTGAGTCCCAGACCAATACCTCACCTTTGGCTGATTACAGGCCTGTGGAAAGGAGACTGAGGGGCAGCAATAAACAAAGTGTAGCTTCTGGGGAGGGGGGGAGTCTCCTACAAATCCTTGGCTTGGAAGACAGTATAAATCTTCATTGTGATCATTTACTTCTATCTTACATCCCACACCCTGTGTCTATTCCTGTGTCTCTTTTATTGCTAACTCCCTGGGGCAGGCATGGTCTTTTCACCTATGTGTAAAGTGCTTGGTCCATGATCCTGACCGTGATCCTCTATTTACATGAATTACAATGATTCAGATCTGCACTAGTAGAGACTGGAAAAGTCTACAACTGCATTTGATTAGTTGTGAACGGGTTTGGCCAATCTCTTGTTGACGCGTGTCTAGGTAAGGACTCTGTGCAGTGAATGAGAAGGCATGGTGCACTGATAGCCTGCAGCAGCAGCATTTAGCCCTAGCTTTTGTGGATTTGCATGGAGGAATTGGGAGTGCACTATCCTCGATCTTAATTTCATTTTGGAGTTCCTGCCAGGTGACCCAGGCGTATAACTGCATGCTCTTGGAACTTATTTTGACATTGTAATCCAAATTGACATTCAATGCTTGAATATACAATAAAATCATTACAGCTAAACCTTCTGGCTCTGGGGTTTCCTGTTGGTAAATCAGGATTCCCTGTGGCATTGGATTGAAAACGTCTGCAGATAAAAATCAAGTTTTTTTTTTGTCAGAATCTTCTTAGGTCCTAACTGGAGCTATATTTTACTGACTGGGGCAGACTTAGATTATCTCCTCCTATTGCCCTGGCCTGGAGACTAAGATCCTAATGCAGCAAAGCGCATGCTTAACTCTAGGCTTATAGGTAATTCTATTCAAGTCAATGGAAATATTTGTGAACTTAAAGTTAACCATGAACATAATTCACATATACCAAGGTCAGAAAGGACCATTGTGATCATCTAGTCTGATCTCAGGTATAGGCACAGGCCAGCAAACTTCCCCAAAACAATTCTTTGGGCAAATCTTTTAGAAAAACATCCAAACTTGATTTTAAAATGGTCAGTGATAGAGAATCCACCACCACCCTTGGTAAATTGTTCCAATGGTTAATTATCCTCACTGTTAAAATTGTACACCTTACTTCGTCTGAATTTGTCTAGCTTCAACTTCTAGCCATTGGATCATGTTAGACCTTTCTCTGCTAGACTGAAGAGCCCATTGTTAAATATTTGTTCCCCAAAAAGGTACTTATAGATTGTAATCAAATCACCCCTTAAGTTTCTCTTTGTCAAGCTAAATAGACTGAGCTCTTTGAGTCTATCAGTATAGGACATGTTTTCTAAACTTCACCCATTTATCAACATCCTCCTTGAATTGAAGACGCCAGAACTGGACACAGGATTCCAGCAGTGTCAAATACAGAGGTAAAATAACCTCTCTGGTCCTACTTGAGATTCCCCTGTTTTGTCATCCAAGGATTGCATTAGCCATTTTGGACACACTGCAAACTCACATTCAGCTGATTATCAACCCCTACCCCCCAAATGTTTTCAGAATCACTGCTTCCCAGGATAGAGTCCCCCATCCTGTAAGTATGGTTACATTCTTTGTTCCTAGATTAATACATTTAGCCAAATTAAAATGAAGATTGTTTGCCTCCACCCAGTTTGCCAAGCAATCCAGATCGCTCTGACTCAGTGATCTGTCGTCCTCATTATTTACCACTCCCCCAGTTTTTGTGTATTTTGCTGACTCAAGGTCTAAAATTGTTGTCCCTCAGCCCCTCTCTCCTAAGAGCATGAGGTGAATTAAATGTCCTATTGTCAAGGCAGCTATGGGCAGTGGTGATCAATTTAATAGTGTTAAAGGTCATAAGGTACAGGTCAGTCTAGATCAGGGGTGGGCAAACGTTTTGGCCCGAGGGCTCCATATGGGTATAGAAATTGTATGGCGGGCCATGAACGCTAACAAAATTGGGGTTGGGGTTCGGGAGGTGGTGAGGGCTCTGGCTGGGGGTATGGGCTCTAGGGTGGGGCCAGAAATGAGGAGTTCAGGGTGCAGGAGGGGGCTCCAGGCTGGAGCAGAGGAGGTGGGGTGAGGGCTCCAGCTGGGGGTGCAGGCTCTGGGGTGGGGCTGAGGATGAGGGGTTTGCAGTGCAGAAAGGTGCTGTAGGCTGGGACTGAGGGGTTCGGAATGCGGGAGGAGATCAGGGCTGGGGCAGGGGGTTGGGGGCGCAGGCTCCCGGTGGCGTTTACCTTAAGCAACTCCCGGAAGCAGCAGCATGTCCCCTCTCCAGCTCCTACATGGAGGCATGGCCAGGCGGCTCTGCTGCACGCTGCCCCATCTGCAGGCGCCTCCCCTGCAGCTCCCATTGGCTGCGGTTCCAGGCCAATGGGAGTTGCAGGGGCAGCACTTGGGGTGAGGGCAGTGTGTGGAATGGAGCCCCCTGGCTGCCCCCATGCGTAAGAGCCAGAGGGGGGACACACTGCTGCTTCTGGGACCTGTGCGGAACGGCCCCCGACCCTGCTCCCCAGCTGGAGCGCCGGAGCAGGACAAGCCCCAGACCCCGCTCCCCAGTGGGAGCTTAAGGGCTGGATTAAAACAGCTGACAGGCCAGATGCAGCCCGCGGGCTGTAGTTTGCCCACCCCGGTCTAGATGAGACTAAACTGTTGTGTGCCACAGGCAGAGAACAGGAGATACCGAGGTGCCAGAAATGCCAAGGCCCCTGCAACAGCAGGAAATTGGTGAGGGGAGAGATGCCCCTGGCAGGCGACCCACACCCATGCTTCAGGGGAAGGTGGCAACACACAGGTAAAGCCTGGAGTGTACACAGGAATGCATCCAGCACAGAGCCCGAGTGACCCCAGTGTGTCCGGTGGGGCCCATCACAGACAGAGTCTGAGCGGGGCCAATTTCACACAGTCTCTGAGCGATCAGAGAGCAGCTGGTGCCCCACAGCCCTGGAGTCAACAGGAGTACGGTGCCGCTCAGTGTGAGTAAAGGAATCCCTATGGGGCCCTAGATGCTGTCCTACCTCTCGGCCCACAAGATAATGTTCCTGTGATGGGGTACGTTGCTGCCTGGCTCTCCTGCGTGCCCTGGGCCGGGTTCTGATACCCGTAGGGATGCCGAACAGCACCTTCCTGCATTGAAGTCAGTGGGGCCAACTCAATAGGAGTGAGGATATTGGAGCCTCACTTTGTGCTGTTGGCTTAGGCTCAGATTTTCAAAGCACCTACACCATAGATTCATAGATTCATAGATATTTAGGTCAGAAGGGACCATTATGATCATCTAGTCTGACCTCCTGCACAATGCAGGCCACAGAATTTCACCCACCACTCCTAAAAAAGACCTCACACCTATATCTGTGCTATTGAAGTCCTCAAATTGTAGTTTGAAGACCTCAAGGAGCAGAGAATCCTCCAGCAAGTGACCCGTGCCCCATGCTACAGAGGAAGGCGAAAAACCTCGAGGGCCAACTAGGTGCCGAGCTCCCATTTCACAGGGAATTCATGTCTGGCCCTGTGGGTCTTGAACCTGGGTTTCTGGAAGTCATCACACTCCAATCTTCCACTTGGCAGCTCACAGATAGCAACTGGGATTGGGGTCTCTAAAGCCCAACTGGGGCACAAACACCACCCCTACACTCTGATTGGGAGAGTTTCGAGGCTCCTAACTGGGCCTCAACCCCTATATAAGCCAAGGGAGGAAGCAGGAAGTTGACCATACAACTACCTTGCCATGGACTACTGGTCTGGGGTTTACTGGTTCCAGCCCTTTGATCCTGACCTCCTGCTATCCTGACTTGGCCTGACTTTTGATAACTGCCTCCCAATATCTGACCTCTGGTTCTGTCACCTGATCTGGATCTCCTGATACCCTAATTCAGCCTGAGTCCTGGTAACTGACTCTTGATCCCTGCCGTCTGCTTTGTGTTTTGATTCTGATCTCCTGGTGTCCCAACCTGGCCTGATTCCTAGTAGGTGGCTCCCAGTCCTGGTCCTGGTCCTGGACCCTCAACCTGTGCCCAACACTAACTTCTATGCAAGGCTGCCCATGCCCTAGCCCTGGCAGCTGGATATCTGTCTCCCTGAAGCCCTGCTGAAAATCCCAGCCTCTGTGCTTTCCTTTCAAAGCTTTCCCTGTATAAAATAATTCTTGCACCCTAGTGAATTCGTAATATGAATGCGCGGTTGCGCTTAAGTCATTATTTCATTCATCTCTGGGTCATGAAAATATGTTATTACTGTAGGAATTCAATAAAAAGCTTGGAAAAAAGTTGCCATTCATTTCTCCACTTGTGTTTTTAAACTTTGCACATCTTAAACACCATCTTGTTCATTTCTCACTGGAAAGGCAGCATCCTCTCTGGTTCTGGTGAGAGACTCGCATGATAAAAGTGGGATTATCACTTGTATAAGCGGTGGAATGGCACAGGAATGGAAGTGGTAATTCCTCCCTCTGGAAATCTGGGGCTCTGTTAAAAAGACCCAGGTACATATGGCTCATGGAAAAACTCTGAAAACCGTTGTGCTAGGAACAATTTCTCTACTGTGTTGTATTGTCTGTAGTTTTCTTCCCTTGGTTTTTGTTGTTGTTCATAAATGGTGAAAACACGAAGGCCCAGGTAAGGCCTTCACAACCTTCCTCAAGGATATTTGCATATAAACAAGATCTTTAAGGTTTATTTTTAATTTGTGTTATATTATTGCTGTGATGTTGCAACTGAGACTGGGGCCCCCGTTGCGCTAGGCAATTGTGTTTGCACTGTGAATAGCTTCATGGAAGTCAACAGGATTCCTCACACTGTGTAAAGTTAATTGTGTGTGTAAGTCTTTGCAGGACTGGGGCCAACAAGGTCACAGAAAGACTTGTGAGGTCAGCAGGGAGAGGTGATTCAGGAGGGAAGATAGCCTTCAAGAGGCTGTTTTTTGCAAAAGCCCTAAAGGAAGGACTAGAGACCAGCAAGGACCTACCTTCTGAATTCTTGCCACTGAAAGATAGTTTAGTAAATTGCCTGTGTCCTGGCTGCATCTCCGTGTATCCCAAGCTGCCCCACTTACTTTGGGTTTTCCACTCGTGCTGGTGTGACTCGCCCCCTTCCCTATACTCTCAGTCTAGACTAAAAGAAAATCACCATAATTAGTTCTAATGCCTTAGGGCCTATTTTGCAAACCAGTCCATACATGTGGCCCTTTTCTCCCGCAGGGAGTTCCATTGGTTTGATGTATGTGGCTCTTTTCCCCTAGATCTCCCCTCCAGAGCTAAATGCATGAGCTGCTACAGCTTGAGCTAAAGAGCCGAAGTTCCTTAGCTGGGGCTATAACAGACTCATGTCCTCCTCTGTGGATCAGCCATAGAGGGGGACCTCACCAATGTGTTGTATATGCAGATCTCTTTGCAGGAAAGGGCCATTTACTGGCTTAAAGAAACAACAACTGAATTACTACATCCCCGGTCTTGCCATTGAATCGGTAGAGGCGTGCCCCTTGGCTTGTGTGGATTCCCATCAGGGCATTGCAGAGTCTGTCCAGGAAGGTCTGGTTCTGCACATCCCTGTTGTTTTGTTGAAAGTGGGGTAGGGTATGGATTGGAGACAGGAGTTTTGGTTTGGGCACCTCTCTCACTTATAACCAATTTTAAGACATGCCTGGGCTGGTTCCTCTATCTCCATAACTGTTACTTTAGACTGAAGGGGTGCAGGGCTTAACCCTTAAAAGCGCCTTCATTTGCTGTCTCTTCAGTGTCCCAGAAGCAGCCCCCTCTTGGCCTGGCTGAAGGGTCCTTCAGCAAACCTTGGCCAAGTTGCTGGTACTTGAGTCACTGTGATCGTGCTGCAAACCAGGGACGTTTTCGGTTCTAGGGCACGGTACTGGAGATGTTGGGAGCCCATTAAAGACAATGGGAGTTAAGCATGCTCAATATCTCATATAGGGCTGGACCCTAAACGTGAGAAAGGATGGGAGATGCTTTCAGACCCCAAAGGGCCCTAACCAAACTCTCTGGAATCTAGGGAGCAAACCAGGAATTCGGGCAGAAGTGGTTCACGCAAAGGGTAATTAAACATATGGAACAAATTACTTGCAAAGCAATTGAAGCAAAGCATATAAATGAGCTGATGAGAGCTCTAGGTTTCTGTCTGAAGAAGGAAGGGATTAAGGAGCCTGGTGACAAAGCAGGAAGATAGGATTAGGATAACCCTGAGAAGGGCAAGCATGTTGGGCTGGATGGCCATCACCCTACTCCGAAAATTTATGATCTTCACATTCCTTTCTCAGATGTTGCCGCTGTGCGCTAAAGGGCTTTGATCTATATCGTAGAGTGGCTGAGCAGTGGCCGGGGCGCCATTTGCTTTCCGAGAGGCACCCCTGACAAGCAGAGAATGGACTTTGGAATGTTGAGGGTAACAGAGGGCGCTGATTGGTTTATGGTGCGTCAGTCACCGCTAACAGCAATAATGACGACTGGAGATTGACTGGCCCCGGGGGTGGCACTTTGCCCTTTTAGAGCGACTTCCATCCCGGGATCTCAGCACTCTTTACAAATATTAATGGAATTGGCCTTGCAACAACCCCCTCATGTTTTTACAGGTGAGGAAATTGGGCTCAGGAGAGATTCAGTGACTTATCTGTGGTTACACAGGAGGTGAGAGGCAGAGCTGGGCACCAAACTCTGATCTCTGGATTCCAAGCCCCATTCATTATTCACAGGACTGTCATTCCTCATCTCTCAAGATAAAGCTGAAGTGCAACAGTTCCCCTGAAAATGCCTTCCTCTTGTTACACGTGTATCATTCTCCAAATACATGGAATAAGTGGTAGAAGTGGGCTCTGCCACTTACCTGCTGTGTCACCCTCTAGGTACCTCTGTTTTTGCTCCCACCCTTAGCCTGATCTATTTAGACTGAAAGCTCTTTGGATCAGTGACTGTCTCTTACAACGTGTATCTATAGTGCCAACCCATAGGTCCCAGATCTCAGATGGGGCCTCTTGGTACTACTGTAATGAAAATAATGAATAATTTCTCCATCTGCAATGCACAAAATGGAGAAGTGATTGGAACCATTTTCTAATCTTGGTTTATTTATAATGCTAACTTGTGCATGGATCAATCTTTGTTCCAAGTGCAAACTGGCATTATGTGTATAAGTGACCATGCAACCTGGAATGTATTTGGACGTCTAATTTCATAAGTGTCCTCTCTATAAATTACTGTAGATGATGTCATTTCTGCAGGATGGAGGTGCTGGATTTCATTCAGATTTCTATATTACTTGAATTAGTGTTGGCTGGATTTTTTTTTCCTAGCAGAATCCAAGTCTTCCCAAAACCTGGTTTCTTTGTAACTGTGATAAGTAAAAAAACAGAGTTGTTTTTGCTGAACCAGGACAAACACCAGGAGTGATTGGATCACAGTTGTATTTTACCTGAACCCTAAAAGTTCAAAGGACCAAGCTAAACAGTCTTGATCCACGTCTAGTCATTAGATTAGACTGTGAGAGTGAGGTAGAGGATGAGACCCATTCTTCAGTGGGGCTATGGACAGGATACACAATGTGTGGCTTTGTTCTTGTATATTGCATATGTTTCAGTAGTCAAAATATCTCCTGTATCAAACACAATTTGACAACCAGACTTGGCAGTTCCTTCCGTGTTGCCCAGGAAAGGGATGTTGAGAAGCCGTTATGACATGCAGGATATGACCCAATCATATAATTTACTGTTATTAATCAACCCAGTCAATGAGGTTCAGTTGAAATTCCCAACATGAAGGCAACAGTCTTTTGACCAATGGTCATCACAAGGGTTGCACAGTGGAAAGGACGGTATCTTGAGGTCAAGGGAATCTGAAATGCCCTTCCCAAAATTTGAAAAAATAAACAAATCTGTGTTGTCACAATTAGTGATGGCTCCAAACCAATCCCTGGACACAGACAGCCCCAAACTTTTGAGGTATGGGGTGGTGAAGGTTGAAAGATGGATCTAAAGTTTGCAGTTAGGGCCTGATCCAACTCCTGTTAAAGTAAGTAGCAAGACTCACATTACTTTCAGCGGGAGCTGAGTTAGATTCTTGGAGCTCATCTCTGATGGCAATGCTGGACACCATAGATGTGCAAGTGTACCAAAGTGATATGGTCTGATTTTTCGGTGGTGCTGAGCACAGACACATCTTACGGAAGTCGATGGGAACTGCAGATGCTCAGTGCCTTTGAAAATCAGGCTTTGGGTTTTTATAGTGCCATTTCCCTGAGCAGCTCAAAATACTTTTTAACAGTGAGAATCTTTAGCCATTGGAACAATTTACCAAGGGTCATGGTGGATTCTCTGGGTTTGCTCTCCCATGTTGTAAAATCTTCCTACGTGGTGGCTTATTTTTCACATCGCACAAACAGAGAAGTTAGCTGAAAACAAAGCACACTTGTCGGAAGGCTGCATAATTACATTACTTGATTCCTTACAATTTGGAATGATAAAACAGAGTGAAAAGAAAAGGAGTACTAGTGGCACCTTAGAGACTAACCAATTTAGTTCAAATAAATTGGTTAGTCTCTAAGGTGCCACCAGTATTCCTTTTCTTTTTGTGAATACAGACTAACATGGCTGCTACTCTAAAAACAGAGTGAGAAAAAGCAGGCTGCTCCCTAAAACAGAGGGGCACAACTCCCCACACATTACCCTGGGCTGTCTGTTTGCAGCCTGACTGCTGAGACCCAGAATAACAGGCTTCACTGCAGAGTCCCTTAGCCTGCAGGCAGGACCAGGTGGCCCCTGCCTCCCACTCTGAAAGTGGTAGCTTGCAATTCCAGCACAGTCCTCAGACCACCGTGTGATTGACCCAGTGTTGCCATTGTTGTTGAGATTTTTATCATGAGTCTAGCAATTCTGGGGTGTTTTTTCACCGATGAAAGCATGATAAAAGGTTGTTAACTTACATTATTGGCAATGGGGCTGAAGCCAGCAAGATAGACTGTAGGGAAATGGAGGCCAACATAAGAACAGCCATATGGGGTTAGACCAGTGGTCCATCTAGCCCAGTTTCCTGTTTTCCGAGAGTGGCTGGTGCAAGATGCTTCAGAGGGAGTGAACAGAACATGGTAACTTATCAAGTGATCCATTCCCTGTCATCCAGTCCCAGCTTCTAGCAGTCAGATGTTTAGGGACACCCAGAGCATGGGGTTGCATCCCTGACCATCTTGGCTAATAGCCATTGATGGACCTATCCTCCATGAGCTTAACTCATTCTTTTTTTAACCCAGTTATACTTTTGGCCTTCACAGCATCTGCCGGCACTGTGCGTTATCTGAAAAAGTACTTCCTTATGTTTGTTTTAAACCTGCTGCCTATTAATTTCACTGGTGACCCCTGGTTCATGTGTTATGTGAAAGGACAGAGGTAAATAACACTTTCACTTTCTCCACATCATTCATGATTTTATAGATCTCTGTCATATCCCCCCTCAGTTGTTTCTCTTCCAAGTTCCAGTCTTTTTAATCTCTCCTTATATGGAAGGTGTTCCATACACCTCATCATTTTTGTTGCCCTTCTCTGTATTTTTTACATTTCTAATATATCTTTTTGGATATGTGCCAACCAGAATCGCATGCAGTATTCAAGGTTTGAGTACACCATGGATTTATATAGTGGCATTATGTTTTTTTTCCTGATTATCTATCCCTTTCCTTATGCTTTTTTAACATTCTATTAGCTTTCTTGACTGCTGCTGCACATTGAGCAGATGTCTGCAGAGAACTATTCATGATGACTCCAAGATCTTCCTTGAGTGGGAACAACTAATGTAGATCCCATCATTTTGCACATGTAGCTGGGATTATGTTCTCCAGTGTGCATTACTTTGCACTTATCAACGTTGAATTTTGTCTGCCATTTTCTTGTCCAGTCACCATGTTTAGTGAGATCACTTTGTAACTCTTCACAGTCAGCTTTGGATTTAATATCTTGTGTAGTTTTGTATCCTCTGCAAACTTTGGCACATCACTGTTTACCCTTTTTCCAGATCATTTGTGAATATGTTGAACAACAGTGGCCCCAGTACAGATCCTTGGGCGACCCTGCTATTTACCCCTCTCCACTGTGAAAACTGACCTTTCATTCCTACCCTTTGTTTATTATTTTTAACCAGTTACTGATCCATAGGAGGAACTTCCTTCCAATCCCATGACTGCTTATCTAAACGTGGAAGTGAAGTTTCCCTTAATAAAGATGGCTTCTACCTCCCACTGTTTTCAGTGAGACTCAAGCCATGCCCACAAGCAAAATGGCTGTCCATCTATGGGACAGGAGGCTCGAGAGAATGCTTTTGGGACTTCGGGACTGTGAGGAGCAGCAGAAGTGCTGTGCAAGGTGCATGGGAAGGCTGGGGAGAGTAGGAGGCAGAGTGAGGGGCTTCAGATGAATTGAGGGAGGGGCGTGGGAGACTACTTAGGGGAACAGGGTAATGTGAAGAGCAGAAGGGAGACTGAGCGGGGTGCAGAGGATAGTGATGGGGTAAGAGATGGAAGGGATGGGATGACAGCTCCCCAACCCTGGGGGCAGTGGAGTGTAAGAAGAATTCCTTCCCATCAGCCAGTGGGAGGGACCCATTTTTGCATGTGTATCTGAGGTAGCTTTCTCCAAAAGCTTCAAGAGCCAGAAAGCAAATATCCTTCCCATTTACTATTTTAGAAAAATCTCATGATTTTCAAGGCAATTTCCTGATTTTGGGGGGTCTGACTCATGACTGTTGAATGTGTGGAGCTGGCAGTACTGCCAATTGAACTTCTAAGTCGAGGGTAGAGAAATGAATGAGCCACAGGCTGGTTTTGCCAATAAGTTCCATGCTGTTGAATTCTCCCTGCCTGGACAAGCCAGGTGAATTCCATGGTCTTCCCTTGCACATCTATATTCCCTGTAAGGCCCTGTATCTCCTGCACTGTCAATCTGTCAGGTTTAACGGATTATTACTACATTAAAACCATACACTGGAAATCCTGTAACCTTTGCATGTTGTTATTTCAGGTGCGTATGCAGAGAGAATTTAGGAATTAGAGGATAAAGTTACCGAACAACCTGGAAGCTCACAGCTGCTGTCCAGATTGAGTATGTTAAGTAAGGATTTAATCTCTAGAAAATTGTGATGAATTAACATATTTATTTTAAGGAAGTGCCTAGAGGCCACAGCTGAGATCACAGCCTCATTTGTGCTAGGCGCTGTACAAACCCATAGGAAAAGCAGTTTCAAGGCAGGCATTGTTGCTATGTGACCTTAATAATCAACACCACAGGCTTGTCCACAAACTGCTCTCCATCCTGCCTCCTACAGTCCCTAATGTCCAGTCCCGAACCATTCTCCCAACTGGCTAGTCCTCAAGTACCCCAACCTCACCCAATTAAGCTGTCACCCCCACCTGCAAGCACTAGTGGCTGCCTTAGCATACTTACTGCTTATATTATGGAAACACCCACCATGTGCTAGGTGCTGTCCACACAGATAGAAAGACACAGTCACTGCTTCAGACCGGTTGAGCAAACAGATGGGAAGGGCTGATGCTCTTGGGGAAAACTGCAAGCTCCATTGAGGCCAGAAAAATACATGGCTTGCCAATGTTTGCCAAAGGGGTTGGACTAGATGATCTCCTTAGGTCTATTCCAACCCTAATCTTCTATGATTCTAACTGTTATAATGGGATTAAATGAACAGAGGGAAAATGTAACGTGACTATCAGGAACCACCTCCCGAGAGTATCTATTCTATGTATCTAATCCCAGGGCTATGGAAACTGAGCACCACAGTATCTCAGATGTACCTGGCTCTGGAATAACCTCCATCAGAAGTGATGGAATCCCCGTCACTTGGGACTTTGAAAACTTGACTGGACAAAACACTAAGAAGAATCCCGTGGTAGTGGAAGAGCTGGACTGGAAGGTCTAATGGGACTTTTTCCATCTCTAGCATGTGATACAGTGGGGCGCTGGGCCTTGTACAATGACAAGATCTTCCATATCTTGCCTTTTTATCTCCCAAACAATATAATGACATTCCAGGAAAGGAGGAGAAGAAAATATCAAACTAGTACATTTCCCCTTGTACTGCTCTTACTCCTGTTGAAGTCAGTAGGAAAAGAAGGATGGTCTGTAGGGTGCTAGCTTGGGATTTGGAAGACATGCGTTCAAGTCCCAACTGTTGCACAGCCCTCCTGTGTGACCTTGGGCAAGTCACTTAGCCTCCCTGTGCCTCAGTTCCCCCTCTGTACAATGAGGATAACAGCACTGCCCTGCTTCAGAGGGGTGGTTGTAAGGGTAACTACATTGAAGATTGTGAGGTGCTCGGATACTCTGATGATGGGGCAATAGACGCACCTAAGATAGGTACAGGACAGGGTGCATTATGGCTGATGCTGGGGTGAGCATGTGTCTCTGGCTTGCTGCTTACCTCACAGGAGGCCATGGTGTTTATCAGATTTACCTTGGCCACAGAGATGGTGTGCGGTTTGTATGGAGTCACTGAAATGCCCAGGATGCCTGCTGAGTGCCAGTCAAATTAATCGCTTGGCTGCTTTTCTGGGGTGGCCGCTGGCTCAGAGACACTTCTGGAAAGAGCTCTGTGATGAGCCCATCTGCGGTGTCTGAATGATGGGCTCAGTGAGCAGCTTTTGGGGCTGGAGGAGTGAAAAATGACTAATTTCCTGCACATGCCAAGTCAGGAGAACCATTCCTCCATGGAGTTTTATGAGGTTGCAGGCCCTGGAAATTCATTAAAGGCAACAGAGCCCCTCATCTGAGGAGGGAGATCAAATGAAAGGAGTTGCTGAAGCTTCATGGAAAACTTAGAAAAACTTTCTGTTTAAAAATACTGGACCAGGGTCTGTTCTGATGCAATGGAGAGTAACTCCATTGACTCCAATGGAATCAAGTCATATAGTCCATGGAGGCCAAATTGCAATAACTGTTGGGCTGTGTTTCCATGCCCAGTTTAGGACAAAAGCTGACAATCTGAATAAGGGCTGGGGGAAAGGAAAGATTATTATCCCCAGTTTACAGATGGGGAACTGAGGCCCTGAGAGAGGAAGTCATCTGCCCATTGTCACACAGGGAGTCTGTGGCAGAGGCGGGAACTTAGTCCCAGCCCAGTTCTTTAACCACAAGACCCTTCTTGTGTCCCAGGAAACAATATTCTTTTTCTATTGACTAAGGTACTTATATGGCCTTATTTGGAGATGGCACCATAGTATCTGAACAGAACAGGCAATCTAGGTTCAGGTCTCCTAAGTCCTACATGAGTGTCCTAACCACTGAACCATCCTACCACTCCTTCCACTACCTGTCCTAACCTCTTGGGCAGTGTTTCTGTACACAGCAGTCACCACAGAAAAGAAGCCACGCTATTATTTTGACTGGCATACTGGGATCTTGATCTCAGCTGAGGTTTCTAGGCGCTGCTGTTATTCAGTAGAGCTGGGTGAAAAATGGAAACTCTGTGTGTGGAGGGGGGAAATGAAATGTCATGTTTAGGGTGTTTTTTAAAATCAGTTTTTCTTTAAATTATTATCAAAAATACTAATTTGCCATAAAAATCGGATAACATTCTTGATAATAGTTCTGAGCAATCTTTAACAAAAAAAAAAGTTGACAATTTTTTGAAGGGGGGGGGAATTGTTTTTTATAAAAGGCCACATTTTCCCATGAAAATTGTTTAATTTTAAAAATGCTGACCAGTTTTAAATATACAGTTTTTTAAAGTACCCAGTTAAAGCTTGCAGGAGTTATTTAGAAAGATGGAGTGTAATTATCCAAGCTGGAATGGAGTCAGGGCTAATTCCGGTACAACTTTTGCAGTAATAATGAGCAAAAGTGTCAGGACCTCAGTGTTGTATCTCTTCTGAAAGCGAGGAATCTTTACTAATTGGTTAAGTCCCTTCAGTGATTTCACCCATGAAGTGCCAAGTACTTTGTCCATGTGTTAATTGAAATAATTAATATTAATAACTATTTCTTAACTAGTACTTTTCATCTGGGAATCTGCACTGTACCAAGGAAGAAAGTAGTAATATCCTAATTTTTCACATAAGGAAACTGAGGGATCTGGTGAAAAGTGACTTGCCCAAGGTAATCTAGCAGGCCAGTGGCAGAGCCAGCTATAGAATGGAATTCAGGTCTTCTGAGACCTAGTCCAATGTTCTACCTATATATCACGGCCACCTCCAGCTTGGGTTCAGCAATTTCTTTTTCTGCTGGAGAACTTTCTTGGGTGGAAAGAGCTGACCCACATTCACTATAATGTTCTTGGAGAGTTTCCTGAGTAATGGTTCTGTCACTGTACAACCGCTAGCAAGAACACTTTGCAAAATGTTGCAATCTTTAAAATTGACCTGAGGACGGCACCTAGCCAGTGGTTTTACAAGCATCTGCTGCAGAATAACAGGCCCTGGAACTCAGTGCTGGGTGAGCGAAAGAGCAACTAAATCCTGTGCAAACTTTCTTTCATTCCAAGTTTTTAATCTTAGCACATGGCCTTGGGGCTTTCTCCTGCAAATATTTACCCAGGTTAGTCATCCCACTTGTGTCAGCGGAAGCTGCAAATACTCAACATCTCAGGTCACTTTTATTTAGGTGCCTGAATATGGAGTTACATACCCAACTTTCGTTTGAATGTGGCTGATCCAAGGCCACCAGGCTACTTAGTGGCAGAGCCAGGTTATGAATTCAGGAGCTGCATCTTCACCCCGCCACCAGCCTTACACACCCACCCTCACCGTTGGCCACTGGAACCCCCACTCACTGCTGGTGGGTGGGTGGCTGGTGAGCAGAAATCTGGCCACCAGCAGGACCCGCCAGTACTGATAGGGGGGAGACAGAAAATACGGGACAGTTTGCCCGTTTTTAAGAAAAAAGTTGGGACACCTGCAGGCGAGCTTAAATATGAGACTGTCCCTTTAAAAATAGGACATCTGGTCACCCTACTGTTAGCAATCCTCTGAGCCACCCAGTCTCTTTGAGACTTTATTATTAATATTATGCATTCTGTAGATGGCAGCAGCCTTCCAGTTGTGCTGGGACAGGGAGTCACAGTCCCTGCCCCAATGAGGTTACAAGCTAAAAGCCAAACAAATAGATGAGGGTGGATAGAGAAGGGGCACAACACAAGTGAGGGTGGCCACATCTTTGAAGGGTGTGTTTGGTTGGTTTGTTTTTAATGTGATGTAAAAATATAAAAGTACCCCCCACTGCCCACTATTAGATGGCTAATTTCTTGTAGGCACCGTAGCAAAAGTAGGTCTGGATGGGGGATTAGAGTTCAGAGAAGACATTAGCCTGGAATTCCATCTCAAGAAGGGGATTTCATGCATAGGGGAGGTGGGGCACTAGATGGGGAGGGCTCCGAATTACTACAGAGAATTCTTTGCCAGGGGTTTGGCTGGTGGGTCTTGTGCCCATGCTCAGAGTCTAACTGATCGCTGTATCTGGGGTCGGGAAGGAATTTTCCCTCAGGTCAGATTGGCGGATACCTTGGGGTGTGGGGTTCGCCTTCCCCTGCAGCATGGGGCACTGGTCACTTGCTGGTTTGAACTTGAGTAAATGGTGGATTCTCTGTGACATCAAGTTTTTAAATCATGATCTGAGGACTTCAGTAATTCAGCCAGAGGGTATAGAGCTACTGCAGGAATGAGGGTCTGTGGCCTTGCGAGGTGCAGGAGGCCAGACTAGGTGATCATGATGGCCCCTTCTGGCCTTAAAGTCTGTGAGTCTTTAGAGGCAGCATGGGAGAAGGAGACTAACAGGGCATAGAATACAGCATTAACAGGATACAAGGGCTAACATGCTAAGAGTCTAGGGCAGGAATGCAGACTGAGGCACCATTATACAGGGCCTTGAAGATCAGCACAAGAAGCTTGAACTTCGTGTGCTTTAGGCCACACCATCCTCACTGACTCTAAGTGCAATTACTGGGTCACACCTTTGGCTCGTTCGGTGGGGAGTTTCAGCTGGAGTGAGTATACGTCAGCGACCCTAATGTACAAGTCATTAGCACCTTACACCACAACATTATGACAATATAAGAATGTGTTGTAACCCCTTGGTTGGTTGATTTTGGGGCCCCTTGCAGCAGGTTAAATTTCCATTGTCCGAGAAACCCATGACATGAACTTAGGTAGAGTGTAACCCCCTTGTTTATGCTACATACATATATTATGGCTTCTCTCAAATCAGAGGTGGACTGGTCTGCCCAGAGGCAATGCTCTCTGCCAAAACTAATGCTCTGTTGCCACCGCCCTGATGACCTTTGACCCATTTCCTCTTGGTCTTCAGCCACCTAGAGACACTGTTTCCCTCACTGGCCCAAAGCCCTGGGCTCCCTGTCTGGGACACCTCCAATCCAAAGCTCCCGCTATGAGAACAATGATGCCGTAACATTGTTTATGATGATCCAACCTGTAGTAAAGGAGCCTGTGCTTTCATAACCCACTTCTACCCAACGGGCTCTGTATCTACTGAGGAATTTTGTGGCAGGGGAAAAAATAGTGAGAGTTGATATTAAGAATTAAACAGTGGAGCGTCCTGGGTATGAATTGTTAGTTCACAAACCTTGCCCTATATCAGCTGATAATGAATTGCCTCTGAAGATTTACTCCGAAGGCTTTTGATAGGCAGGCAAGTCACCCTTGGGACACCATAGTAACAATAATAGTCATTAGAGCCATTGGCTCTCCGGTGTCGTTCACCATCCAGACTGGAAACCTGACATCTGATGAAGGCAGTTTATGACTATAGAGGGCCTTAGGAGGGATTTTGCAGGGGGATATCATTGCAAATAACTCATCCACTCATAGGTACGTCACAGTAAATCTTTCTCAGCCTCCCTGCCATGAGCCATTTCCCTGTCTCTGGTTCCAGTTGGTTTTAGTCAAATCTTTGATGTTCCTCAGCCACAATCATAAATATTTAGAACAAATGTCACCTAAGCCTGTAGGGGGTTGGGCTTGCGGGGGCGGAACCCCAGGCCCAAGCTCATAGTGGCCATATAGGAATGTCACCTTTAGGTCTTTGAAATACAGAAGGAGAAACATGAAAAATATTACCCTTTTGCTTTCCGGTGTGCATTATAAATAAGCAGTGATGGGCTGGAGTCGGGGTGTCTGGCTCTGAATCCAAACTCCCTAAGGGGTTGGTGGGCAGGAGTTTCTCTGTCCGACCTAACCGCTCCCATCCAGCTAACAAATGCTCTGCAGTGAGACAGAGCTGATAAACCTGCAGCCGCATCCAGGTGGGTGGGGGGGGGGGGTGAGGAGAATGGCAGTAGGGACAGGCTAGAATGCTACCGGCATTACTATTATTAGTGAGTTATTTAATCATGGACCAGGACCCCATTGTGCTGGGCACTGTACAAACACACAACAAAAAGCCAGTCCCTGCAGTGTTTGTTGCTCATGCTTCATGAGCTGCCAGGGGCCCCATGGAGAATCAGAATCTCTCTTCCCCCTTTATCAGAGCCCAGCCCAGGGCATGTTACAGTTTCTCCCCATTTTGTGGCTATTCCTCTAACTGCCTCAAAGTCACTCATTTATGCTCAGCATGGTAACAGCTAGAGGCCCCATAAGGTCAGGGTCCTATTGTGCTGGGCGCTGTACATGCACACACGGAGAGACCATCCCTGCTCTGATGAGCTTACAATCTAAATGGGCAAGACAGCTTGAAGGTGCGAGAAAAGGGAGTATTATTATTCCCATTCCACAGCTGGGGAACTGAGGCACAGAAAGATTAAGTGACTGGTCCAAGATGACGCTGGACGTCTGTAGCAGAGCCAGTGCTTTAACCAGAAGACTATTACGAT
This sequence comes from Lepidochelys kempii, assembly GCF_965140285.1. Classification (NCBI taxonomy): domain Eukaryota; kingdom Metazoa; phylum Chordata; order Testudines; family Cheloniidae; genus Lepidochelys; species Lepidochelys kempii. Next base: position 15,200,228 of record NC_136380.1, read on the forward strand.
GTCTTCCCATCACTAGCTGTGACATTACCCTGTGCTAGCTAATGAGAATAAAGGCAGAATATTGAGTGAGAGAACAAGATTTATGAAAAACTTGAACACATGAGGTTATTTAATCAGTACATCTTTCACCTTAGATTAATAGTTTTCAGGCCTTAAACCCACTGGTCTATAGGTCCCTTGCTATGGGAGCTTTCGGCTTTCCCTACTGCATTCATCTTACTTTTCACTTTGGAAGCAGTGAAGCTTGACTAGATCCATCATGAAAATATATGGAGGCCCAAAAGGATCTTTAATAATTGCTACCACCTTGGGCCCTTGCTACTCCATTTGAACCAGGGGTTCTCATGCAAGCTGTGTTCTGAAGTGGAGCTAAAGTACTTTCCCACAAGGATTATAGCTCCATTTGACTTAATTTTCCTTGATATTTTTCTAGTCACGTCAACTGCTTCCTTGGAAATGTTCTATTATATAGCTGAGAACAAGTTTATTATTTCCTGTCAAGGGGTAAATAAAGCTATGGCATCTCTGACGAAGTCTATAATGTATCTGCATAAGGTGAAGGTTAAAATAAATCAGTAAAAGAGTTACTCTCCTGGGGGCACTATACTGCAAAATATTTCATCAGAAGGCCTGGATATTATTATTCTAGTAATTAATCTTCCCCGCTAATAGCTCTGATTGTGTTTTTCTGTATCATTAGTTGGTGCAGTACCGGCTGTGGCCACTAGGTGTCATTGGGAAACCCTATACAGGGTAGCTTTGCAAATGGGAATTTTCCTGAAGGGAGGATGGAGGTAACTGGAATTCCTGGAGTCTAACAAGTGTATAGTGTTTCTGAATCAGAGGTGCATCCATGAGTCATTTCCTTCAGTCATTAGATTTTAAACTTAAAAGTTGACCTGCATAGAGGCTTCAATACATAGCAGAATATTAGCTGTGTTAATTGTCCTTAGTATATAGCAATGGGTAAGGCTTATTACAATGCCAGTCATAGCTTAATGATGCTGTTATACTAATAACAACACTTAGGACTTATCCATTCAGTGGCTTCTCTCACCTTCTGCATCTGAATAGGGTGACTAGATAGCAAGTGTGAAAAATCGGGACAGGGGGTGGAGGGTAATAGGCACCCATATAAGACAAAGCCCCAAATAGCGGGATTGTCCCTATAAAATTAGGACATCTGGTCACCCTCCATCAGAATCATCCTGATTGCAACCTCACAGAATTTTACCTGGATTTTAAACATACTCTTTCCTGATCGTTCTTAGATTTTCAATTCTTGTTTTGTGCTGGTAATATTATTCCAGCCCAGTAGAGGCCCGATATTTCTGTTTGTGGAGGGCAGCTTGTGCCTGCCAAATGAACGGTGGGTGAAAATCTTGTGCCTCTAACTGCTTGTTTTGTACCTGCACTCAGGAGGCCAGGACTCAGACTGGTACCTGTGAGCCAGTCTCAGGTGCAACAACATGGGCATGTGTTTTGCTGGCACATCTGGCTCCCAGCAAAATAAGGCTGCATTTCTGCAAATGTTCCCTTTGTCTAACCATAACACACACTCGAAACTCGGATCTGCAACCGGGCCCGGAAGTCCCTACTGCTGTGACTTGTACAGGGGTTTCATTTGGAAACCCCAGATCTAAATCTGTCCATAGATTCTAAACTCCAGGTTGGATCCAGAACTGAAAGGGTGACCTTTTCTGGTTCGGACGCAGTGAAAATCTCATGAGTACAGCTGTTTTCCTGTAACTTTGCTTCAAGGCAGCGGGAATCCCATAAGAATAACTGATCTAGTGAGATGTCCAGCATTTGGAGCTGAAATCTTGCAAAAATAGCTCATCAGTTTTTGGCGCTGTTAAATCCAAACCTGAACCCCAGGTACTGCTGAGGTACTGTGCTGATGAATGTGGTATAAACACATAGAGAAAATAGATAGAAACCTTAACTCGCCCTACCAGCACTGGACCACCCACATCTAGAGTGGGCACTGTTCATACTATTAGCTGTGAATCAGTTGCCTCTTGATTTCTCGGACAGTATGTTACAGATATTGACTCAAAACCAGACATTAGTTATCATCTACTGTAGGGTTCTTTACTGCTGCCAGATAATGAGACAATAGTGATAACGCAAATATATTTGCAGAGATCCCTACAAATATTGTGCTACGTAATACATTTTAGTAGTTCTTTTCAAAGACAACAGTAAATTTGTAGAGAAATGACTGCAGAAGGAAAGTCAGATGAGGAGGGATGTAATATATATATTTCCTAATGAACCAGTCAAACTTTTGCCCAATATATGAACCATTTTTTGTTCTGAAGTTTAAAAAAGTCCCATTAACTCTTCCCTGGTTATTTTTAGTTTTGGGATCTCACTGCATTCCGAGGTACCAGACTGGAGAAATGAAAGCAGAGAAATGTCATTAGGAAACCAGCTCTTGTAAAACTTCCAGATGCATTATGAAGCTGTTGAGCCTGGTTCTCCACATTATACCATTTGCCAGCCAAGCAAGGGGAGCATGGAATGCTAGCAAATTCAAAGGGTCAAACTGACTTTAACTGGAGCTATGTGTTCTCATCTCCTCTGAAAATCAGGCTACTTACGTAGGCACCTAAATATGGATTTGGGCCTCTAACTTAAGACACCCAAATTGGAAAATATTCCACTTGGCTGCCAGTGGGTGCAGAGCACCCGCTAATTTTTCCCTGTGGGTGCTCTAGCCCCACAGCACCCACGGAGTTGGCACCTATGGTGCCTCCGACCAAGGAGGTAAAGGGAGAGGTGACTGCCTTGCCAGTTCCTTCTCAGCGCCGCATGAAGTATCTGAAGATTTGGCTTTCTCCTTTATCTGTGAATATACTTAGATATGCGTAAATAGTTTTTATAGTTCTAGAGTTTTAACATTTTTATCTGACAGTTTTAGTGTTTTTTAGTAAATTGGGTAGTTAGTCTGCCTGATCTGGGGAGCACCCCTTCCCCTTTATGCCCAGGACTTTGGGTTTCTAAATTTGTACTTCCTGCCCATGACCCTTCTCAGTCAGTGATGACCACCACCACTGCCTGTACTGCCCAAGGGAAGCCCATATTGCGGCAAGGTGCAGTATGCGCCATTTGTTTGTCATCTGTAGCCAGGAAGAGTGGGAATGAGGCCATGGTTGGACACAGGCTAGGGGACCTCCCCCACCCCTGTACATCAGCCTGACTCAGCAAGGGACTTTGCCTCCTTCCCTGAGGTCCAAATCAGGAGTGAAGGCATCTACCCCCATAGATCCCTTGGCAGGGTCTTGTCGGGAGAGCAGGAAGCATTCTTTGAATCATGACGCTAAGGCTTCCTCCAAATCCACTTGGAAGCTGTGGATTCAGCCCTGCTTAAACTGAGCATTCTCAGCCCAAGAGAACTTAGGACATCCTAAATCTCAAAGGCATGACAAGAAAGCTCATGAGTCTAGGGCTCCATAGGCACTGGTTTGCGATCCAGTGGCACTGATGCCTCCGGTACCTTCCCAACACAGAACCCAGGAACAATTAGCACTGACAAAGACCAATCGCCAAGAGCATCAGTTACCTGTGGTACCATCTTTGCCTTCAACAGCTGTGTCTCTACTGCAATGCCAGTGATACAAGTGGACAGGACCCCTCTCATCTTGGGAAGAGCTGAGACCTATGCTCCTCATGAGCACATCTTCGCTTTCCCAGATGCCAAGTCTCCCACTCCACTGAGTCTCTCCCTCACGAGAGAGGTTATAACTCCACCAGGGAAGCTGGCCTTTGGAAGGAGGCTGTCTCCTATTCCATCTGTGGGCTATGATTTCCCTCCAGTGGCAACTTTGGTACCACCGTTGGAACTGGAATTGGCTTTCTCTTCATTGGGAGATATTCTAAACAGACCAATGAACCATTATTCCCTCCTCAAGACCCACCTTCTTGGTCAGAAGACCTGGATCAGCTTAGGACCAACCTCCACCTCTTTGTTTGCCTCAGAGTCATTGGTACACCAGGTCATGGGGACCTTCACAACCCCCATTCAACCCATCTTATTGGCTGTACTGGGGGGCTGTGGGACAAGTTCCATCCCCCAGAATCAGTTTTGGTCTGTTTGGGAGTCTCCCCTTCCCTCCTCTCTGAGAGAACAACCAGAGCTGCCTTGGATCCTACTGGAGAGGAGGAGTAAGCATCGGATCTGGCGGTTCCACCAGAACCGACAAGATTGTCTCCAGATGAGGTGGTGACTCCAATGTGTCCTTCCCCGTTCATGACTAAAGCAATTCCAGGAAACTCCTTCACAGAATTGCAGGAGAACTGCAGATTTCTCTTGAGGAGGTTCAGGATCCTTAACACAAGCTCCAGGACATCCTCCACTCCTCTGGTTCCAGTCGAATAGCGCTCCCTGTTAACACCTTCCACAGCAGGTTCCTCATCCTAATCCCAGCCCTTGGCTAAATGTTATTTTGGACAGGAGCTTGAGAGCTGCAAAAAAACCTAAGTCCAACACCTCCCGACTCCCATGCACCCTTTGGGGGTCGTACAGAACTCTTTTTCAACACTTTGAATGTAATAACAGACAAATGGGTGCTAACCATCAACCATTCTGGCTATATGATAGAGTTAAGTCCCTACCTCCTCCAAAATCCCTTTCTACACCCTCTCTTGGGGGGCGCAGAGAGCGCTCTTGTGAGAATGTTTTTGGGTAAGAAGTGGAGTATAACGAGGAGTGATAGAATCATAGGGTTAGACAGGACTGCAAGGGTCTAACCCCCTGCCAAGATGCAGGATTTGCTGTGTCTAAAACCATCAAAACAGATGGAGAGCCTTCTCAGCAGTGGTACTGCCAAGCCAGTTACCCCCCATTCTATATTTGTGCATTTGTTTTTTCTTCTCTAAGTGTAACACCTTCCATTTGTCTTTGTTGTATTTCATTTTGTTGTCTCTAGCCCAGTTCTCCAGTTTATCGAGATTTATCGAGTTCTCCAGTTTATCTCTGAATTTTAGCTCTATCCTCCAAAGTGTTGTCAATTCCCACTCCCCAGCTTTGTGTCATTTGCAAGTTGGATCCATTTGCTGTTTAGTCCTACATTCATTAATAAAGGTCATTAATAAAGATGTTAAACAACACTGGACCCAGAACAGATCCCTGTGGAACCCCACTTGATAGAGTATGTTCCTCTGGAGTAACAAGGGAGGAGTTTTTATTCAACATACTTCGTACTCAAAAAGAAGGGTGGTTGGAGACACATTTACCACCTCCGCCACCTCAACTGCTTTATTTGCAAACTCAAGTTTCATGTGGTCATGTTGGCATCCCTAATTCCATTCCTGGAAAAAGACATGTGGTGTACAGCTCTTGACATAAAGGGTGCCTGCTTTTACTTGGACATCCACCCTGCTTTCAGACGTTTTCTCAGATTCATGGTGGGTTCTGAGCACTTTCAATACAGAGTACTCCCTTTCAGAATTGCTGCCATGCCCAGGGCCTTCACCAGCGTGTTCTTTGTGGTAGCAGCTTGCATTGGAGGCTGTGATTTCACCATCTTCCCCTACCTTGATGATTGGCTCCTTGTCACCAAGTCATGCCAAGAGGCCCATCAACTTTGACAATGCTGCATCTCCTCTCCTGTTTGTGTGTAAACACTGAAAAATCCATCCTCATCCCTACACAGATGTTGGACTTCTTCAGAGTGCCCTTAAATTCAGTCATGGTAAGAACTTACCTGCTGAAGGACAGGTTTCAGGCTATTATAGATCAGGTCATAAGCAACCCCTGAGTGCCTGTCAAGAGCTGTCTCCTTCTCCTAAGCCATATGGCCTCATGCACTTATGTAATGCCATTGGCAAGACTCCATCTTCATTGCCTACAAGCGTGGCTCCAAACTGTGTACTTGCCAAAGCAACAGTCCATGAGCACCATAGGGACTGTTCCCGCCAAAATGATGTTGTCCCTGTTATGATGGAAAACCCCCCTCCAGGTATGTGTTGGCGTTCCCTTCCGAGCTTCTGCACCGGACAGAACCATCATCACCCACACATCCTTGTTGGGTTGGGAAGCTCACTTGGACAACCGTATAGCACAAGGCACCTGGACATCTCGAGAGTCCAGGATGCACATCAGAGTTGTAGAGCTGCAAGTGGCGCAAAGGGCTTGTGAAGCCTTTCCCCCACTCGTTCAAGGGCACCATGCCCTCTTAACGTCAGACAACATCACAACCGTCTTTTACATCAACAAACAGGGAGGAACAAGATCCGCCCCCCTGCGTGCAGAAGCGGTTAGTCTGTGGAACTGGTGTATTGGTAATCAGATCGGCAGTCCACTTGCCAGGAAACCAGAATGTGCTAGCACACTCTCTCAGGAGACACTTTGCTGTCCATCGTCAGTGGGAGCGACTCAGTAGTGAACAATATTTTCGCTTGATGGGGAACTGCAACGAAGGACCTGTTTGCCTGCCACACAATGCAAAGTATCCTGTTCCTGAGGAGCCCTAGATCACCACTTACAGGGCAACACTCTACTCCTTCCACGGTCAGACCATCTGAGCTATGCCTTCCCTCCAGTGCCGCTCCTGCCTTGAGGTTTGTGCAAGATTTGGCAGGACAGGGCTCGAGTCATTCTCATTGGCCCAAACAATTTTGGTTCCCGTATCTCCTACTTATGTTGTCTCAGGCACAGATCATTATTCCAACAGTTCCTGATCTCCTGTCCCAGGGGAATTGCAAAGTCAGGCATCCCAACCAATGGTTGCTTAATCTCAGGGCCAGGTTTTTGGATCATCCTTTGAGTGATCATGTTCTGAAGCTGTACAGAGCATCCTTTCTAATAGTAGGAAGGGCGCCACTTGAAAATGTTACCTAGTCAAGTGGAAGCATTTTTTTATCTGGTTGCATCAAAGATGTATATCCACCGAAGCTGCAGACATTCCTTTCATTCTTGGCTATATTCTTTCCTTATAGACAGCAGGTTTGTCCATCATCTCCGTATGGATCCGCTGGGCAGCAATCAGTGCATACAATCCACCTTCACAGGGTACCTGATCTTCACAGACCCACTGAATACCAGATTCTGGAAAGGCCTAATCAGAACCTTTTCTGCCTATAAAAAAGCCAACTCCTCAATGGGACTTGAACCTTATTCTCTCAGTACTCACTAAGGCTCCTTTTGAACTATTAGCTTCTTGCTCCATGTCTCTCTTATCCATGAAGATTGCATTCTTGGTTGCCATCACCTCAGCCAGGAAGGTTGGTGAGCTTGGGGCGTTAATGGTGGATCCTCCTTACAGTATATTCTATAAGGACAAGATTTCATTATATTTGGACCTTAAAGTCACCCCCAAAGTAGCCTCTGAGTTTCACCTGAACCAGTCAATTCATTAATCTTTGTTCTTCCCAAAACCACACGCCTCCTTGGAAGAAAGGAGGCTCTATTCCGTTGATACTCAGCGAGTCTTATCCTTTTATCTGCAGGCAACAAAACCTATCAGGAAGTCTCCTAGACTGTTTGTCGCTCTAGCGGCAAGGGTCAGGGGTCAGGCTATATCCTGACAAAGAATCTCAGAATGGATCTTGGGCTGCATTTTGCTCTGCTATCAGCTGTTTAATCTTCCCCGTCCTCAATCACTGGAGATGGCAATACTGCTCTTTTCAGTGCTGGTTAGGCCTCAGCTGGGGCACTGTGTCCAATTTTGTCCCCAATGTACAGGAAGGGTGCGGGAAACTGGAAGGGATCCAGAGGCAAGCGACAAAGAAGATCAAAGGGATGGAATGCAAGCTATATGAGCAAAGGCTGAAGGAACTGGGTGTGTTTAGTTTGGAAAAGAAGAGATTAACGGGGGACATGATAGCGGTGTTCAAATACTTGAAAGGCTGCCATAAAAAAGATGGAGTAAAGTTGTTCTCTCTTGCCACAGAGGGCAGGACAAGAGGCACTGGGTTCTAACTAGAGCACAGCAGATTTAGATTAAAACTCAGGAAAAACTTCCTAACTGTAAGAACAGGAGGACAATGGAACAGACGCCTAAGGAGGTCGTGGAAGCTCCTTCACTGAAGGTTTCTAAAAGGAGGCTGGAGAGCCATCTGTCCTGGATGGTTTAGACACAACAAATCCTGCATCTTGGCAGTGAGTTAGACTAGATCAGTGGTTCTCAACCAAAGATACGCAAACCCCTGGGGGTACACAGAGGTCTTCCAGGGGTACAGCAACTCCTCTAGATATTTGCCTAGTTTTACAACAGGCTCCGTAAAAAGCACTAGTGAATTCAGCACACACTGAAATTTCATACAGATAATGACTTGTCTATACTGTTTTATATACTATACACGGCAATGTAAGTACAATATTTATATTCCAATTGATTTCTTTTATAAAGAAATGGTACAAATGAGAAAGTCGGCAATTTTTTAGTAACCGCGTGTCTGTGACACTGTTGTATTTTTATGTCTGATTTTGTAAGCAAGTAGTTTTTAAGTGAGGTGAAACTTGGGGGTATGCGAGACAAATCAGACTCCTGAAAGAGGTGCAGTAGTCTGGAAAAGTTGAGAACCACTGGACTAGATGAACCTTGTGGTCCCTGCTTAACCCTATGAGTCTATGATCTCTCGTGCGGGGGCTGTAGGTTAGTGAACTATATAGTATTCCCTTAATGCTCTGCCAGTATGGTGTGTCCCCTAATGTAAATATTTGAAATAATATGGTGTGGGGGGATGTTGAGTGCAGAGACTTCATGGGTGGGGAAGAATGTGGTGGATGCTGCCTGGAAGTGTGTTTTACAGGGGTTGTGTTTCTTTTTTGCTGCAGCCAGGCTCAGTAGAGGCCATCTGTGGAAGATTTAATGGATTCTGGGGTTTTTTTCCAGGTTCGGAGCACAATTTTAAAAAAGATTTCCCTGTTAAAAGACTGTTAAACAGCTGCTAGCAGCTTCTTTAGCTCAGTTAGTCTGGATCTGGCTCCAGGGCTGGCCCTAGACCAAATGGTGCCCAAGGTGAGGAACATCTTCGGTACCCCACCCTCCATTTATTAAACTTTTGAATACCTTATTTTTTATTGCATTTGTAGCCCATTTCACAACTTTGATGCATTATTTGCATGCATGATTTATGCCTGTCATATAAGATGATAAATGTGCACGCTAGGATCTGCAAATCTTTATTTATTCATGCCATATATAAGCAAATCAAATTTTAAAAAAATCATTTCCTCTAAGCTTATAGAAACTTCTTAATTTTAAGAATAACTGAGATGCGGTCGCCTGGGTTGCCTGCCTCTAAATCTGGCCCTGCCTGGCTCCCTAGGATGGTGCGTGAGAGGTATATAATGTAGTACTTAGCCCTTTAAGAGCTGTAGGGACTGAGTGTGCATACTGGACCTTTAAGCTTTGGAAAATTCCATAGGGTGGAGTTTACAATTCTTGTCTGTTGCAGATGGGCTGGAAGCGGGAACCCAAAGATGAACTAGGACTCACTGTAGTTTGCAAATAAGGGACCCTCACACCATGCTAACTTGATTCATATTTGCCGTTACTTTCCTTCAAGTTGTTCTGATCCCAATTAAAGTAATTGAAGTTAAATAGGAAGGCCTGGTTGGCTTGTTTGTGCCTGTAGATACAGCTCGGTGGCTGTGGCTGTTGCCAGCTGCACAAGGGCTGCATCACACATTTATACATACAAGAGGTCCCTTTATGACTTGCGTGTTATGCTCTGTCGTGTCACTTGGATCCTTTTGGCCCCTCTAGCTTTCTGCAAAGCGGAATGAAAGTATCACATGGCAGCCCTGAAGGGACAGGAGGGCCCTCATGACAGCATGGCTTTGAGAAAGATCTAATCGCCCATTGTTATGCTGCAGAATTCCTCATCCAGTTGGGATTTCTCCCGGAGCCGATTGGACATGATGGATGGCGGTAATTTTGTAGCTATGCATGCTCTTAGGTTTGCCTTTTTCCATGTCTTCTACGGGGGGCTGGCGTGGGGAGAGAATGTTTCCAATCAGCTCCAAGCCAGAGGCCTATATTTTATCCGGCGGATTCCAGCTGATGAGGTGTTTGCAAATGAAGGACTCGTGTCTGCAAACAAACATTAAGTGCTGCCCGGTTTCACCTCCACGCACATTGATTTATAGGGACCTTCCACTGGGTCGAGATGCAGATGTTTCTTTGCCTGAATTGGGCCCCAGACAGCTTAAACCTATTTCAAAGAAATATGACATTTTGCGTGATCCTCCTTATAACACCACTTCCTCTGTGTAAACACTATTTGCATGGGTCACCCCTGCAATGAACTCTTTGCTATAACTTTTCCCTGTCATAAGACTAGTGAACTCATGATCCTAGCACCACTGAAGTCCATGTTAATCACAATGTTGCCAGCTCTCCCATAATGTAAGAATAAATTTCTGAGCTGAGTGTACTATCCCTGCTGTGTAAAGACTCCCACTGACTTCAGTGGGCTTTGGATCAGGCCCTGTGTGATTTAACCCTGTTCTGTGGAAACCCACTCTAGATAAGAAAGGTGTTATAACAGTGGCTCTCAACCTTTCCAACATAGTGTCCCCCTTTCAGGAGTCTGATTTCAGACCCGGGCGGTGGGGCTCGGGCTTCGGTTTGTTTGAGCTCTGGGTGGCTGGGCTTGGGTTTTGGCTTCAGCATGTATCTAGCTTTGCAGGGCCCCTACTTGCCATCCCCTAATGCCGGCCCTGCATTTGTAACCCCCGTAAACCCAACCCGCAACCCACCCCTGGGGGTCGCCAGCGCCAGGTTGAGAAACACTGATATATTATGTAGAGCAGGATAAACAAGTCATTGTATGAACTTTTAGTTTCTACTGACTTTGCTAGTGCTTTTTGTGTAGCCTGTTGTAAAATTAGGCAAATATGTAGATGAGTTGATGTACCCACTGGAAGACCTTTCTGTACCCCGGGTTTAGAACCACGGTGTTGGACTTATGTAACTGTGTCCGTGGGGGAGTTCGTTATTACAAAGAGCGCCATCTATTGGCGCATAAGGATAGGTAACATTGTTCATAAGCTTAATAGTTCTGGCCACATGCTCACACAGCCTTTCGTTCTTCCTAATATTCAATCTTAATTTCCCTTTTGCTCAGTTCCACTCTGTTGTTCATATTATTGGTATTGCCGTAGCACTGGGGAGCCCCAGTCCTGGGCCAGGACCCCATTGTGCCAGGCACTGTACAAACACAGAATGAAAAGAGTCCCTGCACCAGAGGGCTGACAATTCAAAGTTACGGTCCTTGACTGCAACCTAAACAACGCATATCCCTCAATAAAAAGAAAAGGAGTACTTGTGGCACCTTAGAGACTAACCAATTTATTTGAGCATAAGCTTTCATGAGCTACAGCTCACTTCATCGGATGCAGTGAGCTGTAGCTCACGAAAGCTTATTCTCAAATAAATTGGTTAGTCTCTAAGGTGCCACAAGTACTCCTTTTCTTTTTGCGAATACAGACTAACACGGCTGTTACTCTGAAACATATCTCTCAATGGCTGTAGTTCCCTCTGCTGTAGGTTGAGTTCCTGGGAATGGATGGGGAACAAACTGGTTGCAGCTGAAAAGCAGAAACCAGGCCTGGGAAAGAGAGACCACTTCCCCCTTAATCCTTAAAGCCGGGGGTCTGTTTAAAACAAGAACCCGATGCGGCAGAGGAGTTTCAATCACGATAATTTAATAAAGCAACCTGTGTGTTTTTTGTTCTGCCTGGTCTCAGGCCTGTGGGTCGGGGCTGCTCACTCTATTAGCTGTTCCTGCACATTGTACGAAGCAGTCACCCAGTAAGTACCTCATTAATCAGCAGTCTGAACAGTGCTGTGTCTCTGTCATGTGCGACTCCCATGTGCCCTGCTGGGGAAGGGGGAATTTTATGGAGGTTTTTTATTGTATTTCTTTATTTTGAAGCAGGGGGTTGGGGGTTTTTTTGTGAATTTTTACACCTACTTATTATTTATTATTAAGCACCAACAATTTCCTCCCTCCCCCAAGCCTTCTCTGTCCCAAAGAAGATAGATTCCTGTCCGTGCTAGCACTAGAACTGTGCGTAGAGTCTAGTATTTATATTGTGACCTGTCCCTGCTCTGAAGAGCTTATAATCTAAATCAATGGTTCCCAAACTGGGGTTTGTGAAATGTTACAGGGGCTTCTCGGGAAAAAATTCCCTAATGGTGGACAGAACTGTCCCTAGGGTCCCTGGGCAGCACGGGGCCACCAGCCCGGAGCCCCTGGACCTCCAAGAGCTAAGCAGATCAAAGCAAGCGTATCTATCACACTGAGGAGCTTTAAACTTCAAGACTCATAAGAAATGGAAAAAGGAAGGTGGATATTTTTTTCTGTTTTTAAAATTATATAGACAGCTAGTTTTGTTCTTAAAATTATTACGAAGAACAAGTTTAAGCTTTGTTGTAACATGCACTGTTTGCCTGGACTATTCAAGACCTGAATGCTTGTTTAGGAGGAACTCTTGGAGTTGGCTTCTTAAATACCTTCATGCGGTTTCACATCTGATACTCCTTGATGAAACATAGGAGCCTTGTCATATAACAGGCGTATTCAAAGTGATACAAGCTACGAAAGTCAGATTGTGGAAGAGTGTTGCCATTTTCATAATGTAATAAAAAGACTGTAATGATAATAATAAATAGTGTGTAATAAGTGTGTCATAAAAACAAATTTTATATTTCCAAGATCACTGATCTAAACAGACAAGACAAAGGGTGAGAGGGGAAATAGAGGCACAGAGAAGCGAAGTGATTTGCCCAGAGGCACTCAGCAGAGCTGGGGCTAGAACCCAGGTCTCCTGAGTCCTAGTCTAAATGCATCATCTGACCATTTTGTTTTAGTTGTTGCTTGTTGTTGTTCTCCCTAATAAATGCCTATTGTTAGAGGAGAACAATGGCGCCCTTTATAACGAGGGAGATATGGACCTAGGTGCTATGAGGTGGATTTTCAAAGGCATACCACAGGGAACGAGTCGATGAAGACATCAGCTGGTGAAAATTAGCCAGGCTCTGTTGACATCAGTGGCGTTATGTTGATTCACACACCAGCTGAGGGGCTGGCTCATGGTTCTCCACTTGTGTACACCTGATTCCAGTGGAACTACTTCTGATTCACCCTGGTGAAAGTGAGCAGGGATTCAGGCCCAGTCATTGATGTCTTTTCATGTCATTAAATAAAAATAACCCTGCTACACCTTGCTGTGCACTACCTTAGCTGAGTAGCAGCAGCATCTTATTGTTCGAACCCCTGCCTTGCCTCCCCAGTCCCCACCCTGTGATTTGGCCATTGTCCAAAATTCAACTGTTAAAAGAATCTTAGGGGCATGTAAAGGGGCTATGCTGGGGCTCGACCCTCTCCTGGGCGGCGGGGAACCACACTGGCTCGCTACACACAGTTAACTTTGGGGAATTTGTCTGGCCACTGGAGTCTCCCTCGGCAGCCCTTGCAGTAACTGGACGGAGCACCGTAGGCCCGAACCCTGAGTCGGGGTGGGGCACCAAATAGTCAGTAGCTCAGGCCCTCGGGCAGGGACTGAGCAAATAGCCCAATGTTAGCAGGCCAGGCCCTGGGTCAGGGCAGGGGGAACAAACAGTCAATAGCTCAGGCCCTCAGGCAGGGGCTGAGCAGCACCGCATGTGTGAGTTAGCCCAGGCCTCGAAGGACCTGGAAAAGGGGGAGACGGCCACTCACGAGTTGGGTGGCAGGGGGGACGCAGGCCCACCCACTCCACTGCGTCCCGGCCCGGGGCCCTAGCAGCGGCCAACGACCCGCTGCTGGGTCAGTGGGGATCCTGGCCGCCAGACACTGACATGGGCTCTGGCAGAGTTACAGCCGGGCTAGGGTCGGCTGCCCCCGGGCTACTTCCTGACTCCCCTCCTTCTGGTACCTGGGTCCCGGCGGTGCTCTCCGGGGGGTCCAGCACCAGGGGTTCCTCGGGGCAGTGGACAAGCGGCAGGGCCGGCCGCTCCCCCCGGAGAGCGGGCGCGGGCCGGGGCCGGCCAGTCCTGGCGTGGACCTGGGGCCGTGGGGTTTTCCCGGTCGTGGGCTAGGCTGGCTACATCTGGCCTCCCCGGCGACTGGTCCTCTAGTGAGCTCTGAAGCCCCCTCCCCTTTATACTTCCAGGTCGCGCCTTTCTACTTCCGAGTCGCCGCCTGTCCCTCTGAGGGGCGGGCTCAGAGCTTCCTGGCTCCGCCCACTCTGGTGTCCGGAGGGGCTCGACCCTCTCCGGGGCGGCGGGGAGCTGCACCGCCTCGCTACAGGGCAGGGACTGAGTCTTTTGATCTGCACTGTCTAAGAGGCAGGCTGAGCCAGCCAATAGGGCACCAGGCTGGGCTTCAGGAGACCTGGCTTCTATTCCCGGCTCTGCCACTGACCTGCTGTGAGACCTGGGGCAAGTCACTTCCCCTCGCTGGGCCTCTGTTTCCCCTTCTGTCTTGTCTGTTTAAACGGTGAGTTCTGCGGAGCAGAGATGGTCAATTACTGTGTGTTTGCACAATCCCTAGTGCAGTGGGGTCCTTGTCTGTACTGGGGCTTCTAGATGCTTCCCACTGAAAAATCAAAGGGAGATAGGGGTGTGGGTGTGTGCGTGTACCATTTGTGCCTTTGAGAATCCCCTGTTAAAATCCCTAGGAGAGGAAGAAGAACAGGTCCAAATGGTTTGAACTGAGAGATTACCATGAACTAACCCGCTTACTAAGGCAAAGCTGGATTTTCCTGAGGCATGCCCAAGAGAAACGCATAGGGAATCGCACCTCATCAGTTCATCCCCTACCTATCCTCATATCTAGTGGAAATCCCAGTGTGGGCAGCTGGGAGCTCATTGTGTTTGTGTCCATGGACACTGGGTAACTCAGGGGACAGACTCTCACACGCACACACTGGGGATGGGCAGGGGAGTTAAAAAAATATATCAGTACAGACCAAAAACCGTAATATAATCTTTGTCCTGAAAATCATTAGGGTTGTTTTTTTTTAATCTCACAATTTGTTCGTGGCTGACTCCTGATTTCTGAATCTTTGAGGTTGGCAACGCCACTGACTGGCCACGTGACCTTGTACAAGTCACAGGCCTCTCTGTGCCTCTATTTCCCCTTCTGCTCTTTGTCTATTTCGGCTGTAAGCTCTTCGGGGCAGGGAGTGTCTTTGTACACTACCCAGGACAAGGGAGGCTCTCATCTCAGTTGGGGCCTCTAGCTGCTACTGTTCTACAAATGATCAATCATAACAAAGTGCCTGGAGTCTAATTTACCAGGAAAACTCCACTGAAGAGATTATAATTACAATTTCAATGCATTTTTCTCCCCCGCGCCATGCAAAATCAGGTTACAGGAAATTCCGAACAGGCATAATTAGGAGAGATTAATACTACGGTTTCCAGTGTTTTCCCATTGATCCACTCGCCAGCACCTCCCCTTGTAATAAGAAGCATTCCATCAACGCATTCGGGATTTAGAAAGTTTCCAGTCTTGTTTCCCTTTCTCATTGGAGGTGGATTTATCTCTGCTTTGCAACACCCCAGTGTTTATTCTTCTGCTTCCTAACACTTGCCCCTCCCCTAGCTGGTCCCTTTTGCTTGTGAATGAAAAGATAGATCTATATTTTTTAAACGTTTGCGGCAATTACGTCCATTCCCCAACTGCTCTCCAAGGGAAGATCTACCCTTGGCTCCACCTTCAGCTACAAATCCCTTTTCAATATGTCAAGGGCTTCCAGCTGAGCCCTTGTCAAGCTGAAATATTGTTAATGCTTCCCCCATCCCCCTTAGTTCAAAGTTTCCCCTCAGGGTGCTGTCCATTCCTGCAGCATTTCTTTGCTCACATAAATAGCGCTCATCGCCGTCCTTCTCTTTCTAGATGAAGGGTGAAATTCACCCCTGTGCAGCAAAAAGTCCATGTGCCTCTTAAATCCATGTTAAGCATTCACTATAGGGCTTAAGTGGGACTTAAATGGTGTCTTTTTGTGGCTCTCTGCACAGAGGTGTATTTCTCCATCAGAGTGCATGGCAATCACTGTGGAGCCATGCCTGAAACCAAGCCAAACGATTAACGAGTGGCGTTTTCAAAAATCCCTCCCAATGTAAACAAAGCTGGTTTTGTTTGTCATCGTGACTTAATTCTAGGGCAGCCAGAAATATGCCTGATCCGAAGCCCACTGAAATCAAGGGTGAGACTCCCACTGACTTCGATGGGCTTTGGGTAAGGCCCTGTCTGAATAACTTCTTTGCACTCTACAGCAGTGGTTCCCCAAACTGTAGGGACATGCCCCACTTGGGGTTGTGGAGGAACGTTTTGGGGGGCACAGTGGGGCCTGGGTCAGCCCTCATGGGGGCAGGGAAGGAGCGCCACCCAGCCCCACTCTGCCCCCAGCTGCACTTCTTCTCCTGGCCTCAGCCCCCCTGCCCCGACCATGGCTGAGCTCCGCTCCCGGCCCCTGCTGCAGCTCCGGCCCCGCTCCCAGCCCCGGCTCCTAACCACGGCTCCTGAGGGGGCACAGACAGATTCCATTACGGGTAAGGAGGTGTGGGGCGACATAAAAAGTTTGGGGACCACTCACACCTCACTCTTTTCCATGTGCTGCTGTCCCATGTCTTGTCTCATGCCTTACCCCGTGTTTATCTTGTCCGTGTTAAAATGTAAGCTCTTTGGGGCTATGTATGTACAGCACTATGTACATTTATCGTTCCATAAAATTATTTTTATTGATACTAAAGAGCCATTTATTGAGTATTTAGTATCCACTATGAAATATTTAATACTGGTTCCACGTTTGTGAATTTTCAAAGGGACAATCTCTCCATGAAAGTAGCACCATGACTCCCTTACCTCTCATACTAATCAGACCTTTGATATTTGAACCTGAAATGACTTTAACAATCCAATCTAGTTTTCACCATTTATACTGTTTGTTTGCTGTGTGCATTTCACTTTGTGAAGCCAGGCTGGTCAGTTTCGAATCCTGGTTATAGTCAGTTTCATTTTTCCAAGTCTGGTATTAATTTATTACGATTTGGGTTTCCAAAGCTGCAGAGCAAATTTACCCAAATTATTTCCCCTGAAATACAGATAGCAATTTTATTCCTATGGGGAAAAAAGTCTACTCTCGATGCTAACATGCAAATCCCTTTGTCTGACATTCTGCCACCCTTACAGCCGCTTACGTTAACCGAACTTACACATGGTCAAATTTGGCTCAGAAGCTTTGGTTAAAACTCCCCTCCCATCCCAATTTTTCCTGGGCCCCTTCAATTCCCCCCCTACAGAGATCTCCCCTATAGTTTGCAGAGCAGATTGTACATGGAAGAATTAAACAATTTGCTATTATTTACATGGCAGAGTTTATGTGACTCATTGTGTAAATATATCACAGCATCTTAGAGAGAGGACCAAATGATGTTTAAGTAAACTGAGGTAGGATATGGGCATTTAAAGGGTAAACAGTCCGAATGTGAATAGAATTTTCTGTATATACCTTATCTCTGGGAGGGCTGGTGTGAAGTCACTGAGCAGATTTTTTATTATTATTAGAAAGGCTGGCTGCCATTCCAGACATAAAAGATATGTTGCTCATTCCTTGGGTTGCAGCATGAGTGTTTCAGGGCCTAATGGATTCTACCACAAAGGAATTTCCCAAGGGCTGTAGTTTAATTAGACTGATTAATGGCAGCTTCCCCAGGACAGAGAATCCTATCATACAATTGGGCTTAGCGAGGGCCTGGTGTCAATACAGAGGAAGCTTTCCATATTTTCCATGTGCATTCTGCATTTCTTTAATTTTCATAGAGAGACAAGGTGGGTCAGGTAATATCTTTGATTGGATCAATAAAAGGATTGATCATATATAATCTCCCCTCTTGTGGCTAGTCCCACTGAATCCAATGGAGCTGTGTGAGAAGCTGAATCTGGATTCATTTAACCCCTGTGCCAAGAGCACAGGCTAGGCCTCACTTGCATGTCACATGCTGACTGGGGCACAGGCTTTTGTGTATTAATTGTGAATAGGCCTGGCTGGGCCTTTGCACAGAGGGTGAATTTCACCCTTTGTGAGTAAGAAATGGGCCTGTAGTTTGTAGTAGGTTAGCCTTAAAAAGAACAGGAGTACCTGTGGCACCTTAGAGACTAACAAATTTATTTGAGCATAAGCTTTTGTGAGCTACAGCTCACTTCATCTGTAGCTCACGAAAGCTTATGCTCAAATAAATTTGTTAGTCTCTAAGGTGCCACTGGTACTCCTGTTCTTTTTGAGGATACAGACTAACATGGCTGCTACTCTGAAACCTGTCAGTTAGCCTTGTTATCCTGAAAGGTGCGAATGGCTGCCATCAAGTGAGTCTTTGATCACGGAGCTGGTCAAAGCCCATGCGAGTACCACGCACCCTTCTTACAGGCTCAGTGAAGGAGCAAACAAGCCCCTCAGTTGTGGTAGAGACAGCTGGAAACAACGGAGACTACTGCCCAAGTCACTAGGCTGCATGACAAGGCCTGAGCGAAGATATGCCAGGTAGATTAACAGGGGTTTGCCATTGCAGTGACAGCATTTATCCTGTGGGGGCTCCTACCTGTATGCATGATGCCATTTTGCTCTACAAAATGGCGTCCTCTGCACACCATGACCTCACATGTACCGCATGGAGGAAGCCATTTTGCTCGGGGATCCATACAGGTACGATGCGTTCCGGCTCCATTACAGCTGTGTTTGTCACTAGGGTCAAGTACCCATGTCAGGGGCTCCCCTCACTGCCTTGGGGCCCCTGAAGTTGCACGGGTTGCATGTGCCTAGCACCACCACTTGGCAAGTCAGGGAGCAGGAGTTTGGGTTTGCAACCTATGTGTCGTTAGAGGCAGAAAGCCCAGAGAAGCAGATGTGAGTGGTAGAGCCCTGCTGCAGGACTGGGATCCTGCAGGACCCACTGCCAGAATAGTGGAAGCAGATAAAATGTCCTTTTCTGAGGGCAGGATTGGGTGGTCAAAAAAAGCAGACTGCGGTAATTTGCAGGAAAATACAAAATCTCTCATCAGTTTGTCATAAATAGAATTTCAGCAATGTGTAAAGCAAGTTTTTCTTTTTTGTAATACTTAACTTTAAGCGACCAATGGAAAGAACTTTGATGTCTATTATAACAAGAGTAAAAGTATTTTTTACATGCTTTAAGCAAGAGTTGTTTTTTTCTTTTAGTGGTCAAAATTGTGTCTAAATTCTGTTTATATATATATAAAATATTAACTGACCATTGTGGGTCTTATTTATTTATTTTTGTAATAACATGGGGGAATCTGTCTCTCTTGCGGGATCTAAGGTTTTTGTGGGTGGGAGCGGGGTCAAAATGCTAGAAACAATGTGGGAGCGGGTGGGAGTGGGTATTGCAGAGCAGGATGGGAGCTGGATTAAAAAAATAGTCCCGCGCAGGGCTCTAGTGAGTGGGACCCTGAGAGGAAGCAGAGAGACGGAGGTTCTTGGGCACAGAGGTTACTAGAGGGGCAAACTTGGGGATTTCTGAGCAAGGAAACTGCCTGGTGTTGTTTTTACACTGTTCAGGGAAGCAAGATTTGGTGTGTAAAAGTGGCAAAGAGTCCTGTGGCTCCTTATAGACTAACAGACGTATTGGATATAAGATGCCACAGGACTCTTTGCCGCTTTTACAGATCCAGACTAACACGGCTACCCCTCTAAGATTTAGTGTATGTTCTTTGTAAATAAACAAGATTACCCACAAAGAAATACCTGACTCACGTCACTGATTTCTCCTCCTAATGGAAACAACCCTGCCAGGCCCTGAATATTGGCTAACCACTCAGGCCACTGGGTCTGGTTTGAGAATTGGATCTTGCAGACACACAGCACAAATCTCACCTGCCTCCTCCACCATCTGGGAACAAATGGGATATTGTGGGAGTGAGGGAAATGAAGAACAAAGGAACAGCTTGTAGAGCCAACACGGGGAAAGAGCGAAATGCATAGATTTGCTCATTTACAAAGCCTTGGCTGGAGCAGTAAGAATTTAAAATAAATGTACAGCAGACAGAGTATGCCAGGTCACCATAACAAACAGCAAGAGATACAAGGATGAGTTCACTACAGCTTCATCCTGCCAGACTTCAGTGATAAAGCAAACGTCCAGAGAAGGGTAATGAAAATGATTAGAGGCAGTGGGGTTATGGGGAGGGAGGTTGGACAAGGAAAGATTAAAATGTCTGTGTCTCTTTGGAAAGAGACGAGTAAGACAGGTTATGATAAAGCTGTATGAAACCATGCCTGACAGATGGATGCGTCGTGTACCCTTTCCCATAATACAAGGGCAAGAGGTCCTTGGGATAATTTGTTTTCTCTGTTTAAATTGTCAACTCTTTGACGCTGGGGCTGTCTCGGTGAATACACAGTGTCCAACACAATGGTACCCTGATCACAGTTAAACCTCTAGCGTAATCATCAGCATTTCCTGTTTCCTGGGTAGGGGTGACTTCTAGGCTTTGGTACCTATACTGCTAGCCACCTCAAGTGTAGGCCCATTTTACAGATGAGAACTGAGGGACAGAGAGTCTAAGCAACTTGCCCAAGGTCACACAGGTAGTCTGTGACAAAGTGGAGACTTGAACCCAGGTCTCAGGTCAGTACCTTAACCACTGGTCCAGTCTTCCTATCCACTACTGTGGTACAAAAGATAAATAATAATCCATTGCACCTGTGACAGGTTGGACCCCCTTTTGGGATGCCACTTGTTGTACGGGGGTTTCACTGAGTCCCTCCTGCTCCACCAGCCTGGATTCCCTCTCCCTGTCTTGCTGAATTAGGCTCTCTGGACTCTTGTAGCACACATACACAGGTGAAGTCAGCTCTGTGTGAGAGAATTCACCCAGTACTCATGTGCACACCCCCTTTGGGGAATAAACCCAAAATAATACTTCTTGTGCTGTATAGAAAGATCTGCACAGGGCAAGTGAATCGAAATTCACCCTCTCCCTCAATGTGAAGAGAGAGATGCATAACTTCTTGCCCCCCAGTTAGAAATTGCACAAACTGGGTTTAATAATAAACAAAACAAATTTATTAAATATAAAAGGCAGATTTTAAATGATTATGAGGGATAGCAAACAGAACAAAGCAGATTACTGAGCAAAGAAAAGAAAACACACATACTAATCTTAAGATCTTAAAGAGACTGGTTTCAAGTAGTAATTTCTCACCTTAAATGTTATTTTAGGCAAGTTGCAGAGTTTCTGTAGCTCAGAGTTCCAGTTATTTCTTCTTACAGACTGGACTTCTGCCTCAGTCTGGACTCACCCCTGCCTTTCCCCTCAGGTTAGTTCCTTTGTCCCTTCAGGTACTTTCAGCAGTCTTTCTTCTTGGGTAGGTAATAGGGGAGAGTCCAGATTAACCCCCTCCCCAGCCTTAAAAAGGATTAACCCCAGACGGTAAATCTTTGTTTGATCCCCATCTCCCTGCAGAGGAAAAGGAGCAGCAGTGTCCAAGGTGGTATTTTGTATCAGGTGATATTATCACCTGACCTTGCAGTGTCAAAGCAACTATGAAACCAGGTTTATTTGCAATGTCCACAGGAAGGAACTCCAGGCAGATGGGAGAACCACATTGTCAAAGACTCATTGTCTCACATCTCTTGCAAGCAAAGCCTTGCATCTAGGGGGCTTTTCACAGTTCCCCAAGTCACTTAGGGTACGTCTGCCCTGCAAAACAAAAAACCTGCAGCAGCCAGTCTCAGAGCCCTGGTCAACTGACTTTGACTTGTGCTGCAAGGATAAAAATAGCAGTGCAGATATTCCCACTTGGGCTGGACCCTGGGTTCTGAGACACCCTGCCTCCCTCCCCTGTCCCGTGCCAGGTGTCAGAGCCCAGGTTCCAGCCTGACTGGCAACGTCCACCAAGACGATTAATGGGGCTGTGGGGTTGTTTTGCCATGTAGATGTTCCCTCAAACCCATGTACTCAAAGGTATTTCCAGGTTCCTGATTTCAATCCAAGGTTCGGTGGCTAATTTCCATTGAGGAAATGGGCCTTAAGCACTTTTGGACGTCCCACCTTGTGTTCACTGGGCCAGAAGTGGTAGAGAAGTCTCAGGGGCCCTAGAGGGTCAAATTAAAGTTATGGTTGAATGTTACTAGTCAGGAAAAACAGTGTAGATTTAAAGGGTTAAATGCAACAATGACACAAGGGCTGGTGTAAATTACACCTGGGCCTGAATCGTCTCTCACTTACAATGATTCTACACGATAGTACTGACTTCAGGTGAGATGGTCCTGATTTACACTGGTGTAAGAAAGAGAATAGAGTGTGATTTGGTCAGTGAACTGATGTAAATGACAATGCACTGTTACTGGCATTGATCTGTGCAATCAAAATGAGTGTACTTTACACTGAGCTGAATTCTGTAGAGACCAAATTTGCTCTTTAAGTCAATGGGAGTTGCCCCTGCTTACAACAGGGATGAGCTGAGCCTTCGACCTGTTTGGGATGGTGCAAACCTAGGGTTTGTCTACACACAAACTGGAACCAACAACAATCAGTTTTAATTGACATCTTTTGTTATTGCTGTGAATGTCTTTGTGGGGACACTCCTATTTCAGAATAAAAGTGTCCTGTTTTGATTGATCACACGTTGATAAAAAATCATCTTAAGTAATATCAGTATTGGGCACGCGGATTCCAAAATAGGAATGTGCATGCACAGACCTGCACTAAAATAATTAAAGGAGCAAATTACACCCTTTTTAGTTATCTCCACTCCAGTTTGTTTAAAGAGCAGCCCACAGGTTACAGTAAAGGGCCTAGAGCTGTAAAGGTATGTAGGCTCCAAACTTCCACTGAAATCAGTGGAAGTTAGGAGCCTAAATACCTGTGTGGATCTGGGCCAGGGAGCCTACTATATCTTACATGGTCTGTTATATTATTTTTCTGTTGCACACTCACCTTCTGTCACCGGGTTTTTGAGGCCATTGTTATTCACACTCACCAAATAGATGTAGCTTACACTACTATTACCCTACTAAAATACCATTTGTTCCCCATGTCATGAGCAGCTTACCTCACCATTGATGACATCACTGGATTTGGTCTAGAGAGTTCTGGGGGAGTTGCACCCACTTACACTAGGCTGGGTTGAAATGGTCCTGGAGAAGCTTTCTAGTAGAAATGAGGGTGAGCAGATGGCAGGGTTCTTAGTAGAAGTCAAGATCTCGATAGAAAGTTGGAAAAAGAAAAAGGTGCCAGGAAGTGACAACCAAACCACAGAGCTGCTGCAAGCAGGTGAGGAACACGTGGTAATGGTGATACACAAGCTCTTCAAGAAGATTAACAAACATGCACAAGTGCCGAGCAAATTGGGGGAAATGATGAGTACCCATCGATAAAAAAGGAGAAATGAGTGAGTGCAAGAACCACAGAGGTATCAGCTTATTGAGCGTGCTGGGAAAAGCATTCGCCAAGATATGCAGAGGAGAATGAAGAGGTATATGGAAGCAGTACGTGCAGAGGAACAGGCTGGATTTAGACCAGGACAAAGTACAATAGATCAGCTATTTGTGATAAGACAGCTATTATAGAATCATAGGACTGGAAGGGACCTCGAGAGGTCATCTAGTCCAGTCCCTTGCACTCATGGCAGGACTAAGTATTATCTAGACCATCCCTGTTTGTCTAACCTGCTCTTAAAAATCTCCAATGAGGGAGATTCCACAGCCTCCCTAGGCAATTTATTCCAGTGCTTAACCACCCTGACAGTTAGGAAGTCTTTCTTATTGTCCAACCTAAACCTCCCTTGCTGCAATTTAAGCCCATTGCTTCTTGTCCTAGCCTCAGAGATTAAGAAGAAATCTTCTCCCTCCTCCTTGTAACAACCTTTTATGTACTTGAAAACTGTTATCATGTCCCCTCTCAGTCTTCTCTTTTCCACTTATTCTATCTATCACTTTTCTAGTAATTGGAGAAGTACATAGAATACAATTGAACCTACTACAACAATTTTACAGGCTTTGGATAGCATCTGGCAGAAAGGGCTGTAGCAAGTTTGGAGAATGTATGGTATCCCTGAGAAATTGCTCAAACTGCTAGAAAAGATCTATAGCGAATCAATGAGTGTGGTGAGGGTAGACAGAAAGCTGATGGAATGGTTCAGGATGACTGTAGAAGGGAGACAAGGATGCATGCTATCACCAGCTTTGTTCATCTTGGTACTGGAAGCATTTAAGGCTGTAGCACTGAGAGATGAAATGGGAGGAGTCCTGATATGTGGAAGGACAGTAAAGAACCTTAAATTCCCAGAGAATATTGACCTGATGACACTGACCAAGGAGGATCTACAGAGAATAACTGACAAGGTAGACTGGGAAAGCAGAAAATTCAGACTGAAGATCAGCATGGAGAAGGCAAAAATTCTGGTAATTGGAAGACAAGAGGAAGAGGTAAAGATCAAAGCTGGAGACAAATAACTTAAACAATTTGTGTATTCTGGAGGACAAGTGTTGAAGAATGGGAAATGTGAAGATGACATAAAAAGAAGAATCAGACGAGCTGTTACTGTGTTCAGAAAAATTTGGAAGGCAAATGAGATTTTGATAAAATTGTAAATCAGCATGGGTAAGACAACTGTCATGCCGGTACTGCTATGTGGGTATATTAGGAAAGTTGGTGACCAAAAGGTATCGACTGCAGAAATGAGCTGGCTGAGGAGAATACTGAGAATTTGAAGACTACAGAACATAAGAAATGAAGTGATAAAAAATGGCTAAGGCAAGAAATCGCTGTCACTGAAGATTCATGACAAATGACTGCAATGGCTGGGACATATGTCAAGAATGGACCCAGAAAGGATCCCATACATGGCAATACATACAGAGTGCAAAGAACCAGAAACAGAGGAAGACTTATGGGTAGATACAGTGAAAAATGGCATAGACAAAAAGATCTGAAGATGAGTGAAGCCATGAAGCTGATACAGGACAGAAAGTGGTGGAAAGACTTCATTCAGCCCCATTGTTGCTGCTGAGCTTATAGGTTCATAGATTCTAAGGCCAGAAGGGATCACTGTGGTCATCTAGTCTGGCCTCCTGTATAATTGCCCAGGGAGGTTGTGGAATCTGTCACTGGAGATTTTTAAGACCAGGTTAGACAAACACCTGTCAGGGATGGTCTAGATCAGCGGTGTCCAAAGGCTAATAGGCTATTGAATTGTGGCTAATGCATGTGGCTTTTTTATAATGTGGCTAATAAAAAAAATTCAAAACCACAAGTGTGACTAGCAGTGTGGCTAGCATCGAATTTCTATTGGACCCAGCCTGTCTAGATAATATGATAACACGAGTGCAGGGGATTGGACTAGATGACCTCTTGAGGTCCCTTCCAATCCTATGAGTCTATGATTCTATAACACAGGCTGGAGAACTTCCCCCAAATAATTCCTAGAGCAGATTTTTTTGAAAAGCAGGCAATCTTGATTTAAAAATTGCCAGTGATGGAGAATCTATCATAATCCTTGGTAAATTGTTCCAGTGATTAATTGCTCTCACCGTTAAAAATTTACACCTTATTTTGAGCTGATGGGCAGGAATCAAAGAGGAAGACACCAGCCTGAACTTTTCCTGGAGAAATAATGCTGATTTTCTGTACTATGCAGTGTGAATATATTCCCTTCACTTCCAGTGAAAATGGAGAGAGATCCAAATAGGAACTAGCTGCAAAACTCAGATGTGAATCTACATTCCTCAAAGTTCTGCCCTGGGATTTCATCTTAGATCAATCGACTGATCTCAAATTTAAGAATAAAATATTTCATTCATCTGATTTTCCTTTCTGTTTTTATTTCACAGAAATGGTTTTTCTTTTATTTCTAGTCTTTAATGAACAGGAAGGCATTTATTGGCATTTTAGACTCCAACTCAAGGAAACAAAGACTTTGTCTCCATTTCAGTTCTCACAGAAGTCAGTAACAGTCTTCTTGTTATCTTCAGTGGGAGCTGGATCAGGCCTTGAATAAGGCTGGGGCAGGGAGAGGACAGAGTTGTCAGTGTAATAGAAGTGAAATCAGTATAGTCAGTGCATTAGACACTGAGAAATAAAGACGTGGGTCCCATCCCCAAGCTCTGCATGAAGTCACTTAATCTCTCACCATCTCTTATTTTTTTTCTTACCGCCCTATTGTCCTGTCTACTTAGACTGTAAGCTCTTCAGAGCAGGAATTGTCTCTTACTATGTACTTGTACATTGCCTAGCCCAATGGGGCCCTGATCTCAGTTGTGGTCTCTAGACCTTACCATAAAACAATACTAATGTAACGTGACAGCTGGAGTGTCCATGTCTTGGAACAGCAGATTTCCGGAGGCTTCTTGTTAAGGGCTAGGAGTGCATTAAAAATGGCAGCTTTTTCCCAGCTGGGGAACAAGGGCCAATCTCCTCTTCTACTCTTGGATGTTCACACATATACTTTCTCTGCTAAGAATGTGAATGCTCCCCACAGGGCTGCCTTCATGTCAGTGCGTAATTAGTTTCCTGGCAGATATTTTGTGCATATGGTGCAGATTCCTGATAGCGTAGCTAGAGTTGTTCTGTTACACTGGAGGTGACTTGTGAACCAGATTCTCGGCTAGGATTGTCATAGGTTTGGCATTGGTCTGCTGTTTACAACTGGAGGGGGCTCTTCCCTTTTTTTGTTCCATAGCACTCTGTACTCACACAGAGAAAACTCCTCTTGAGGGCCCATTGGCTACAGCGAGTCTGAAGGCTCAGGTACATTTTCCCTTGTTCTTCCCCGCAGTGGTGGAACCTAGAAAGGTGGGTGTTCACAAAGAGAAGCTAGGTGCCTTGACAGCTGATGTATGCTTGGTCCGGTTTAACAACACTGCCTTGACAAAACAGCACAGTACGATGGTGAAGGCACAGATCCAGGCAGCACGAACAATGAGAATATGTTAGATGGTTAGCTCTAGGGGATGAGGGCTGTGTCTTTGCATGCCTTGATGTAGTATCTAGCAGTTCCAGTGAGCAGCAATGCACCTTGAAGTTAGAAGCAACAGCCACCTTTAAATATGGCTACTGAGGAACCCGAGGTATCTCAACATGGAGTATGTGTAATGTTCCTGTTTATGAATGAAGAGCATGCTAGGTAGAGTAGGCATCCTTCAGTCTCAAGAGACCATGGATATGCGCCCCTGAGAGGTAAAGAATTTACTCTATTGGTTTTATGGCAGCCGAGCTATGGTTAAAGAGACCCATTCAAGAGAGAATCTCTGATTCTGCCGCATCTGTCACACTCAAAGGTGGTGCCTCAACCCTTCGGGCTCTGCCTTCTGCGAGCTCTTTTCTCCTCTGCTAGGCTGGACGGCTTCCTCTCGGAACTCCGGAGACCTTTTGTTAAGCTCTTGTTTCCAAAGGCTGCGGTCCTGAGCGTGATCATCCCAGTTATCCACGTCCAGGTCCATTTCTTTGAGGTCTCGCTTGCACACATCCTTGAAACACAATTTTGAGTGTTCTTTGGGTCTTTTTCCAGACGCCAGTTCGCTGTAGAGAATCTCCTTTGGGATGTGCGCATCATTCATTCGGCACACATGCCCAAGCCAGCAGAGGCATGCCATGCTGGGTACATAGGGCTGAACTACAAGCTGAAGGAAAAGGTAGAAAGATTTGCTTGGTAACTGGAGTCTCTGATTTGGAGGCACCTGATCCTGACTGGGGCTTCTTGGCGCTGCTGAAACACAAATCATAATGATCATAAATAACAGAAGTAGATCATACACCATAAAGGAAAATCTTGAACTGGGAGGATGTGGGGTGGAGAGGACTAGAGGACCTCAGAGGTCTTTTCCTTCACTAAATTCTGTAGCAGTAAAAAACATCTGACGGCTCCTGCAAATTTATGGCCCAATCCTGGAAGAGTTGTTTATTTATTGTTAGTGTTAGTCCCTCAATGGGAGATCTGTACACGAAGCTCTTGCAGGACTGGACTAGGAATATCTTCAGAGCAGGTGTCTCAGCTCTGGAGGGGCAAGAGCAGTGAAGTTTCCTTTGTACCCGATATCAGCTCAGAATTGTTGGCTGGGATGTCTCTCTGCCATTTGACCGCTGCCCCCTCTTTTGCAGCCCCTCACCCCATTTCCTTATTCTTCTCCTTAGGCAGAAGTATATCAGCTTCACATCAGGCCAGGGCAGATCCAAATAACTTTCTTTCAGTGCCTGATTTAGAGCGGGAGGCAACGGATCATTACATCCTTGGAACAGAACCGTCTGTTGTTCTCACACATCCATCCCGACACCCCCTCGAAGACCTTTGAAGAAGCCCGCTGGCATGTGCAGAATGGCTTGGCTCAGACTGCACAGAGAGAGGGAGAGTCGTCTTACAGTGCTGGGGCCCGGCAGGGCAGTTTGTTGATCAGTCAGTATATCACTCCACATGGACTGCAACATGACAACCCCATCATAATATTTGTGAGGAATCGCTTCCTCGGCATCTTATGTTACACTAACATCAACGCTTTACAGTTGCAATGGGAGTGCTGGGGTTATGTGTTGCTAGCTATAGGTCACAAAACATAACAATCTGAATTCCTTTTTTTCATTAAAACATAACAACGTATGGTGAACAGACTGTTTCATTACAGTGAGGGCTTTGGAGGGGAGAAATACTACTGCCTTGAAACAGATGGACTGGCGCTGCCTGGAGTCTGCTCACTGAGGTCTTGATGTTATTACACAATGGCTAAGGCTTATTAGTCTTAGAAGGCCATTCCTGGCTAATGGACCTCATCCCGTAAGAGGTTGGGAGAGCCCCCCCGTCGACTCCTGTTGATTTCAGTGGAAGCTAAGGTTGCTCAGCACCTTTCAGAACTGAGCCCTTAGGTCCTGCCTACAAAGGTAGTTGTTATCACTGTGTCTAGGTACTTATATATTGGCTGGACAGAATTTGATTTGTATTTTTTTTTTATTTTTTATTTTTACAATTTTGGTGGACAATATTGGTGTTTGTTTTTAAGCCTTTTTTATTTTTATCAATTTCAGTGTTTGCAGATGTGCAAAATTATGGGGTTTAAGTATTTTTTATTGATTTTAATTTTCACAGTGGTGGGATATTGTGCAGGGGGGTGAGCTCAGTCAATAATTATTCAATGACAATAAAGGTTGAGATTCAAACAGCGAAAGCTTGGTAACTGTTAAAGCACAAATTGTCCATATCACATGTCCAGATATGCAAAGTAAATAGCCTTAAATCAAACTCTAATACGTTCTCAAGCAGCATTTTTTCATACTTTGCCTCACTATAAATTGTGATTATTACTGATGGGAATATTCCGTCGGTTTGCGTGTGTATGGTGAAATTGACATTTAGCAATAATAAATCAAATCCTTCCATGCCTACTTATGTGGTTCTCCTCACCATAATATCTGAGTGGCTCACAATCCTTTATGGATCTTACCCTCACAATGCCCCAGGTAGTAAGGGTATTATTCCATGGGAACTGAGGCACTGAGGGGAGATCAAGGGACTTGCCCAAGTGAAACAGGGCATCTATGGCGAAGCCAGTAATTGATCCCAAGTTTCCTGGATCCCAGGCCAATGTACCATCCTCCCTACCTACTTATGTGTACAGGTAAATACTAGGGCTGTTGATTAATCACAGTTCACTCACGTGATCAACTCAAACAAATTAATCGACAATGTTTTACTACATTTTCAAATACATTGATTTCAATTACAACACAGAATACAAAGTGTACACTGCTCACTTTATATTATTATTTTTATTACAAATACTTGCACTGTAAAATGATAAACAAAAAAATAGTATCTTTTTACAATCTCTTTATGGTGAAAATGCAACTTACAAATGTAGATTTTTTTGTTTGTTACATAACTGCACTCAAAAACAAAACAATCCAAAACTTTAGAGCCCACAAGTCCACTCAGTCGTACTTCTTGTTCAGCCAATTGCTAAGATAAACAAAATTGTTTACATTTACGGGAGATAATGCCCACTTCTTCTTTACAATGTCACCAGAAAGTGAGAACAGGCATTCGCATGGGACTTTTGTAGCCAACATTGCAAGGTATTTACGTGACAGATATGCTAAACATTCGTATGCCCCTTCATGCTTTGGCCACCATTCCAGAGGACATGCTTCCATGCTGATGATGCTCATTAAAAAAATAATGCACTAATTAAATTTGTGACTGAACTACTTGGGGGAGAATTGTATGTCTTTGGCTCTGTTTTACCTGCATTCTGCCATATATTTCATGTTATAGCAAGCTGGGATGATGACTCAGCACATGTTGTTCATTTTAAGAACACTTTCGCCACAGATTTGACAAAATGCAAAGAAGGTACCAAGGTGAGATTTCTGAAGATAGCTACTGCTCTCAACCCAAGGTTTAAGAATCTGAAGTGCCTTCCATAATCTGAGAGGGATGAGGTGTGGAGCATGCTTTCAGAAGTCTTAAAAGAGCAACACTCCAATGCAGAAACTACAGAACCCAAACTACTAAAAAAGAAAATCAACCTTCTGCTGGTGGCATCTGACTCAGCTGATGAAAATGAACATGTGTCGGTCCTCACTGTTTTGGATTGTTATTGAGCAGAACCTGTCATCAGCATGGATGTATGTCCGCTGGAATAGTGGATGAAGCATGAAGGGACATATGAGTCTTTAGCACATCTGGCATGTAAATATCTTGCGACACCAGCTGCAACCATGCCATGAGAACACCTGCTCTCACTTTCAGGTGACATTGTAAACAAGAAGTAGGCAGCATTATCTCCTGCAAATGTAAACAAACTTGTTTGTTTGAATGATTGGCTGAACAAGAAAAGGGACTGAGTGGACTTGTAGGCTCTAAAGTTTTACATTGTTTTATTTTTGAATGCAGTTATTTTTGTACATAATTCTGCAGTTGTAAGTTCAACTTTCATGATAAAGAGATTACATTACAGTACTTGTATTAGGTGAATTGAATAC
This sequence comes from Lepidochelys kempii, assembly GCF_965140285.1. Classification (NCBI taxonomy): domain Eukaryota; kingdom Metazoa; phylum Chordata; order Testudines; family Cheloniidae; genus Lepidochelys; species Lepidochelys kempii. The sequence goes on from NC_136380.1 coordinate 15,231,164, forward strand.
TATTTCTTTTGTTTTTTGTGCAAATACTTGTAATCAAAAATAATTATAAAGTGAGCACTGTACACTTTGTGTTCTGTGTTGTAATTGAAATCAATATATTTGAAAATGTAGAAAACATTCAAAAATATTTAAATAAATGATATTCTATTATTGTTTAACAGTGAGATTAATCGCGATAAATTTTTTTAATTGTGCGATTAATCGCTCTTAATGTTTTTAATCGCTTGACAGCCCTAGTAAATACCATTTGTGGAGCGAATCCTTCAGGTAACGTCACATAATTGAACTGTTAGATGACTGCATCACACTGAGGAGCAGTAGCTGACCTGTAATACTATATATCAGTGGGTCTCAAATTGTGGCCCAGGGAGCACTGTTGAGCCACAGAGCACTTGCTGGTAGTCGATGGGAAAGCTAGTGAGTCACGTGGTTCTAGTCCCCCCCTTTGTTTCCAGCTGGTAGGTCACATTATAAGACATAGCTCACAAGTATACTCAATGCATTCCTAATGTTGCTTTTCTGTGTGAGCAATTGCTATGGTTTCTGCTGGGCTATTATTATTCAATCAGCAGTGGGAGGGGAGGGGAATTGGGATGTGGAGGTGTCCAAGAGACAAACTCTCCAATTAAACTGTGATCTGAACTATGGCAATATGAGAACCCCTGCTTTTATGTGAAGAAATCCATTTTCCACACATCCTGAATAAAGAGCGTGGGTCCTACACAGGCTGAGCCTAACTCGATTGCATGTAGAAGTAGCTTCCAACTCCCTACCTTAAAAGAATGCCAAAGGGTACGGCTTAAATAGTTCTGGGAATGATAGTGAAGAATCCATCAGTCATATTTTCAAGAGACCGTCATCTAGTTTGGAAAACAGATGCTCCTCGTTTTCTAACTGCTTAAATAATGCACTCTGGTCTGTTCACTTAGGCCCTGATTCTCCACTCATTGAGGCTGATGGGAGTTTTTCTATTGACATCTGTAGGCGCAGAGGTAGGTTAACCGTGAGATCTTTTGAAAATTCCACCCTTAAAAAATATTCCCCGGCCCTACCTGCTGTCGGTTACCCTCAGGACTGCCATGTCTAGTGTATATTGGAATTACCATTGGGTTTCCAGCATCAGTCCCTTTAGAATTATTTAGCAACTAAAGGCTTGATTCACAGCCCATCAAAGCCAATGGGACTGGCTCTGGCCACTGTTGGAAGACAGGATACTGAGCTAGATGGACCGTTGGTCTGATCCAGTATGACCGTTCTGATGTTCTTATGGCTCTCCATTCAGGTGAATAGGCTTTGGATGAGACCCCATAACTGTAAAGATGTGCATTCTTGGCTATCCTTTTTGCATCTTTGGATGAGACATAAAACCAAAGTACTTCCTACTTGTGGTCAGCAAGAATCTCCTGGGGTTTCTCAGAAGAGTAAGGGTGTTACTATACCGTGTGGCTAACAATGGCACTTCACACGGTGATGATGTGAGCTCTCCGACATCTAATTAGACAGGTTAACCCCACCATTTTACTGTTGGCCACATTCTAGCAATCTGCCTCCCTCAATATCTCCTGCAGTTTCAACTGCACATGCTATTGCTTTCCACCTCCTGTCCTACACTGCTGGGTTAATTGCCCAGCGCACGTATGAAGGGTTGTTGAGTGGAGCAAAGATGGAGCTGGGGGGCAGGCATTCCTGAATTCCAACCTGGCTCTGTCACTGACATGCTGTATGGATTCAGTTTCTCCATTTGTAAAATGGGGACAATATTGCTTCTCTCTCCCTCATTCGCCTTGTGGTGGGAGAATAGATTAGCGAATGGAGCCGGATAGCACAGCTACCAGAAGCCTTTCAGGTGTAACCTAGGATTGAATTTGGCCCTGTGTTGATAAATGCTTTGTGATCCTCTGATGAAGGATGCCGTGTAAGTATGACATATTATCATTACTCATTTTATTTAACAATTTATTTTACACAGGGTGCACCAGCTAATCCTTCAGTAATGCCAAAATGGTCCCTGGTTCCACTGCGGCTCAGTTGAGCCTATTACACTTCCTTGGTATCATTTTGTCACTTTATCTCTTTCCTTCTTCCATTTTTCCTGTGCTCTGTCTTTTAACTGATTGACACCTTTCATTTTAATCTTCTTCCTCCTTGTGAGACGGGGGGGGGGCTTCTACACCAAGGCTTCTACTCCTGGCTTCTACACCAAGGTCTGTCACTGACTCCTCCCAACAAATCACTTAATTCTCAATTCCCTTATCTGTCAGACAGATAAGGCTTAGCCACTTGGCATAAAGTTTAGTGAGGGTTCTAATTACTGTTTGTGAGATGTTTTGAGATATTTGGATAGAAGGGATTACAGAACTTTTATTATTATTATTAGCCCCTCCACAGTGTGTATCTGTGACACCGGGTCACAATATCCTAACCCATGTAATGTGCCTACTGTTCATATTAAAGATATAATAATATATATTATTGTCAATGACATTCTAGGGAAGGGGAATTGTTCACACTTGACTTGACTATGCCTCTTTATTACATGCATAACATAGGGCCTTCACCACTCCCTTCCATCTTTGGCAGTCTCTTGCTTCTTCCCAGGTCACTTTGATAGCTTTGATGGCTTTCAGTTCTGCTTCTGTCATTTGTTTCCAAGTTGTCCTTGATATACTCTGCTACCTCTTGCCCTGGGGATTCTAGTACAACATCTGTCCTGTCTTGTTTGGTTCTTTCTGTCATGTGTGTCCTAGCCATCCCCATTTTTGTTCCATAATTTCCTGTCCCATCAGTTTGTTTCGTTGTCCTTGAAAGCTCTTTGTTTGGGATTTTTTTCTGGCCATCTGATATTGAGGATTTGTCTCAGGCAGCTGTTTATAAAAACTTGGAGTGTTAAGCGTAAGCTCTTGAGAAGTCTCCAAGTTTCAGTGCTGTATAGTAAGACAGACTTTACAATGGTGTTAAATAGTCTAAGGTTAGTTCAGAGGGCAAGGTTACTGTTTCTCCAAATCGGTTTTGGGATTGTAAAGACATGTCTGGCTTTTGCTAATCTGGCTTTAATGTCTCTGTCTGTTCCACCTGTTTTGCTTACAATGCTATCACAATATGTGAAGTATTAGACCTCTTCTGTGTCACTCCCAGAAAGCATTATTGGTGTTTTTTATGTGTTGATTTTCATGGTTTTAGTTTTCTCTGTGTTGATTTTCAGCCCTATTAACTATGCATTGGTTTGGAGATAGTTTGTTTCAGCACCTATATCTCTTTGGTATATGTCTTCTGCAAAGGGAAAGTCTTCTAGCTTCTTTGTGAAAGTCCATTGTATGCTCCTTGGTTGTTCTGGCATCTTTCTCTTTGCCTAATCAGTTATGAGTAGGAAGGTCATAGGCAACATAAGACATTCTTGTCTGATGCCAGTAGTTACCTTGAATGACTTTGTCAGTTCGTTGTTATGCATTACTTGACATGTCATATTTTCATAGAAGCTCTGAATAATATTCAGGCATTTCTAGGGAATTCTATAGTGCCGTAGCAACTTCTATAAGATTGTCCACTTTGTCAAAGGCTTTTTGGTAATCTACTAAATTCATAAAAAGAACAGGAGTACTTGTGGCACCTTAGAGACTAACAAATTTATTAGAGCATAAGCTTTCGTGGGCTACAGCCCATTTCATTGGATGCATAGAATGGAACATATAGTAAGAAAAAATAGGTTTCAGAGTAACAGCCATGTTAGTCTGTATTCGCAAAAAGAAAAGGAGTACTTGTGGCACCTTAGAGACTAACCAATTTATTTGAGCATGAGCTTTCGTGAGCTACAGCTCACTTCATCGGATGCATACTGTGGAAACTGCAGAAGACATTATATATACACAGAGACCATGAAACAATACCTCCTCCCGCCCCACTCTCCTGCTGGTAATAGCTTATCTAAAGTGATCATCAAGTTGGGCCATTTCCAGCACAAATCCAGGTTTTCTCACCCTCCGCCCCCCCCCCCCCCAAACTCACTCTCCTGCTGGCAATAGCTCATCCAAACTGACCACTCTCCTTACAATGTGCATGATAATCAAGGTGGGCCATTTCCAGCATAAATCCAAGTTTAACCAGAATGTCGGGGGGAGGGGGTAGAAAAAAGCAAGGGGAAATAGGCTACCTTGCATAATGACTTAGCCACTCCCAGTCTCTATTTAAGCCTAAATTAATAGTATCCAATTTGCAAATGAATTCCAATTCAACAGTTTCTCCCTGGAGTCTGGATTTGAAGTTTTTTTGTTATAGGATAGCGACCTTCATGTCTGTGATTGTGTGACCAGAGAGATTGAAGTGTTCTCCGACTGGTTTCTGAATGTTATAATTCTTGACATCTGATTTGTGTCCATTTATTCTTTTACGTAGAGACTGTCCAGTTTGACCAATGTACATGGCAGAGGGGCATTGCTGGCACATGATGGCATATATCACATTGGTGGATGTGCAGGTGAATGAGCCTCTGATAGTGTGGCTGATGTTATTAGGCCCTTTGATGGTGTCCCCTGAATAGATATATGGGCACAGTTGGCAACGGGCTTTGTTGCAAGGATAGGTTCCTGGGTTAGTGGTTCTGTTGTGTGGTATGTGGTTGTTGGTGAGTATTTGCTTCAGGTTGGGGGGCTGTCTGTAGGCAAGGACTGGCCTGTCTCCCAAGATTTGTGAGAGTGTTGGGTCATCCTTCAGGATAGGTTGTAGATCCTTAATAATTCGTTGGAGGGGTTTTAGTTGGGGGCTGAAGGTGACGGCTAGTGGCGTTCTGTTATTTTCTTTGTTAGGCCTGTCCTGTAGTAGGTGACTTCTGGGAACTCTTCTGGCTCTATCAATCTGTTTCTTCACTTCCGCAGGTGGGTATTGTAGTTGTAAGAATGCTTGATAGAGATCTTGTAGGTGTTTGTCTCTGTCTGAGGGGTTGGAGCAAATGCGGTTGTATCGCAGAGCTTGGCTGTAGACGATGGATCGTGTGGTGTGGTCAGGGTGAAAGCCGGAGGCATGTAGGTAGGAATAGCGGTCAGTAGGTTTCTGGTATAGGGTGGTGTTTATGTGACCATTGTTTATTAGCACTGTAGTGTCCAGGAAAAATATATATACATACAGATAAGTTGGAAGTTGCCATACAAACTGTGAGAGGCTAATTAGTTAAGATGAGCAATTATCAGCAGGAGAAAAATTTTTTTGTAGTCATAATCAAGATGGCCCATTTAGACAGTTGACAAGAAGGTGTGAGGATACTTAACATAGGGAAATAGATTCAATATGTGTAATGACCCAGTCACTCACAGTCCCTATTCAAACACAAGTTAATGGTATCTACTTTGCATATTAATTCAAGCTCAGCAGTTTCTCCTTGGAGTCTGTTTTTGAAGCTTTTCTGTTGCAAAATTGCCACCTTTAAATCTTTTACTGAGCGGCCAGAGAGGTTGAAGTGTTCTCCTACCAGTTTTTGAATGTTAGGATTCCTGATGTCAGATTTGTGTCCATTTATTCTTTTGCGTAGAGACTGTCCGGTTTGGCCAATGTACATGGCAGAGGGACATTGCTGGCACATTGATAGATGTGCAGGTGAATGAGCCCCTGATGGCGTGGCTAATGAGATTAGGTCCTATGATGGTGTCACTTGAATAAATATGTGGCCAGAGTTGGCATCTGGCTTTGTTGCAAGGATAGGTTCCTGGGTTAGTGTTTTTGTTGTGTGGTGTGTGGTTGCTGGAGAGTATTTGCTTCAGGTTGGGGGGCTGTCTGTAAGCGAGGACTGGTCTGTCTCCCAAGATCTGTGAGAGCAAGGGATCATTTTTCAGGATAGGTTGTAAATCTTTGATGATGCACTGGAGAGGTTTTAGTTGGGGGCTGATGGTGACAGCTAGTCGCGTTCTGTTATTTTCTTTGTTGGGCCTGTCCTGTAGTAGGTAACTACAATACCCACCTGCTGAAGTGAAAAAAACAGATTGACAGAGCCAGAAGAATACCCAGAAGTCACCTGTTTGCTGGTGCAGTTCTAAAACTCTTGTGGTGGTGTCTGTTTTAACTACAAGATGTTCTAATGTGGGCATCTCTGTTGTACGGTTCTAATTTTTATTCTAAGTTTAGCTACCACTAATGCATGGTCTGTTCCCACATCTGCCCCATTCCTGCTTTGTACATCATGTGAAGTTCTTCTCCATTTGGACCAAATTGTAATGCAATCAGTTTAATTCCCTGTTCCGTGGCCTGGTGACCTCCAAGTTGTCTTGTTAATAGTATGGTGAAGGAAAATGAGGGGGTAATTTACTCCACCAAAATTAGCAAACATTTCATCATTTGTGTTCATTTCACTGAGGCCTTGTTTCCCCATAATTGCTTCCCTGCCAGTATTGTTGCTCCCCAGTTTAGCATTCATGTCTCCAATTACTCAGAGCACATCTCTTTTCAGGACCTTGTCTTCTATGCTCTGTAGCTGTTCGTAGAAGTTTTTCTTTTCCCTCTTTGTTGGCATAGCATTAATAATGGACAGTTTCTGGAACTTCGAAGTAAAACATTGTTGCGGGGCTGATACACCCTGTCACCCTTTGGGGAGAGGTGCGTTACAGCCTCTGATTGAGTCTGTAGGTAGTCTATATACAGGAAGGAGTCACTGGACGCCACAAAGAGGTTGACAGCGCTGGAGACCAAAGTCCTGTGTTTGCAGAACAGGGACAGTACAAAGTGGTAGAGCAGGCCGCATTCACCAATACGCATCATCCCTTTTCCAAAGGGACCAGCTCTGGGGAGAGACAGTAGTTTAATCTCCTCGGCTAATTCAGTCTTTGGTTTCTGGGCTGAGATTGCTGAAAAATTCATCAGTGGTGTGGATACCTAGTCACTGTGTGACTCAACCAGTTCATTTCATACAGACCACCAAACAGCCACCAGCAACTTTTAGGACCAAGTGCAAGGGCTAGAGTCAAACCAGCAACCTTAGGATGAGAGGCTGTAGAGCCTACTACTGAGCCTCTAAGCCAGCCAGGCACTTCCTCTTGTGTTCTCCCCTATATATTATTCGTTTAGAGTTGGGATAGTGCAGATTCTTTATTAAGATAAATGGTTTTCTGAGCTGTATTAGAATTTCTGCAGATGATCATCGCCGATTCTTCACACGTGAGAGAAGCATATGCAGCTAACACTTGGGCTTTGCAACAGTTGTCTTTGAAATTGCCCTGAAATCCTCATCACCGTGATGTGCAGCTCATTGCCATGAAATGCTAATATTTATACATGAATAGCCTCTTCCAACCAACAATCGCAGAGCAATGAATTTACCTTCATGACACCTTAAATGGCAAGTATTATCTCCATTTTATAGATGGGTAAAATGAGGCACAAGGCAGTTAGGCGACTCATTCAAAGTCAGATTGAGACCAAGTGAGATGCGGAACCCCTGATTCCCAGGCTTGTGCCTTAAATCTGTCTGTTTACTGTGCCAGATACTCAGGGCTGTACCTTTCTGCTGGTTGACCCCTCTTACTCTGCCAAATTCCAAGATAGATGAGACTTCTGAGTTCAAGGTGCTGCACCATCAACAGGGCTGAGTGAAGCACTATCCATTAAAGGTCAGGTTCATTTAGGCACCTTGTTGTCAAATTCAGGCAGAGTTGTATTAGGTGGAATATATGGACTAAAGGTGTTAACGTAACCCTGTTGCTGTCCAACATTAAATGGTGTTAAACAAAGTTCAGGGTTTAGTAGACAGAGAGCTCAGCCTGCTTAGTACCTTGGGAAATGCACCATTAAAAATCATGTAAACCCTTTATTAAAGATAAAGGAAAGAAGAAAAAACAGGTAAAGCATTTGAAATATAAAGTATGGACTAAGGCTTCCATTTTAACACCAGCCCTTGTTTCCTTTCCCTTTGGCAGGAGGGAGTTTTTAGAATGGAAAAAGCCCTTGTCTGGCAGTCTCTTAGACGGTACCAAATATGGCAAGAATTGTCCTTTTGGAGAACAGGAGAAGAAGTTAGTTGAGATGGGCTGGAGCTGTTCTTGCTGAAGTCCAATGCTATTTCATCCCTGCTGGTAGCTGGGATTCAGCTGGAAGTGGTGGCGATGCCATCTGGTACCTCTCTCAGGTTTGGTCGGGCCAGGACATCTCTCAGGAACAGACTCACAAAGGTTTGGGCTCCCAGGAGATGGTGGGCGTGGCAGCCATGATGGTAGAGCTTGCTCCCATAGCCAATTTTTATCCCCAAAGTCTCTCTCTTTAAGGGAGTGATGGGCAGAGTGGCCTGTCCCCTCACTATTTTGTGCACCAATTAGGCCTGGTTTACAACACACCAGTTCTGGTTTACTGATTTCTGGTTCCACACTGCTCTTGTTTATCAGGCACGGTCTTAACACAGTCCTTGAGTTACATCAGGAGGCCTTTTTGTCTGGACTGACACAATCTTTCTCTCTCTCTGTTGTACCTTTTTCCCATCAAGATTTGTTATTATAGTTCACTGCAACATCTTATGAACTTACACACATGCCTTACAGTTGTACTCACAATTAGGGTAAATTTGTAGGCCCAATTATTACAACAGCAGGGAGCTTTTCTTTCCAAATATTATCATATATGGAATCACAGTCTATCTTAAACAGGAGACGTTATTTAAGGAAAATAGCTACACCCTCAGACAATCAAGCAGCTTCCACACAGCTTGAGTTCCATTTTTGTCTCCCTTGTTTAACCAGAGACCACATCCAGTCTGGAACTCCACAACTCGTCCAGGTGTCTGGTGTCTGAATAATATACTGCAGATAAACAAGGTGATTATTCAGGTTGTTCAAACAATCTGAACCTCTAGACCAGGGGTGGCCAAACCACGGCTTGTGAGCCACATACGGCTCTTTTACAGTTAAATTGTGGCTCATGGCACCGCCCCCCTCATACTCTACCTTCCAGACTCGGGAGGGGGAAGCTCAGAGCTTCTGCCCTGCGGCAGGATGGTAGGGCTAGAGGCTTCTGCCAGAGATGACTGGTGCCTGTTAGGGGTGGGGGGGCATAATTTAAAGGTCCTGCCCCCACAACAGCTTGAGTCACGCCCCCCCCAGGCACGCCCCCCTCGTTATCTTCAGCAGCCCATCCCTGCAGCTCCCACTGGGAGAGGCAGTGGCAAGCTGCAGGGAGGGGCTGCAGTTTTAGTTCCATGGGAAGAGGCAGCTGCGACTCTCCCTGCAGCTCCCAGCTGTGTGCTGCAGCCTCTCCCCACAGCTGCAGCTCCCAGCTTGCTGGCTCCTGCAGCTGCCCTCCAGGGAGGGGGCCCAGCGGTACCATGTGACCAAATGGGGCCAGCAAACCCTGGAAAAATCTAGGGGCAAATGTGACCCCCAGGTGCCCCCCCATGCATCATCTCTGGCTTCTGCCCAGTGGGCGGGGGGTGTCTCATGGCTTCAGGCCAGCGGGGTGCACCTGCCAGGCTCAGGGCTTCAGCCCCGCTCCTGCTGAAGCCACAAGCCCCAGCAAGTACTTCCCATGGGGTTGAAGCCCCAAGACACTGCTTCCCACAGGGCAGAAGCCCCTAGCCCCACCACCTCCCACAGGGCTGAAGCCCCGAGACCTCTTCCCTGCTTAAGGAAAACAGCTACACCCTCAGACAATCAAGCAGCATCCACAGAGCTTGAGTTCCATTTTTGTCTCCCTTGTTTAACCAGAGACCACATCCAGTCGGGAACGCCACAGCTTGCCAAGGTATCTAGTGGCTAATATACTGCAGATAAACAAGATGATTATTCAGTTTGTTCAAACAATCTGAACCCAGACATTGCACAATTTGGCTGGAAATCACATGAGAACATGCTTCTTGCAAGTTTTCCAGTGCCTGCTGCTCATAGTTAGGTTGGAAATATCAGAAGGTACAGCCTTCGTTGAACTATTTCAGCATTTCCAGCCCCAGACAGAACCAAGAGGCACAGAGAATGGCAAAGATGAAATCATGCAGTAAACCAGAGACGGACCCACAATTAAATTTCCAGAGGGAAGGAAGGAGAAGGGTATTGTTGAAAATCCAGATCTGCATTTTGTGACTTGAGGCTATTGCTAAGATGAAGATTACTTTAAAAAATAGATTAGCTAACCTTTTCAGAACTTTCAAAAATATTAATTTAATGAAAAGTTAATCTAATTTAGCCATTCTGTGCTCACCACTTGTATAAGTTTGAGCAAGTCATTGTGGTTGTGGGAAACATGAGGATCTCATTTTTCACAAACTCCTAACCATCAAATCATCAGTGAGCACCTTAAGCAGAAAGGCCCCAATACAGAGCAGGAAGATGTTTTGATAAATGACAGTGACAGAGATCCGGTCATGCTGTAGTATTTGGGTGAGGATCCAATTTTCCCTGAGGACTGGAACCTTAATGTTCTGAGGGATTTGTCCAGGTCTGTATTTGTCAGATCAAGGAGGAAGAAGGATATCACACCCCAAAACCAATCCATGAGGACAACAGAACATTGGCCAAGATTGATTTGGGTGCCTCCGTTTTTGGAGTCCAATTTGGGGCTTCTTACAGGGGCTTGATTTTCAGGAAATACTGAGCACAAGCAGCTTTTGGGCATAATGTTATCAAACTTCTAGGAGACAAGAAGTCTTGGTTTGGAGGAGGGTGGCAAAAGGAACTGCCTGGAGCTGGGATTTTAGCAGCTCTCTCTGTGCAGTTCATGTGAAAGAGGCCATATCCAGTAAAGCTGTGTTGCACTGAACTAGGGCAGCCTAGTTGAATCACAGCAGCAGCAAGTGCATTGGTGGCAGGGAGTTTTATTTAGGTGCTCAGACAAGTGGAGTCTAGACAGAAAGACCTGCAATGTTAATCTTAGTAGGAAAAGTTCATTCCTTGTGTGGCGCGTTTATCACTCCACCCCCCTCCCCGTCCCTCCTGGAGGAGAGGGAAGGGAATGCTAGTGTGCAGGTCAGGGGAATCTCAGACAAGGGAGGCAGTTGTGCAGGTCACGTCTTCCCGGCCTGAGTGATTTATTTTTCTTCTGGGGCACATTGAAACTTCCAAGTTGAAATTAATGGGATAAAAACACTTTCCAGGTGCTCAGAAGTGCCAAAATACCATAAATCAAGGCAAGAGTCTAAGGAAGACGCTATAAGCCAAGGCATGGGGTTTTTTTTTTTTTTGGTGTGTGTGTGGAGGTGGGTAATACACAGAGAAAGCTAGGACAGGTTTGGTGGGACTATTTTCCTCCTCCAAGTTTGAAGTCAGCAACAGGAGAATGGGCGTACTAGTGGCACCTTAGAGACTAACTAATTTATTTGAGCACAAGCTTTCGTGAGCTACAGCTCACTTCATCGGATGCATCCAATGAAGTGAGCTGTAGCTCACAAAAGCTTATGCTCAAATAAATTGGTTAGTCTTTAAGGTGCCACTAGTACTCCTTTTCTTTTTGCGGATACAGACTAACACGGCTGCTACTCTGAAACCCAACAGGAGAATGACACCCTAAGGAACACCAGGTTTCCCTCTTCCCAAAGAGAAGGGAGGGAAATCCAAAGCCTTGTGCAGGCTCGAATAGCTGAGATATTGCCCCTCCTCCATAATTACATTTGTTTTGTTCCTGTTTAAAGGAAATAAAACTATTTTCAGGGGAGACGGACCCAAGGTATGTGCTAGGAATTATTTTGGGGAAGTTCTATGGCCTGTGCTATACAGGAGGTCAGACTAGATAATCACAATGGTTCCTTCTGCCATGGAATCTAAGACACAAGATCTGGATCTGGATTTCAAAGCTCTGCTCCCAGAGTTCAGGAGGGCTTGGACCTGGAGGTTTGGTTTGGGCACTTTGCTAGTTTACAGAGAAGGACAATTAATTCATATCGCACTGATGAACTGTCCCTCATCTTATATAGGGGCCCATTTGGATTTACATCATTTTGTAAGGTGCTTAGATAGCACATAGAGACAGATGTAGCATAAACACATTGCCCTTGATCCACCAAAGTATTTAAGCCTAGGCTTGAGCTTAATGGTGAGCACATGCTTAAGTGCTTTGCTGGCTTGGGGAGGTAGATTGGGTTGGATACATCAGATAGATGGTGATCTGCTTCATCCAGGAGCGGAATTTCTTCTTGGTGTTATGAAAAAGGGAGGTAGAGCTGCTATCCTGCTGGCAATCATATGGTTTTAAAAGGTTCCCTGATGTAGGCTGATCGGAGGTAGGGCTGACATTATCTAAACTTTCAATTGTTTTTCCCAAAACTTTCTGGGCTATTTATAGCCAACATTTTCTTGAAATCATTTCTGATATCAGTAGCTTTTTTATTTTTTTACCCAAACCCACATTTTCTTACTGACAACCAGGTTTTCAGTTAAAAAGAAAAATCGGTAAATATCACAGAAAGGGGCCCATTTTGGACCCTGAAAAATGGAAACAACGTAGACTCTTTTTGTGAAATTGTTTTCCCATTTTAAAACCAGCTCTATTTATTATTAGTATTTATTATTATAATTGTATTATGTATTTGTATTGCAGTAGTGCCTAGGAGCTCTTGTCCTGGTCCTATGTGCCGCACAAACACAGAACAAAAACATTGTCTAGACCGTATTTTCTATTTCTCAAATTGCACTGGGCTTTGACCATTTCAGTGGGTCTGGCTGACATTTCTCTTAGCATATTAAGGGCATTAACGAATGAACTCACTGAATCACAAAGAACTATTTTTTTGCAAGTGTTGGATGTATTAGCAGGCTACATAAAAGCAAATTATTATTACTTATGATCTGTATTACAGTGGCATCTAGGAGCCTCAGTCATGAACCAGAACCCCATTGTGCTAGGGGGGCACAAAAAAACTGTCCTTGCCCTAAACAGTGCAACCTGAATGTGGTGTTGATCATTCAAAAAGAAAGAAGAGTGGTCCTTGCAACAGGAGTGAAATGGGAAAGTTTAGATTGGAAAAACCTAATCTTCCAGCTTTGGAAAAACAATGTAGTCAAGAAAAGAACTAGTGTGGACAAAGCAGTGGGGAAATGGTCTGTAGGGAGCCATGCTGCATGGGAAAGGAGATAAGTGAGATCACTCAGAGCTCGAAGCAGTCTCTGTTCATTGTTAGGTCAGTCAATAAGGGAATTTCATTATTTTGTTACAGAATTTTAGGGCTGGGACACCCTGTTCACATTCATTTATGATGCCCCTTTACTAGCAACCCGACAGCCCCACAGACCTTTGTTTATTTGTTTTTTGACCCCCTTGAGACCCAGTGTACTTTAAGCCCTGGCTGATCCTATTGCTTTGAGATGTAATATTTTAGTCGCCTCAGCTAATAACTTAAGCATTTGAGTTTGTTGGGATTTAAGCACACGCTTATGTGCTTTGTTGAATCGAGGCCCTCATGAACAGTATAAAAAGTGCAAGTGAAATTGCTTCTTATAGCATCCTGGAGTTTCTGAGGACTGAGGAGTTGACATTAGCACAACATAGATGCCAAGGCCAGAAGGGAGCATTATGATAATATAGGCTGACCTCTTGTGTAACACAGGTCATAGAACTTCCCCAAAATAACTCCTAGAGCAGATCTTTTAGAACATCATCCAATCTTGATTTCAAAATTGTCAGTAATGGAGAAGCCACCACCACCTGTGGTAAATTGTCCCAGTGGTTAATTACTCTCACTGATAAATATTTACCTCTTATTTTCCCATCTGAATTTGTCTAGCTTCATCTTCCTGCCATTGGATCATCTTACACCTTTCTCTGCTAGATTGAAGAGCCCATTATAAAATATTTGTTCACCAAATAGGTATTTATATACTGTAATCAAGTCACCCCTTAACCTTCCCTTTGTTATACTAAATAGATTGAGCTCTTTGAGTCTATCACTATGAGGCAGGTTTTCTAATCCTTTAATTGTTCTCATGGCTCTTCTCCGAATCCTCACCAATTGATCAACAACTTTCAATTCTCGTAGCTGTGAAGGCCTGGCCAATGCAGCACATTAGGATGTCCTGGTTTCCAGTGCTTTAACGGAGGAATCCTACCTACAGGGTGTGATCATCACTGCTGTTGAAACACTGCTGTAAAATGTAGTGTATGTGACTGCTGGGGTGAACTCAGATTAACTAAGCTGTAGAGTTTTTGCTTAACAATGCACACTGGGAAGAATTATAAGGATGATTTAAAGACTGGAGAGCATGCCTTTCGTGAGAGACTTGAGGAGCTCAATCTATTTAGCTTATTGAAGAGAAGGTTATGAGGCAACTTGATCATCAGCTCTAGTGACTACACAGAGAGTGTGACAGATTTCTGTTACCAATCTGCCTGAGGCATCAGGTGATCAGGCTGAGGCCACAGGATTATTTGGGGAGGAGATGACGGAGCACACCAAGTAACTGAGTTTTTAAAGCTTTATTGATAAAATAATAAAATAACAGCGGAGAGTGCTGCGGGGGCGGGGGGGTTCCCCACTTCACTCAAAGGAAGGAAGAAAGCGTTAGTGCCCCAAGCCCTAACCCACTTTCATACTCACATCTGCACTACCCAAGGCTGGCCAAGCCTGGGTGTAACATAAGAAGAAGAGGGGGAGGGATGGACGGGAGTTCTTGTCCCGTGCACGGGTCGTCCAGGATCCGCTGTTGATCTCCAACTTGCTTTGGCTCTCAGAAGGGTTTTTAAGTCCTGGGTTCTTTTAGGGGCGTTTCGTTCAGCGACTTCTGTTCCCCGTGCTCTTTGTACCAGTCCAAACCAGGTCTCTGTGGCCTCCTCAGCTTTCCCAAAAGACACCGGCTCCAGGAACGCAAAACTTTGTTCCCCCCCTTCTGCTGGCCTTCGCCATCTAGTTCGTTTTTGCAATCTCTGCAGTCCTGCTCAGCTTAGTTCTCCTTTTCTTATGGCTGGCTGGGGTTGGCTAAGATATGAATACAGCTGCAGACTTCTCATCGGGCTCCGTGACCTTGGACTGGGGCCAGTGTCTTATCTTCTGACAGAGCCAGCTGAAGTATTGAGTTAACCTGTTCTCTGCTCTCTTCCTCCCTACCCCTTTGGCCTCTCGCAGCCTGCAAAGGAATCTTCTGCTCCACACTCACACCTTTGACCCTCCCCAAAATGCTTTGCAATGCTTGCAACAGCATTAGCAACATGCAGTGCTGATCTGGGAACCCCCTGAGGGGGAGGGGCATGGGGGTGTGACAAGAGGATATCTGATAGTAGAGAGCTCTTTAATCTACCGGACAAAGGCATAACAAGATCCAATGCCTGGAAACTAAAGTTGGATAAATTGTAACGGGAAACAAGACAGATTTTTAAGTGAATGTAATTGACCGATGTGGTGGAACCTCCATCAGTGAAATGTTTAGATAAGGACTGGATGTCTTTCTAAAAGATATGCTCTAGTTCAACCATGAGTTATTGGGCTAGATACAGGAATTACTGGGTGAAATTCTAGGGCCTGGTGATGCAAGTGGTCAGACTAAATTATCATAATGATGACTTCTGGACTTAAAAATCTATGAGTCTATTACAATCGAAAGGACTGCTTCTGCGTCCATGGACTTTTTCCATCAATAGTCTAGTCCAGCTTTTTACCAGTGTACAATACATGGGGCAATATTTGGCAACCTTGCTGTTTTTTTGCTTTTGCTTTGTTTTTATTAAAGCAATCTTGATCTCTTGGTTTGAGCTTTCATATGTGGCTCACATCTGCCCTGCAGTTAGAGACAATTTGGAGGGGTGATGTACAGAACTAACTGAGGATAGAAAAGAGAACCAGTAACAAATGACTCTAAATAGAGAGTCAAACGCTTAATAAATTACGTCCAAACTCCACACATCGTAGCAAGGCAGACAAAATTAGCTGCCATGTCTGGTTGGGATTTGTTTTAATATTTTACCCAGAGAGAGGTTCTCAGCAATGGTATAACATTATCCTTTCATAGAATCATAGACTCGTAAGACTGGAAGGGACCTCGAGTAGTCATCTCGTCCAGTCCCCTGCACTCATGGCAGGACTAAGTATTATTTAGACCCTCCCTGACTGGTTTTTGTCTAACCTGTTCTTAAAAATCTCCAGTGATAGAGATTCTGCTACCTCCCTAGGCAATTTATTCCAGTGCTTAACCACTCTGACAGGTATGAAGTTTTTCCTATTGTCCAACCTAAATTTCCCTTGCTGCAATTTAAGCCCATTGCTTCTTGTTCTATCCTCAGAGGTTAAGGAGAATATTTTTTCTCCCTCCTCCTTGTAACAACATTTTTATGTACTTTAAAACTGTTATCATGTCCCCTCTCAGTCTTCTCTTCTCAGACTAAACAAACCTAATGTTTTCAATCTTCCCTCATAGATCATGTTTTCTAGACTTGTCATCATTTTTTTTGCTGGACTTTCTATAATTCATGCACGTCTCTCCTGAAATGTGGTGCCCAGAACTGGACACAATACTCCAGTTGAGGACTAATCAGTGCAGAGCAGAGCGGAAAAATTACTTCTCGTGTCTTGCTTACAGCACTCCTGCTAATACATCCCAGAATGATGTTTGCTTTTTTTGCAACAGTTACACTGTTGATTTATATTTAGCTTGTGATCCACTATGATCCCCAGATCCCGTTCTGCAGTACTCCTTCCTAGGCAGTCATTTTCCATTTTGTACATGTGCAACTGATTATTCCTTCCTAAGTGAAGTACTTTCCATTTGTCCTTATTGAATTTCATCCTATTTACTTTAGACCGGTTTCAGAGTAACAGCCGTGTTAGTCTGTATTCGCAAAAAGAAAAGGAGGACTTGTGGCACCTTAGAGACTAACCAATTTATTTGAGCATAAGCTTTCGTGAGCTACAGCTCACTTCATCGGATGCATACTGTGGAAAGTGTAGAAGATCTTTTTATACACACAAAACATGAAAAAATACCTCCCCCCACCCCACTCTCCTGCTGGTAATAGCTTATCTAAAGTGATCACTCTCCTTACAATGTGCATGATAATCAAGGTGGGCCATTTCCAGCACAAATCCAGGGTTTAACAAGAGTGTCGGTGTAGAGGGCTTCTACATCCATAGTGGCCAGGATGGTGTTATCAGGAAGATCACCGATGGATTGTAGTTTCCTCAGGAAGTCAGTGGTGTCTCGAAAGTAGCTGGGAGTGCTGGTAGCGTAGGGCCTGAGGAGGGAGTCTACATAGCCAGACAATCCTGCTGTCAGGGTGCCAATGCCTGAGATGATGGGGCGCCCAGGATTTCCAGGTTTATGGATCTTGGGTAGTAGATAGAATATCCCAGGTCAGGGTTCCAGGGGTGTGTCTGTGCAGATTTGATCTTGTGCTTTTTCAGGGAGTTTCTTGAGCAAATCCTGTAGTTTCTTTTGGTAACTCTCAGTGGGATCAGAGGGTAATGGTTTGTAGAAAGTGGTGTTGGAGAGCTGCCGAGCAGCCTCTTGTTCATATTCCGACCTTTTCATGATGACCTATTCATGATTTAAAGCCTGGAGAGCATGCCTTTCGTGAGAGACTTGAGGAGCTCAATCAATTTAGTTTATTGAAGAGAAGGTTATGAGGCAACTTGATCATCAGCTCTAGTGACTACACAGAGAGTGTGACAGATTTCTGTTACCAATCTGCCTGAGGCATCAGGTGATCAGGCTGAGGCCACAGGATTATTTGGGGAGGAGATGACGGAGCACACCAAGTAACTGAGTTTTTAAAGCTTTATTGATAAAATAATAAAATAACAGCGGAGAGTGCTGCGGGGGCGGGGGGGTTCCCCACTTCACTCAAAGGAAGGAAGAAAGCGTTACTGCCCCAAGCCCTAACCCACTTTCATACTCACATCTGCATTACCCAAGGCTGGCCAAGCCTGGGTGTAACGTAAGAAGAACTGGGGGAGGGGTGGACGGGACAACAGCACCTCCTTTGTCAGCCTTTTTGATTATGATGTCAGAGTTGTTTCTGAGGCTGTGGATGGCATTGTGTTCTGCACGGCTGAGGTTGTGGGGCAAGTGATGCTGCTTTTCCACAATTTCAGCCCGTGCACGTCGGCGGAAGCACTCTATGTAGAGGTCCAGTCTGCTGTTTTGACCTTCAGGAGGAGTCCACCTAGAATCCTTCTTTTTGTAGTGTTGGTAGGGAGGTCTCTGTGGATTAGTATGTTGTTCAGAGGTATGTTGGAAATATTCCTTGAGTCGGAGATGTCAAAAATAGGATTCTAGGTCACCACAGAACTGTATCATGTTCGTGGGGGTGGAGGGGCAGAAGGAGAGGCCTCGAGATAGGACAGCTGCTTCTGCTGGGCTGAGAGTATAGTTGGATAGGTTAACAATATTGCTGGGTGGGTTGAGGGAACCATTGCTGTGGCCCCTTGTGGCATGTAGTAGTTTAGAAAGTTTAGTGTCCTTTTTCTTTTGTAGAGAAGCAAAGTGTGTGTTGTAAATGGCTTGTCTAATTTTAGTAAAGTCCAGCCACAAGGAAGTTTGTGTGGAAGGTTGGTTTTTTATGAGAGTATCCATTTTTGAGAGCTCATTCTTAATCTTTCCCTGAAGTGAGCTGTAGCTCACGAAAGCTTATACTCAAATAAATTGGTTAGTCTCTAAGGTGCCACAAGTACTCCTTTTCTTTTTACTTTAGACCATTTCTCCAGTTTGTCGAGATCATTTTTAATTTTAATCCTATCCTCCAAAGCATTTGCTACCCTTCCCAGCTTGGTATCATCTGCAGACTTTATAAGTGTACTCTCTAGGTCATTATCTAAGTCAGTGGTTCTCAACTAGAGGTCTTCCAGGGGGTACATCAAATCATCTACATATTTGCCTACTTTTCAACAAGCTACATAAAAAGCACTAGCAAAGTCAGTACAAACTAAAATTTCATACAGACAATGACCTGTTTATACTGCTCTATATACTATACACTGAAATGTAAGTACAATATTTATATTCCAATTGATTTATTTTATAATTGTGTGGTAAAAATGAGAATGTAAGCAATTTTTCAGTAATAGTGTGCTGTGACACTTTTGTATTTTATGTCTGATTTTGTAAGTAGTTTTTAAGTGAGGTGAAACTTGGGGCTATTCAAGACAAATCGGACTCCTGAAAGGGGTACAGTAGTCTGGAAAGGTTGAGACCCACTGATCTAAATAATTGATGAAGATGTTGAACAGAACCGGACCCAGAACCGATCCCAGCAGGACCCCACTCGATATGCCCTTTCAGCTTGACTGTGAACCACTGATCATTACTCTCTGGGAACAGTTTTCCAACCAGTTATGCACCCACCTTATAATAGCTCCATCTAGGTTGTATTTCCCTAGTTTGTTTATGAGAAGGTCATGCAAGACAGTTTCAAAACCCTTACTAAAGTCAAGATATTCCACATCTACCACTTCCCCCTATCAACAAAGCTTGTTACCCTACCAGAGAAAGCTATTAGGTTGGTTTGACATGATTTGTTCTTGACAAATCCATGCTGACTGTTACTTATCACCTTATTATCTTCTAGGCATTTGCAAATTGATTGCTTAATTATTTGCTCCATTATCTTTCCGGGTACCTATATTAAGCTGACTGGTCTGTAATTCCCCGGGTTGTTCTTATTTCTCTTTTTATAGATGGGCACTATATTTTAGATTTTCCAGTCCTCTGGAATATCTCCTGTCTTCCAGGACTTTTCAAAGTTAATCACTAATGGCTCAGATATCTCCTCAGTCAGCTCCTTGACTATTCTAGGATGCATTTGATCAGGTCTTGGTGACTTGAAGACATCTAACTTGTCTAAATAATTTTTAACTTGTTTTTTCCCTATTTTAGCCTTTGATCCTACCTCATTGTCACTGGCATTCCCTATGTTAGATGTCCAATCGCTACTAATCTTTTTGGTGAAAACCGAAACAAAAAAGTCATGTAGCACTTCTGCCATTTCCACAGTTTCTGTTATTGTTTCTCCC
This sequence comes from Lepidochelys kempii, assembly GCF_965140285.1. Classification (NCBI taxonomy): domain Eukaryota; kingdom Metazoa; phylum Chordata; order Testudines; family Cheloniidae; genus Lepidochelys; species Lepidochelys kempii. The sequence goes on from NC_136380.1 coordinate 15,251,043, forward strand.
CTGCTTATTGAGTAACGAGGTAAAAATAACATGCAATAATTTAATACAATTCCTTCAGATAAACTCAATTTAGGGATAATGACCTCCAGATGGAAGGGGGTTTGCAAAAATCCATGCCACATGATATGTTCCCACCAGTTATGGAGGTGGCAAGCAATAGATTCAATGGTTGTGTGATAGCCTAGATGAGATCCGGTTTCAATTAGCCTAATAAACTTTTTTGTAACTATGCTATTTTCCCTGAAACTGTAGAGTGGCAGCACTTCGAATGTGTTAGCAGTAAGTTAATACACTAGACCCCGAATCAGCTAAGCAAAGTACGTGTATAACATTAACCACATGAGTAGTCAAGGAAACTAGTCATGTGCTTAAAGTTACACATTAATTTCTTTGCTGGGTTGTGGCCTTACAGAAACAAAACTAGTAACTTAAAAGAAACAACAGCACTGTGAGTTGAGTTCGGGGAGCTTTGAATGTTGTTATTTTTTTCTATTGGTTGATTAACGTTAGAGACGCAGGTCCAAAAACCGGTCCAGACAACATCAGCCAGACTGTTTAGTATTGTGAATCTTTGTGAGGCTTTAGTTTTGTGAAACCAAAGCTATGGTTTGTTTCATGCTAAGCCCCATTTGATCTCAGTCTCCAAGGTTTGTGAGAGCCAGGATACATGTTCTAATGTGGGCCCAGCTCTAATTCTATATCTTTAAATCCTCAGTCCGACTATTCTATGTTTGGAAAGGATCTTTCTTCTAGGCTCATACTCATCGGTCCTACTAAACTTGGCAATACCTGTTTTAGAGCTGAGTGGAAATCTGATCGAATGTTTTCCATTGAAGGATGCTGATACATCAAAATAGAAACGTTTGGCAGACAGTTTGATTTCAGCGAAGGTCTGATGGAATGTAGACAGTGTTCCAATAAAACCCAGTCAGAACCTGTCTGGCTTCCTGCCAGCTTGCCGTCCCAGCTCCTTGGCAGGGTCCCAGGCTCCTGGCTCATCTGCAGCTCTCCTGGAGAGCTGATAAGGACACACAAGTCGGGGAGCACCAGATTCCAGGCTCCCAGCTCCAAGCAGCAGCACTCGAACAGTTTTTGGAGTGGGAGGTGCTGACTGAGCTGTACCCCTCTTACACCTGTCTGCGCCCCTCACTGCCCCCTAGAGCTGGGGCTGGGAGCAGGGCCATGGCTCCGGGAGGGGGTGGGATGTGGAAGGGGTAAGGTAGCAGAGGCTGGGGCCACAGCTAGGGGCGGGTGCAGAGCCCCAGGTTTGGGGCTGTGGCTGGGATCGCGCATGCAGGGCCGGGACCCTGGGGCCAGCAGCAGAGCTCCCGGGTGCGGGTGAGGGCCGGCGGCTGAGCGGGACCCGAATTTGGCAGCGGAGCTCCTGAGGCCGGTTGTCGAGTGGGACCCTGGGCCATCAGCAGAGCCCCTGGGCATGGGTCCGGTGGCTGAGCGGAACCCATGGCCAAGTGGGACCCAGGGTCGGCAGCGGAGACCCCAGGCAGCAGCGGGGCCTGCGGTCAGGACCCCGGGCAGCAAGGGTGCGGGGCCGGCAGCTGGGATGCTTGGCACAAAACCCCCGCACCTCTACGTCCTGCGCCTATGGCTCCCAGGCAGCCGGGGTTTTCGAGGTCCATAACTCTGAGGCAGGCAGGCAGCCAGCCAGGTGCACTGTCCCCAAGTCAGGGATACCAGGGCTTTTCCTTTCACAGAGAATTTTGAAATTTTGTTTTCCCCCACCCATAAAATAGAATGACTATTCTCTGCATAGCTCAAATCTGCTTTTTTTTTAATCTAAAAAATTAAATCTATTGGAAATGCTGAACACTGAAATTGAAGTCATATTAAATATCAGTCATGGTATATAAGTCAATACCCTGAGAGGAAGGATGGCCTGGTGGCTAAGGCACCATACTGGGACTCAAGGAGATCTGGGGTTAATTCCTGACTCAATCTCTCCATGTCTCAGCTCCTCATCTCCTGCTCTTTCTTGTCTTTAGACTATACTTGCTGTCATAAAGGGAAGGGTAACCACCTTTCTGTATACAGAACTATAAAATCCCTCCTGGCCAGAGGCAAACCTCCTTCACCTGTAAAAGGTTAAGAAGCTAAGATAATCTCGCTGGCACCTGACCAAAATGACCAATGAGGAGACAAGATACTTTCAAAGCTGGAGGGCGGGGCGACAAAGGGTCTGTCTGTCTGTGTGATGCTTTTGCTCGGACCAGGTCAGGAATGCTCTTCAGAACTTTTGTTAAGTTAGTAAATAATCTAGCTGGAAATACGTTAGATTTCCTTTTGTTTAAATTGCTGGTAAATAAGCTGTGCTGAATGGAATGTATATTCCTGTTTTTGTGTCTTTTTGTAACTTAAGGTTTTGCCGAAGGGATTCTCTATGTTTTGAAAAAAGAAAAGGAGTACTTGTGCCACCTTAGAGACTAACCAATTTATCTGAGCATGAGCTTTCGTGAGCTACAGCTCACTTCATCAGATGTATGCCGTGGAAACTGCAGCAGACTTTATATATACACAGAGAATATGAAAAAATACCTCCTCCCACCCCATTGTCCAGCTGGTAATAGCTTATCTAAAGGGACCATCAGGTGGGCCATTTCCAGCACAAATCCAGGTTTTCTCACCCTCCACCCCCCCACACAAATTCACTCTCCTGCTGGTGATAGCCCATTCAAAGTGAATTCAATTCACTCTCCTGCTGGTGATAGCCCATTCAAAGTGAATTCAAAATTCACTTTGAATGGGCTATCACCAGCAGGAGAGTGAATTTGTGTGTGGGGGTGGAGGGTGAGAAAACCTGGATTTGTGCTGGAAATGGCCCACCTGATGATCACTTTAGATAAGCTATTACCAGCTGGACAATGGGGTGGGAGGAGGTATTTTTTCATATTCTCTGTGTATATATAAAGTCTGCTGCAGTTTCCACGGCATACATCTGATGAAGTGAGCTGTAGCTCACGAAAGCTCATGCTCAAATAAATTGGTTAGTCTCTAAGGTGCCACAAGTACTCCTTTTCTTTTTGCGAATACAGACTAACACGGCTGTTACTCTGAAATCTATGTTTTGAATCTGATTACCCTGTAAGGTATTTACCATCCTGATTTTACAGAGGTGATTCTTTTACTTTTTCTTTAATTAAAATTCTTCTTTTAAGATACTGACTGCTTTTTTATTGTTCTTAAGATCCAAGGGTTTGGGTCTGTGTTCACCTATGCAAATTGGTGAGGATTTTTATCAAGCCTTCCCCAGGAAAGGGGGTGTAGTACTTGGGGGGATATTTTGGGGAGAAGATGTCTCCAAGTGGGCTCTTTCCCTGTTCTTTGTTTAACACGCTTGGTGGTGGCAGCATAGGGTTCAATGACAAGGCAAAGTTTGCACCTTGAGGAAGTTTTTAACCTAAGCTGGTAAGAATAAGCTTAGGGGGTCTTTCATGCAGGTCCCCACATCTGTACCCTAGAGTTCAGAGTGGGGAAAGAACCTTGACACTTGCTCTGGAGCAGGGAATGTCTGTTATTACATGTCTGTACAATGCATAGCGCAAGGGGGCCCTGGTCTCAGCTAGGCGCTACTGTAATATCAGTAAATAATACTATATCATTTTAAGTTGTCTCTAACACTTTTTGTCATTGTAGGGTTTGGCCCAATGGTATGTCCCCCATTTGACCCTTGGCAAGATTGGTCAAGATTTAGTGTAAGGTTTGGAAATGACATTTGTTTGTCGGTCTCCTAAGGCAATAGTGTAGCCATATCATTAGCCACTATTCATTGTCTGTATTTTGGTAGCACCTAAAGGCCACAAGCAGGTTGGGCCCCTTTGTGCTGAGCACTGTAAAAACATATAATAAACGGGTGACTGCTCTATGGACTGATAGCTTGTTTACTGCACCCAGCATGCTGGAGGCACTATATAAACAACAGGCTGAGGGGCAGGTGGTTGTGGTAAAGGGATTTTTATTAATTTATTCTATATTTAGAGGCTAGTGTGGAAGAACGTCGGGAGACACTGGGAGAAGGAGGTTAGTGGTGTGTTGAGGCTGGCATAACTGGGAGAAGTCACGTAGGAAGGTTGATAAGAGACAAAGGCAATTAAGGGAAGAGGGGCCTAGTGATGTAGGGGTTGAAGACAACCATAAGAATCTTGAAAATGCGGTGGAGAAGGGGGTTGGTCAGTAGGAGGGACTCAGTGGGGGTCATGGGGTCAGTGAGATAGGCAAAGAAGATGACCTTAGTAGTGGGATTGATTTAAAGCAGAAGCAGGTGATGTGAGTGCCAGGGAAACCATTGAGGAAGTGGTTAAATCAATGTGGCATGTGATGAGACCTTGTAGGAGAGTTTTAATTGTATGGATAGAGAGACAAGGACAGACCTTAACATGATGGGTAGGAAGAAAGATCAAAATTTGGACATTGCCAGGATACGTGGGAAGAGGAAGCGAGACAGAGAGGAATCAAATATGACCTGCAAGTGAAAGGCCTGATTGACAGACTCTGACACAAATGGGACCACTGGAGAAGTTTGCAGAAGAAATATCATGAATTCAGTTTTGGCTTGTTAAGTTTAAGTTGAAAACAAGATGAGGTCAGGAGAACCTGGTCCTGTGGTTAAGGCTGTGGACTGTCTAATAGACTGGAAAGGCAAGGTGGGTGAGCTAATATCTTTTGTTGGACCTGCTTCTGTTGGTGAGAGAGCTGCGCTTTCAAGCCACACAGAGCTCATCTTCTGGTATGGAAAAAGTACTCCTAGTGTCCCAGCTAAATGCCGGGTGGAACAAATTGTTTAATATATGTAGTCAGCACATATTCTCAGGGACTATTCAAGGGAGAGTGGCCCGTTAACACTTCTGCAGTCATGGGACAAAAAAGAGGAGATTAAAAAGAGCTCTATGTGGCTTGTAAACTTGTCTCTCTCGTCAGCAGAAGTTGGTCTAATAAAAGATATTACCTCACCCATCTTGTCTCTCTAATATCCCGGGACTGACATGGCTACAACTACGTTGCATAGACTAATGGACTGGAAGTCCATTGATTAAACAGGCTATGGGTCAGGCCCAAAGTGAGGAAGGGGGAAAAGAACCAGGCCTGACTTCATATAGATTTTAATTTTTACAGTAACTACAGAGAGTAAAACTTTAAGGGCCTGTTTCTCCCCTCACATAAGGCCTCCCTCAGTAGAAGGACTTATATTGTTTTCAGTGGCTATCGGATTGGTCCATTATGCTGGCTCTACCCTGCTGTAACTCTATTGGCTTCATAGATTCCAAGACCAAAAGAGACCATTGTGATCATCCAGTCTGACCTTCTTTGCCCATAGAACTTCCCCAAAACAATTCCTTTTAGAACAACATCCAATCTTGATTTAAAAATGGTCAGTGATGGAGAATCCACCACCACCCTGGGTAAGTTGTCCCAATGGCTAGTTACTTTCAGTTTCAAAAATTTGCATCTTATTTCCAATCTGAATTTGTCTAGCTTCAGCTTCCAGCCATTGGATTGTGTTAGACCTTTCTCTGCTAGACTGAAGAGCCCATTATTCAATAGTTGTTCCACTAGTAGGTACTTATAGACTGTAATCAAGTCACCCCTTAACCTTCTTTTTGTTACACTAAATAGATTGAACTCCTTGAGTCTGTCACTCTAAGGCAGGTTTTCTAATCCTTTAATCATTCTCTCATCCCTTCTTGAAACCCTCTCCAATTTATCAACATCCTTCTTGAATTGTGAGCACCAGAACTGGACACAGGATTCCATCAGTGGTTGCACCAGTGCCAAACCCAGATGTAAAATGACCACTCTGCTCCTATTTGAGATTCCTCCGTTTATGCATCCGAGGATCGTATTAGCCCTTTTGGCCCCAAGAGTCACACTGGGAGCTCAAGTTCTGCTGATTATCCACCATGACCCTCAAATCCTTTTCAGAGTCATTGCTTCCCAGGATAGAGTCCCACATCCAGTAAGTATGGCCTATATTCTATGTTACTAAGAGTACACGTTTACATTTAGACATATTAAAATGCATATAGTTTGCTTGTGCTGGTTTACCGAGCGATCCAGATCACTCTGAATCTGTGACCTTTTCTCTTCTTAATTTACCACTCTCCTCCCCACCCCACCCCAATTTTTGTGTCATCTTCAGACTTTCTCAAATGATAATTTTATGTTTTCTTTCAGGTCATTGATAAAAATGTTAAATAGTGTAGGGCCACTAACCGATCCCTGCAGGACCTCACTGGAAACAGACCCGCCAATGATGATTCCCCATATACAATACATTTTGAGACCTATCAGTTCTTAATCATTATCAGGATTCTTTATGTTTTGAATATATTTTAAAAACTCCTTCTTATAGTTTTTTACGCTGCTGGCCACAGATTTCTCCTTGTGTCCCTTTTCATCCCTATCCAATTTTCTACAATTCCTAACTTCTGATTTATATTCATTACTATCAACTTCCCCTTTCTTCCATTTGTTAAATATTTTATAGCTGCCTTCACTTCTGCTCTAAATCATGTCAGTTTTTTATCCAGCACGGCCTTCTTTCTCGCTTGTGCCTTTTTTGGGAAGCTAATAAGATGTTCTTAAATGGTTCCCAATTATCATTCATATTTTTTTTTGGATGAAATTCTTCCTAACAGCTGATTTGGCTCATAATTGTTTTCAACTTTGTGAAAATGGACCCATTAAAGCACCAAGTATATATATTACTGGTCTGCACTTTATTCTGCTTGCACGTTATACATCTGGTCAAGTCATGATCACTTGTACCTAAGCTACCATTAATTTTTTGTTCTGTGAGCAGTTCTTCTGTATCTCTTAGGACAAGGTCTAATAAAGAACTCCTTTGTGTTGGCTGCAACACTTTTTGAGTTAGGAAATTCTCATCTGTAAGGTTTAGAAATCCCAAGGATGTTTTAGCACTGCAGCGTGAGACGTCCAGCATGTGTCACTCAAATGAAGTACACAGCTTTTTTTCCCTACATATTATAGATAGGTGCAGTAAGGAGCCAATCACCCTGTTCCCTAGTGTGATTTGGTGGTCTGTAGCAAAGCATAAGATGGGGTATTAGTTGGTGTCTATCAGTTAGGACATTCACTGGAGTCATTCCTTTTATTGCAGCATTGGGTGGGAGACCAGAATCATGGTTTCCCAAATATGTGCTAAGGTGGCAAATGCTGTCCCTACCCCATGGCCACAGAAAGCCTAATAGCAGCAGAATTTGGCATTTGAGAAGCCTGTGCAAGCACCCCAACTTTCAGCAGGGTCATTGGAGCAGGCATGGGAGGGGCGAGGGTGGTAGAGCCATCAGCAGTCAGCCATTTTCTCCCCATGCTGAGGATGAGTGCAGATGGCCCAGGCCCTATGACTGCCCTTTGCCCCTCCATGGCCTAGGTGGAAGACTTGCTTTCCTTCTGGCCATCAGGATATCCCCAGTGTACGGGGTGACTGCTTGTGCTGTTTTCTGGATGGGAGTTTGGGGCCATGTGCTGATTATTTATTTAAACCCTTTGTTATTGAACTTAACAATGGCAACAGATCTGTCTCTGTTACAGGGTTAGACACCAATGTGTTTCTAATCAATTCATATTCCAGTAACATTTAACAACTGTCTCATTAAATCGCAACCCCGGCGTGTATTATTTTAGAGCCCTTCATGAGATCGTTTTCCCCCAACCCCACCATGCCACTCTTGATTCCAGGTTCTCACCCCAGCAGGATAAGCCTTGATCACGTGGCCCTGCCCCCAGCTATTCCAGCAGTGTTGCAGAAATCCTGCCCAATCAGTTCCAAATGCCAAAGGCTCCCCATAAGCTGCCTTCCTCGCCCTCTGTTGACGCGGCAGATGCTTTTGGATGCTTTCCCAGATTCATCAGGTCAGTTCTGGGAAGGCTGGAAATTTGTATTTTGACTTATAGTCTTTAAAAAAAAAAGTATGCCAGCCTCAATGCTGCACATCAGAAACATGTGGACTGTTAATATATATTTATAGGCACATGTTTACATGGTTACTGGGAACGTCTTAGATTACCTTGCTTCTTTATAGACTTTTATGCTTTCTGTTGCAAGTTGCACCATTTTTAAATGCAGGGGGTCAGATTCTGTGCTGTGCCTCCAGCCTAAAGGAACAGGAGGCTAAAATGGCTTTAAACCATCTTTGTGCTGCCTAGTGTAAAATAGAGTCACGCCAAGGGTTCTAATTTCCAGCTGCCTATGGGCTATACCAGAGTCCAGAATCCCCATAGTGAGCTGTGCTAAGGGGAAGCCTTGGATATACCCTCTTCCATGCTCTGTCCTGCCTCTCTTAGGGCTTGTAAGGGCCAATTGTACTGGCTCTATGCTGCACCTGTACTGGGAGAATTATCTCTTTTGGCCCCTTGCGGCACTTTTATCGGTCCTCTATATTGCTGGGAGCTTTCGCTGCTACTGTAGGGCCGATGTGCCATTTGGAGCCATTGTTGAATGAGTCTGTAACTTGTCCTAATCTCCCTAGGTTCCAAGAACTGGCAAGAGACCTTAGTTTGCTTGCTGGGCAGTATCCTTTATGTGATAGCTGGATCTTTTCAATGCACGTCTGTATGTAACAAGAATGGTGACAATATCAAAAGCCTGCACTGATTGCTGTAAACTATGGGTCAAATCATCCACAGATTGGCGTAGCTCCATTGCCATCAATGGCACTGAAGTCAGGGGATCTTTGCTGATTACACCAGCTGAGGTCAAGGTTCATGGGTTGGTTTTTTGTTTTTGTTTTAATACCTGAATAGTCACCCAGCCCTTGTAATCATCTTTCCAGTGAGAAAAGCACTTCAGGTCTGACTTGATTCTATTTGTGTAAGAATCCTTCAGACGTTGAATTGGTACCTCTGTCACACAGCTGCTGATCTCTTGATGGTGGAAGGGGGATGGCTAAGCATTGCGAGACTGCATATGGACCTCATTGACCGGGACTCAGGAATCAAGGGCTTGCTTTGTCTTGTTTTCATTGGAGAGGCTGGGGGTTGATCTCGGTCTTGATTCTCACCTTGCCACAAAAAAGGGTCAGGAAGTCAGCAGCTGAACCTAGCTGGAGAGCAGAAAACTGGCTACTTCTGAAACATATATCAGCCATGTGAGATTCACCAAGGAGAGCCGGGTGACAGAGCCTGTGGGGAAGGCGTACATGGCAGAGGTCGCATGACCAGGTTATGCTCTGAAACTGACATTTATGGTGTCTGCTAATCTTTCTTCTTTGAAGAGCACTGGACCATGTTACTCACTTAGCAGCAGGAGATGAGGATAAACTAAAACTGGAGGCTGACAGTGGCCCCTTAAACTGGCCAGCATGACAGCTTACAGCAATTCTTTCACTAAAGCAGTGGCCTTCACGATTCTTCCCCCTCCCCCCCCATGGCCTCAATCTGCTAGGTAATGAGCACCTCCCGAGGGACTTGAGGGGGCTCAGCACTGACAGCTGTTAGATTTCCAAGTCCTAGCACTGGTTGAAGAAGAGGAAAATGATTTCACAAAAACATTTGTGAAGGTGTTTCTGTTCTGCAGAGTTCGAAATGGACCCGTTTCTGTTTTCCTCACACTTTTCCACAATGTTTTTTAAACCAAAGTTGTTTTTAAATTTTTTTGTTGCCTGAAAACACATTTTTTTATAAGAAAATGTGGGGGGTTATCACACAATGGCTGGACCTTTAAAGGGAGATGGGTCTCAGGCCGACCGGTAACACCAGCCATCTTGTCTCCCCAAGTGAGGGAAATGGGTCGTGTGACTCAGTCAGGCCTCTGGCATAGATAAGGGCCTGGTCAATGAGTGAGGAGAGACTTCAGCAGAGGACTGGAGAAGCTCCTGCAGGAAGGCCTTGAGATTCCAGGGGAGAAGAGACTCCAGCCAGGTCGGGTCTGTGGTTTGGCCATTGTCCAAAATTCAACTGTTAAAAGAATCTTAGGGGCAGGGACTGTGTCTTTTGATCTGCACTGTCTGAGAGGCACCAGGGCACCAGGCTGGGCTTCAGGAGATCTGGCTTCTATTCCCGGCTCTGCCACTGACCTACTGTGAGAGCTTGGGCAAGTCACTTTCCCCTTGCTGGGCCTCTGTTTCCCCGTCTGTCTTGTCTATTTAAACACTAAGCTCTGTGGAGCAGAGATGATCAATTACTGTGTGTTTGCACAATCCCTAGCACAGTGGGGCCCTGGTCTGTGTTGGGGCTTCCGGGTGCTACTGTAATATCAATAAATAATCATTGTTACAAGCCTGGTCTACTCCTGGCTACTGCTAATCAATAATCATGATACTATTACACTGACAAGGTGGGGAGACGAGGATTTGTTTTTAATATCTGCATTAGTCATGTATTCCTCAGGGCTCTCTGGTGTCTAAGACAAGAAGGAATTATTGCAAGTAATGATGATAACATATATGTGGGTGGGTGGGTGGGGGAATATTTCATTCATGGAAAGCCATCAGTTCCCTATGCAAGCCAGGTATTTATTTGTGGCAGCATTTAGTGCCCAGTCCAGCACCTGCTGAAGTCAATGAAAAGACTCTTGTTGGTGTTACTGGCTTTGAATTAGGCCCTTCATGGGCTGTCCCTGTGCTCCTTATGATGGGGTCACTTACTGACATTGTACATCGGTAGGAATGGATGGAATGGGTTCCATTCCTATGGGATATATGCTGTAACATTTGGATGGCACCACCTTAGCTTACCATGAAGTGAAGGGAGGGTAAAAGGAGGGAGGGTTGTCTAGGGGTTAGACCAGGGATCTGCTTACCAAGACTCCTTTATTCTATCCCCAGCTTTGCCACTGGGTTGCTGTGTGACTCACTTAACTCCTCTCCATCTCAGTGTCTCTAGCTGTAAAACAGGGCACGCTGTTACAGGGCACTTGGGGTCATTAACGAACTCACAAAGATTTTCTTTGCAAGAGTTAAAGGCATTAGCCCAGGCGTCCTGGCCTGGCCAAAAAAAAATTCCAGCTCACATTCTGCTGTTGTGATGAAAGGGGATGTGTCAGCCATAGAAAATGCATGTTAAGCAAGAAAGAGGAGACTTCTGGGAAAGCACTTCTCCGCTGCAAAATTAGTTTTGCTGAGTTTACAAGGTGTCGAAGGCTATGAATGCTGCATGCTTTCGTACCATGAGATGGTAAACAAAGTTAGCAATGTGCCTTTCTACAGAGCAGTTTATCAATCTCTCTCCTTCCCTGCCTGGCTTCCTTCCATCTTTTCTCATACTTTTCCTTTGTCTCCTGGACTTCTTCCCATTCTCTGGCCTGTCTTATTAATTTTCCTCTTTCTCAAAGAAAACCAGGCTTGCGGCCTGGAGACTTTACAATATTCTCTCATTGTCCTGGATTTAGAATGCCTGGCTGGGGGTCTGGAATGGACTGACACTGACAGACTTATTATTAAACTAATATTCCTGGAATTTTTATGAACTACAGAACTCTGCAGTCGTTTCTAACAGCATGGCATGGTTGCCGAAGAATTAGTGGACTTTGGTGAACCTTAAAAGCTACTGTAGCTGCATTTGGCAGCTTTGTCAACACCTGTGAGAGCTGCTGCCTAGATGAATGACCAAGAAGAGAAGGCGGAGGATGGTGGAAAACAAAGGAATGTGATCAACAGCCAGAGGCAAAGTTTCTCTGATTGAGCCTGTTTTCTTTCCTTTTCCTCTTGTGTGTTTGTCTGATTTTATCCCAGAGTTAAGTATTGTAACTAGAGGAAATATCATGACTGAAGATAGGCTACTCTGGATATTAGATGGGGTGGGATCTGAGTTACCCAGGAGAGAGTTTTCTGTAGTATCTGGCTGATGAATCTTACCCATATGCTCAGGGTTTAGCTGATCGCCATATGTGGGGTCGGGAAGGAATTTTCCTCCATGGCAGATTGGAAGAGGCCTTGGAGGTTTTTCGCCTTCCTCTGTAGCATGGGGCACAGGTCACTTGCTGGAGGATTCTCTGCTCCTTGAAGTCTTTAAACCACGATTTGAGGACTTCAATAGCACAGACATAGGTGAGAGGTTTTTTGCAGGAGGGGTGGGTGAAATTCTGTGGCCTGCATTGTGCAGGAGGTCAGACTAGATGATCATAATGGTCCCTTCTGACCTAAATATCTATGAATCTATAAACCTGTGTAGGTTCCATGCTTCTGTTTCAATTTCCCTTATGGAAGTAGAGAATGAAGGCCAAGATTTTCAAAAGTGACCAGCCATTTTTGGTTCCCATCTTGAGACACTTTAAAGAGACCTAATTTTCGGAAGAGGAGGGAGTGCACAGCACTTTCTGAAAACGAGGCCCCTTTACGGTATCTCAAGTTGGGCCTCCAAAATCACCAGTGACTTTCAAAACTCTTGGCCAAAGTTTGTAACCTCAAAATAAGTTGTGTTAGGGAGTGCTTTGAAAGCCAGGGTACCATCCACTTTATTTAGTAAAATACAACCACTCAGCATGATGCTGCTCACCTACATCCCCCTTGCAATTGCAATTTGTATACAATGTGTTTCAGTTCCTGTCTTAAACAGCTAGGTAGCCAGGCTGGGTGGTGTTAAACAGATGCTGTGTTTCATTCCAGAGGTGGAGGCATTTCAGTGGTGGGTGTCTGTCTGTACATCCTTTAATAAAGCTCATTAATAACCTTCAGAAGGAACGATGATATATATATGTAAGGTACTCTGTTATTCACCGCTGAGGAAAGGCCTGTTGCAGTTTAGTGCCAGATGGGTAATCTTCTTTAATGTGATTTATAATATTGTACTGGTTGCCATCTTATGAGATGTTTCCTTCTACGGCAGTAGGATCATGGGTCTTCCACCCACCCTGTCTGTCTACTTGTCAATCTGTCCATCTTTAAATATTTCCTATCTAGAAACAGTAATTCTGAGGAACACATCACTTGGAGAGCTCTTAAACATACTGGGCCACATTCTTCATCCATTTATGCCTGTGAAGCTACACTGATTTCAGTAAGGTCACATGTGACCTGAGACAGAAAATGACTCACTATCTTCTTCAATGCGGTTGCTGGTGCACTATCGTAACACTGGGGGTATTCTGTGGGGAACAGACACACTGTGCTGAAGATGCAATACCGGATTCTATAAAAAGGGGAGAATGGGAAAAGTGAAAATCTTCCACCAGATAATCAGCAATAGCTGAGCATTATGGGGCGCCCACAAGAAGTAACCCAGCCACAGTGGTGATTCATGCCACGTCCCACATTGTTGCTTGCCTCTCACATCTAAACAATCCGACATGTTCTGTCTTAATGTGCACATATGGCTTCCTTACGCGTGAGGTTCCTGTTGCTCATCGAGACAGATGGCTGAGGGAGACTCAAGATTTTTTTTTTTTTTTTTACTGTAACTCAGCAAAGAGGCTGGGAAAGACTAAGGGGTGAGGGTGGTTTCCGGTGAGCCTCCTGAGATGAGAAATGGGTCTTTCTCTGTGCATCAGTAGCATGTCAGGGTAATTGGAAACAACAAGGCTGCATTGCAAAGCACCCGCATGGGTATTAAAAGCAAAGACTTTGTGGAAGTAACTATGTAACTTACAGAGGGATACAACAATTGACAATTGCTATGGATGTCTGACATGTCAGGTTGCTTTTCCCAGCTCCCTCGCTGAGGCCAGAAATGGAAAATTTAATGCATTTGGAAGGATACAAGTCCCAGGCCTTCTCTGTAAAGCAAGAGGCAGAGGGGCTGTTGAATGATGGTCATTTTTAACCAGTGAAGGAGCCTCATTGCAGAGGCAAAAATGCAAACACTTCAAGTGCTCGCACTTGTCCATTCCACTGTCGGTGTGTGCTTGCCTCGTGCACAATTATCGGAGAACTTTCTTTCCCTCAGTGGTAACCGTTGGGGCAGCTGGCTCCCCCTCTGCTGTCTGATGCCACTGCATGCTGGTATGAGAGGGCAGAGCCACCCTGACCCCTGTCAGTTCCTTCAAACCACCAGTGATGGTTGTCAGAACGATCTTAAAATGCTTATAATACATTCTTCCCTCAGTCCTTTGTATATATAGCCTCTTCATTTTTAGTTAGTTAGTTAACTAGCTAGTTATACTGGTAGTTTAGCCTTAGGTCTTTGGACTAAGTTTCCCTTGGCTAGCGTCTGAGTATCCCGAAGATGACACCATCTGTACAAGATTGCTTGGGTGCCTATATTAGTTTAGTCATCCCTGGATTGGTGCATAGACCCTCTGAAACTTTGGGAGGGTCCCTCTACTTCCCCCCTCTCCCACCAACCCTGACTTTAGTCATGGACACTTCAGATCTGGAGTGAGGAGGTCACATGGGTTCCGTGCAGACTGAAGGTCTCTTGACATCTCAGGAGATAATGACTCATATAAATGGCAGAGTTAAGAACTGTGTGACTAGCCTGTTCAGCCTTCCTCCAACGTATAGTATGGAAGAGCTTATTAATGCTAACAGGCAATTCTGCAACTGTGTTTTACATAAAGAGGCAGGGAGGGCTATAGTTGTCCCAGCTATGCTGGGAGACAATCTGCGTCTGGAACTTTTGCATAGCCAAATTAATTCCTATCAAGCAGCTTTCCTCCCAGGGAAGCAGAACACGCTGGCAGATCGACGGAGCGGGACCTTTTCCACTACAGCTGGACATCGCCAGATCCATCTTCCTGCACTGGGGAGGTCCCCAGTTGGATCCGTTTACATCAAAGTCCAAGAGAAAATGCTGTCGGTTTTGATCCCAGAGAGGTCTCAGCCCAATCTCCTTGACAGATCTATTCCTGCTGCCCTGGAAAGGCCCCCTCCTGTATGCCTTCCCTCTGATTCTCTTGCTGCCCACGATCTTGTGCACAGGCAAGCAAGACAAGGCTCATTTCATCATTATAACACTGGCATGGCCTCAACAACACTGGTACTCAACTCTACTATCCTTGTCAATCAAACCTCTGCTGTCTCTCCTGCTGGATCCAGACCTAATTTCTCAAGTCCACTGTTGTCTGGACCACCCCAGCCTACAAGACCATCACCTGACAAATTGGATGCTTCATGGTTGATGCTAGACAAAAGATCTTGTTGTAAGGATTTCCTGGAAATACTCCCCAATAGTAGAAAACCCTCAACTAGAGGCACTTACCTGGCTAAGTGGAAGCATTTCTCCATTTGGTCCCAGGAGAAAGATGTATCCCCAGACAACGCATCCCTGAGCCTTGCACTGGACTATCTTCTTCACCTGAAACATCAGTTTACCGATTAGCTCTGGAAAGGTGCACCTGGCTGCCATCTCGGCTTTTTCACACCCCAGTGGATAGTAGGTCCCTTTTCTCCAACCCAGTCATTACCAGGTTCATGAAGGGCTTCATCAGACTGTATCCACAGGTGCAAGATCCTCTCCCCCTTGGGATCTGAGTTTGGTCCCAGCAAAGCTAATGGGACTGCTGTTTGAATCCCTTGTAACTTGCTCTCTCTCTCTATGCAGGTAGCATTCTTAGTGGCAATTGCCTCAGCCGGAAGTGTGGGCAAGTTGAGAACCCTTAAGTACATGAGCATGGGGATGAGGAGAGGCTTCACTCGCTGGATGGTGAGAAAGGCTTTAGCTTTCTACTTGGACCATACTAAGTCTTTTAGATCCTTCACACAGTTGTCCACTAAGGTTGCTGACAGGGTCTCCACTTAGAGGATCTCATCCTGGATCTAACTGTGCATTTACTTGTGCTTCCAGTTAGCCACCAGCTAGAGTATTGGCGCTTTCTACCAGAGCACAGGCAACCTCAGTGTCAGTCTTAGATCACTGCAGAGCAGTGATGTGGTCATCAGTCTGCATTATGCCATTTCCCATCAGTTCAGGGATGGT
Source organism: Lepidochelys kempii (assembly GCF_965140285.1). Lineage (NCBI taxonomy): Eukaryota > Metazoa > Chordata > Testudines > Cheloniidae > Lepidochelys > Lepidochelys kempii. The sequence goes on from NC_136380.1 coordinate 15,266,865, forward strand.
GCCAGTTTCAGACAGGTTGTCCTTCAATCACTATTCAGGTAGACTCCAAGCTCACATTCATGTTTGTCCACGGGTGAGTCACCTGCAGTGGAATGGACATGAGCAAGCACTCGAAGAGAAAAAAACAGTTACCTTCCTTTCTGTAACTGTTTGTAAAGGGGCTATGCTGGGGCTCGACCCTCTCCGGGGCAGTGGGGAGCCACACCGGCTCGCTACACACAGTTAACTTTGGGGAATTTGTCCAGCCACCGGAATCTCCCTTGGCAGCCCTTGCGGTAACTGGACGGAGCACCGTAGGCTTGAACCCTGAGTCAGGGCAGGGCACAAAATAGTCAGTAGCTCAGGCCCTCAGGCAGGGCTGAGCATATAGCCCAATGTTAGCAGGCCAGGCCCTGGGTCAGGGCAGGGGGAACAAACAGTCAATAGCTCAGGCCCACAGGCAGGGGCAGAGCAGCACAGCATGTGTGAATTAGCCCAGGCCTCGAAGGACCTGGAAAAGGGGGAGATGGTCACCCATTAGTTGGGTGGCAGGGGGGACGCAGGCCCACCCACTCCAGTGTGTCCCGGCCCGGGGCCCTAGCAACGGCCAACGACCCGCTGCTGGGTCAGTGGGGATCCTGGCCGCCAGACACTGACATGGGCTCTGGCAGAGTTACAGCCCGGCTAGGGTCGGCTGCCCCCGGGCTACTTCCTGACTCCCCTCCTTCTGGTACCTGGGTCCCGGCGGTGTTCTCTGGGGGGTCCAGCACCAGGGGCCGGCCACTCGCCCCAGAGAGCGGGCGCGGGGCAGGGCCGGCCGCTCCCCCCGGAGAGCGGGCGCGGGCCAGGGCCAGCCAGTCTTGGCATGGACCTGGGGCCGTGGGGTTTTCCCGGTCGCGGGCTAGGTCGGCTATGTCTGGCCTCCCCAGCGGCTGGTCCTCTAGTGAGCTCTGAGGGCCCCCCTTTATACTTCCAGGTCGCGCCTTTCTACTTCCGGGTCGCCGCCTGTCCCTCTGAGGGGCGGGCTCAGAGCTTCCTGGCTCCGCCCACTCTGGTGTCTGTAGGGGCTCGAATCTCTCCGGGGTGGGGGGGAGCCACAGCGCCTCACTACACTGTTGTTCTTGGAGATGTGTTGCACATGTCCATTCCATGACCCACTCTCCTTCTCCTCTTTATCAACCCATCCAATATGAAGGAACTGAGGAGGGTCAGGGCAGCTCCACACTCTCATACCAGCATGCAGTGGCGTCACACAGCAGAGGTGACTCGAGCTGCCCCGACAGGTACCGCTGAGTGGAGAAAAGATCTCTCGTAACCGTGCACGAGGCAAGCACACGCTGAGAATGGAATGGACACATACAACACATCTCGAAGAACAACAGGAACAAAAAGGCAGGAAACTGTTTTTTTCTCACAGTTGACATTTGACAAGTAGGAGTAGTGACTAAAAATGACCGAGGGCAGTTGCACATCTGCAGAGGAGTGGCTAGTCAAAGCAAGATCCGTTAGTAAAATGCAACATAGCTGCACTAGATACCAAGATCCTTTAGGCCACAATCCTGCAATCAGATCTTCATGGGCAGACCCTTGTGCCCACACAAAAATCCATGCAAGTTAAGGTTCAATCCACACTGACTCTGTTGCAGGCTAGGGGTCATATAAATCAATTTCTACACTCATAATCCAACCATGTTACTACACGCTTTTTTGGGCCATGATTGTAAATATCTCTTTAAATAAGGACTGTGAACATAAGAACAGCCATACTGGTCAGACCAATGGCTCATGTAGCCCAGACTCGTCTTCCAACAGTGGCTGGTGTCAGATGCTTCAGAGAGAATGGCAGAACAAGGCAATTATTGAGCGATCCATCCCCTGTCATCCAGTCCCAGCTTCTAGCAGTCCAAGACTTAGGGACACTCAGGGCATGGAGTTGTATCCCTCAGAATCTTGACTAATAGCCGTTGATGGACCTACCCTCCACGAACTTACCAAATTCGTTTTTGAACCCAGTTATACTATTGGCCTTTACAACATCCTCTGGCAAGGAATTCCACAGGTTGACTGTCCGTTGTGTGAAGAAGTACTTCCTTATGTTTGTTTTAAACCGGCTGGCTATTAATTTCATTGGGTGTCCCCTGTTTCTAGTGGTTTGTGAAGTGGTAAATAACACTTCCTGATTCACTTTCTCCACACCTTTCATGATTTTATAGACCTCTACTGTATCCCCCCTTTGTCATCTCTTTTCTAAGCTGAACAGTCCCAGTCTTTTTAATCTCTCCTCATATGGAAGCTGTTCAATACCCCTAATCGTTTTTGGTGCCCTTCTCAGTACTTATGCCAATTCTAATATATCTTTTTTGAGAAGAGGCAACCAGAACAGCAGGCAGTATTCAAGGAGTGGGCGTACCATGGATTTATATAGTGACATTATGATATTTTCTGTCTTTTTATGTATCCCTTTCCTAATGTTTCCTGCCTGTTTTCCAAGAAGATTGATGTCCTCCTTTCACTTTAAAAACTGCTCACCTCACTTGTAATCTTCCTGTTTTGTGTTGTTCTGCACTGGGAGTTATATGAACATGCTGCAAAGGGATGGAAAACAAGAGTTTTCAAACAGACAGTGTCATATGTTCTGGCTGGCTGATAATTCCAGCCGGGAAAGCTTATAAAGCTCCAGACCCCAGTCCTTTGATCACTTGTGAAAATATGGTAGAAGGGAGGCCTCTGCTGATGACCCACTGCCCAGGCCCAGCAGGGTAGATGGAAAATGATGAATTAGTCTGAGGTAAGATGTCCTACTGAAAAACACATGTTTTATAGATTTCCCCACCCCCACCCTCTCAGTACTACTTGAAATCTATTATGGCAACTGGATTCTCTTTATGCCGAGGTATTGTAAAAAGGTGCCCTGGACATAGTGATCCCAATGAGTGTGCGATACTGCTCAGCAGGGTCTCTTTCAAGTCAGTGTCCATGGCAGGTGAGTCGTGCTTTAGGAATGAAAACCGTGTTTCTTCTGTGGATGCCTGATTCCTGGCGGCGGAGTTCCACCAACTCTCCAAGGGAGTGCAGTCCTTCCTGTGGCTGCTCCCTACGAAAGCTGTTGTCACAGGAGTAAAAAGAACAGGAGGACTTGTGGCACCTTAGAGACTAACCAGTTTATTTGAGCATGAGCTTTGATGCATCCGATGCAGTGAGCTGTAGCTCACGAAAGCTCATGCTCAAATAAATTGGTTAGTCTCTCAGGTGTCACAAGTCCTCCTGTTCTTTTTGCGAATACAGACTAACACGGCTGCTACTCTGAAACCTGTCATAGGAGCGTGTGCCTGGATCTCCTCTCGCCTATGTTGGGGGGAGGGATGGCTCGGTGGTTGGAGCATTGGCCTGCTAAACCCAGGGTTGTGAGTTCAATCCTTGAGGGGGCCATTTAGGAATCTGGGGCAAAAATTGGGGATTGGTCCTGCTTTGAGCAGAGGGTTGGACTAGATGACCTGCTGAGGTCCCTTCCAACCCTGATATTCTATGATTCTACACTGGTGTAACCCTATTGACTTCAGGGGAATTGCTCCTGCTTCATGCTGGTGTGAGGGGAGCCACGCCTAAGGGCTCTGTGGTAAACACACATTCTGCCTGGCATTGCATGTGTGCCAAAGACACGTTTCTATTACAATAGAGCCTAGAGGCCCCGACCGAGATAGCGACCTCATTGCATTCTAGGAGCTGCACATATACACATTGATATAATCCCTGCTCTTACAACGCATATAGACAAGACAAAGGGTGGGAGAAAGGATGTCTTATTATCCCCATTTTACTGATGAGGAGCTGAGACACAGAGAGATGAAATGACTTGCCCAAGGTCACACAGCAGCTCATTGTCAGAGATAGGCTTGGTCTTGACCCAATGTGTGCTAGAACTATTCAATAATTTGAAAATGTGTACTGAATATTGGCATTGTTTCAGTGAATAATAATTCATGGATTCATTTCTTTTTTTTTTTAAGTTATTCAACCAGCTGTACTAAGAACAGAACCAGTTTGGCCAAGGCAGAAATCAAGAATTGGACCAAATAGCTGCTGTCGCTGAGTGGTAAGGAAAACAATGATGCCACTGACTCCCCTTATCAAATGAGGTAGAATGGTAGATCCTCCCCTGGCTTCAGTGTTGCAGCATTTGGGCACATAATGTCTTTCAGGGCAGGGGTTATCTCTTTGTTATGTGTCTGTACAGTGCCAACAGGACCCTGATCCATGACAGGTGCAGGTGTGACAGTTGCCATCTTGGCCAACACATCGGGGACTGAACAAGGGGTCTCCAGAGAGAAAAAGCAAGAGCTACTACAGTTCACGCTAAAGAACCCAGGCTCTGTAGCAGGGGGTGGTAACAACTTGTATCCTCTGTCATTTGGTACCAAGGGGACCCTGTTACACACACTCACCAGTGGGTTACACATTAGTAATAATGATATAGAGTCTACCAGCCAGATTACATAGGTGTGGATTGCAGAATGAGCTTGTAAAGGTAAAATGCTAAAGCCAATCCACATTTAATGGCAATAGGAAAACAAAATGAAACTCAGTCCAACCAAACTTTGGCCTTGATTCTGATCTGATTGAAGCCCCTGTACAATTCGAGCTAACAGGAAAGACTCCCTTTGACTTCAGTGGGAATTGGGTTGGGGCCTTGCCCCGATGTAAATTGGATTAATGTCCGTGAAGTCACTGGGGGGTATAAAACTGAGGTGAGCAGAATCAGAATCAAGCCCAGTCACTTCACTTCCTTTAGCTACTGAGTTTGGTGACACTTCTGCCTGAAATGAAACCGCGAGCTTGGCTACAGAGTATTTCTACAGGACAACTACCCAGGGCGACTCACTTCCTCTGAGGAGCTAGTGCTGCACCTGTGAAATTAGCCACAGTCGGGCTGGCAGGGGGGCTGTTGACTCATTCAAACTCAAGCTTGAAAGAGGTACAACCATCGATTCTTCAGTTTAAACATGACCCTTTGTGTGTATTGGGAGACACTGGTCTTTCCTTCCAACACTAGCTGAGCTACAATCACCTTAAGTCATTCAGGTGTTTAGTTCATCTCCCAGATATGAGGAAAAAAGTTCCCACTTCTATCTTAGGGAAGGAACTGGAGAGAGAGAACATTGTAGCAATTTAAAGGAAAGAAGAGGAATAATGACATACCTTATACATACACGCTGTCTCTTTGGAGGGGGAAAGAAACCTCCAGTACCGTTACATCGTGGTTGTGACGTTATTAATGTAATCTGTAACTGTATAGATCACTGTTGCAACCACTTTTATACAGTTGCAGCAAATATTGTATAAAGGTTGTAATGTAAGGGGTCTATGAAGAGGTTATGATTTTCTGGTTATGATTATGCTATCTGTATGCATGCATCATTTTTGTAGGTGAAGTTATAAATATTGGCTATGTACTTGTAAATCAATGGTTTTGATTCTAAGAAGCCTTAGTAAAGCATTTGGTCTGCTTCTTGAGAAAGAAATGTGCAAGTTAAGAGCCCAATCAAGAAACACTTAACTAACAATGGATCTTTGAAGACTCCAATCCACATAATGACAGGTTTCAGAGTAACAGCCGTGTTAGTCTGTATTCGCAAAAAGAAAAGGAGTACTTGTGGCACCTTAGAGACTAACCAATTTATTTGAGCATGAGCTTTTGTGAGCTACAGCTCACTTCATCGGATGCATACCATTTCCACGGTATGCATCCGATGAAGTGAGCTGTAGCTCACGAAAGCTCATGCTCAAATAAATTGGTTAGTCTCTAAGGTGCCACAAGTACTCCTTTTCTTTTTCCAGTCCACATAAAAAGTCTTCCTGGGAACATGCAAGGTAGCATGTGAGCAATGGCTGCCACCTGTAAAAACTGAGTCATGCATGGACATGACTTGCCCATGTGATTCCAAACTCCATCTTCCTGTAATTTCCACAATAAGAACAAAAAGGTGTTTTTACACCCGGAGGAGACTGTAAAAGGCTGATGCCTCATGTCCATCTGGTCTTCAATCCTGTTTCATATCTTTGGAGGAACTTTCTGAAGCTTTGAACAAAGGACTGAATGACCCATTCCAGCTGTGGATGTACTCCAGAGACTTGATTTAAACCTGCAGTTTATTCTATCACTGCTTCAAGCCTGAACCAAGAACTTTGCCATTGCTGTATGTAATTGATTCCATTTAACCAATTCTAGCTCTCATCTATATCTTTTTCCTTTTATGAATAAACCTTTAGATTTTAGATTCTAAAGGACTGGCAACAGCTTGATTTGTGGGTAAGATCTGATTTTTATATTGACCTGGGTCTGGGGCTTGGTCCTTTGGGATCACGAGAACCTTTTATTATTTTTACAAGGGTATTGGGTTTCATAACCATTTGTCCCCAGAACAAGTGGCACTGGGGGTGATACTGGGAAACTGGAGTGTCTAAGGGAATTGCTTGTATGGCTTATGGTTAGCCAGTGGGATAAAACCGAAGTGTTCTCTGTTTGGCTGGTTTGGTTTGCCTTGGTGTGCACAGAAACTCCAGCCTTGGGCTGTAACTGCCCTGCTTTAAGCAATTTGTCCTGAACTGGCACTCTCAGGTGGGTCCCACCAGAACCAGCATTGTTACAGTGGTATTCTGTGTATTACTGTTTACCCAGCAAGATAATTTCTTCTGTTTTCATTTGTACTGCTGTAGTGCGTAGAGGTCCCAGCTGAGGTTAAAAGTGTATGATGTGCTGGGTATTGTATAAGCTCCTAGTGAGAGACAGCGCTGCCCCAAAGACCTTACGGTCAGCAGACAAGACAGAGAAAGGAAGGATTTATATTGCTGTTATACAGGTGGGAAACTGAGGCACAGAGGTTAATTGACTCACTCAAGGTTACATAGGGAGTCCATGTCAGAGTTGGGAATGAACCGAGTTTTACTGAATCCCAAGCAGTGCCTTAACCACAAGATCACACTGCCTCTACACCGTTGTTCCTGAATTCTGTTTGTCAGGGGACTGAATCATAGGAGATCAGGTCTAGTGCTCAGAGTCTGAATGGCAGAGCAAGGGTTGAGACAGAGCTGGAGTCAGGAAGCAGAGCCGAGGATCAGAGCTGGATTTCCAGGAGTCAGGGAAGGCAGGAGCGGGATTGATTCTGAGGCAGGAGTGAGGCTGGAACAGGATGGGAATAAGGCTGGGTGCAGGACAGGGTCTGGGCTGGAGCAGTAAAGGAAGAGGGCTTGGAGAGAGATGAGCACAGGGAGACAGAGTCTGTGGGTGTGTGCGTTGAGCAGCCGGCGAGGAGCTGCTGCTGCTGGGCTTAAGAACCGGCCTGTTGGCTTCTTCATCCAATCAGGCAGCCTAGCCGGTGGGTTAGGGTGTCAGGAGTACTGAGCAGGCACAGCTGCGGGGCTTTACTTTGGACACTATTCCATCCAGGCAGACCCCGGTACCTATATGGAGCCCCACAGCTGTGCCGGAGCAGGGGGCCGCTGCACATATCCTGTTGCAGGATGGGGCTTGAGAAGAGCTGCATGCCATCTTCCGTGGGAAGAACTGTACAAGGAACAAGTCCGGAAGGCAAATAAATTGCAGAAATGCTGCCTCCAAAGTGTTCCCCACCCACGGCTGGCCCTCAGGGTGAGAAAACAGGAGTGGAGCTTGAATTGGAGTCTCTCGCATGGGAGTGCAGGGCCACGTCATGAGGCCACCAGGCAGATCCAGGGTTTGATGTGGGCTTTTAAATTTCAACGTGAGACATGGAGACTGCATTCTGTGGCTGATTTGGAAGTTCCATATTACGGAGGATCCTTTAATATCTTGGCAAAATTTCCACTGCAAACACCCTTGCCCAGAGAAGGAGGAAGAGCAGTTGTTAGCATTAGTCCATGCCCTATATTATTATCCCACTTCTGTCCTGGCTAGGAAGGTTCCCTTGTTTCTCCATCATGAAATGTAATGGGATTCTTCTAGGCTTTTCCAGGGCAATCTTTCATCATAGCAGGAGACCCAGCTGTGTTTCCAGGGATGATGTCACATGACCATTATTTGTCATGGTCATGGGTGGATCAGTGGTTAGCACCAATGAGCAACAAATGTTACTAGTGCATGGAATGTATTTTAGTTCTAGTTTATCTCCAGACAATAGGAACACAAGAACTGTCATACCAGATCAGACCAATGCTCCGTCTTATCCAGGGCCCTGTCTGCGACAGCAATCAGTACCAGCTGCTTCAGATGAAGCTGCAAGAAACTCGGAAATGGGCAATTATAGAATAATTTGCTCCTCGGGAAACGTACTTCACTGATGGCTGGTATTTTTGGCTGTGTCTGCACTAAAAGTGCTACAGCGGCACAGCTTGTGTCAGCCTAGTGGTGTCTACATAGCGGCATAGGTTGGCTTAACTAAATTAATCACAGCCCTGAGCAATGTCGTTAAAAAGACCTCAGTCTGTAACGTAGACCAGCCCTCAGGGAGCAAGAGAAAGAAACAGAAATAAGGCGGAAAAGGGAAAGAACAGGGCCCATGTTTTTCAAAAGTGACTAACAATTCTGGCTGTCCAACACAGAGACACCTTGAAGGGGGCTGATTTTCAGAGGACTTTCAGCACTCTCTGAAAATCAGTCCCTTTCATGGTATCTCAAGCTGGGCACCCAAAAGTTAAGGCACCCAAAATCACTAGTCACTATTGAAAATCAAGGCCAGGTTCCCAATATGATACTTTTCTACCTCCTGGCATGCTCCCTGAACTGATAGGCAGAGGTAGATCTGAACCAAACCCTAGGAAGGAGGCCCCGATTTCTTGTGTGTTCAATTTCTGTCTACTAGACACTTTCTCTTTTTTTAAATTGAGTGGGTCTAATATAAAGGAAAACATTAGCAAGCCTATTCTGATCTATGCCTGGATGAGTTTGAAATGGCAGCCCCCACATCCTCTGTTTAATGTGGCTTTTGATGTTACCTAATGTACTTGGACCTTCTAAAAGGTTCCATTTAGAGGGCTTAAATCTGGAAACCATTTGACAATTAAGCCAGAAGACGCGACAGGGTGTGTTTTATAGGACCCATTAATGGACGCCTCAGGGTGTGCTGCAGTGTGGCCTCCTGCCTTCACCCACCCATGCTGGGTATTAATGGCCTGATAAAACTCACCCCAGAGTGTTTTATTGCTGTGATATCATTTAAAGGGGGTGGGGGGAAGATCAGCTTATTGTTCTAAGGGAAAGCGCAGCCAAGATTTAAAAAAATAAAAAGAGCAAATCCAAACAAAACGGCTTCTTTCTGTGCTCTTTCCTAACATGCGCAGCAAATACAGCGCCAGCCACTTATTTGTGATCAGGCGCTTTGCGTCCTGGAACTGCTAGCGTTAGGCCTGACCCTGCAAGATGCTTCAGAGTACTGAGCACTCCCAGTCAGGTGCATCAGAACGGGGGGGGGGAGGGGCAAGGGACATGTCCCCATCACTTTTAAAAGTGGGAGGGCTTAGCGCTTTTTATCGCCCGTAAGGGCAAGCGATGGGGGGGAGGGGCGGAGAGGAGTGTGGGGGGCGAGGTATTGGAAGCAAGAGGTAGCATGGGGATGGAGCCTCGGGGTCAGGGTGGTGCAAGGGCGGGGACTCAGGGTGAAGGGGTAGCTTGGGGGCGGGGCCTCAGGCAAGAGGATCTGGCCCGAGGGGTGGATTTATGCACTTAGTTGCTAGAGGTGCGCTGCCTCTAGGGGAAATGGAGCATTCCTGGCTGTGAGTCATTTCCCAGAACCAGCCTCTTGCCCAATGGCAGCATGGCTCTGGCCAGGAAGCTCCATGGCTTGGTGGGACCCATGCTGCCGTGCGGCACCCATTCCTGTGAGCACGTGCTGGAGGTGCCTGTGTGTACAGCTGCTGGATGGACACTGGCCATGCTCCGTTAGGTAGGCTGTACCTCTATGTGCACAAGGCAGTGGGGGGCCTGGTCCATGTCCCTACTCCCAGCACTGTCTTGCCAGCTTTCCCATGGCTGGCCATGATGGAAATGATCTACTCATACCTTATGAAGAACATGGTTAGAACCAAGGGCAGGCTTTGCGCTCTGTAGAATACAGATGGGGTGGCTTTGGAGCCCTCTCCTGCTAACCAGCAGGTCCGTGTGGCTGTGGAATATCCTCCCTGAGGAATTGGAGGCAACCCCAACACTTGGCAAATGTAAAGACAGAGCAGGCTTGTAAATGTACAATGGGGAACAATCTGGCACTGGTAGGGGGATGGAATGGATGGTCAAATAGGTCTTTCCTATCCCCAGCCGCTATGGGCCACGTAGACTCTGGCCTTTAGCCCAGGCCATAAGTGCACAGCTGCATTGCCCTTGGAGGAGCAGCTGGGAGATAGTGCCTCTGGCATGTCTAATTTCCTTAGTGCTGATTCCTGTGCAGGAGGGGTGAACAATTTGCTTTGTCCATTGGGATGGAACGTTTCTTCTGGAGCTGACGTGGGTAGTACCATGGCCCTGCCTTCTTACTCCTCTGGGCCCAATTTCAGCCATATGCATTGACCCGGTTTAATGGCCTGATGTACCGGTCTGAATCCAGCTTGTCACCAGTGAGTGGAATTCTGTCTGGAATTCTGTCTGTCTGTCTGTAGCCCTTGGTCTACCTCGCACTGAAGTTACATAGGGCCTTGAAGTCAAGGGCAAGAAGTTTAAACCTGATGTAACGGGCCATAGGGACTGAACTGCTTTGTCACCCTAGTGGTAGGTTCTCTGGGTCAGGTTGAGGTACTTCAGTGTTTATACTTTGTCCTTTGCTGGGGCCAGGGCTGGATTACCCAACAGGCAGACTAAGCAGTGCTTAGGGCACCAGCAAAGCAGGGGTCACAAAAAAAAAAGAGATTTTTTTTTTTAAATCTGATGTTTGATATTTCAAAAAAAGCATAGAAGTAGTCATCATGGGAAAAATCAGAACTTCGTTAGACTTCCTTACACTCCACTCCACACTCAGAGACTGGCCCTTCTTCTATTGATGAAACAAACACCATTCCAGAATATGTGGCTGTGTCAGAGACTAACTGATCATCCTACTCCTGGTGGTAAAACAGACCTTGTTCTAGAAGGTGTGGATGTGTCAGAGACTGAACCTGCTCATGCTGTAAATAATAGGAGAAAAGATCCTGGTATGTGGGTTGATTTCGAAACCAATGATGTAGTTTACTGGATAGATCGTGGACCAAATGACTGTCAACACCACACTGGGCCATTTGAGAAATCACGTCGGACTTTTACCAATGGCAAACAAACAAGATAATGTCCACAAAAAATATTTTTCGGCATGAAAGTGAATGTTGAGAAATACACTTGAGAATGGCTACTGTATTCACCAACAGGGTCTGTGTACTGTTTTGTTTGCAAACTTTGTGCATATAAACCTTCAACATCCCGGTTTGCTGCAGATGGATTTAGCGACTGGCGGAATACTGTTTTAATTGAACAACATGAAAATAGCACTACTCACTGAGATTCAATGTTGACATATTTAAATCGAAGACAGGGCTTTGGATTGACACAAAATGGAAGAACAAATTAAAGGGGAGCGTGAATACTGGCAACATGTCTTGCAGCATGTTATAGCTGTTATTCAAACATTAGCTGAACGTGGTCTGCCTTTCCGGGGATCAAATGACACATTTGGATCATTGCAGAATGGAAATTTCTTGGGATTGTTGGAGCTTGTGGCTCAGTTTGACCCATTTTTAGCAGGCCATATCTCAAAATATGGGAATGCTGGCAAAGGTAACCCATCATACTTATCCAAGACAATATGTGATGAACTCATTGGTCTAATGAGTGACAAAATTCGTTCAACTATTGTGGATGAAATAAGTACTGCTGGGTACTTCAGTTTATCTGTTGATCCTACACCTGATCTTTCACATATTGATCAGTTGAGTATTGTACTAAGATATTTGTCTCCCACAGATGGAAAACCAGTTGAATGATTTATAACATTCCTCAATTTGAAAGGCCACACTGGTGAAGAAATGGCAAATCAAGTACTGCATTATCTGTGCCAAGTTTGCAAAATAGATTTCTCAAAGTGCAGAGGTCAATCTTATGACAATGCTGCCAACATGTCAGGGCGTTATCAAGAAATGCAGAAGAAGCTTTTAGAACAGAACAAATATGGCAGATTCATATCAAGTGCTGCACACTCTCTCAATCTTGTTGGCCACAGTGTTGGTGATTGTTGTCCGGTGGCAGTAAGTTTTTTCTCAACAGTCCAGTTACTTTATACATTTTTTCTCTGCCTCAACACACCGATGGGCAGTTCTTAAAGCATATTTGGGCAATGATCGTGTGTTGAAATCTCTTTCTAATACTCACTGGGAGGCACATGCAGTGGCAACAAGTGCAACTCTGGAGTCCTACTCAAAGATTGTGGTTGCATTAGAAAGTATAGCTGAAGACCAATCACAAAAGGGAGAAACTATACGAGAGGCAGAAAACACTGCAAACAAGATGCAAGAACTAGAGTTTGTGTTCATGTTGATCATATGGAATGAAATTTTACAACACTTTTACCACACAAGTCAAGCTCTCCAAGAAAAAGAATTGGAATTGAAAACATGTGCAGACCTCTGTCAATCATTAACAGACCACTTACACACTTTGAGGAATGATTTGGAAAGATCTGAAGACGTATCAAAAGATATCTTGCCTGATACTTACTACAAAGAAGACCAGTCCCGCAAGCGAATCAGAAAAAAACAAGCAAATGACAGCAGTGCACCAGAAACAGCATTGAATCCTAGAGACAAATTTTGCGTATCTACTTACTACGCTATAATTGATACACTTGAAGCTCATATGAGGAGGAGAGGTGACATGTATAAAGAAGTATTAAGTAGATTTTCTTTTCTAAATGATATGGACTTATCTGACGAACAATATTCACAAGGTTCCCAAAACTTGTTGACTTATACCCTGTTGACTTGAATATGAATCTCTGTGGAGAAGTAAGGCAGTTGCACTGTTATATGCGCGCAAAGTTTAATGAAACAGGAAAAATGAAATTCAGTCACATTGATCTTCATGACACAATGTTGAAAGATGGAATACAATGTGTACTACCAAATGTAGAGATCGCACAACGTATTTTTCTTACATTAATGATTACTAACTGCTCCACGGAACACTCTTTTTCTCAGCTGAAAAGAATAAAAAACGCTTAGAGAATAACAATGTGTCAGGACAGACTTGATTCACTTTCCCTATTGTGTATGGAAGCGGACATGCTTCGCTGAGTCAGCTTCAATGAACTTATCCAGAATTTTACAATCAGAAAATCTAGAAAGAAGCTATTTTAATTTCACCATACGTGTAAGTTTTGTGTCATTTCGAAAAATAAAATTTTATTTTACGGGATAGTATTGTTTTTATTTTGAATTACATCTGGGGGGGCACCATAATCTTTTCAGTGCCTAGGGCCTCTAAAAGTCTTAATCTGGCCCTGGCTGGGGCTCCTAGGCGCTATGGTAATACAAATAATAATACTGGATAGAGGTGTGGATTTCCAAGGCTAACTTCTGAGCCGGCTTTTATCAGGTTTCTCGCATTGCACCCACAATAATCATGTAGTTATAATTTTCCACCCCTGTTTACTGGCAGAAACTTAAAAATCTAAGAACCTGATTGCGGCCACAAAGCAGGTTCCTAGATAATCAAGTGACAGTAATTGTAGGTGTAATAACTGCAGCACCAAATTGCACCTGTACTTCTTTGCACCCATATTTAGGTGTTATCACACTACAAATAATAATAATTGGCTCATGCTGACATTATACAAGTTCTGCGATGAGAGGACTTCAGTCTCCAGGAGGGCCCCTCTGGTATTGTTCCCACAACTAAATCCACACAGAAAGGTATCAACAGTGCAAAGAACCTAGGCTGACACACACAGGATTGTAGAGTGACTCAGGCTGTTCCATTCCACTTCTGTCTGTGGCTGCTGAGCCACGTGGCTGCGAAAGGTTACTCATTCTGAAGTCCAAGACGTGAATACGTTTTCTGTTTGGAAAGCTTTCGGAGATGAGCCAAAGCTGTTTCTTTCCAGCCGGGGAAGGGCGCATCGGGGCAAACACGCCTGAAAGGAGAAATTGAAAACAGCCTAGAAAGAAAATGTGTATACATGTGGCATGACATTTATTTATTATCCTGGGCTGCGGCACTTTTGCACAGGCAGACTTAAAAGCTCCTTAGTGAAAATGGTGGATTTTTCTAAGCTCTACCAGGGTTTAGACCCTCCAGTGAATGTATAAACAAGGCAAATTTTCAAAGCCCTCTTTGGCTAATGATTATTGGTACCTATTTTAGGGACCTGCTGTTCTGTCTGAGTGGCAGTGCTGAGAATGGAAAATGACCCCAGAATCCAGCCTTTCCACTCTAGGACTTGCCTAACAGTGCACACAACACACAAACCAATTTTCAGCCCCTACAAATAGTTTTAGGACCAGCTAGGTAGTGAGGAAGCTTAGGAGACTGGAGGGAGATGGAACTTTTTATCTCTAGGTTGTATTCAAATTCCAGTCCTTGTTCATGGTCTGTTAAAGTTAATACTATCTGATGGCTGTGTGAAATAAGTTGAAGGTCCAAGACCAGTGTCCATCCACTATTTCAGCTGAAATTCTTGCTAGCAGCTTCAGCAGATGAGCCAAAGGCTGCATGGACTGAGAAATTGGAATAGCTACAGGGGAGAAGTTGGTTTTGTGGTTTAATTCCAGGACTGAGAGTCACAAAACCTGGCATCTCTGCCATTGATTTTTTGTGTGACCGTGGGTGAAATCACTTAGTCTCCCTGTGCCTCAGTCTCCCCATCTGTAAAATGGGGATCATTATCTTTTATCCACCTCCCAAGAATATTCTGAAGCTTAATTGATTAACATTGCGGGGTTCTCAGGCGCTATGGCAGTGAGCACCGTGAAATGGCATAGAAATAGGAGATCCTCATATCTCCTAGATGTGAGGTATTCCAGTTCAGAATCAAAGCCCATTGGCAGGTTGGTTTTGTGCTCTCTGTGGGTGAATGGAGGACTGCAGCTTCCAGAGCTGTCAGTTTGGCTCCTTTCCCTTGTCCAGAGTTCTCTGATCATTTTCATCCTCTAGCATCTTTCTGAGCTCCCACCCCTCCCCGTCCTGAGTTGTCCCCAAGCCTTCAGTTGACCCCAGTCTTTATTAAGCTGCTCTTCTTCTCTGAGAGTGGGCCATTGTCATCTGTGCAGGAGGGCCTTTGCCTCCCTCAGCAGCGCTCACACTGACTGGCACCTTTCTCTGGCACTACATTCCGGGGGAGGGTGTGTGAGTCCATTTCCCTCTTGAAGAATCCCCAAATGTCCGTTCCCACTCACAGAGTTCTGAGACTGTACTCCTCAGTGTGTTGAGTGTAGTGTAGCCCTTTGATGATGATCAGCAAATGTTGCTGATCCCGACTGTTGTCCCTTTGGCCCAAGCGGTGAGCCAACATTCGAAGGCTCTCAGGATTCTGTTTCTGGTAGGTTTGATTGTTCTCTCTGTTGAGCCTGAAAGAGCGTGACTGGCACACCCATGGGTTTTAATGAGGACTGGGATTGTCTTTGGATCCAACACTTACCTGCAGTGCTGGCAGCTTTCAGCACGACAACTACCAAACAGCTCATCTAAGCACATCAGCCTTGGCCGACATGAGAAACACTGGCCCAATCTCCCCCTGCCCTTTTGGTGAGATGCCACCTCACATTTATTGTTTAAAAATATGAAAACCTCTCCTGGAGTGGGAAGCCTTTGACAGTCGCAATCAGATTTTGTAACTACTTGTGTCTCGGCTGTTTATCCTCCCGGTGACAGGCAAGAAAGGCCTTGCTGAGATAACTTTACCCTAATGCTTTCTTAAAGTAAACCAGCATTACAGGTAAGGAAGCTATGAATTGTTGCTAATGCTCAACTGAACAAAGCTGGGTATTAAGCAATAGAAATATAATCTAACTGATGTTTTCAGATGTTTTAGTCTTTCTGTCATAATCTGCAGCATTCCCCTCTGGGCCTGTAGCAAAGCACCTTTTTTGCGAACATAAAGAATGGGATTTTTTTGTATTGCCAAATCAGCTGTACACACATGGCTTTCTGCTGGTAGTTCCATGTTTCTATAGGACTCCTCCATTTGTCAGTCTCAAGCCATCAGGCTCATGAAGGGGGCTTGAGGTTTCACATTAGCATCGTGCGTAATGTGAGGGTACATCTACACTGCAATAGAAAACCTGCAGCACCAAGTCTTAGAACCCGGGTCAATTGCCATGTAGGCGGTCAAGCTTGGGCTCTGGGTCCCACCCCCTTCACAGGGTTTCAGAGCCCAGGCTCCAACCTGAGCCCGAATATCTACACTGTAATTTTCAGCTCTGCAGCCCAAGCCCCGAGAGCCTGAGTTAGCTGACCTGGGCCGACTGCGGCTGTGCCATGGGTCTTTTATTGCAGTGTAGGTGTATCCTGACTGAGCTACCTTCAAAACAGTCTGATTATGAGGTAATACAGTCATGGATTAGGAGTGGCCTGTGACCTGAGCATCAGTTGTGAAATACCTCAAATCACGCATTCAAGTCCCAAGCCCTTCCTCCTCCTATGGTAGGTCCATAAGTGCTATGCTATTTGCTCAGTGTGACTTCATGAAAAGACTTTGCTGACTGAGCGTCTGTGTGGAAAGTCAAGATCCCATGTCACTTCTGGTAGGAATGTGGGCATCCCTCAGTGTCCTTGTCCAAAACCTCTCACTATTATGCATGTGTGGCAGATAAGGCATTTGGCTGGGACTCAGGAGAGCTGAGTTCTGTTCCATCCTCTGCCACAGACTTCTAATGTGGCTTCAGGTGAGTCACTTAACCTCTCTCTGCTACAGTTCTCCATCTGTAAAATAGGAATGGTTCCTATCTTCTCTCCCTTTCTGCCTTGTATATTTATATTGTATTCTCTTGGGAGAAAGGACTGTATCTTATCATATATGTACAGCTCCTAGTATCCTGGGGCTTGGAGGTTCTGCCATCATACAAATAATGCACTCTGAGCTAATTGGCTGGCTTTCCCCCACAACCACTAACAAAACAGCCATTTGAAAGAAATACTCTTTTTAGTATGATGCAATGCATATAGTTTGTGGAGTACTTTGGCAGCGTTTGAGGTGAAAGATTCTACAGAAATTCAAAATATCAATCACTGGCCTCTTATTCACCATGACTGACATAGGAGGAACAAAGTACAGCAGTCCCTATATTATTCTGATTCGTTTGTAGATAACATTGGCAAATGGAATCATGTGATTTTCCCTCTTAAAAGTTGGCCTCGGGCAGCATTTCTTCACTCATTCCACGCCCACCTGTGATTTCATTGGATGGCTGATGCTAATCAAACCTGGGCCTGATGACCAGTTGCAGACTTGTTCCTGCAAAGTGTTGCGCGCCCATAGCTCTGACTGGTCTCCAAGGAAAATCCAGATTCTGCAGGATCTTGGAGCTCTTCCTTCTGAGTGGAGATCACTAAGGCATCCTAGCATCGTGCTTGGGGGAGCTGTGCTCTTGGGGATGCCAACTTTCAAATGGATGTAAAATCGATACATATTGACCATACATGTTCCTTGAAACTGCCAATAGCACTCTTGGATGTGTTGGGGTGTCTGGAAAAATTCCAGCTCTCGGCATGTTCTGTCTTCTTTATATTCAACTGGCTCTGTGTTTTTCAATTTCCTTTCTAAAAAGTGTTGTGTAACTGACACAGAGTGGCTAATTCATTCCACCCAAGCTGTATTAGTGGGGTGGGTGAATGATCCCTCTTATGCAGAGTCTTTAAAGCACTTCAGGATGAAAAGCACCACATAAATATCAGTTATTAGAAGGCATCTCCGGTGAGTAACCTTATTTTGACTGGATGGCTGAACTTAAAACTATAGATCTCTCTTTCATCATCTACATTTCTCAGGTTGTATCTGCTCAAACTCATGATCATGAAGAATTTTCCAACCTTCCTTTTCAGTTGCTGGCATTCAGGAGAAATTCATACAGCTGTGTTTAAAAGGGTGTATGTGTGTGGGGGCAATGAAAGACGTAGAAAATGAAGACACTTTTCATGCCAGACTAGATTTTTTTGAAGTTTTCAGGGTTTGGCAGTAATAGTGACAGAAAGTTTTGCTTTCAGCTTGGAAGGAAGAGAGTGAGTCTGATGGGCGGGGGAATCTAAGGTTTTTATTTTATTAATTAAGCAGATGAGCTAGTTTTTATATGATAGTTTATTGAAGATTAAGGCCAACATTTTCAAAAGTGGCTTATGGTTTCAGATGCCTCAATTTTTAGGTGCCCAGCATTAGACACTAAAAGTCTGATTCTTCAGAGGGACAGCAAGGTTTAATAAATTAGTTTTGCATTTGGGTTTGAAAGCAGTGAGGTCTGTGATTATTGTTACTGCTTGCAGGAGTGAGTCCCAGGGTTGCCAACTCTCATGATATTTAGTGTATTTCTTAAAGCCTCAGCCCCTGGAGTCTTGTGAATATGTGGAAAATCTCAGACTTCATTTTTTTAAAAGTAACTTTCTAGTTCTCATGGCTGCAGAGAGAGGCTTGAAAAGGTGAATATAGTTCACCCTAAAGGTTCAAAAACTTGAGGATAAAGAAAAAGAACCCAATTTTATTTTTTTAAACTAATGATTTTTAAGACAATTTCATGATTTTGGGGGGACCTGTGAGGAAAGGTTAAAAAACTGGGTATGTTTAGTGTCAAAGAAAGGAGACTAAGAGAAGACCTGATCGTCTTCAAATATGTCAAGGGCTATTGTGAAGAGAATGGGGATCAATCGTTCTCATGTTCACTGAAGGTAGGACAAGAAGCGATGGGCTTAATCTGCATCAAGGGAGATTTAGGTTAGATATTAGGGGAAAAAATTCTAATTATAAGTGTAGTTCAGCACTGGAATAGGCTTCCAAGGAAGGCTGTGGAATCCCCATCGTTGGAGGTTTTTAAGAGCAGGTTAGACAGATACCTGTCAGGGATAGTCTAGTCCTGCCTCAGTGCAAGGGGCTAGTAGGTTTGATGACCTCTCGAGGTCCCTTCCACTTCCAGCCCAACGTTTCTATGATTTCTGTGGCTTTTGTATGTGTGAAGTTGGCAAAGCTGGAGTTCTATAGTCTAGGCCCAGCTCCTGGGGAAGTTCCATCTGCTACCAGCTGGCAATGTCATGGCTCCAGCAGAATTCGCTGAGTGGGAGGCTATGGTCACAGAGGGAGACATGATCTGTCAGGTAGCTAGAGACAGTCCTCTTGGAGTCGTCAGGCAATCTGTGTTGCTAAACCAGCTGTTCTGTACCCACGAAAGCTTTTCAAAGTGTATGGCTTTGTTCTTAGACATAATGAGTGGAAACGATAAAGCCTGGAGGTCATGAATGCATGGATCACCAGGGCCAGGTTTGTGTCTAAGAGGATGGGGCAAAATCTTCTGGCCACCGATGGAAGTGGGTGTGTTTTGCCTCCATGCTATGTGGGCAGGTGAAAGATTCCAAAGGGGCCTGGGGGCTGTGGAGCTATGAAGGATGAAGCAGATGGTCAGGGAACTAGAGCATGGATGGAAGAACTGCTCTGAACCCAACAGGCTGCATCCCATGGGGTGTGTATGCTCCTGTGCAGAGGCTGTGAAGGAATATCTGTAGCTCTTGACCAGCTGAGGTGTTGAGTGTGTACACAGAAGTCTAAAACTTCAGCTGGTGTAAATGAGCATAGCCCCATGGAAGCCAATCCTAATTTACAACCAGCTGATGGTCTGACCCTCTTTATTTAATGTGTTGGAATATTGCACAGTCAGTTTTCTCTGTTCCAGGTTCCTACACTCATATTTCAGTGAGGATTCTCAGCCATGATGCTTGGATGTGAATTTCCCCCAGGGCTGAGATCTGGGATTCCAGCTCAGTCCTGTCGCTATAGTATAGGAAGCCAGGTAGAAAATGATGCACAGCTGGGCTCCCACAAAGCTTTCTTTGAAATATATGTCAGACTGTGGAGCAGGGAAGAAATATTTCCTACCCTGTGATCGGCCAAGCAAAGCCAGTGCTACGTTTTTCTACCTCAAATGGCGTGGAGCAGGCTGTGTTGTTAGAACAAAGGGACGGAGAGACAGAGGTCTGTTTCTGAGCTTAAATGTTTGTGAAGGGCCGATGGATAGTTGCACAGAAAGGCTGCAGAGATACCATTGGCCTCTGAAGGATTTTACCTGTCCAAGCTGTATTCTTTTTCTCTTTTACTCTAAACTTTTCCTAGCAAGCCCTTTCTTACACATAATACTTACACAAACCATAGCACCATCTACAGGCCATCTCCAGTATTGCATTATTTCACTGCAATGAAACTCTCCACTTAAGCAAAAAGAAAAGGAGTACTTGTGGCACCTTAGAGACTAACCAATTTATTTGAGCATGAAGTCGATTCTTCTAAATGACTAGCGATATCAGGGTATGCAACTCCTTCTATAAGTTAACAGTTTATCAGTAATTGGTGACAGTTCTGTATTATATCCATTATGTAGCAGCAAGAAAATTTAACGGGATGGTGCTTCAAAATGCTGTATTGCTTTAGGGGTGATTCAGTGGCTGGGTGGTAAGAGGCTGCAGAGTCAGAGACTTGGAATCCCCATTGTCAGGATTGAAAACCTTCTGCTGAGCCTGACGGCTAACCGGCTCAGCCTCCAGGCAGATTAATGAGCTCAACTGGGTTGCAATAGGACTGCCTGATTGCCCGGACCACCTGATTGGCTGAAGGGAGCCTGCAGGCTGCTTTTCAGCCCAGCAGTAGGTAGCTGGCTGCTCAACATTTATGCCCACAGCTGTGATTGCTCCTGTACCTGCCTTGTTCCCAGCCTTGCCCTAGCATAGAACTGCCTTATTCCCAGCCTCCCTCCAGCCTTGTTCCTGCCCTGATTCAGTTCGCTCCGTCCCTGTTTCCCTGCTTGATCCTGACTCCGGCTCTGATCTCTGGCTTGACTCTTGGTTCCCAAGTCTGGTTCTGACCCGCTGGCTCAATTCCTGGCTCCCAACTCTGGCTCTGACCTCTGGCTCGACTCTTACCTCCCAATTCTGGCTCTAATCCTTGGCATAACCCTGGCTTCCGACTCTGACCAGTAGCTCCTGGCTCTGACTGTAGTCATTAGGTCTGATCCCCTATGTCTCCGTCATGATACCCACCTCTGCAAAATCCAGTGGGAATCAGATGAAGTGCAGTAGTGAGGCTCTGAGAGTTGTGCATATATATATATATATATATATATATATCCACACACTTGCATATGTGGGGCTGAAATGTCACCCCTGTGCAAAGAGGCAGCACAGGCCTGTGCACCATTTAAATCCCCACTAAAGCTTCATTTTGAGACATTTGAAAGAGGCACAGGCCTTCTGTTAGCCCTCTGCATGGAGGTAAAATTTCATGCACTGTGAAATGGGCAATTGGCCAAGCTAGAGATGTGCAGCTGTGAATGGGATGTGTTGCCTGCACGGCTATAAAAGGCCTTTCCCCATCTTAGGTGGGCCAAATTCAGAGGTGAAGTAAATGATGGTTACACATAGATAAGTCAGAATAAACAGTTACAAGCGGGTGTAACTTACACGCCCAGGGGACAGAACAGAAAGGCATAGCAGGTAAAGCAACTAATATGAAAGTGTAAAATGCAGAATGGCACTAACAAGATAAAACACACCTGTATGGGTTTGTGATGGGATGGACTATGCCCTGAGGCCCCCTACTGGAGGCCTTGTGTCCCTGCCACTCCCTACTCCAGAAAAGGGCAGTAGAGAGATCCTCCAAGCTGCCTAGAGAGGCTGTGTGGGAAGCAGCCAATCAGGACCCAGCAGGCTAGTATAAGAAGAGCTGCAGGGCTAGTATGAGTTCAGTTCAGATGCTTGCCAGCTATGCTTTGGTTTCAGAGAAAACGTGGGATTTAATCAACACCCGTACACCAGAATCTGCTTTGCAGTAATCCCAAACATCTGGTGAAGCTGCTGACTCTCTGCAATAGGGCCTTAACACTCAATTCCTTTGCCGCATTTTGGTTCCCTCCCTGAAGCCAGATCGCTTGTCCCCACCCTTTTACTGATCCAAGCCAGATTCCTGTCCTCCACCCCAGTAGAACTAGGTACTCCACCACCATCTCTTCTTGCTTATTGGACCTTCATGTTGCCATTCAGATTTGTGCTCAGTATAGCGTCTAGCCTCATTCTGAAAAATATGGATGGTCATGTCTCTAAGATAAAATGTGACTGACCGGACATACAAATGTATATTAAATCGTTGGGATCTGATCCTCAACTGGTATAAATCTGTGTAGCTCCATAGGCTCCCTGGGCACTTTCTGGGGAGTCAAATTATGAAAAATAAACCACAAGTCATCATCAGAAGCTTGCAGAGGGATTTGAGGGCTCAGCAAAAATGATCTGCTTCACATCAGCCCTCTGACCCGTTCATTTCTCCATCAACAACAGGCTGCTCTGTGATCAGCAGAGAGGAGGGTGAGTGACTATGTCTTCCTGGCTTACCAAAGCTGGTTTTAGTTAGTTCTCTGGTAGTAAGTGAAGTCTTGTAGGACAAAAGGAAAGCAACAACATAGAAATCTAGGAGGAGAAACAGGGAAGGCTAAAGTTTGTCAATGCCTATTCCTATCTCATGCAATTACAGGAAAATTATCTAGTGAGATATGCCCACCTGATTTTAGCAGATGAGCCTTCTTCATAGGTCATAGAAATTAGAGTTAGAATAGACTTGGTAAGCCATCCAGTCTATCTCCTTGCCAGTAGAGGAGTATTGTATTTGGGGTACATGTAATAATGCTTTGTCCCATGTTAGAGGACATACCCTTCACCCCCTCCCCTAATTCTTGTCACGCAGACAGAAAGCAGAAGTCCAATGCTCAGACAATGTGATGTTTATTGGGGTTAGTTCCTAGCAAACCTATCCATAGCTCTACACGCTGGCAGAGTCTGTTTCCCAATGTTCCCTTCCCAGCTCTGACTCTGCAGAGCCTTGTCTGTGTCCCTGTTTTCCCCCTTCCGATTCCCCTCCCCACCTTAGCAGGCCCAAATAGACATGCAATGCATGCCTTTAGTCCCACCCCTTTTGTATCCCATGGGAGGAGTGAGGTTGTGCTGGTCAGGTATAGACATTTCTTTGGTCTTAGTATTTTATACCTTCCCCCAGGGCCAGTGCAAGGATATTTTGCGCCCCAGGCGAAACTTCCACCTTGCGCCCCCCCGCCCCCCAGCCTCTCCCCTCGACAACCTCTGAAAACTAGTAAACTTAGCATTATAAACAGCCTGTCAGAACGGGTAACGGCTGTTGTAATGTTTCTTTTTTACCTTTAAGGCGTTTCAGTTATTTGCCATTGCCTCTGATGGTGTCCCATTCAAAGTCTTACTTTTGTGCAAAGCTAAACAATTGAGCCTTGCATTGCATCACCAGTCAGGTTAGGCAGGGTGACACATTATCCCCTGGTGACTAATTTCTAATCCAGGTCTGTAAAGCAGACTTTTAAGGTAAATATATTATTCCTTCAATATTACCCATGCACACATCTCACAAAGATTCTCACTCTTGACACGTTACCAGCCTTGTGTAGATCCCTTCCACATTCCTCTTTGTGGATAAGTGCTCAGTGTGGGGTGCACTGAGTTTGTCAGGCCTGCGGTAACAGCTGTTTGTGAAGATCAGGGGGCCCTTTGTCAAGGAGTGCTGGTGTCACAGTGAGCTTGGGGTGGCTGACAGTATGGGGCAGGGCACTGAGGCTGGTGGGACAGGTAACACTCACTGGGCTGGGGGGCAGGCGGTGCCGGGATGGGGCAGGAGCAGGTACCTGTCAGTCTCCAGCACTCGGGCCACACCAGGGCCAGCAGCCTCTTCACCTTGGAGTCTCCCCCACTTGCCTGGGGGCCACTCTCCTCTCAGGCTCCCCGGGCGGCTGCCACCGCAGCCACCCGGGAGGACACAGGCGGGGAGCGCCACCAAGGAAGAGACGCAAGGGGCTTGGCTCAGCTGGGGCCCTGCACCTGCTGGCCAAGAGCAGCAGGAACCAGGCACCGCTCAGGGGCAGCTGGATGGCCCAAGCCCAGGGCACCTACGCTCCCCGCCTGCCCCTGCTTCTGTGGAGGCTACCGCCACCCTGGGCTCGGGCCACCCGGCTCCCCTCGAGCGGTGCCCAGTTCCTGCTGCTTTCGGCCGGCAGGTGCGAGGTCCCAGCCAAGCCCGGCCCTTTGGATCTCCTCCACGGCGGCGCCCCCTGCCCGCATCCTCCTGGGAGGCCGCGGTGGCAGCGGCCGGGGAGCCTGAGAGGAGAGTGGCCCCCGGGCAAGCGGGGGAGACTCTGAGGTGAAGAGGCTGCTGGCCCCAGCACGGCCCGAGCTCTGGAGACTGACAGGTACCTGCCCCGAAGCAATAGAGTAAAAAACAATTTGGGGCACTGCTTTTTGACGTCCGCAAATCTTGGCGCCCTAGGCAGCCACCTAGTTCGCCTAGTGTTTACACCGGCCCTGCCTTTCCCCCAAACCCTTTTTGCCCCTCCCAACTGGTCGCTTGACCTTGCCTTGAGTTCGGGGTTGAGGCAATCCTAAAGTGACCTCTCCAGTAACACTAACCACTTTTATCTGTTCCCGTTGTACTAACAAACCCATCTGACTAGGCAGAAGCAACATACACCATCTTTGTCCTTTGTTTACACATATTAGTGTAAGATATAAGAGTATCAAAGTCAAACCCAAAATTCTATTCCAGGCTAACAAATAGACCTATATACTAACCTCCAGTGCCACTTTTAATGTACCAAGTGATTGATGTGGCTTCCCTCACATCCATTGAAAGTCTGTCCCAAGGCCTAATAGATCACACTGTTAAGAAGTTTTAAGGTTTAAAATCCATGCACGGGGAAGATGTCTTGCCACTGACAAGTGTGACAAACAATTTTACCTTGTGCTATGAACAGGAGTTGCTGTGGCTGCATGTCTAGCCCCAAGATACTGTTGGGGTCCAAGCTGTGCTAATGGCAACCCCTATGGCTTGATGGTTACTTGTTTTTCTGCATCTTTCCTACCCCTGCACTCTGGGAAGGTTGAGTAGAGCTGTTTGTTCAAAGGGGATAAGACTTTGGTTCAGGGCCTTGGATACACCCCCTTTGCTTCCTGCCACTCTCCTGGGAGACAAGTGTCTGCAAAAACCTACTTAACCAGCTACTCAAGGACCCTCCTTGCCTAGGAGAAAGTCTGGGTGGCAAAGAGTCATCCGCATGGCTCCCATACTGCTCCCAGGTCTAGGAGGTGTGGCCAGGGTGTCCTGACTCTCCAGCAATCCCTGGCTGCTGGAATGGGCTGTTGGGAACCAAGAGCAGCTGAGTAAAGTTAGAGCAGCCCTGAGGCTTCTGCGTTTGGGCCTGATAGTTGAGGAACCCCAGGACTGGAGGGATACCAAGACACCCCTCCTGAGCTGGGTTGGGCTCGGCACGGTTGCAACTCAAATATGAGCCTTTGACCTATCCCTGCCACTTTCTTCACATCTCTGCTGTGTCTCCTTTTGAGCTCGAAAACAACCTGTTCCCCTTCCTAGAGGCAACAAGTCCATTTTCCCTCACCACGGCTTACAAAGCACATTCCACTGCAAAGCAATGTCCTTGGAGATGGGGGCTGTTGGGAAAGTGTCTAACCGCTCAAAGGAACATGTGGGAAGCCAGTGTACCGTGCCCACTAATCGGCTCCCTCTGCTTCTCGTTTGTGCTAAATATATTTGGCTTGGACACTAGTTATTGGTATGGAAAGTTTAAAGCTGCTTCTGAAAGCCGGTTGGAGGCTATGTTGTGTAACAGAGTAGTGCAATAAGTCATCAGAAACAAGCTAATCCTTTCCAGTCCCATACTGGATGTCATTGTGAATGTTGTTTTTAACCCAGCCACTAATTATACATGGATTCTTTTTGTTTTTTTAAAGCAGAGTGTAGCACTTGTGATTGATGCTGGACCAACCACCCTGGAGCTTGCAGTTTTTTGGCTGTGCACAGAATGGATATAGCATTGGGCAGCTGCAGTTCAAGCTTCCCTGGGACCACCGGTGTGGCAGAAGATTTGCCCAGGCAAGACCGCCCCTATGATTATCTATATGGCACCATAAGCTTGCATGGTGGTTTATGTACCTGTAAAAAGATTATAATCTCTATGTCAAGAATCTCTCTGAAAATACGGTATACAACCTCTAGGGGTGAAGGAGTAGATTCCATGGTTCATTGATGGTTTGCCTTCTCTGATGGGATTGCCAAGTTTGGGGCAGTTTTTATTCCACATTGGTCACCAAATGGTAATCACTGGTGACAAATAGTACTTACCATTCACTTAGGCTGGATTCAAAGTGGGGAACTAAAGGCTGTGTAGTCTATTACAAAGACACATAGTTACCTCGGCATAGGGGGTTTGTGTTTTGATTTGAGATGTTTTCAGCATGGGCAGCAGGTATAATAGGCTAGGGAACGCTTTGCCTTCACAGGCGCTGCTGCCAACCCACCATCAGACAGCTGGGCTGTGGTGCCTCCCTTCCCTGAGACCCCCACTGCCTCCTACACTCCACCCCCACCCCCAAAGGTCCCCACTGCTTGCTGCTTCCCTCCTCCTTGGGATGGGACGGTGGAGTGAGGAGGCTCAGGCGGGCACTGCTGGTAGCTTGGTGGGGGGGGGCGCGGCCTTCAGGGATGGGAGGAGCTGGCGCTCAGGGGGGCTGCCAGTGGCTTGGCTCTGCCCAACTCTGGGGCTCAGCACCGTGCTTGGCGAGACTGCCGACCCCACTCTGGCAGCACTGGGGCCGGCCTGACGAGCAGGGGGCTGGAGGCTCAGTCTGGTACTGGCGGTGGGGGGCACGGTGGGTGGGGCTGGGCGGTAGCTGGGGTGGGCCGGGGCTCCTCTGTTCAGGGAGGTCCCCTCAGGGCTTTTCCTTTCGGGGGTGGAGGGGTTGGGGCTCTGGCATCTGGGGGGGTGGGGCTTTGGGCAGAAGGAGTGGAGTTGGCAGGCTAGCCTCCCAAAGCGGGAGTTCACCCACTGCCCATGGTCTTCAGGATTCTCCCAGTCTAAAGATTATTGGGCATTCTTCATCCAGAAGGCTGACAACATTTTAGCCATTTTCTAGCAGTGCAAAACAGCCCACTGAAGCACCTACAGAGGGATTCTCGTTGTGGCACAGAGTTGGTTGGCATAGCTGGCCCTACCTCTCCAATCGCTCCAGAATAGAGGGTAGGTCAGCCTGTGGCTAAGCAATCATCACTGCACTCTGGCTGTCCCCGGCTGCAGAACTGACCCTTAGGGGCTGTTGCAGCCATACAGAGTATAAAGCAGCCTTGAAGATGTTTTCATTTGTGCTGGGGGCTGATTCCACCCTAGCTTGTGAGGGAGGGCAAAAAAGGTGACATAAAACCACTATTGTTCCTCCCCACTCTCAGCCAAGCCAAGTTCTGCTCCTGCTCAGTTGAGGATCTAGCTCATAGTCCCTTGCCGGAGAAGGAGGCTAAATTCTCCTAGCAAATTGCTGGCTTGAAACAATTGTCCCTGACTCTCAGCAGAACCTTATACAACATTTTCCTGACATCTAGAGGCAAGGATCACAGAATAGTCAAAGAGGATGACATGCGATAGCATCTATTAGCCATTTTCTTTAGTACATGTGGATCACTTTCACAATTGTATTTTTCTAATGCATATGCTAATAATTATCTCTTTTTCACTGAGGGGGAGAAAAAGTTATAAACAGAGAACGACTGCAGAAAATAAACACTCCTGATCAAGTTAATGATGAAGCTGAAGGAAAACAAGGTTCCAAGATTAAAATCCTGGACTATAGTATTGGAAAACTGGAAGAATTTCTCTGATACGCAGCTTGATCATCTTGTTGCTTAGTGACTTTACTCCCCTCTTCACCCCCAGAATTGTAGTACCGTGATCCAGCGTACATAGCATTCGGGATGGGCTAGAGTTGAGCTAACCACTGCCTGTGGCTGAGGTTGAAAAGCCAGCGTACATAGCATTCAGGATGGGCTAGAGTTGAGCTAACCACTGCCTGTGGCTGAGGTTGAAAAGCTCGGAGAAAACTGACAGCCATGGTTAGAGATATGACAGGCACATAGACACAGTGCCTAGCACAATGGAGCCCAGATCCTGGCTGGTACCTTTAACCATTACTGTAATACAACTGTTAATGTAGTTTAGGAGCCTAATTTTATGCCCCTGTCTATACATGAGGGAGGGAGAAGAGCTCCTGGAGCTAAAGGACAATCTTAGCACAAGAACAAATGGGGATAAACTACCATTAGCAAATTTAAGATGGAGATTAGAAGGTTTCTAACTATCGGAGCAGTGAGGTTCTGGAACAGTCGCCAAATAGGAACAGTGTGGGCAAGAAACCTAACTAGTTTTAAGATGGAGCTTAATAGATTTGACCAGGAGTATATGATAGGCTTGTGATAGCAGGGGATTGGACTCTCACCTAGGAGGTCCCTTCCAGTCCTGTGGAGTGTGGGGGGCACTGATGACGCTTCATTTCCCAAGCCCAGATCTTGCATGTAACGATGCTTCTTCCTCTTCATTTCTGTTAAACTATCATGTCTCCTGTTTCAAAATCAGTGTGAACTAGCCATTTCCTGGCACTCCCAACTGTCTGGCTGCTCAGAGCTGATGCATAGTAATCTCTAAAGATAACACAGAACTCCCAAGGAAACATACAGGCCCATCTACCACTCATGAGATGTTATAAAGCTCTAGTGATATTAATGGATCGTAGATGCTTTCTCCCCTTTTTCATAACATTATCTGACGTGTGGCAAAGGCGTTATGGAGCAAAAGAATTCACTTTGCATTTAACATCTTAATTGCTGGGGCTGATTCTCTTTCCACCCTGGTGTGAACCAGGAGTAGTTCCACTGATGTCAATGAAGTTACAAGGGTGTAAGTGAAGAGCAGAATCAGCTGAGGATCTGGCCCTTGCTAAGCTGTCTGGAGTGGCTCAGGAGCGTGAGTACCAACCTCAGGACAGACTGTTAAGAAGCAGGGCACAAACCCAAACTGAACTCCTCAGATACTATAACAGCCTTAACTCGGAGTCAAAGACAGTCCCCTTGGGTACTCCAGTCTATCTTGCCACCCAGGTAAGCTTGCCTTAGTGAAAGATGGTCCCTTACAAAAAATCACAACAATATTCAGTCACTTATCCCAGGTCCTTGCACCTTAGATGGTACACCAAAGACAACGCTTGTATCCAATCCTATAATAAATTAACTAAAGATTTATTAACTAAGAAAGAAATGAGTTATTTACAAGGTTAAAGCAAGTAAACATACATACAAATGAGTTACAGTCTTAGGTTTCAAAAGGTAATAGAAACTGCTGTAATATGCAAGTTCTACATGTCCTTTAGGACTAACCCAAGCTAAGCAGTTGGGGTTCCCTTGCTTATGCTTAGAAATCTTTCCCTCCCAAAGTCCAATCATAGCGATCCAGTTTCGTCTTGTCAGGGATTTTTATTCCCTTCTTCCAGAGTTCACACTGATGGGATGAGTCCTAGAGTCTCCTCTTCATGGGTGTCGTGGGGAGAAATCAACAGAGCCTTTGTCCTTTGTTTCACAATGGTTCATTTGATTTCAATGGGCTTTCTTGGGTGCAGAACCAAACACCTTCTGTAGGAAGCCAGCTGTTACATTAATTAATTAATTCTTTCCTATTACAGTTACAGAAGTTTACAATGCAAATACTTAATATAACCTTATAACATGGGGTACAGTTGTTAAGTGAGATTAATACATACAGCATCCTACAAGCATTTCATAAAGACTAAACATGTTTATAAATCTAATACCTATTTTAATAATGCTAACACACAGGTGAGCCAAATTCATTTCCAGCTATGCATTTGTCAGTGTTCAGCTGGGGTGTAAGGGCCTTGGCATGAGCTGGCAACTGGTCTGCCAGCATCACATCCCTATTCCTCAAAGGGGGTAGTCTTTTTCTGTATTGTTGGGCTAATAAAAATCCAGATGTCTGGAGATGTTCAGTTGTTCTGCTGCTAGGTTTAATTCTTAATGCTTGGTGGTCATTGTCTATACAGAGTGTAGGAAATCTTGTGATATCCAAAAGCCTGTTATTGGTGTAAAGTGGCCAACATGTACTCACCATTATAGTTAGTACTGTTATTTGTTCTTATAACATATTGTAAAAGATTTGGGGTCAGATCCGCACTTGATGTTCATCAACTTGATGTTCATCAACATAACTCCTTTTAGTCTGATGGTGCTATGCCAATCTACACAAGCTAAGGACCTGGCCATTAGAAGAAGACTATTAGTAGCTTAATTCTGCCCTCTGTTACATCAGTGTAAGCCTGGATTAACTCTTGGAGGTAGTGACTGTCTGTTGTTATGTGTTTGTGCAGGACCGAACACAAGAGCACCCTGATCATGGCAGGGAACTTTGGATGCTACCGTAATATTAATAATATTGCTGTCCATGGAGTTTTGCTGGATTTATGTGCTGTAACTGACAGAAGAAGCTGGTCCCAGGTCTCAAAGATGGTATTTTGTGCAAAACAAAATAATCACTTACATCTGTCTAATCTGGTCTGTGGATCACTTGCTGGTGGTCTGCGGAGAGCTGGCTCCTCCTCTGTATTTCCAGCTGCTAAATTCCAATAAATTAAGCTAAACTATACTTTAAAATACTTTCCTAATATTATTTTAACATGTAAAGCAACTGCAATCATTCCCTGAGGGGGCCTTATGTGATGGGAGGGGAGGTCACCCAGGAGACGATCTCTGTATTAAAATGTAGTCTATTCTACGTAGAAGCTTGAGAACTGCCGATCAATTTAATAATTACTATTTGTGTTACAGTCCCACTCAGAGCCCTATGATGCTGAATGTTGTACAAACAATTATTAAAAAGATGGTCCCTGCCCCATAGAGCTTACACTCTAGGTTACAATAGTGGATGGGAAAGTAGAGGTGGAGAACAAGGTAACAATAAGACAAGCATATTTTGGCACAGTGAGCATTAGTCATGGCTCATCAACTGTCCACTGATGCTGTCATGTAGGCATCCTGGTTTAGATCAGCCACCATGTGACACAACTAAACTGTATCAGCTACTCCTGCCATTCCCCAGCTGGGATTTCTGGTCAGCAGCTCTGATGAAAATGTCTTTGTTAGACTGACCTGGCAACCTGATCTGGAAAAGCATCTGGCCACGATTCCCCAAATAAATGGCTACTGTCATCTCTCTGTAGGAGAGACTAATCGGGGGGTTTGTATAGTGCTTATCCTAGTGCCTATATGGCATCTTGCATCCTAGTATCTTTCATTGCACATCTTGGAAAGTAAGCACTCAATCTGCAAACACACCCCCACATAACTTTACTCATCGCAGTTGAGCCAGGGACTTGCAAGCATATGCATTTGTTGGCTCGCACCTTTAGGAACCACTTCACCCACCACTGAAATGCAGCAGCTACTTACCAACTTGCAGCAATTCTGTACAAGAAGGTGAGGGTGGAAACTGCAGAGGTAATGCAAGGAGACAGAGTGGAGTTATCCACACTGAGGTCCTGTGACCAATACCCATGTTCTTGTAAGGAGTGCAAGGGGCTAGCTAATCACCACCAGGCCCTGACTGCTCATCTGGAAGCCTGAAGCTCCAGCAACATTTTAAGAGGATGTTGTGGTATTGAATCATAGAATCATAGAATATCAGGGTTGGAAGGGACCCCAGAAGGTCATCTAGTCCAACCCCCTGCTCAAAGCAGGACCAATTCCCAGTTAAATCATCCCAGCCAGGGCTTTGTCAAGCCTGAAGGGTTCAGGTCTGACTCAGAAAAGTGCCATCTGCTGAATCAAGAGAGAGATCTTGGAGTCACTGTGGAGAGTTCTCTGAAACCATCCACTCAATGGGCAGCGGCTGTCAAAAAAGCAAACAGAATGTTGGGAATCATTAAGAAGGGGATAGATAATAAGACAGAAAATATCATATCGCCTCTATATAAATCCATGGCACGCCCATACCTTGAATACTGCGTGCAGATGTGGTGGCCCCATCTCAAAAAAGATATATTGGAATTGGAAAAGGTGCAGAAAAGGGCAACAAAAATGATGAGGGGTATAGAACAGCTTCCGAGTGAGGAGAGATTAATAAGACTGGGACTTTTCAGCTTGGAAAAGAGGCAACTAAGGGGGGGATATGATAGAGGTCTATAAAATCATGAGTGGTGTGGAGAAAGTAAATAAGGAAGTGTTATTTACTCCTCCTCATAATACAAGAACAAGGGGTCACCAAATGAAATTAATAGGTAGCAGTTTTAAAACAAACACAAGAAAGTATTTTTTCACGCAACCCACTGTCAACCTGTGGAACTCCTTGCCAGAGGGTGTTGTGAGGGCCAATAGTATAATGGGGTTCAAAAGGGAGCTAGATAGATTCATGGAGGATAGGTCCATCAATGGCTATTAGCCAGGATGGGCAGGAATGGTGTCCCTCGCCTCTGTTTGCCAGAAGCTGGGACTGGATGACAGGGCATGGATCACTTGATGATTACCTGTCTGTTCATTCCCTTTGGGGCACCTGGCATTGGCCACTGTTGGTAGACAGGATACTGGGCTTAATGGACCTTTGGTCTGACCCAGTATGGGTCTTATGTTAATACTACCCTGTAGTTCTCCCATCCAGCTATTAGCCACACCTGTCGTTGCGTAGCTTGAAACCTAGCAAGGCTAAATCTGGTGGTGATATGATGACTGGTAGTAACTGCTGGTTCCTACATGTCTGAGTGAAAAGGCATGAACTGGTTCCTGAGCGTGGCACTGCCAGGGTGTGCGTGTGTGCGTGTGTGTACAAAGTCAATGTAAATCTCACCTTTGTGCTCCCTCAATCCTGAGGCTGCTGGGGATCCTGTCACCTCCACTGCTTGCTAATGTTCCAAAGAGCCAGAAGGGCAGCCTGGGATTGGCTCTAAGCTGCGTAGGTGCACAGCGGGAAAGGGCACCTCTTGTTTTTGTTCTCAAGCCCTAAGTACTCCTGTAAAACAAATAATAAATTCAACCACCAAAGTCGGCCTACAGCGCAGTGAAAAGAAACTTCTCCACACCTTAGGATCTGGCCCGATATCTTACAGAGTCTTTGGGTCAAATTCTCTGCTGGAGTTACTCCATGGAAGTCAACGAACATACACCAACAGGGAATTTGGCTCTTTGTTGTATTGTTGTACTCTGTTGTATTATTCAGTGATAGTTCAGCTAAGATTATTGACTTCAAAATTCAGCTCTCTGCCTTTTATGTCTGATGCTAAATGAAAAGCCCAGTGACTAATGGGCCACTTTAGTGCCAAGGGTGACGTGCTACTTCTGTTACTTCTAAACCACCTAGCAATTCCGATGTAAACGACCAAAAAACCGAGAAGATTCCAAATACACCAATAGGTTTGCCACATGTCAGAATGATTCATGAGCAAATGATGAAAGAAAAGAGAGATCTAAAAAGTAAACAACTAGGAATGCATTTTATGGGTGAGGGGTCCCCCCGCCATTTTACTTGTCTTTCGAACTGAGGTTGAATAGAAATGGAGAATTTAGAGGGTTTGGGGTTAAATGAAGCAGGACTTGGTTCCTATGTCTTTAACACCACAGGATTTCCACATTCTGGGCAATTTAGTTTAGCGGTGCTGCTCAGAGATGAGACCAGTAAGTTGCAGTGGTGTCTGGGGGCCGCAACCAAGATGCGGGCCCCATTGTGCTCGGTGCTTTAAATATCCATAGCAAGAAACAGTCACTGCCCTCAAGCGCTCACAATGGACAAGACAGACAAAGGAAGTATCATTATCTCCACTTTATTAATGGGGAACTGAGGCACAGCGAGAGGAAGTGAGTTGTGCAACATCACACTGGAAGCCTGTGTCATGAGCGCCAGTCCTAGCTCCTTAACCACAAGGCCATCCATTTTCTCTTCATTTCAAGTTTTTTCAGATATCTCTGACTAACAGAGAGAGAGGACTTGCCAGTTTTCCATCTGCATGATATTTCCTTGTCAGTGGTGGGTCTGTCACTGTGAGGATCACTCTTAAACTGGGTCTGGTAGTTCAGACACTGATCTTGGCAATTTTTGATTGGGTTTTGGCTGCTTGGCAGCTGGTTTTGGCTTCTTTGTTGGTATGTCCTGCGTACTGCATGTAAGATGTTGCTTCATGGAAGAATTTGACAAGCCACCATTTGAGAGTGTTTGACAAAGCTTTTCGTGGAAGTTTGTCATTGTTTACACAAGAGTCCAGTTGGGAGGATGGGGCTAAAAGAATGTAAGCATGATGCAAACCACCAAGCTAAAACCTAGTTCCAAGGGGAAAATGTGAAATGTAAACAGAGGACCGGGCCCTGCCTTTGTTTTCATTGAAACTAAATACCAGGAGGGAGGGGCGGGGTGGGATAATCCTCTACTTGTGAAAATGTATCTAGGTGCTTATCTGGCCCTCAAGGGTATGGTATCTGAGCGCTTCATGGTCATGAATGGATTTTATCCTGACAAGAACCTTGTGAGGCCGGGGAGTATCCCCATTTTAAAAAAGGGGGAATGAGGTGACTTGACTAGTCTGGGTTTGAACCCAAGCTTCTGAATTCCTAAATAGCAGCCAATTCCACCTGGAGCTACATCCAGCATAGCTTGTTGACTTCTGTCATGAGTATCAGAAACTGGTGCCTTTCCTGTTAGGAGCACTGAGAACCCCCCGGCTCGATCTTCCTCCACTTCTTCTTACCTTTGTCACCCCCCTGGGTCCACTGAGAGGAGTAACTTCAATTTGCTATCTAATCTCTAATGGGAGGACTAGGTCAGTGCAGTCCTATGATGCCCAAGCACAGAGATTATGTATCTACACAACTGTGATAAAAGATCCACGTCAGGGCCGCAGCTGGCCCAGGGTTTGGGTTGCAGGTCTATAAAATTGCAGTGTAGACATTGGGGCTCGGCCTGGAGCCTGGGCTCTGGGACCGAGTCAGCTGACCCAAGCCAGCCGCAGGTCTTTTATTGAGGTGTAGACGTAACCTGAGACAGGGAGCACTGATAAGACTACTGTAGCCACTTCCAGCAGCTCTGTAGGGGGAGTGTTAGGAAAGGAAAAGGCCATTGCCCTTATTGTGGGGCTAATGTGGATTTTTTTTTTCATGTTTACCTACTTGGCTGCTCTCACTCTTGATCCTACCATCCAGGGAATGGCTCAGTCTGTGTTATCTCTTTCTTCTTGGTCCTCTCTCTCTTCCCTCCTGCCCCTTCCTCCCTCTCCCCGTGGGTTTGCCCAGCAGTAGTTGACATTGTGCTGGATCTTGTTGCCTGTTAGTGCTCACAGCGTAGGCATTTGGTCAAATTCATGTGGTTGCTTTTCTCTGCTTTGATGGGCTTGGAAGCACTTGCCCGTCACCTCGGTGGCTCAGGGGTCAGTGGTACCACTGCCCCTCCTGCTGCTGCTTCTCCTCCGAGTGAGTGAGTCGTGGGTCACATTCTCACAGCACAGGAAATTGTCGCTGCTTTCACAGCCTCTTCCTCCGAATCTGTTTGGTGGCGGGGGGAAGATGGCAGAGCTGCAGGTTTTCCTTTGCCCACGCTTGTCGATGAAGTACTTAGACTGTAAGTTCTTTGAGGAAGGGACCATCTTTTGGTTCTGTGTTTGTACAGTACATCGCACAATGGGTCCTGATCCATGACTGGGGCTCCAAAGTGCTACTCCAATGCAAATAATTATAATGGCCTCAGCTGACTACTTCCTGGCTACATAGTAATGTTGTAAACAGCAACAAAAATTAGATCTCTATATACTTAAGTAAATGTAACTATATAGGACCAGATCCTCAGCTGCTATAAATCAGTGCAGCTCCATTGAGGTCAGTGGAATTTACCACTAGCTTATGATTTGGCCCTTGTTAATTCATAGTTTCCTGTTTGTTAGTATCCTTAGTATAAGGATCAAAACATAAGTGCCTGCCAGAATGGTCTTGGATTTCACAGGAAACCATTGCCAGCATCAGAGCCCATGGCACCGTGAGATCAGAGCTAGAACCAATGCACTATAAATATTTAGACTGAGCATCGTTAGCAGACTGATTGCAAGAATGATACTTTATATGAATCATCCCGAAGGTTCCCAAAGCTCATTACAAGCTTAAACAAATATATAACCGCTACACAAGGACCACAGAGTCCAGTCAAAACTTGGAGAGGAATCTGTAGTATGTAATTACCCTTGCTGAAATTTGGCCAGAAAAAAAACAGGCTAATCTTCTTCATATCCTGTTACCTTTCCTACAAATGCCAGTAGTTCCATATCTCACCAGAAAGGGCACCTTCAGCAGCTCTGTCCTCTAACAACATGGTAGGACATCGGTTGAGTGCCACTGCAGACCACCAGCAGCACCTGAGTAGAGCGTGCAGGTCTCTCAGCCAGGTACTGCCCCTGTCCTAGCCTGTTTAACTTCAGCTATGACAACAACAAGATGACATAGCTGCATAAATATGAGATGGGCAATGACTATCCAGAATGAGTGTGATCAACATTTCATCTCTATGACATTCCAGGGTGCAATCTGGACCAGTGAAGGGCTGTGTCTCACCTCTGCCCTGCAAACTTGGGTGCCTCATGCTGCTTAAATGCTGTAGCTCCCACCTGGGCTGCTTGCAAACAGCCTTCCAGCATGCAGGTAACACCCTGAGTGCCTGTGTATAGCTGCAGCCTGTCAGTCACACTTGGGCTTCCACCAGCCTTGCTTATCATTTGCAGGGTGACTGCAACACACTCCCAGTCCCAGATTTTCCCCAAAAATTTGTGTTCTGCACTGTCCGGCTCTCTTCTGGACATCCCAGATATATTGGGTCCATTGCCCCTCTAAGGGGATCAATATACAACAGTTTGCTACTTTAAATGAAGTTACCCACACAATTCAGTTTAAACACAACACTGGATTATTTTTGATTAAAGAATAAAACAAGTTTATTTAACTACAAAGAGAGAGGTTTTAAGTGAGTACAAGTATAAGTTAGAAATGGTTACAAGAGAAATAAAAATAAAACACTTCCTTGTACTAAAACTTAACAAACTAGACTTGGTTCAAAGAGAAGACCTTTACCACGTGTTCCCAGTAACCTTGCTGACCAAATTCTCAGGCCAGGATCTGCTCCCGAAGTCTGTTTCTTTTGTCGTCTTAGGTGAAAAGGAGAGAGATGGATAGGGAGAGATAACTTGGGCTGTTTTTTGCACCCTCATTTTTATAGTTCAGTCTCCTTTTGAAAATGCATTGTCCTAAGGGTTACCCCTAGATACATTCTTTCCCACTCTGAGGTTAGAGACATGGCATCTCGTGGTGAAAGAGGTTCCGTGTTGCTGTTTGGTAAGATGCAGATCTGTTTGTTCCTGCTCCCCTTCCTTGCCAAAGAATGGCCACTTGAGTGCCCATCAACTTTGAAGGCACTTGCCTAGAGGCATCAGTTTGTGCTTAGTCTCTGAAAAACTGGCTTACCCTGACTTGTCTGGTAAACACATTTCAGACCTAATTTCAGCTTGTGTTTAAAACTTGACAGAGAATGTTGCTATACACATTTCGTCATGGTATGGTTGACCTCTGAGTTATTCGTTTTCAAATGATGCCTCAGGAGGCATATTGTGTACAAAGATTATTACAATAGTGCGTTGGGTGTGAGCACAGGGGTGCTTTCAGTCACAATCTCCCGCTATGTTGTTTAGCTATTTATGGGGATGCTTGGATTGTACTGAAGTTGTAGCACTGGTTTTAGAGAGTCTTGTGATCTGTGGCAAATGCCACGGACTGGAAAAGACTGTCAAGAAAGGAGAGAGAATGCAGAGATGACTAAAAAGCTGTGAAAATAGTAATAGGGAGGGAAAGAGAGTGATAGCTGATGGGACTTCCCCATGTAGTATGTTTTCCCCAGGAGTGAAATCCTGGCTCCAGGGAAGTGGTTGGGGAATTTTGCCATTGACTTCAATGGAGCCAAGATTTCCCCACAGGTTTTTAAAGTTAAGGGGCTAGATCCTCAGCTGGTGTAGAGTGGCATAGTTCCATTGACTTCAATGGAGCTATGCTGATTTAAACCAGCTGAGAATCTGGCCCATTGTTTAAATGACTACGTCCCAGGAAGAAAAGAAAACAGAGACCCATCTGAGTATTCCTTCTTTTGTAACATCTGGATTCTGCGCTGTCATTATGCAGCTGCTGTCAGCATAACTTAAACATAGGCTGAACCTGGCAAATATCTTTAACTGATGCCCTCCACACTCACATCCATTTAAATAATTGTCAGTGTAGGAACCTCGAAGTCATTGCAATCAATGTTTTGCAGTTACCATATGAGAGCCAAGCTGTTTGCATTTAACTGGTGAAAAGTTAATCCTCTAGCACCTGATTTATCTGCATTCAGAGGGGATGTGTTTTTGTTTGGGTTTGTGCTTCTCACGCTGAAAGCCTGCATGTTTCCTGTCGTTCAAATCTTACATCGAGACACTTTCCTGGTGCTCATGGTGTGTACAGCTTCACTTGCTCACCATCAGATGGCTCTTTGATGGCTTGTGTGTCATGAGTTGGTAGCCTCAGGGTGGCTCCTAAGACCTGAAGTCAGTGTACTGTAAACACTTCCATTGACTTCAATGGGCTTTGGCTTAGACAACTGCACAAATATCCACGTTGCAGAAATGACCATCACAAAGGCATTAATTGGCCCCTATTGTTAGCCATTTCAGTCCAAGAAAGCCAAGCAGTAAATACCCATGCAGATTGTTCTACTCTCCTATCACTCGGTGAGGCCCCGGCTGGTCAGGATTGAGGCTGGTTGCTGAGGAAGCATAGGCCAAATGTGTACATCAGCTGCGCATGTTGTCTATTCCGTGGCTAAATAGTCTAAGGGACTGAAGGCCTCTGTAGACTTGGTGCCTTTTTCCAGCACTAAATTAATTTCAAGTACCAAATGTCAAGCCCAAAACATAGGATGCCCAGGCCTAGTGGCTAGCACAGGGTGGGAACTGGGTTCCCATGCCAGCCAGGGTTCAGAATGGGAGGACAGGAGCTGAGGTCAGGGACAGAGTCAGATACAGGAATCAGGCCAAGTCAAGAAACCAGGGGTGGGAGTCAGGAGATGACCTGGAGATCAGGAACCACAAGTCAGATAGCAGGAATCAGGCCAATGCAAGAAACTAGCAGGAGAGGGGAGGTCAGGAGCAGGTAGTGCTGGGTGAGCGACCCAAAGCAGGGTAGAACCCAGTTGTACAGACGATTTGCTGTTCTTCCTCATGACTTAAGTCAGGGAAGCAGGTCAATCAGGGCCCGAAGATGGAGCCTTCTATCTGAGCTGGGCTTCAAGGAGGCCTTGTTCTAGTCAGTCACTGTGTGGTGGGTTGGAGTGTAATGACTCTGTTTCCCCAGGAACTCTGTGGATCTGGGTTGAGACCCATAGGTCATGACAACCACAACACTAAAAAACCCACCGTGGCCTCTATATTTTGCCTTTTTGTGGTTGGGGAGTTTTTCTGCCTTCCATTTTATTACTAGGGACAGATTCCAAGTTCGAGGAGACAGTCACTCTGATCGAGCTATCACGCTAAAAGTAGAGCAGGGCAGTGGGAGAAGCTAGGCATACGAATACATACCCATCCAGGATGCTCGGATGTTCCATGGAACTGAGAGCACCATGGTCCAGACTTCCAAACCCCTGCATGCTAAGATATGGCTTTAGCATGTACCCAACTTGCACACGTGTAACCTGCTGGTGGGCGTAGCATGCACTGACCCTGACCAGTGGATTACGCGTGCACAATGCCTGATGAATCAGGATTTGCTCTTGTCCAAGCCTGTCTGAGCATGCTCTAAGACCTCTGCATGTAAACCCATGAGCCTCAGCTGCCTGAGCTGAAAGACTTAGCTCTCTTAGTCCGTGCTGGAGCAGCAGGCTCATCAGCCTCGCTCTGTGGCTCCGCTGTCACCACTAGAGGGGGACAGAGCACCACACTGAGTGGACTGCACTTGCATCAGGGCAAGAGAGCTGTCACAAAGTTGGTTGCCTGCTTACAGGGGGCATTGCAATGATTTCCATCAATACGGTAAAAAGGAGCAGTGAAAGCTTCTGCTGATGAAATGTGCCAGCTCTTTCTTCCAGTATTTTAGGTGTTGGCCTCCTTAAGGCTAAAAAATAAAGGAACTAGCACGGAGCAGCATCATATAAGTTATTGTTTTCTGTAGTACCCACAATGTGCTGGGTGCTTCCCAAACCTAAAGGAAGGCATGACTCCTGTCCCAAGCCTTTTTCATAGATTTTAAGACCAGAAGGTTTGTAAGGTAGTCCAGTCTGATCTGTATATAACAGGCCATGCAATTTCACCCAGTAATTCCTGAAGCAAGCCTATAACTTCTAGGCAGAGAAAGGGTAGAGGGAAAGGAGTGCAATGAACAGGCAGAGTCGTTAGGGTGGTGTCTTGAGAAAACAGTGTCTTGTTAATCCAATTCTAGAAATATAAAACTACCCCTAATTGCCACTCTGCATGGCCACTATTAGTCAGCCAACTTATCGCAGCAGTCACAGTACAGATGGGTGTTCAGGGGGGACTTCTAAATGGAAAAGACCTGTGAGATCCGGGAGTCTATCCAGCTGCATTGTTTGCAATGAATAATGACCACTGGGTTTTAGTAAATCTGCGGGGAGGAGAGGATTATGAATCATCACTAGGTTAAACTGGTTCATTAGACGCTTGCTGGCTTCAGACAGGTGATATGGAATGTCTCATTGATGTGATATGAGTAAGGCTGCAAGTCTGTCAGAGAGGTCATGGAAGTCACAGATTCTGTGACTTTCTGTGAATTCTGCAGTGGCTGGTGCTGGCTCAGGGGCTGCTCCCCTGGGCCAGCAGCAGCAGTTTGGGTGTGTACGAGAAGGGTCAGGGCTAGGGGCATGGGGTTGGAGGGTGTGGGAGGGGCACTTACCTCGGAGTGGGGGGCTCCCCCAGCTCCCACTGGCATGGCCCTGCAGCTCCTAGGCGGCGGAGGGGCCAGGATGTTCTGCACCACGCACGGCCTGCGCCCGCAGACCCTGC
Organism: Lepidochelys kempii; assembly: GCF_965140285.1. Taxonomy (NCBI): domain Eukaryota; kingdom Metazoa; phylum Chordata; order Testudines; family Cheloniidae; genus Lepidochelys; species Lepidochelys kempii. Next base: position 15,307,972 of record NC_136380.1, read on the forward strand.
CCCTCCCATTGACTGCGGTTCCCAGCCAATGGGAGTTGTGCAGCCGGTGCTTGTGGTGGGAGCAGCCCGCGAAGCCCCCTGGCCCCTCTGCCGCCTAGGAGCTACAGGGACACACGGAGCTGTGTAGGGAGCCCCTGCCAGCCCCACCAACCCTCCTCCCCCGCATTAGCGGGGGTCCTGGCCAATGAGATGCAGCCTGCCCCCCCATCCCCAGCACCAGTGGGGGTCCCGGCCCACATGCTGCAGCCTGTGTGCTTCCCTCCAGCACCAGTGGGGTCCCGGGCCACTGCCCCTCCCCCCTGCCCGGAGCACCTGCAGCCCCTGGCCCAAGTTATAGTTAGGGATATATAGTAAAAATCATGGACAGGTCACGGGCCATGAATTTTTGTTTACAGCCTGTGACCTGTCCATGACTTTTACTAAAAATACCCATGACTAAAATGTAGCCTTAGACATGAGTAGTCTGGGGATATGTGTTCGCATGTGTACAAGGTCAATCCCCAACGTATTCTTTGTTGGTCGGGTACCAAACACATTGGCAGTGTGGTCTAATGGATTAAGCACAGCACTGGAAGTAATGAGCTCTTGAGGTTTAAGTCCAGTTCTGCCACTGATTCCAGCTGAGGACTGGAAGGGGAGGGTGCACAACCTTGTTCAGACCGGTTGTATTTTCTTTTTCAAATAATTTTTATGTTAAATGAGGTGTGGGCTGAACCCAGGTGGTCCACAACTGATCGAACTTGCATCCTTGTTGGCAGTGCCCAATGAGGGGACAAGGATTCTGTGGGACGGGGTATGACCAGCTCATATTTAGGGTTTGTATAAATCTTTTTAAAAATCCAAGGACTGATAGATGGTCTTGTGGTTAAGGGCCTGGATTGTCCGGGCTCTGTTTCTAGAGCTGCCCCAGACTCCCTTTATGACTTTGGCAGTCATTTAATCTGACCATGACCTGAGAAAGAAAGCTGTAGTGGTTTGGGTATGTTGTACGGATGTCCAAAAAACTGTATTCCAAGACAAGCCCTTGCCTAGACACCACTTGGTGGAAGATGGAAAAGACGAGGACAACAGATGACCTGTAAGCAAACCATTGAGAAAGATGTCATTGTCATGGAAACAGACTAAACTGGAGCAAGACAGGTGACATTAGACAGTGGTGGAAACACCGGGTTACCTCATGTGTCATAAGGCACAAGAGCATCTAATCTGAAAAATAATTAATGTCACTTAATGACAGATTCTGATTCCCTTTCCCATGCTGAGTGACCCCCATTAACTTGTGGATTTGATGTATTTATTAATATGAGTAACATTATCAGCATCTGACCCAAGCACTCTGCCTCAGTTTCCCTTTGTAAAATGAGGCTAATGGTCCACTACATCATGGAATGTTGCCAGGTGCTCATCTCCTACAGTAATCAGAGCCATTGGAAAACCAATAATATGTAATATTCTAATTAACACAACAAATGCCCCTTTCCCTGCAGTGCTTGCAACCCAAATATTGCAGCATTGTGCTTGTGCCTAAGAACCTGAAGGTGAAACTGACTAGAAATTGTATAAACAAAAATGAGAGACTGGAAATTGACTATGACTCTCTTTTCATTGTCTGAGCTGAAATGCAAAAATTCAACAGCACACATAGGGAAGGAGACAATTCCACTTCTCATTGCATTTCTGTTTCAGTTATTTATGGTACAATTGGTAGTATAAGTAGGACTCCTTTTAAAAATATGATTTCTATCAAGACAGTGTCCCTTTCTTAATTCAAAATATCCATTAGCCAAGAAACCAGTCCAGAGGCAAAGAGGAAATAACCCCAGGCTCCTTTGAGTTGGAAAAAAGTAATAAAAGAAATGAACTTTAATACTACACATTTGAGGGTGGATACAACACATCTATAGTATACAAGGATTGGGTAGGATTCCTTTTAAACTGAATGATGATAATACATTAATAATTTGTAATGTCCTTGTACAGTAAAGGGGGAGTAGTATGTAGTGTACAGGAATTGGGTAAGATCCCTTTAAATAGTTTGAGAGAGCTCTAGTGGTGTTCACTGTGTACTATGTTTTAGTAACCTGCTAGAGCAGCAACCTTTATACATAAATAGGCCTTGTATGTTGCATATCGTTAGTAGCATGGTTAGTTGGACCTCACTGTGCCTGTGTGGTTTATTTCAGTGGCTCTCAACCTTTCCAGACTACTGTACCCCTTTCAGGAGTCTCATTTGTCTTGTGTACCCCCAAATTTCACCTCATTTAAAAACTACTTGCTGACAAAATCAGCCATAAAAATATAAAAGTGTCACAGCGCACTATTACCGAAAAATTCCTGACTTTCTCATTTTTACCATATAATTATAAAATAAATCAATTGGAATATAAATATTTCTACTTACATTTCAGTGTATAGTATATAGAGCTGTATAAACCAGTCACTATCGTATGAAATTTTAGTTTGTACCAACTTGAGTAATGCTTTTTATGTAGCCTGTTGTAAATCTAGGCAAATATCTAGAGGAGTTGGTGTACTCCCTGGAAGATCTCTGTGTACCCCCAGGGATACATGTACACTTGGTTGAGAATCACTGGTTTATTTCATAGTATTATTGTTGTGTGAAGGGAAAAAGAAGACCTATCATCGACGGGCCAGATGCTCAGTTGATCTAAGTTTGTATAGCTCCTCTGAAGTCAATGGAACTTTGCTGATGTATCTGGACCATCTGATTTTTTAATAAGGGTCCCTGCTGATGTTTATTTTTAATATTTTCTAGAGAATGAATGAATGAAGTCATTTTCAGTTGGTAAAGTATTCTTGTTGCAGGGATGGTGGCATTGCTTTTTTCTCTGGTGAAAAATGTGAAAGGAACAGGGCAAGAGCCGCGGGGAAGAAATCATTGTCTGACTCCAGTGGGGATGGAAAAGTGGCTGAGATTTCAAACGGGGATGAAAAATCCTTGAAGAGCAAGACCGGCTGCTGCAGAATTTATTGGCTTTCCCCTTCAGAACGAAAGGCTTGACATCAATGACACGCCTCTGTCCCTCACTTGTATTGGCAAAGCTGCATGTGACAGAGAAGAGCTGCGATGTAAACCCCTCCTGCTGCATTAGGGTGCTAAAAGGCGGGATATAAAAATGCTGAGATGGTGTCTCTGAGAGTGGCTTAATGTGGCTCCAGGGAAAAGAATGATCATGGTAAATGGAGCACCGGTTACAGGGGACAAAGCAAACGGGGAGGCTACATTGCTAATGAAAAAAGAAGGAAAGAAAGGAACTAATGAGGAAAGGAAAGGGGGAGTGCACCACATGTTCTCCGGGGAGCATTTTAGTTGTCATCAGCAAGCTTTCCTTACACATTTTCAACCCTTTGGGCCAAATTCAGCCCCTCTGTAAGTAGGCACAAGTCCATTGATTTCAAAGATGAATTTGACCCTCTCACTGTAAGTCATGGCGAATGATGTCCATTCAGTTTAGTGAGAGAGGGAAATCACCAGCAAATCAACAGCAGCCCTGGCAAATCAGCAGCAATTTGAGCAGTTCTGTGAAAAGACTGAAGGTCCAGGAGGCCGATTTTCATAGATTATAAGGCCACAATGGACCTTTGTGATGCTCTAGGCTGCACAAAGCAGGCAGGGGTGAAAGTAAGCCAGTATAGGCTGATACAGTGTACAGGTCAAAAGTGGCTGCCGGTACCAGCCCATATTCAGCTGATGTTAAAGCGTGACACTGCCCCTTGCGGCAGGGCTGCCAACCGGGGGGGGGGGGGGCGCAAAAGGGGCAGTGACATTAAAGCGGCTTTAACGTCATTGCCCATTTTGCCCCTCTTCCCCCACCCCAACCAGGGCTGTGATTTAAAAGGGCCCGGGGCTCCAGCCAGAGCCCCGGGCACTTTAAATTACCGCTGGAGCTCTGGGCAGCGCACGCCAGGCACTGCGGATGGGCTGGCTGGGGGACTTTTGCCCAAGGCCCTGCCCCTTTCAGGGGCCGGAGCCGGCACCCCATACCTCTAAGTGTTGAAAGTTACTTTCACCCCTGAAAGCAGGCCCTAGGGCTTGCGTGAATTAATTCTTGTTTGAACTAGAGCATGTCTTTTGAGGTTCCATGTTTTGGATCAGATGTTTTCACCCAAACATTTGGATGTCATTTCTACTCTTAAAAAAAAAAAAAAAAAAGGCCAGGAGCCGGGTTCGGGCTGATTAGTGCAGCTGAGGGGAAGATTTTGAAAGCCCACTGCATGTGCCATCAAATGTTAAGCATCAGCAGGAAGTTCAAAGTTGCGGCACAGCCTGGAGGTCCCTTTTCAGTGCCATGCTTCCTGTTGTCTCGTGCACGTAGAGCTGCAGAGATCGAAGGTCTGTCTATGTTGCAATTAGATGTACGATCGCAGCTCAGTCCGCAGACTTGCGCTGGCTGTAGTTTAGCTCATGTGGCTAAAAATAACAGTGACGGTGCAGCGGCACAAACCCTAGGCTAGGCTTGTAACATGAATAAGTAGCCAGACTCCTGGGTGGGTTTGTACAACCCATGCTGCATCCTGTGCTGTTGTGTTCACAGTCTACCCATAGAGAAACTGGATAAAAACATAAAACACTCTTGCTGGAAGGTTAAGAGCATAAGAACGGCCATACTGGTTCAGACCAAAGGTCCATCTAGCCCAGTATCCTGTCTTCCGACAGTGGCCAATGCCAGGTGCCCCAGAGGGAATGAACAGAACAGGTAATCCCAAGTGATCCATCCTGTTGCCCATTCCCAGCTTCTGGCAAACAGAGGGTCGGGACACCATCCCTGCCAATCTAATAGCTTAAGAACCACTGATGGACCTATCCTCAGGGATTTTATCTAGTTCTTTTTTGCAATTTAACACTACTTTTATTCTTATAATCCACAACAAGAATACACAGTAACCAAAACCAGAGAGAGACAATGCAGGCTGCTCCCTACAGCAGTGATGTCCAGCTCACCCTGTGATGCTTTCAGAAGAGGTGCCAGCTCATGCCAAGGCCCTTGCACCTCACTGAACAATGCATAGCTGGAAAACAGTGTTAGCACTGTTAAAATAGATGTTAAGTTCATAAGAATGTGTTTAGGGTTTAGACTTGATGAAATGCTTGTAGGATGCCACATGTATTGATCTCATCACACCTGCTTTCCATGATATAAAGTTATACTGAGTGTTTGCATTGTAAACTTCTGTAAGTGGGTAACTCACCAAAAAGGAAAGAAGCATTATTGAATGGAAAGAGCTGATCCTGTGCACGAGAAGGCCCACTGAAACCAAGTGAGCCATTGTGAACATCAAAGGACAAAGACTTCATTGATTGCCCCCTCTCCCATACTGATGAAGAGGAGATGGGCGCCAACACTTGTCCCATCAGTTTGAACTCTGGAGGAAGGAAATAAAAATCCCTGCCCAGAAGGAACTGTATCCATGGGCTACTTGATCTCAGGGAGAGGCCAAGACTTCTAAGCATAAGCATGGGATCCTCAGCCACTTAGTGTGGGTTAGCCCTAAAGGACATAGAGAGCCTGCTTATTACAGCAGCTTCTAGCACTTTTTGAAACCTAATACTGAACCCATTTGTGTGTGTCTGTTTACTGGCTTGAACCTTGTAAATACCTCTCATTGCTTTTCTTAGTGAATAAATCTTTAATTAATTTATTATATGACTGTCAACAAGTGTTGTCTTTGGTTTGAGATCGGAGGTGCACTTGACCTGGGGTAAGTGACTGGGCCTTTGGGACTGGGAGTAACCTGAATATTCCTGTCATTGTTGGTATAAGGCAGTGGCTCTCAACCTTCCAGACTACTGTATTCCTTTCAGGAGGCTGTTTTGTCTTGTGTACCCCCAGTTTCACCTCATTTAAAAACTACTTGCTTACAAAATCAGGCATAAAAATACAAAAGTGTCACAGCCCCACTGTTACTGAAAAATTGCCGAGTTTTTAATCATATAGTCATAAAATAAATCAACTGGAATATAAATATTGTACATACATTTCAGTGTATAGTATATAGAGCAGTATAAATACGTCTGTCTGTATGAAATTTTAGTTTGTACTGACTTCGCTGGGGCTTTTTATGTAGCCTGTGGTAAAACTAGGCAAATATCTAAAGGAGCTGATGTACCCCCTGGAAGACCTCTGTGTACCCCCATGGGTACGTGTACCCCTGGTTGAGAACCACTGCTCTAAGGGGCCATCTATCACAAAGACAGGTTTGCCTGGGTGGCAGGACAGAGTGAGTGCCCAAAGGGACTGCCTGTGACACCATGGTAAGGCTGTTATAGTGCTTGAGGAGTTCACAATTGACACTAGGTTGTGAGACCTAAGTGTAGAACATACCCAATTTGGGGGTTGTGCCCTGCTTCTTAGCAATCTGCCCTGAAGTTGGCCCTTATGGTGGTGAGCCACACCAGACAGCTTGACACACCCCTTCTTGTTTTAGACTGGCTATTTGCCATCTGACTCTGCATGCTTCCCTGCAGAGCCTGCAAGCAGGAGCAGGGGAACCTCCCCCCCCACTCCCCCCCACACAGTCTTAAAGTGAGAGCTTGTAATTCCGACACAGCCCCCACACATGCCACTATGTTGTCACTGCTATTTTTAGACACACAAGCTCGATTAAAACTAGCACGGGTTTGCTTCCCTGAACTGCAGTGACGCCTCTGACTGCAACGTAGACGTATCCTGAGACAAAGACCGCAGCCAGGCTAGCTAGGTGGGGCATCAGGACTGGGTTGACTTCAGATGCTGTGTCTTGTTTAGCTGAGTATGCATTACCCTGAAGCTGGCCTCAGTTCTCTTGGAAACACTGCAGTGTAAATATCATTGCAGAAGTCAAGGTGTGAGGTCACAAGCATGTTCCATGAATCTTGCTGTATCAAAGTGAAACTTGGGGCCCTGTGAGATGTTTATGAGACGAGGTCTGCACATGGGGAACGGGGATAGAGGAAGAAAGCTGATATTCAACTCTAAACATAAGGGACCCCTTAAAAACTTGCCAGTGTTGTCTTAAATTAACTTACTGTACGTCAGTATTGCCAAAAATTCCATAAATAGTTAGCACTGGGGCTGCCTGGGAATACTGCAATTCCTGGAGTTATGGCCCGTAGGCCCCATTCGTAAAGGTGATCACTATAGGTGTGCCAATCAAATTAGTGGCAAGAAAAGAGGGCAGAGAAAACGAAGGCAGTTGGGAGGGGTCTGAAGAGAAGTGAATATTTCATAATTAATCGGGGGGAATCGGCTTTCATCCCAGAGGAAACAGGGACAAGACAAGGGTTATGGATATACAGGGGAAAGGAGAAATACAATGCGTGTCACCAGCATATAAAAGATATCATGGGCTGTGAGCTGAGTTAATGTCCCTGTGGAGAATTAGGTTTTAGTCAGAGTCCTCTTCCTATTCAGTTTCACTGTCTATGGTATCTTTGCTATAGATTGTTGGAAGAGTTTTTGTCTGCCTCAGTTACCTGCTGTCAGCGGGGGAAGGGAGGGGTGACGGCCAGTAATTCAGCCATCGTGAGTTACAGAGAGGGGACAGGAAAAGGGAGATGCCACAACAGCAGCTTGCTCTGCCACATCCAAGAGGCAGATCCTCAAGCAATGCCCACTGTCAGTGACTGGTCCTGGCTGAGCCAGCTGGGCTATAGTAATTACTGACCCATGCCGTCACTCGGAATCTTCTCTGAAGAGCGCACGGTTCAGATAAGTGTCTCCTCCCCATTGCTGTCAACTTTAAGCAATTCTAAACTCCCTCCTTCAGAGCTGGGTTGGAATCACAAACACCTCCCCCACCCAGAGGGAGATTTTACACTTGGTGTCTAACCAAGGTTTGCAATCTGGATAAGCATCCAAACTTTTCGCTGCTTATCGAAACTAGACAGAGCTACATCTCTCTTGGGGTTGGGGTGGGGAGCCCCTCACTAGTTGAGATCAGAGAACAGAAGATGGCACGTTCCCAGTAGAGAGTAGGGATCAGCATTAGTGCCAGTTGCTGAGCTACTATCTATTTTCAGGCCAGAATATGGGCAAGACCATGACAGAAGCAGCATCGTCTAGTCTACTAAGCATCAAACTGGGAGTCAGGGTTGCTCTGACACTGATTTACTCTGTAGCTTTGGGCAAGTTACTTAATAATAATAATAATAGCTAGCTCTTAAAGATCAGTTTTTCTGAATAGATCTCAAACCACTTTACAAAGGAGATCAATATCTTTGTCTCCATTTTACAGATGGGGAAACTAAGGAGCATGAAGGTAAAGTGACTTGCCCAAGGTCCCCCAGCAGGCCAGTGACTGAGCCAGGTATAGAACCCAGGTCTCAGGCCAGTGCTCTAACCACTTGGAAACACTGCCTCCCCTTCATTAATGGATTTTTATCCTCAGCAAACCCTCCATAGGCTAGGGAAGCATTGTCCCATTTTACAGATGGGGAACTGAGGCACAGAGCAGATTGAGTGTCTTGCCCAAGGTCACACTGGAAACCAGTGGTTGAGCTGGAAATTGAACCCCAGTCTCCTGAGTCTCAGTTCAGTGCCCTATTCACTAGACCTTTATAGCAGGAAAGCTTCACTGAACGGTGGTGTTTTATTGTAGATGGGCCTAACTCCGACTGCCCTAGGTCTGAGTACCCCTGCGTGTGGAGGAAGTTCATATCTCAACCTGGATCTGAACTCTGTGGCTGACCCATAGCTCTGGAATGGCTCAAACCATAACCCTGGACCTGAACCCACTTGAGCTTTGGGGTTCATATGCTGCATCTCATGCCCATCTCTGGCTTTCACTTTAACAGAGAGTGTTTCCGAGCACTGAAGAAGCAGCCCTTGGGTTTGCTGTCAGATCTAGGATCCCTGCATTTTGTCTCCCTTTGACTAGAAGGAGAAAGCTAAGACACAGTAATATGGTAGCTGTGCTACTTCCACGGGGGCCGCTGACTCCCAGCCAACCTGACAAACCACTGCTGAGACATTGATTGTGGCTGTTTTTCCTCGCCGAGCTCAATGAACGATGGGGAATAATGATTCTGCCTGACTTTCTTTCTCCACACCAGCCAGTAGCTTGCAAACAGCTCAGTGGGCAGAATGCCACGAGCAATCATCTGGCACCTGAACAAATGGCCAAATTAGGGATGACGGGTGCAAAGCACCACACCAGCGAATGATTTCGCTTCAGCCAAACCACACTGCAATTTTCATCTAGTCCACGAATAGCCTGTTCCATGGTAGGACATGTCTGAAATATTATGTCTGCCTGCCTCGAGCCCAAGGTTCCTTTGTGAGCTAGGACTTCACCATGTATGATCAGATGCTTCCCAGAAGAGGCATGCATGGAAACACATGACTGCAGCCATTACAGCTAGGGATGTGACCTTTGCTGCTTAGTGACGTTGTACTCCCTATGTTTTATGGAAATATGCTTATGTGTGTGAATATGATGTAACTGGAATATGCTTTACGCAAAAGTTCTCCTGTAAGATGTCATAACAAAGGTTATAACCTATTGAATATATTCCTCCTATTTGTATGCATATATCATCCTTGTGTCTGAACGCAGAAATATGAAGCATTACTCTGAGGTCCTATTGTAATTATGCAAAGTGTGGGCCATTAATGGTGGTTTAGAATCTTGATGGCTTCCATTTACTACGACAATTGGTTGTAAATGGTTTATTTACTGTGTAGGTGTGGGCTAACCCAGGAAAAATGGAGACTAGGGTTCTTACAGTGACATGTGACCATGTCACACGATACTGGAATCCATCTTAATCCTTGTACTTTTCCATTGATGAGGCAGGGGTGGGGACAAGCACAGACAAAAGATGCCCGCCTTGTGCCAAAGGTATAAAAGGGGGTGGAGCAGGACAAGGGGGATTGCCAGTCATGAGAAAACCCCTGCTTACCACCTGAGATGTCTGCTGGAACTAACAAGAACTGTACCAGGGGAAAGGATTGGGCCCAGACTAGGAAGGAGTCCAGTTTGTGAAAGAAGCTTATTGGAAGATCTCTGAGGGTGAGATATTACCTGTAATCAGTTTCTTAATATATTAGGCTTAGGGTTGCATGTTTTTGCTTTATTTTGCTTGGTGACTTACTTTGTTCTGTCTGCTATTACTTGAAACCACTTAAATCCTACTTTTTATACTAAGTAAAATCACTTTTGTTTATTGATAAACCCAGAGTAAGTGATTAATACCTGGGGGAGCAAACAGCTGTGCATATCTCTCTATCAGTGTTATAGAGGGTGAACAATTTATGACTTTACCCTGTATAAGCTTTATACAGAGTAAAATGGATTTATTTGGGGTTTGGATCCCATTGGGAACTGGGTGACTGAGTGCTGCAGATAGGTGACCCTCTGAACAGTTTTTGGTTAAAGTCTGCAGCTCTGGGAGCGTGGACCAGACCTGGGTCTGTGTTGCAGCAGACTAGCATGTCTGGCTCAACAAGGCAGGGTTCTGGAGTCCCAAGCTGGCAGGGAAAACAGGCTCAGAGGCCATTTTAGCACATCAGGTGACAGTCCCAAGGGGATCTCTGTGACCGAACCCATCACAACAGGGTTGGTACCTGAAAGGAAACTTGAAGGGGAAAATTGTGGCTCTTGGTGAGTCAGTTATGAATCAGTGCCCCAGCCTGGTGTCAGCAGGTGCTGTGCTGTCATTCAGACAAGATTGGCAAGCTGCAGGCTGGAGCTGGGCAATGTTCAGTGGGTCAGGTATGCCTGGACCTTGGGGAACTTTGTTTCATGGGGAGTTCACATCCATTGAATTTTGGGCTGAATTTCAGGCTTGAATGAATCCCCGAAGCAAAACTTGGGTGAAGCTGCCAAGCTCCAGCTGGTTTTTGAAATCACACATGTTTCATTAGCGCACCTGGAGAATGACTGAGGCAGGGACTGCAAAGGCTGGCCCCGGGGGACTGCTGGGTAGCAAACCAGGGCTGAGTTAAGGGTTTATTTAAAAAATGTTTGCACAGTCCTCCTCTAGCATGACTGACTTGGTGGTTGCCTGTTTCCCTAGCACCCACTGTTGGCATTGCTTCATTAACCTCTCTGGCCCAAATGCTCATCTGTGTGGCGTACTAGTAATCCTTTAGCAACCAGCAACTGCCAATTAATAAATAAATGTCCGGATGCCCAATGAATCCCAGAGATCTGAACTATACAGCTGGGGAGGTGTAGGCACCATCCTGACTGTGCACCTGGCTAGCATTTCTGTCTGGAGTGGAAGGGCAGGGCCCACCTTTCCCTTAGCCACTGCGCCTTCCCTTGGGGTGGCTTTTGCCTCCAGGAGCAATGCATGGTCACAACCTGGCCCTGTGTTACTGTGATTTCCTACTGTGCAACCTTAATTTTGCATTAACATCATTTGACCCTTGTAATATGCAGTTTGTAGTGTTTGTCGATCATTTGGGGTGAAAGGCCCAGTGTGGATGTCTGTTGTTATGGTAACCTCACAGAAAAACACAGAAGAATTGGTGGATGGGCTGGTAAGGGGGTTGTTTGATATCAGGAACTATCATTCCAGTTAAGTAGGTTCACTTCATTGGGACACTGACGCCTGGAGTAACTGGTGGTGGTGGATTTCAAGTAGGGTCTGGTGATGAGTTAAGCTCTAAACATTTAGAGGCTTGGTGTGTTGCAGAGAAGCACCAAAAGGAACCTTTTTGTTCTGCGCCATAAATACAAGACTCTTTGGGTCTGCAAAACAGGGCTGTAAATCTCCAAGAACTGGCTTTTTCATGAGGTTTCCAGTTGTTGTGCAAATGCCATAAGAACAGTTTTTCTCGGTGTGTTTGTTTCCAGCTGAAAAGATAATTGAATAACAGGTTGGTTTGCCCCATCCTAAGCTGTTCTGGGGTGCACTGGCAGAAGTACATTGGGGAAATTTACATGGAACTGACGTTCTGTCTGGGATTGAGGAGAAAGTGAAGAAACATAGGAGTGGCTGGTCTGTGTGAATTTCTGCATTATATCTGGCTCTGGCGGAGACTAAGTGATCCCCTTACTTTTACAATCACATGCAAATTTAAAAGAAAAACAGCCACAGGGCAGATTTCCTAGAGTTCCTTCCCAGACGGCACATAATCACAGCCCTAATATTGCACCTGTCCTGCAGGAAGGCAATGCCTTTTTTTAGATACAGGAGCTCAGTGTTATTCAATGGGATTCACCCTGCAGCGAAAGAAACCTCCCTGCAGGACAAATGAATTTCAACGTTCCCGGGCCCTATTGTCATGCGTTCTTGCAAATTAGGAAGTTACAAAGGGCTATAGCCAGCCTTGGCCTCTTTTGCATTCAGTTATTTGAGAGTGCAAATGCTCAGCTGATTGCATATATCAGGCACTCAACAGCAGTCCAGAACACCCCACAAATTAAATCCTAGGTGGCAGTGACTTGCAAATCTGTAAGGCCCTGTTCAAGGAACACACTTAAGCATTTCTTAAATCCATCCCTGTTTAGGGGCATACTTAAGTATGTGCTTAAGTGCATTCTCTGTAGGGATGCTTTCCTGAATTGGGGCCTTACCTGCTACTTGTTGCAAGCAGGAATGTTCCTGCTGCCAGAATGAATCTGACCTCTACTCTCTATTCCCTCTGCAGTTTTATTCCCCCACTGCCATAAATTCCATCCTGTTTGGTTCCTGAGAGCAGAACCAGCCTGGTGAAACGTACAGCAACCATCAGCATGACAGCTGCTGAAACCATCCACCCTATTAGTATAACCCTGCTGCACAGGCTGCAGCATGTATGCAGCCAACCTGACCCATTGGGGCGATTTATGAATATAACCACAGCAAGGAATGAAATCACCCATCATCCTTCAGGGTTTCTACACGAACTGGAAAAGAGATATTTTTAAAGCAATTTTTTTCATATTTCAATTGCAATAACTCAATATCCAGAAGACAGATTTTTAAAAAAAAATCTACCGGTTTCAAGGTGGGTTAACAATGTGCAAAGCACATGCCAGAACACGTGTTATTAGCAATAAAAAAGTCCTTTATTTTCCTCCCTTGAGTATTTCTTTCACACTCACTTTTTTAACTATCTTTATTTGTTTCCCTTCTCTCTCTCTCTTTCCCCCTCACAACCAGATCCCTTAAACAAAACAAAGTTTTATTTCATTCCAGACAGGGACGCCTGCCAAAATCTGGGCCTCCCTTTATATATATATATATACACATACAGACCAGTGCTGAAAACACACACAAATCCTCCTCCCCCCACCACCCCAAGCCAGTAGGGTGGCAGACAAACAAGACACAGGGTGAATTATCCAAATGGTGCTGTGAAGGGATGGCTTTTACTGGCAGAGGTGAATGTATTTTTGCAAATGTTTAGAGAAATTCCTCTGTTTCTCTTGAATTTTTTCATGGCTGGAAGTTCTAGTTTGGAGAAGAGCTTGAAGCCTGATGTTTCAGATGTCACAGGCAAAAGTTCCCCCCATTTGTTTATTTGAATCTTGTATTTACAGTGTTGATCCCTGTGAATTAATTTGCACTAATTCCGTGGCAGAAATCCCATTCACTGCAACTTTCCCTGCTAAATATGTAACCGAGATTGGCTCCACTGATATAAAGTTCAGATCAGCGAGGAGAACGTTGGCTTAAAATTGCACTCTGTATTTCACATCCACTTGAGGCCCTTGCACAACTGGTTTTGTTAGACTCCCATGCATACAGGCATTTTCCATAGCAGATTGTACCGTTTGTCCATCCAGTCTGGCACCCTACCCCCCACCCCCCCACATCCAGCATCTGATGGTTTAGAGCAAGTTGCTACATTCTCAGCATGCACCCAGACAGCTGCAGGGAAAGATCTTCTTCCTGGTCCCTTGAGGTGATGGGTGTGAGAAGCGGTGGCTGTGCGGTCTGTCAGCCCGGCTTTCATGAGTTCTTACCCCATTGCGGCCTCAGACCAGTCATCTAACTACTACAGGTCTGGGGTTAGCTCTCAGCTAGACTGATGTAAGTCAGGATTAACTCTGCTGAGGTCAATGGAGTTACACTGGGGTAAACCAGACGTGAAAGCAGGCTCTGGACCTACAGCTCCATTTCCTTATTTGCAAATTTGGGATAATACTATTTACCTATTATAATAAGGGCTTTGGGGCTGATCCAGTTCTCCAGGGAACCACTTATGTGGGCATTCGATTGGGTCCTTTGGTAGGGCTAATTTGTTACCATGGGTAAGCTAAGAGCACGGTATGAGTCTGAGTACCCTTAACTTAGCACACACCCACCTAAAAAAAGAAAAAAGGTGTTTTCCACAACATATTTGGGCGTTTTCACTTGAGACATAAGCACTAAGGAGACTCGGCTTCCCAAGGCAGCTGAATTGAAGGGAAACACATACTCAAGGACAAGCACCATATGATACTTGGCAGTAACAGGATCATCGTTCCATACTGGTGCCAAAACTTGAGCGTGAGAGCTTAGCGCGCACACTCGCTCGCTGAAAGCATTTGGACAAGTAAAAGTCAGCTGCTCAAACAGGGGTGGAAAACGAATGCGTGAGAAGGGCACGAGGGAGCGTGAAGCAACTGTGACAAAGTGGGAATGTTCTTAATGTTTTCTCTGAATACTGTGTGGGTGCCCCAGTTTCCTCTAGGCATTTCTTAAGTATCAGGGTGGTGGGATAAGGGTGTGTGATTGTTGCAGAGCCCTAGAGGGCCAGTGTGATGCTGTCTGCACAGAGAATGGCCAACACCCTGTCTCCTGGCAACTGATGGCCTGGGCCCCTCCTCTGCAAAGGTGCCAACTGAAGGTGTTGGAGAACAAAGAGATCAGGTGGCCTCCTGGCCCGGGAAAGAGACAAAGGCCAGAGGAGGGGCCAGAGAGTTTCAGTTTGGAGCTGGCTGGGGAAATGGAGGGAGGCCCAGATGGGGCTCTGGCCTCCCTGCCCCCCAAGATGGACCTGACTGAGAAGTCCTGTTCTCTGTACCTACAAGCTCTGTTTTAGACTGTGTTCCTGTCGGCTAATAAACCTTCTGTTTTACTGACTGGCTGAGAGTTACATCAGACTGTGGAGCTAGGGTGCAGGGCCCTCTGGCTTCCCTAGGAGCCCCGTCTGGGCGGACTCGCTGTGTGAAGCGCACGGTGGGGCAGGGGATGCTGAATGCTCCGAGGTCAGACCCAGGAAGGTCAAAGCTGAGGAAGCTTCTTGCCCTGGAGACAGTCTGCTCACAGAGAGGAGGCTCCCCCAGAGTCCTGACTGGCTTCGTAGGGAGTAGTTCCAGAGCATCGCCCGGGGACTCCGTGACAGCGACTACATTGGTCATTCTGAGCATAGACTCCTGAGAATGTTTGGGGGAATTTGCCTCGCTCTGCAAGTCCTGCAGGGCCAGACTTTCACATGCTCATCACTCACCATCTGGGGCAGATTTTCAAACGAATTCAGTTCCCATTTAGGCATCTAAAAAAGGTTTAGGTTTCCAAATCAGCTCCCACTGTCACACTCCTGGCCAGATTTTCACAAGGAAATTGTGCTGAGCTCTTCTGAAAAATCTGTCCCCCCATTCAGTTCCCAGGTACCGGGACTCTTTTGAAAATCTGACCTGTAATGTGTCTGACCCTGTGTACACTGACTGTAAACTGGCTGCTGGCAATTTTACTCTGTCAGCTAGACCTGGAGCAGGTCTGGATGGCATGGGGCTTTAAAAAGCCGGCAGCCAGTCTGGTGCTAGAGCAATGGAGGGAGAATTTGAGAAAAATTCTCAGTGTGCAGATGCAGCCTCTGTGCTTTGGTTTCCCCATCTTTAAGATGGGGACAATGCAAACCTACCACTGCTGACTGGAGCACAGAAATAATCTCTTCTCCTTCCTTACACTTCCTGCCCTTCTAGTTCCTTTCCTTTCCTCTGCTGCTCTCACTTAGTGACCCTTTCCCCTTCCTTTCTTTTTCCTACTCCCTTGCTCACATTTCTCCTCCGTCCACCTCAGCCGTCATTAAACCCCCTCCACCAGGTAGCTAGCAAGACACGTGCTGATCATCCTGCTCATTAACTTGTGTGTTATATCCCTGTCCCCTGCCCGTCATCTGTGCTTGTGCATTTTAGGCTCTGAGTCATCTCCCACAGAAATCAATGGCAAGACTCCCGTTGGCATCAGGAGGCATTGGTTCAGGCCCTGCGTTTGCCTGGCAGCCGGTACAATGGAACCACAATCCCGACAGGTACTTTTGGCTTCCGCAGCAGTATAAATAATTGCTCAGCTGATTGCATACATAAGGTACACGAACTTCTCCAGCACAGTGGGCTGAAGTCTCCATTGACAGTGCCTTTGCACTTCTGAGGCTATGGCGGCAAAAGCGACCTTGTTTAAGGTGATGGGACATTGTGAAGCTTAATTGATTCACATTTGCTCAGTCCTTGGGTCAAAGGGACTTCAGAAGTGCCCAAAACAATGGTCTATGGCCCATCACAAGTTTTTCTGAGCAAACCGTGTAATAAGAAGGCTGACTTTAGATGCCAGGCTAGAGTGGAGGAGTTGGGGAAGACGGGGGAAGTTGAATTACGCATATTGATTGGGTTAAAAACTAACCTGGGGATGGAGCGGGGGGTGCCTGTTGCTAGAAGGAATGTCAGGACGTGGAAAGGGAGCGCAGCTTATTTAACAGCCCTCATAGTCACCAGGCATTCTGGACTCAATCCGTGGTCTGAAGATGAGGGGCGTCTGGGATCAAGTGGAATTGCAGCGTTGTCAGATTTGCAAAGCGTGTGAGGAGTGAAGTAGTGGAGGAAGCAGCATGGAAAGTTGTTGACCTCAGCCACACTGACTCTGAGGGAAAGCAAAACACCCGGAGGAATTTTGATTGGAATCCTGGCATGTACAGAGAATTTTATGGCAGAAGAGCAGGAGTGGCTGGGCGAGACAGCAATTCAAATTCTTCATTGTTAAATCTAAGCAGCATTAAAGGGCAGCAGCGGCCACACGGGCCTGAAGGGAAGGGGAAGATTAGCATAGGAAGCAGAGTCGGAGGGGGGCCTCTGAAAATAAGCAGACGCCAGTTCAAAGGATAATTTGATGAACAAATAAAAGAATACACAAGAGAGCGAGAACAGCAATAAATGCCAAGGAAAAATAATACCAGCCTAGACAGAGGACTGAAGAAAACCCATTTTTTAAGAAGACTTAGCGCTGCCGTAAGCAGGAGCTGATGAGTTTCTTAGGTATATCGACAGTGGGTAGCATGGCTCATAGCTCACAGACATGCAATAGTGCTGTTCGAGCTAGTGCCCTAAAAATAACACTGTTGTCGGGGGGAGCACGGCTAGCAGCACAGGCTAGCTTCCTGAGCCCCACACCATCAGGACCCCCGGGGTATGTGCTTGGGTGGCTATCCCTGGCTTCACTGTTGTTTCAAGCTAGCGCGTGTCTGCCTACTCAAACTGGGAAGCATGAGTGTAGACATAGAATCATAGAATATCAGGGTTGGAAGGGACCTCAGGAGATCATCTAGTCCAACCCCCTGCTCAAAGCAGGACCAGCCCCCAATTTTTGTCCCAGATCCCAAATGGCCCCCTCAGGGATTGAACTCACAAGCCTGGGTTTATCAGGCCAATGCTCAAACCACTGAGCTATCCCTCCCCCCTACATACCCAGGCTGGCACAGGGTGGAAGTAGGCACCCCCCGTACAGGGTAAGCAGTGTCCTATCCTTGGAAGGGGTAAGCCAAAGGCCCCATAAGGGTTTTTATCTGCCAGCCCTGAGACTGCTCTAGCTTGTGTGTTGACTCACTCTCCAGGATCGGGGGCGGGGGGCGGGGTAGAAAGCCACCCATATCTCTCCTCCTTGGTCATGCTGAGCTCTGCTCCGGCACTCATCCCTCATCTGCTTGAGTTTCAGCTAATGTCCCCTGCTGAGGTTTGGTAGGTGCTGAGGGATGTGAAGTTTGTGAGTTAGATCTGTCCCCCTCTTAGCAGGTGAAGGCCAACGGGACATTACTGGAGTAGAACTCTCAGTGCCTCCCGGCACAAGGGCTTTCTCACTCAATAAACCACCTCTTTATGCCGACACTTTCTCTCCAAATGTCACCTGGTCTCCAAGCTTCCTTTTCGGTGGGGAAACAACTGAGAAGGTTGCAGTTAGGCAACTCCCACCATATCTGGAGTCCTCAGATGTCTTTGACTCGAGGTCGTTTGGTTTTAGCCCTGTGTGGGTTGTCTGACGATTTCCTGGAGATGGAAGATAGAGGGAACATTTGAGGTGATTTCTTTTAAATCTGGCAGCAGTACAGGTCATTGAAAAATGGAGGGGGAAAATGATTATCCACGCAGAGATTTTTGATATAATTGATTGTCAAATGCTAGCTGGCCTGGGGACTCTAGAAGCGATAGGATGAATTTCTCTTCTGTGTCTTGTTCCTTTCCCTCTGAGAGCTCCCAGAAAGTAGTAGTGAGCAATTGCATTTCTGCTCCAAAGGCTCCCGCGTGGGGTTCTGCAGGGTTCCATTTTGTCATCTCTTCTCATGGAGTCCTGCAGGGATCAGTACTAGGCCCAATGTTATTCAACATTTTCACCAATGATGGAAGTTGGTATAAAATCACTGCTGATCAAATATGTGGATGACACAAAGATTTGCAAAGTAGTAAATAATGGTGAGGACAGGACAGTCATACAGAGAGGTCTGGATCAGTTGGTAAGCTGGATCCATTCAAACAAAATGTATTTTAATACAGGCAAATGCAAAATTATACATCTAGGAGCAAGGAATGCAGGTGATGCCTACAGAATGGGGGGCGGAGGGCTGTATGTTCAGAAATAGTGGCTCTGAAAAGGATTTAGGGGTTGTAATGGATATGCAACTGAACATGAGCTCCCAATGTGATGTTGTTGCAAAGAGGGCTAATGCAATCCTTGGATGTATTAAGAGGGGAGTAGTGAGTAGGGAGGTGATGTTGCTCCTGTATATAGCATTGATGAGATCGATACTGGAATAGCATGTCCAGTTTTGGTGTCCCTGTTTTCAAAATGATGTTGAAAAATTGGCAAGGCTGCAGAAAAGAGCCTCCAAAATTATTCAAGGCCTGGAGAAAATCCCTTATCATGAGAGACTTAAAGCACTCAATTTTTAAGGCAGTTTAAGGCACTAAAGGGCTCTGTAACCTAGCAGAAAAGGCCTAACAAGAACCAAAGGCTGGAAGCTGAAGCTAGACAAATTCAACTGAGAAATAAGGCACAAATGTTTAGCAGTCAGGGTGATTAACTGTTGGAACAAATTACCCAGGGAAGCGGTGGAGTCTCTGTCTCCTGATGTTTTCAGATCAAGACTGGATGCCTTTCTGGCAGATCTGCTTGAGCTGAACACAAGTTCTTGGGCTCAGTAACTGGGTGAAATATATGGCCTGTGTTCTCCGGGAGGTCAGGCTAGATGATGTAATGGTCCCTTCTGGTCTTAAAGTCTATGAATCTGTGTAGCGAAAACCCTTGCACTTGCAGCTTTTTCGGAGGGTTTCAGTTGCTGGCTGTTAGTCCAATATATGTGCATTTAAGTGATATTATATAGATGTTCCCAGCACCCAGAATGGATGTATGGCATATGGCAACCAACAGAAAAGTTTCTTCTCTTCCCCCAAAATGAGGAATGCCCCCCTCAAAACTACACAATGGGAGGGGCAATATTCACTCAAGGACCCCTTGCCACCAATTCTCTTGATTTTATTGTGAGTTTCGTGAGATTTAGTGGGGTTTTTTGAAGACCTAGCTGCTCGGGGTGTCGGCTACATATGCAATGAATGCATCGCATGCCCCAGGGCTGGCTGTGCCCATGGGATGATTCCATCCAGTCCCCAAACGCACATGGACGATGCCATTTGGGAGAACAAAATGGCATCCTCCCAGCAGCGTGACCTTGCATGCACTGTATGTGTGAGGTCACCGCCTTGCATGCCTTACTAAAAATGTCATGGCATGCCACTGCAGCTGCTGGATTAAAGAGATTGCATGAAATCCCAGCTGTCATTTAAAAAAATAAAAATAACTTTCCAGCCTTCCTGACTGCAGAAAGAAGCTTTAAAATGTGAAGCAAGTGTATGCTGAAGGCCCAGATGCCAGAAGGCAAAGGAAAAGACCCCAATATTTATTATTTTAAAAAAAAACTCTTGATTTTTTTTAAACCAGTCTCTTGATTTTGGGGGCCTGACTCATGATTTTTAAATGCTTGGGGTTGGCGATGCTGAGAGGTTTAAGGCCCAATGTCTTGTGACACATCCAAGCCAGAACGGGATGGTTTAACCACTGGAAAGAGAAGGTTCGCAGCTTTCCAACGATATACATCGCTCTTGTTTCTAGTCCTGGAATGTCCTGAAATGTTGGTCCTTAAAATAACGGCATTAGGCATGAAAAAGCTACTTTTGGTCACTTTTAGAGGTTTCTACAATGTATTAGTTATGGGGACAGATCCTCTGACTTTGCACAGGACTGGGTAGAGGAGGGAGAAGCAGCTTTGCAGCACCTTTGCAGCTCCACACTCCACACTGGTGGCTAAAGCCAGTGCAATTTCGAGCCTCTCACTGGATGGAGCAGATTGCTCCTCCGCTGTGCACGAGGAGCACCACTGCTCTGAGGCACCATCTCTCCATTGCTCTTCCTGGGACGGGGTAGCTCCACACCACCTCCGCCCCCTTACTGGATCTTAAAAGCCACAGCCTAGCCCACTGTCCACAGTGCCTAAGTAGTCTGGGCAGTAGAGATGTTAAGCATAAGCTACAACCAAGTATATTGGCTTATTCTTCACTGCGAGTGGCAAGGATTTTCAAATGTGGCTAGTGAGTTTGGGTGCTTCGGTTTTGGGACCTTTTAAGGGCCCTAATTTTCAGCTGGCGAGTGCTCAGAACTTTCTGAAAATAAGGTCCCTTTAAAGTACTGTAATTTGGGCACCCAGAATCACTAGCCAGTTTTGCAAATGTGGGTTTGTAGATTCACAGGGTTAAAGCCTGTCCCCTTTGATGTCAAGTGGAGATTTGCTGCTCTGCTGACCAAGTGAAGAGTCCTGAGCCCAGTAACTTATGGCAGGACTGTAGAAGATCTAAAGGTTCTTGTGATGTCGCTCTAAATGCGATCGGCCGACCGTGCCTCCTCATTTACCTGCCGTAAGGTGAATTGGCTCACACCACCACCAAGAAAATAAAGTAACAAAATAATAGCAAAACGAGAGGGTCCTTGTTTACCCCCTACATCCAACCCTGCTTTCTTTTTTAGGGGTAGGGCTGCAATTCCAGAGGCAGCTCAACCCAATCTGTCACCTAGGCAACACTTCAGTAAGCTGCGCCCCACGTCATTCAAACGTGGCCCTGCAGTCCCTCTGTCGTGACCAAACCAACTCTGAGTGAGTGGCATTGTGACCCGGAGCCCAGGATCAGAGCACCACTGAGGTTTAACCCAGTGTCTCTTCCGTAATGATGGAGGTGTGGCCCGGCCAAATCTGCCATCCAAGGCAACCGCCCAGCCCTCTGCTGCCCTAGGCAGCTACCCAGCTAAACTGGCCTTTGTGCAATTCCAGCTGCCTTGGCAAGCCCTTTGAAATCCGCCTCACAGAATGCTCCTGCCCTTCAAGCTACAGTCACTACAGTTCTGAGAGCTTCATACACCACGGCAGGAGCTTTCATAGGCAGGACCATTAGTTTATCTAATCTGACATGTATGTCACAAGCCATTCAGTTTCACCCAGATACCCCTTATATTAGGCCCAATCACTTGAATTAAACTAAAGATTTCAGTCCTCAGGAGACTGAACAGTCGTGTGCCACAGAAGAGACCGATGTGCGTCAATTCCCAAGGCCCCTGCAATAGCAGGGAATTGATTAGGTGAGATACACTCAGATGATCCCAGCAAGCGATCCATGTACTGCGTGCAGCGGAAGGCAAAACAAACAAACAAACAATTAACCCCAAAATCCTGGCCAATCTGACCTGGGGGGGAAATTTTTTCTTGAGCCCAAATCTGGCTGTCAGTTAGAGCAAGACACACCAGACAGGCATCTAAAAAAGAGGATTCTCTGTATCAAGTCAGATCATTAGTCCACCTTGTCTAGTGTCCTGTCTCCAGATTAAGCTTCAGAGAAAAGGGGTGGGGAATAAGAGGATCTATCTGGTCAATTTTGCATCGGGGGAGGGGGGGGGAATCCTTCCTGACCCCTGAAGGTGACCAACTGAAGCCTTGATGCATGAGATTTGCTTATAACCATTGTCTTAATGCAGAGCTGCAAGCTTGCTGAGGGCAATGCCGACAATCTTTTTCTCCCCAAGGCCCACGAAGGAAGGGGATGATCAGGTGAATTAATGGATTCACAATCTCCAAGGCCAGAAGGGGTCATTACAACCATCCAGCCCAGCTCCTCCTCTTCCCCCTCCCTGCCTGGCTGTAGAATTTCTCCCAGGTGCCAGATTAAAGCATGCCTTTTAGAAAGATAGCTCAGTTTGTCTTTTGTTAAAGCTCCATAAAACACTTGTTTGTAACTGGGTCACAGAGTAAGTAGAGACACTGATTTTCAGAAGTGCTGAGCACCTGTTACTACAAAGGAAGTTCATTGGAACTGTGAGCGCTCAGAACTTCTGAAAAATCACCCCTTCAGTGACTTGCCCATGGTCTGTAGCAGAGCTGCGGAGACAACCCAGCTCTGATTCCCTGATTTGTTCTTCAGCTGGAAGGCAATCCTTCCCTGCTTTGAAAAGGGCTGTAAGCACTGGGGAGTCTTGGCTCAGGTGTGGGGCAAATAGCTTGCTCAATAGAAAACTGGCCTGTGACCAGAAAACATTGAGCAGCTGTATATGGTAACTTCTGTCACAGGGAAGGAGTGTTCAGATGGGGAGAGAGAGTAAATGGGAGAACATAATGGAGTGAAGGATAGTGGCAACTGACACTCACAGTAAAAGTGGGATAAGATACACTTACGCTTAAATCTGACCTTTTTTAGCTAAGAACCCTTTCCCTCTACAGCAATTCCTTATGATCTGTATTATCCTGCAAGCCATCTGGGTCGTGCCGTAAGCTTTTGAAGAAGCTTGTTAGCACACAGCACTTTCTTGTCCCCCTCCTTGTTAAGCAGCCAGCCATTATCTTACAGGAAACCTCATAACCAATCAGTGTCCAGCCCTGTGAGATGCTGAGTCCCTTTGAAGTATGTGAGAGCCAATGAGAAGTGAGGGCCCTGGGTAGGTGCTCAGCCTCTCACCAGATCAGGCCCAACAGTTGGTGAGGGAACCAATGGTTTAAATTTTGAGCAGACTGCTCTCCTCACCCGATCTCTTGGAATTTGACATATTGCTTCAATACTGCTCGTTTTATTACACCTTTCCTACAGGGTCAAAGGGCACATTCCCTCTATCTACCCTGCGTGCAATTTTCATTCTCTTGTCTTCAATGCTTTATAGAATGTTTTTTTCCCCCTCCTCCTCCAGGATATTGTGGGTTATTACCTCAATCCTTTTTCAGCTGAGGAAGGCTTGAGGTAATGACCTGAAACTTCCTGGAAGAGATCCCACAAAGCCCCGAATGGAAACCACATGCAACATATTAGGGACTCTCATTGTACAAAGAAACATTCTTTCAAGTAACGAGAACGTACATTGATCAACTACTTATCTCCCACCTGGTAAACGCCTTCTATGCTCAACAAGGCACAGAAACTGGTAGGGGGGATTATTTGATACGCAGAAAGTTGTAACAAGAAAGATTTTTTTTTTGTAGTTTCCTTAATTACCTTCCCTAGTCAAACCTCAGTGGGGCCCAGTGCCTATATCTCTATGGGATTGTATATAAATCTGGAACAGATCCATGAAACTTTCATTATGTAAAGATGTTGTCCATTGATGAATCCATGGAGTCCCATTGATACTTGCTTGATGCTATAATATCAATGAGGAAATGGTATAGAATTTTTTTATTATTATTACCCAGGGGAGAAAAGTCTTTTCCTATATACTGTGCCTACAGAAAACAATATCCTTTTTCATCAATAGCAAAAACATTTTTTTCCTGAGATCCTTGGTGGCTTTAGGGAGCAAGGAGGAAAGAGGTTGAGGATAATAACCAAAATATGAAACAATCACCTCAGCATTACAGAGCCAGAACCTCAGCTGATGTAAATCACACTGTGCTCTCTCATGGAAACTTTACTTTTGTTCTTTCTTGATTAGTTGTTACCCATAATCTAAATCACATCACTGAGCCTGAAAGTAAGTGGGTCTTTTCTGCAAGCATGTGGCTGTTGCCCTCCAAAGGCTTCAGCTGCATCCTTCCACTGCTGGTGGGTTGATCTGAGAAGAGCTGGAGAGTAAAGTTTGCGCGCAGCAAACAGAGAAGGAACCTGTGCTTAGTTAGCAACACCTGTCCTTCTTAATAAAGATGTGACAGAAATGGATAAAGAACAAAGGCCTGATCCAAAGCCTGTTAAAGGACCCTAATTAAGGCAGTAGAGGAGAACTGGCAAAGAACTGTGCAGGGGAAATAAACAGTTTGGTGCCTCTGTAGGGAAAAGACTCTCATTTTAAACTCCTATTTCCCTCTCTCCCATCCAAATCAAATCTAGCCCTCATGGTTGCAGAGAAAAGCCAGAAAATGTGATCTGAATGTAACCTAAGGGCTCAGAAACCGAAGAGTCAGATAAAAAGTATCCCAGATATATTAATCTGCATGATTTTAAGTGCATCTCATTATTTTTGAGGGGCCCGGCTCATCATTTTTGAATGGTTGGGTCTTGCTATCCTGGGTAGAGGAAATGAAGAAGACGATGTAGTCTAGAAAGCAAATGACTAGAAGATGGGGCTGCTGGGTTCTTATCCTGGCCTTCCACAAGTTGCTGGGAGGCCTTGGATAAGTCATTTGATTGCATTGTGCCTTTGGTTAGCCATCTGGACAAGGTATTGTGACAGACCCAGACCAGGGGGTACAGGAGTCTGGTCCTATTGGGATCCAGGAAGTGGGCGGGCGAAGCTCGTCCACTACAAAAGGAGCCTCCCCCAGCCTAAGGGGGAGATCCACAGGGCCTGGAGAGCCAACTAATTACGGGGGACAATTAATGAAAAACAGGGACGGGAGTGTGGTCAAAGGGTCAAACGAAGGGAACCGGACGGGGACACCGAGCAGAGAACCCCGGACAGCGCCCACCACTCCTCAAAGGCGTCAAGGGAGTCGGTGGACGCCGCCCAGAGGAACTCCGCTCGGAGGCGTGAACGGACAGAGGAGCGGAAATAGGCCCCGCAGTCGCAGGAGACTCCATCGGCCAACCTCCTCACCGTGGTTTTATAGATGGCCGCTTTAGCCAGGGCCAGGAGGAGGTTGACCAGGAGGTCCCGCGACTTAGTGGGGCCACGGACAGGGAGTGAATAGATGAGAAGGTGAGGAGAAAAGTGCAACCAAAACCGTAACAAAAGATTGGTGAGGAGCCGGAATAGGGGCTGCAACCTGGCGCACTCCAGATAGACGTGCGCCAGGGTTTCCCTCACGCCGCAAAAGGGGCAGGTGTCCGGAATGGAGGTGTAAGGAGTCTGGTCGAAGGCAAATATACTGGCCACTGGGTGAACAGTTTTCTGTTCCCCGAGTGACTAGAGCAGGGGCTGTCCTAGAGCAATCAGGAACCTGCCAGAACCAATTAAGACAAGCAAGCTAATCAAGACACCTGGAGCCAATTAAGAACTTTCTAGATTCAATTATGGCAGGCAGGCTAATCAGGACGCCTGGTTTAAAAAGGACCTCCCATCAGTTAGTAGGGGGGTGTGCCAGGAGCAGGGTGTGAGAAGGTGTGCTGCTGGAGGAGGGAAGAGTTCAAGCGTGATCAGGTTTCAGGAGGAAGATCCTGCAGTGAGGATAAAGAAGGTGCTGGGGGGGAGGCGGCCATGGGGAAGTAGCCCAGGGAGTTGTAGCTGTCATGCAGCTGATACAGGGAACATTGTGGACAGCTGCTCTCCACAGGGCCCTGGGCTGGGAACCTGGTGTAGAGGGCAGGCCTGGGTTGCCCCCATCCCCCCCAGCTCCTGATTGGATGCAGGAGGAGTTGACCTGGCCTGTGAGAAACACCAGAAGGGAAGGTCTAAATTGGAAAGGGATCTGCCCTGTCTCCGACCCATTAGGTGGGACACAGAGACTGCGGGGATTGTTCTCTGTTTCCCCCATGCTGGCCAGTGCATGAGGCTAACTGAGTGAATGGCAGATCTGAGCCACGAATGTGGCCAAACTGGGGGCTGCCGTGAACCTCTGAGGTGAGAAAATCCGCCAATCAGCTTAGGACCCACCAAGGCAGAGGAGGAACTTTGTCACAGTAGCTAATATCACTTTTCTGCAGCAGAGATAGAAATATGGGTCTCAGTTGGCAGTGTGTCTGGAGACCCTTGGATCAATGTGGTTGAACTGTTGCAAACTATTATTACATTTCATTTTATTAAATCAATTAATGCCACCTCATTTTAAGCACTGTTAGATTTTTATTTCCTTCATTTGGGTCTTTGTCCCACATTTGAGCCTTCATGCAGGTTAAGAGGCATGAAATAAATGGATAATAAAGGGAGATCATTTTTTTTCTTTTCTTTTCTTTTCTTTTTGGTGTAAATGGCAAAGAAAAGGTTCTGGTGTCTGGGTGGAAACCTCCCAAAGCATCGCCCAAGGAATCAGCCCATGCGCCAAGCCGAACAGCTGTGAGACAGCTATATGAAAACTGAAACACTCAGCTGGAATAATTTATTCCGGCTGGTTTGCAGAGATAATAACAAAAAGAAGTCCAGCTTTTTTGTCTGCCTTTGCAGCGGTACAGGTCCCGTGCCAGACTTTTGAAAAATGTAATTTTCAGACTGCAGGTCTAGGTTGACCTCGTCTGTGCTGAGTGGGTAAACTGACCGGTGCAACGGGTGTCTGTATCGATCTAAGGCACCACATGGTATCTATGCGGCCTCCTTTACTGGAGCATCTAAGTACCTCACCATTGTTATCCTCATAGGCGGTGACTCCGTGGGGGCTCCGGGGCTGGAGCTCCCATGGGAAAAAAAGTAGTGGGTGCTCAGCACCCACCAGCAGCCCTCCAGGTCAGTACCTCCCCCTCTCCCCCCCCCCAGCGCCTCACTCCCATCGCAATGGAGGAGGCACTGGGGCAGGCTGGTGGTTTGGGGAAAGGGGTGGAGTGGGGGTGGGGCCTGGGGCAGAGGAGGGTTGAGCACCCCCGGGGAACAGAGGAAGTCGGCACTCATGGTTATCCTCACAACTCCCCTATTGGTATAGCTCTATCTAAGGTACTTCTGTGGCCTCCATTGCTGTAGCATCTGAGCGCCTCACCATCTGTCTCTTCATACCACCCGAGAGGGAAAGATTGCTAGCCCTATGTAACAGAGGCACAGAAAGACTAATTGGAGGAAGAAGATCATAGTCTGTGGCAGAGGATGGGAATTGAACCTAGGTCTTGGGAGTCCTAGGGTAGTACCCATCCTAGGTAGCCTCTGCCCTCAATTATCCCAGGTTCCCAACAGTATCCTCTCCACACAGGGAATCCTGACTGGGGCTCAAGGGAAAGCCATGAGATGCTACCTTGGTCCACAGCTTCATGAGGGCATGGTCCATTAGCTAGAGGCATGTCCACCACAACAGCCGCTCAGCAAGTATACTGCCATCTGCAGCTGTAGTCTCCCTCTGCTCCTTTTCAGAGAAGGGGGAATCCACTGCCCCATGCAGCTGGCCAACTTGAGCCACCCTGCCTCGCACTGCTAAGAAGGCTCTTTTACTTCAGGTGCTGCTGCTACCAATCTGCTTCTGCCCAGCGTGGCTCCTGTCGGAAAAAGCAGCATATTGCCCCATATCTCCACTCATTTACGTGCAGCTTGCATCCTCTTTCCAGCACTGGTGTCTCTGCTGTTGATTCACAGGGGCATGCTGAAGCTTGACTCATCTGTCCGCCCCTGTTTTAAACTTGTGTGACTCCACTGATTTCCCCGCAATAGTTCCTGATTTACATGAGCGAAGGCAAATCAGGCCAGGAGAGCAGGATTTTAAAATGTCAGTTACATTAATCTGAAAAGCAGTGAGTACGGGTGGAAACCAAACCAAACACTTACACTCAGTAAAGAACCTTTTGAACTTTCATCCCAAACTTATCTGGGACGTGATCCTCAAACATAAACAGTCAATTAACTTCCTGTTAAAAAAACATTGTTTGCCATCTTCACAGGGTTCTGCACTTCCAGTGCTAGCCAAAATGGGAAGCAAAAAGGGCCAAAATACCCCAAGAAAGGGTGATCCTGCCATACTACCTGGCCCCACCAGAAACAGAAAAGTCCCTGAAATCTTGTGATGCAGCTTGTTGCTCCTCAGATTTCCAGCCTGGGTTTGGAGTCTTGAGAAGTTTGGACACTTGTGAACAGGACAACAAGATTCTGATAAGTATCTGACCTTTTGTGAACTCAAGCCTGACTCCTTGAGATTGTCCCATCAGGATTGCAGCTGGAGCCTGTTCTGCCACCTGTAATTAAGGTTGCTGAACACACTTTCCATTATAAACCCTATTTTCGGTTGCGTATAATTTTTCCAAACTTTAACTATTCGGGTTTTAATTTTCCATGCTGGGTCTCTGCCTCAGGCTGAACTTTCTTTGGAAAGTTTCATAAAAACAGTTCACCCATTTCTGAGAATAAAGGGAGGGAAAAATGGGTCGTATTGCCAATGTCAAAACACGTTGAGTTTTAAGGTCAGAGCCTCAGCTGGTATAGATCAGCATAGCGCCATTGACTTCATTGGAGCCAGGCCAATGTCCAACAGCCGAGCATCTAACTAACCCATTGTTTGTGTTAACTGTGTATAGCGTAAGCTAGTCAGAGAACCTTATGCTTTCATGAAAGTGACATTTCAGTTTTCAGCTAATCATGGTCAAATATGTTGCCATAGCACTTCTGTTCTGCACAGGGTGCCCTTCTGGATTCAATGCCTATGGAACGCACCTATCTTTTGATGCTTTGGTTTGCATATTTCATATAATCTCTTTTTTTTTTCATTTTAACCTGAAAGTTGCAATGTAACTTACAGATCGAGGGCCCAAATTCTCATCTCAGTTACATCAGTGCAATTGCCATTGACGTCAGAGGAGGACGTGCACCCATGTAATTGAGAGGATGATCTGGCCCCATGGGTATCAGACAGCTCTTAGCTTACATATGGAACTCCTGCTGACATGCGTAAGAATTGCACATATGGAATGAAAGCATATGGGCCAAAATATAATTTGAATGTACATAGTTTCCTCTTTCCCAAGTCAAGTACATTTTCCCCCCCACAAGTCAGATCTTTCGGCCTTAGTTTATGTTTTCTACAAATATTATTCTTTGGTTTAAAAGTCATGTTTCATCTGTTAAAAATAATCTTCTCAAGGGCTGAAAAAGCTCTAATATTAAACAGATTTTTCCTGTTAAAATACATGTATTCCTCGCAAGGTCAGTCAGTTCAATCTGCGCACTGCAGTAAAAGAAAGGTCATAATGACTGTACCTGGTAAAAAATTAACTGCGCTCAATTAAGCCTATAAGGCACTCTAGGGTGCGGGGTTGTAATGTGATAACTGCCCACTCAGGGGTAGTTGTACAGCAATAGGTGGAGCCAGGAGTCTTAAGTCATCCTAGCTGAGCGGTTATCACATTATTACAAAGTAGATAATAGATTTGTTAACATGGAAACAAATAATTTTTCAGATTTATGTGATGGCTTTATAATTGGCCCGATAAGTGGCGGAAACACAGTGCAACAACCACTCACCATCAGCTATTTGCATAACGTCTTCAGTCAAGTTCTGGTACGCGCCCCCCCCCCCCAACCGCCCGGATGCCTGTAGTGTCTGAGTGCCTTCCTGTGTCGCAGTGATACGGCCCGCTTCTGTCACGTGTGGGTCGTTCTTCCGCTCCACTGCAGACAATTGTCTGGGGATTGTTTGATTGATGATATTATAGGCACGCTGTTCTGGGTGTTTACGCGTGTCCTGAGCTCTGCTAGCGGTAAGCACTGTAGAAGAACTAGGTATTATTGGTATTTGATTACATTAGTAAAGGGAAGGCTGGAGAAGTGAGAGGAAGGTTGGTCCAGTGGCACATGCCTGGAATACTGGGTTCAAGTCTCCACTCTACCAGGGATTTCCTGGGTGATCTTGTGCAAATCACCTAGGGCACGGCTCACAAAAGTACTAAGAGCCTAAACCCCTGACTTGGGTGCCTAAATCCCAGTCTTAGACCATGCTGCCATTCACAAAACTCCCACTAAACCCTGTAAGCACCAAAACTCACTCAGCGGCTACATTTTTGCAGCAAAAGTTCCCTAAACACTTATGTTTGTGCCTCTGGGTGTGTGTCCTGCTGCCTCCCTCCTGCTGTCCAGGCACCTGTCTCCTGCCTAAGCCCCAGAGCAATTCACAAGCCATGGGAAGTTTGTCTGTCGCAGTCATGTGCAGGGCCCAGTCCGGTAGGGCAGCATCATCATTTCCCTCATAACTTTTAGCCCTGTGGTTAGGGTACTTACCCAGGATGTGGGAGAACCCCAGTTCAAATCCTCCCTTCGCCTGATGAGAAGGGATTTGACCAGGGTGTCTGACTCCAAAGAAAATGGCCGTGAATCGCTAGCAGAGATAGGCACTTCAGCTTTAGGCACTTATGTCTAAGAGAGGGGCAGGGCTTAGCACATACCCCTCTTGTTGGCGTCTCCCATAGGCTATCTGAGCTGACTTCTCACCTAGAACCCTGGCTTTTGTGCATCGCAGTGTAAGGTGACATCTGTCCCCATTTATTGTATCGGGATCCTAGGCTCCGAATTTCAGGCTTTGTGAATCACAATGTGTGCCTGTGGTTTTCTATGTGACACTCAGCATCGCTGCACCTAAGTGCCTTTGTGAATCTAGGCCTTAGTCTTTCTGTGCCTCAGTTCCCCATCTGTAAAATGGGGCTATAATAGCAATTCCCTACATCACGGGGCTGTTTCCTGGATAAATATGTCCACGATCGTGAGGAGCTCAGATACTATGGTGCTGGGGACCATCTAAGTCCCTAAGACAGATAGATAGAAGTGGACCTTGCCCTGGCAACACAAAGTGGTGAGGTCTGTGGCGGTGCATAGATCTTGGTTAAGCAATGACATTTAAGCGAGCGCACAACAAATGCTCATCAGTCAGAGGCACCAAAAGTGTTTGTCCAAACCCCTTTCCCTCCCATCTCCACAATGTTGGGGGCTAGGGTAAAAGGAAGTGAGTGGAAGCCATAGCTGCTCAGTACCTCTGAAAACCAAGCTGCTTGTTTAAAGGTTTCCATATGGCTTTTAAGTGACTCACTTTAGGGGCCCATGTTTGAAAAGTTTGCTGACATTTTCAAAAACAAGTTCCTAAATTTAGGCTCCTAAATGCACCTTTAATCACTTAACTCTGTGGCTGCGAGTATCAAAAAGCTCCCCCGGACGTCAAAGGGAGTACTTGTGGAGTAAGGCCGAAGCACTGGGTCCTTACATCGAGATTAGGTTCTCAGGCCCAAATCTTCAATGGTATCTAACTCCCATTGATTTCAATGGGCACCTGGTGTGTAAATACTTTTGAGGATCTGGGCCTCAGCACCTCCCAGGATGTGTCCTCCCTGCCTCAGTTTTCCATCTATAAAATGGGGATAACTGTAGTTACCTATCTCATTTGGGGGGTTGGGAAAATTCATTAGTTACTGTGTTTGAAAGGGCTACAAAAACACGAGCTGTCGTAATCAGGAGGCACCATTGTCAGGCCACTGGAGTGGGACTCCGAAGAGCTGGGTTTTATTCCCTGCTCTCTCACTGACCTTTGTTATGCCACTTCCTCTCTCTGTGCCTCTGTAACCCCTGCAACGCTCTGTCTGGCTGATCTAGTTAGAGTATAAGCTTTTCAGGGCAGGGCCTATCTCCTGCTCAGTGTATGCATGCTTCCCAGCACAGCGGGGGAGAGGGGATCGTCTCGGTTCTGCTGTACTAAAAATAATAATGGTTGTGTTTGATGTGGGCCTATCGGGAAGTCAATACCACGGCTGCTAGAGAGGAGGGTCTGACCCTGCTCCCACTGAAGATCTTTGCTAGGGAGCAGGATGGGGCCCAAAGCTAGACACGGTGAGAGGCGTCAGCTCTTTAGCCAGTTTCTGTATTTGTCTCACTTGCGATTCTCCTTCCCCCACCCCCTCCCATCATCCTACTTTGGTTAGATAAATAAATAAATAAAAGTCACAAGGCGATCATTGTCGACATCCTCTCAACACTTTGAAATCATTCCTGGGCTAGGCCTGGAGTGTGCTGTCTCCCCGCCCCTCCCGCTGCCTTTTTCCTTTCTTGAACAATGTTCAAGAGCAATATTGAAGTGGTCGGTGAACAATATTTTCTATTCATTCCGCCGAGCGATGATGTCAAAGAGAAGCGAACCGGTTTCAACCGTTCCCCAGTCCGCCCTCCGCTGCACATGATCAAATATAGCTTAAACACGTCTGCACCGTGCTGGAGCGCTTTCGGCCTTCAGCCACTGCTCTGGCATGGGCCACACAGTGTGCATTGTAGCCTCCTGTTAATGCTGCTTCGCCTTGCCAAGACCTAAGCCATCTGAAATATCAGCTTTTTGCATCAAGTACCAGACTCAACCGAAAAACGGTGCCAAGTTTTTCTTTTCTCATCTGTTTTAACACTTGCCGTTGAGAAAACACGGACTCCGCGTGGGCAACAGAAGGTCCTGCTTTCTGCAGCTCTTCTAGCCAGGGCACACTGTTCTGTGGTATAACTGTACAGGTGTTTTGGTAAAGGTGGCCATTCTCAATTCCAGAGACAAGGTGGGTGAGGTGAGATCTTTTATTGGTGAGAGAGACAAGCTTTCGAGCTTCCACAGAGCTTGTGTTAGGTCTGACCTGAAGACAAGCTCTGTGTAAGGTCAAAAGCTTGTCTCTCACACCAGCAGAAGTTGGTCCACTAAAAGATATCGCCTCACCTGCCTTGTCTGTCTAATATCCTGAGAGCAACATGGCTACACAACCGCTGTAGTCGCGATGGCAGACTTTTTAGTGTTACGACAAGTGGCTCCTTAATCCGTCCCCAGCCCCATAAAGGAAGAATGGTACAGTGGTTAAGGCCCTCGCCTAGAAAGTGGGAGGACTGAGTTGAATTCTCTGCCCCACCACAGCCTTCCAATATGACTGTGGGCAAGCCACTTTGTGGAAAATCTTCAAGAGCGTTTGTGTGCCATTGATTTTTCACCTTAGGTAAAAGTGGAAGACGAGCTGCTTCAGTGGTTCACCTCCTTCCTTTCCAAATGGATCTGATATAATTGCAACGTGATTTGATGCCACCATACGTAGTTTACAGGTCCTTTTGTATGTAATATCATTCTACTCCCTGATTCAAGCATTTCCTGGTCTAGTTGCTTGAGCAAACAGGCTCCTCAAATGTGGTCTTCATCCTTCTAGCTTCAGTATAAAATGATGAAAGGAGCAGTCAGCAATCAAATTTTCGATTGATTAACTTAGTGAGCCTAACTTTTTCAGCCCTCAAAAATGGGTTTATTGATATGAAAAAGGTTCAGAGGTAGGAATTTCTAGCCTCTTTATAAATCACAAATCACCCTCCTTTGTGTTACTACGCCAGGAACACAAATGCTGTGTGGTAGGCTTGTCTGCATGTCTGTATCTGAGTTTTCTTGCACACAGCTGAGTTTCGTGACTGGTTAGAGCTCTGGTTGTGTAACAAGCTTGCATGGTGTGTAGTGTGTCCCCTTCTAGTTACTGGTGTTCATGGAGGATAACAACCTACTACCTCTGCCAGCTAATAGCGTTATTCTTTTAGCTGAAGCAGAAGTCTGCACTTTTCTGAAGTTCTTGGGTTCAAACCCTACTGATAACTCATGCTGAGGATTATAATAATTACAGGCTCATTGAATCATTTTCTGCATGCTTTGGTTTCTGCTAATATTTCAGATCCAACTTAAAAAAATCATATTGGTCACTAAAGTTATTGCCTATGTAGCCCCTCCCTAGCTTCCTGAGCTAGATAGTTGTTTTCACTCCCCAGCATGCACTTTATAATGAATGGTTGATGGGTTACGGACAGTTTCCCCATAAGACAGCAGGAGGAAGAGCTATCCATGGCTCTGCTCCACTGCTGTGGACTGATTTCTCTGGGCAGTGATCCCATCGACTGCCTTTCGCCCTTTGGAAAGTTATAGTGTTTAAGTTAGCCTTCACATGATGCCCCAGCCTGGCTGACTTTCTCTCAGGTCCACTGGGTGGAAGGAGCAGAACAGAACATTTCTTGATTGATTAGGAATGACAGGTTGTTGAATGCAAGTTTGCTTCCTGATAATCAAAGACTGGAGGAAAATGTGGGTCCACCAGAAGCCCCATAATAATAAAATTTACAAGAATGTGATTCTTTTTCCCCCCTCCCTTCATATTTACTTTAAGCATATTTCTGCCCTTAATTACATCTATACGTTAATAGATTTTAAGGCCAGAAGGAATCGTTACAAGCTTCTAATCTGACCTCCTGTATAACACAGAACATAGACTATCACCAAATAATTTATGCATCAAGCCCATTGTGATGTTACACCCCCATATTCTTCATAGAAATATTGTTATGATATGAATATGGCATAACTAAGAAATGTTTTTGCAAGAGGGGACATGTGAGGTATCATTGGAAAAGTTATGATTTACTGAATATGATTCTCCTATTTGTATGCATGTATCATTTCTGAATCTGAAGTTAGAAATATTGACTATGTAACAATTACAACTGTGTGTGTACTTGGGGAATGCCCACCAGACAGAAGGCAGTCAGCCTGGGTGGGCCATTAGGAAGAACAATAGAATTTTGAAGATACTAATCTCCCACCTTCATGAGAAGCTTAGTGGGTTGCTGCTTTGACACTGCAGTATCACGTGATCGTGTCCCCTGGTACTAAACCCCCTTCTTGGGCTTCCAGTGTTTTTCCATTAAAAGAGGATGGGGGTCAGATTGGGAAACAAAAGGTTCTTGCCATATGTAAATCCTATTCAAGGCTGGGGAGTGAATTAATCAAGGCTCTTCTCCATTGCCTCCCCGCCCAAGAAGGAAGACTGCTGAAAACACCTGAAGAAGCAAAGGAACTAAGCTGGGGGCTGGGGGCTGAATCCAGGCGAGACAGATCAGCCTGTGAAAGGAATCCCTGAAAATTTAAGCTGAAAGCAGTGCAGTTTACCTTCAAGAAACTCTGACGCGTGCTTGAAACAACATGTAGGGTGAGTAACTATTGTAGCCAATATCCCTTAGTGTATTAAGCTTAGTTTGCATGTTTTTGTTTTATTTGCTCAGTAATCTGCTTTGCTCTGTTTGCTATCTCTTATAGTCACTTGAAATTTACCTTTTGTAGTTAATAAACTTGTTCTTTATTTATTCCAAAACCCAGTTGGTGCCATTCATAACTGGGGGGGAGGGGCAATAAGCTGTGCATATCTTCCTCCACACTGAGGGAGGGGGCAATTTTCATGAGCTTACACTATATAGATCTCTATACAGTGCAAGACAATACAATTTTGGGTTTACACTCCAGAGAGTGTGTGCACAGGAGTGCTGGGAAATCCCCTAGCTGAGTCCTCCCACACAGAGCTGATTGCAGACTCTGTGATTCTACAGGTGGGTGTGTTCCTACCTGTGTGTGTGCTGGAAAGGGGCTTGAGAGCCTGTCACAGCACCACGGAATAAGGGGAGCCCAGGCTGGTGGGACAGACGGGCTCAGTGGGACCCCAGTACGTCTGGTGGCACTCTGAAAGGGGAGTCCAACCCGTCACACCCATATCTTGTGCAGCCTGTATTTTAGAAAGGTAAGCAATCTTTAAGGTAAGCAATCCATGTTTAGATTTAAAGACTTCAAGGGATGGAAAATCCACCACAGCCCTCAGTAAGTTGTTCCAATGATTAATTACACACACTGAAAAAGTTTTGCCTTATCTCTAGCCTGAATGTATCTAGTCATTGGATATTATTAGGCTTTGGACTGTTAAAGAGTTATGGAATCTCCCCGGAGTTCTGTGGAGAGGTGTCACTGAGGGCAAAATGCTGCTTGGTGGTTTCAATTATTCCCTTTAATGTAAAAAATGTACACAGAGAAATATGGAGCCTGAATTCTCATTTACACTCGGGCTTTTTTACACTTCTAAGATCACATAGCGTCAAGGAGAATTGGATGTAATATGTCCAAAACATTGTGCTGAAATAGAGAGTGAGTGGCACATTATATTTGCACCCTCACTGAGAGGCTCATCAGCCTGCCCAGTGGGCGGCAAGGATGGGACTGGGCCAACTTGGCAACAGCTTGCCCACATAAGGTTAAAGAGATGTTGTCAGACGAGCTGTAAAAGGACCGACAGCGCTCACAGCCACAGGAGGAACCACAGTAACCCAGAGCTGCAGTGGGAGGCATTACAGCACCCACTGGACCATTGTAGCTCAGTTAATGTTTATAGACTAGGCTGATTTACACCAGCCTAGGATCTGGTCCTACAAAATATAAAGATTGAAACCCTGGATCTGAAAACCTCCAAACATCAGTGTTCTTGAAATCCAACTCTCACTCTCAGTTTTGCAGCGTGGATCCATGTTTAGAGTACATTTGTTGCTTATTCAGACCTGCTAAACAACTGGGATGCTGTACAATCCCTTAAAATCACTCAGATTAATAGATAAAAAATAAAGCTATGAGCCAAAATATAAAAAAAACCTTAATGCAATTAATGGAGAGGGCTAGTCTGAGATAGACGATGTCAAGGGGGATTGCAAGTTTCAAACCCAGGGGGCTTCTATACCCAAAGCTTGGTCACTCGGTGTAAGTAGCAATGGGAAATGGTTCTCTTCTCCAGCTATTGAGTTTATTGCTAAATTATTGTTGTGGTACATATGCGTGTGTGTGAATGTATGTGTGGTTGTGTGCACATATGTACTGCAGGAAATAATAGCAATTAAACAATAGGAAAAATATATATACACGTACACACATGCAACAATGCTGAAGCTTTATGCCTGTGCTGTTGGTTTTGTAATACATGTGATAATACACAGCACATTAAGGCCTTCTGTTCAGTGGGAGGATCCCAGTGTTAAAGTCACAATAGACTCACATTATATTGTTCTATTTTATCTTTTTAAAGAGAGTGTTCAGTAATCAAGTCTCCTGCAGGGTTTTTATAGCCTCTGCTAGTGCACCTTGTGGCTTTATACTCCAGAGATCTTGGCTAAGTTCCTTTCCAAAGTATGAGCTAAATTCATCTTGGTGGAACTCTATTGGTTCAGCAGAATTACACCAGGGATGAATGTGGCCCTAGGCATTTTAACAGTAACCAGAGCAGTGCTCTTGATACAAAACGGCACACTGTTTTCCTGACCTCTCACTTCTAATCAACACTGGACCTATTTGTCCTTACTCCAGGAACTTTCATTGCATTCTAAATTCCCCAAACAACAAAGCAGGGGCCAAATTCTCCTCCGTCTTACACATGTACAGTCTCACTGAAGTCAGCTAAGGTTGCTTTAGTTAATTAAGTTATATGGGGTGCAACTGAAGGCAGAATGTGGGCCAAAATGTCTTGTCACTTTCAGTTCTCCCCCTGTCTCAGACACAGCATTTCATTCTGTGAATAAAATAATAGTGTCTCTATCTGATATAGGACTTTTTATCAGTAGGTTGCAAAGCTATTCCACAGTCTTTAATGTATTTAATCCTCACAGCGGTCCTCTGAGTTAGGGAAGCATTATTCCCCGCATTGCATAGATGGGGAACTAAGAGGCTAAGTGACTTGCCCAAGGTCACACAGGAAGTCGTGGGCAGAGGAGGGAATTTAACCCAGGTCTGCCACATCTCAGGCCAGTGCCTTAACCTTTGGCCCATCTTTCCTTCACAAATTTTTCTACCCAATACAAACTAGTGATGAAATTCTGTTCTCAGTTATATCAGCACAACTCGGCTGATTTAAATGGGATGGCGACTGAGAGAAGGATTTGATCCAATCCTGATGTAATGGGATTACTTACATGAGTAAAGGTTTGCAAGACTGAAGCATACCTCTGAGCTTATGTTTGATCTATGCTCAGACCTCTTGTTAACTTCAGGAGGTTGCTAATTACATGTGCTGCAAATGGGACCCTAAAGAGGTATATTATATGCTCATCTTGATATACAGGGATGTAAGTCTGTCTCCCCCATCAAGGTTAATGGCCACTGAACAACGTCTGTGCTGCTGTTCTTAACGAATGCACAGATTAGGCTAAAATACCTTTTTCCTGTGTGTGCTCTCCACAAAGGCCAGCTCAGGGGATTGGTAGTGGGCTACCAGGCTTTCCCCCCAAGATTTCTTCTAGAGCTGTGTGAATAATGGCTTTTGTGGTTCACCGATAATGATGAAAACTTGGGGAAAAAAACATTTGGGGCCAAATTAAAAAGGAAATTATTTTGAAACAATTTGGCAACATTGACTCAATGCCACGCACGCCTCATTTTTCACCAAAGAAAGTTTCAGTTGAAAAACATCACCTGGCTCTGGTTGCGACTGCAGATTCAGCTCACGTAGGCAGTGACCAAAGGCTCATGAGGGATCTCAGTGGCCAAGTGCCCACACGCCAAAAACCAGACGCACAGGAAGTGTCAATCTGCATGGTGACCGTGGATTCGAATGGGCATGGGCACTGAATTCAGGGGTAGTCCTGCTAAGGATACTGCTACAGTGCAGCTGGGAGCAGGCTTCCATGCTTGGCTAAACAGACACGCACTAGATCTGCTTGAGCTAGTGTGCTAAAAATAGCAGAGGGTAGCACAGGCCGCAGCTCGGGCTACCTGCCTGCGTGAAAACCCAGCCAGGTATGTACTTGGGTGGCTAGCCCAAACTGCCACCCGTGCTACCCCAGTTACATGGCTATTTTCAGCACGCTAGCTCGAGCAGAGCTAATGGGTGTCTGTCTACCTGAGCTGGGGAGCAGGCTCTCGGCTGCAGTGTATATTTACCTAAGGTTACGTCTAGTCTGCAATCACAGGGTGTGACTGCAACTTGAGTAGACATATCCAAGCTAGCTAGCTTGGTTATGGAAGCAGTGAAGGTGTGGTAGCATGGAATTCAACACAGGCATTGCCCGGGGTTCCAGGTGGGCGTATACAGCCTGCCCAGAAGCACGCATTGTCACCACTTCACGGCTCCAATGCCCGAGCTAACTAGATGTAAGCTAGTTTGGGTGCATCTATTTGAGCTGCAGTCACACCCCATGCAGTGTAAACATACCCTAAGTCTGGTATTGAGGCTCAGTGGCAGGGTAATTGGAATTCTGCCTTGCAACTTTCTGCACGGTGTTTGTTCAGTGGTTAAATCAAGGACTTGTCAATCTGCCTGCTGTCACAAGTGTTGTTTTTTGCCAGGCACAAAGAGCAACTGCATTCTTTGCATCTGAATGACTTTTCATTTTAGATGGAGAAAACAACAAAGAACAAAAGTAAAGTCTCCATGACAGAACACAGTCTTTGTTTCTTTTGTCTATAAAAGGCTTCATCAACTCTAGGAACAAAACTGTAACTCTTTATACGGAATGCAATGTGGCCTAGGGGCTAGACTGCTGGACTGGGATTCTGGAAACGGGTTTTCTTCCCAGCAATGGATAGCTGGGTGATGTTAGGCTTCACTGCACCGTGCCTCAGTTTCTCCATCTCTGAAATGGGGATAACAATACTGACTCACTTTGTTAACCACTTTGAGATCTACTGATGAAAAGTGCTAGATAAAAGGCAGTTGTTATTATTATTCTTTGCATGCAAGTTGAGCTAATCCAAATGTGAAGATGCAGCAAGGAGAGAACAAAAGTTGTGGTTTCATAGCACAAATATACACATGACAAGAATCTAACTATAAGTACAGAAATACAAATGTCTCTTATAAAATAAAAGGGTAATAACTTCTGCATCAAAAAATGATCTCAGATCAGAACGGAGTGACAGACAGCAAATCATTTATGACACATACTGCAAAATGACCATTATGTCTTATCTGTCACTTCTCACCTGTTGTTGTGTTTCCTCTTCCTTGTGTTTGTGCAGGGTTTTGTAGCTACCTAATATAGTTGCTTTTGTTCGAGAACCAGACAGTTTGCCCCATCTTGTAACCAGGACTTTGTCATAAATAAGCAAACATCTGTTAAATTGAGCTGTACTGTGTGTGGGTTGTTTTTTTTTAAAGGGGAAAAACACAATAGAAAATCGAGTGAGTTTCTTGTGCGGCATATCCAGCAGGATATACTCAGGAGGAGATTTATAATTTGTAACCTGTTGCAGTTAAGTGTCTGAAAGAAGCTGAGCAGAAAAAATAAATCGACTGAACTGAGCTGTTCTTCTGCAGGGCTGTTTTGTGCTCCAGTGGGAAATGCCCCTGTTTCAGTGCACAGAACGAATGTACGGCACAGAGCATTAATAGTGTGAGTTGCTTTCAGAACAACTAAGATGACACTAATTGTTGAGAGTAAAATTAAGAATATTATAGCTTTCATCTCTGTGTCCTGCCTTTTATCCACAGCCGCTCTGGTCCAGATCCTCAACGGGTGCAAATCAAAGTAGCCCTGTTGATTTCAATGCATATTAGCAAAAAAAAAAAAAAAAAAAAAATCGTTGATTCTAAAGTGAGAAGGAACAATTGGGATCATCCAGTGATCTCCTGCAAAACACAAGTCATTGAACTTTCCTGAATTAATTCCTTTGGAACTAAAGCATCTCTTTCAGAAAAACATCTTGATTTTAAAATGTCCAGTGTAGTAGAATTCACCATAACCCTTGGTAAATTGCTCAATGGTTAATTACCCTCACTATTACAAATTTATGCCTTATTGTGATTCTGAATTTGTCTTGCTTCAGCTCCCAGCCATTGCATTTTGCTATGCCTTTGTCTGCTAGATTGAACAGCTCTCTAGTATCAAATTTCTATTCCCCACGTAGGTACTTATAGACTGTGATCAAATCACCCCTTAGCCTTCTCTTTGTTAAGCTAAGTAGATTGAGCTCCTTGAATCTTTCACTATAAGACATGTTTTTTAATCCTTTAATCATTCTCAGGGCTCTTCTCAGACCCTCTCCAATTTATCAACATCCTTCTTGAATTGGATGTAGCAGTTGCACCACTGCCAAATACAGAGGTAATATAACCTCTCAGCTCCTACTTGATATTCCCCAG
Source organism: Lepidochelys kempii (assembly GCF_965140285.1). NCBI lineage: Eukaryota > Metazoa > Chordata > Testudines > Cheloniidae > Lepidochelys > Lepidochelys kempii. The sequence goes on from NC_136380.1 coordinate 15,349,135, forward strand.
TTTATACATCCAAGATTGCATTAAGCCTTGGGCCAAAGCATTGTATTGTGATCTCATTTTCAGCTGATTTTCTGCCACAACTCCCAGTCATTTTCAGAGTCACTGCTTCCCATGATAAAGTCACCCAGCCTGTAAGTATGAACTGCGTTCTTTCTTTCTTTCTTTCTTTCTTTCTTTCTTTCTTTCTTTCTTTCTTTCTTTCTTTCTTTCTTTCTTTCTTTCTTTCTTTCTTTCTTTCTTTCTTTCTTTCTTTTTCTTTCTACATTTGGCCATATCAAAATGCATATTGTTTGCTTTTGCCTAGCTTACCACGCTATCTAGATCTTTCTCTATTAGTGACCAGTCCGACTGATTATTGACCACAAGCCCAAACTTCATGAGTAATGATTTTTATGTTTTCTTCCAGCTCATTGTAATTCAGAAAAATATATTTCCAGTTTTCCTCTTCGTGGTCCCAATCCTGCTCCCTTTGGAGTGAATTGCAAAACTCCTTCTGACTCTGTATGTGCTGCATCAGACCATATGAAAGGAGCGTGTCATCCCAATACAGTAGTACTCTGGGAAGACTGTTTTTAATGGCTGTATTTTCCATAGGTGAGACTATCACAGGCTTTACATAGGTGTTTACTGCCTTGTGCAACCATGAAACTGAAATTCACTAGTAAGTTCTCTAGCAGGTTTGTTAGGGGGCTTATTCCTTCACCCACTTACTTCCCTGGTCCTTCTCGCATGAACAGAGAGCAACAATACCCGAAGTCCAAAGGTGCAAACAATTCGATGTTTATTGGGGTGAACTTCCAGCAAGCATGATTCCAGTTTCCTTCCTTAGTATCCTCCTTCCCAGCTCTGACACCACAGAGCCTTACACCTGTGTCCCTGATCCCATTCCTACCCTTAGCCAAACATGATTCCATCTTCCTTACTCCCATTCCCTGTTCCCATTTCCCCCTTTAGCAAAACATGATTCCAATTTTCTTACCCCCATTCCCTGTTCCCATCTCCCCCTTTAGCAAAACATGATTCCAATTTTCTTACCCCCATTCCCTGTTCCCATCTCCCCCTTTAGCAAAACATGATTCCAATTTTCTTACCCCCATTCCCTGTTCCCATCTCACACACCCACCCCCACCCACACCCCATCACTTCCTCATTGACTACAGATTATATAGTAAAACTTGAGTTCTGCTTAGCTATACCTTAACCAATCATTTTCCTGAAATTTAACTAACCAATCCTAACATATTGTAACATGATTATGTAACCAATTATATCCCACCACCTCAATTAGTTTACACCCAGCAAAATTAATTATACAGCAGACAGGAACAATCACAGAACCAGACAGAGATTATACAGACAAACAACAGCAAAGTGGGAACTATAATGACAAAACAATACAGAAGTGAGGATTCCACATCCCAGCTATTGATAAGTGAGTTCTTGCCAGACAGGATGCTATCAAACTAAGTTTCCTTTTACATTTTCTAGGCACTTCCCTTTCTCTGGAGGTGATAGGAATACAATCCTGTCCTGATAGTGCCTAACAGCCCAATAGCACCTTATTTCAATGTGACTAGTTTGGAATGTGAGGATGTGACCGGTCGCTTCCCAGCTTATGGCTGCCTCTGCTGCTTAGCCAAAGGCCTTAGCCTAAGCACAGGGCCTCAGACTGTCACAGTAAGAGAAGGCCCTTACACCAGCAGACAGTGATTTTGATTCTTTCTTTTATACCTCTATCACTAGCCAAGTGATAAGAATACACCTAAATTCTCAGAGTACAGGCCTTTGCAGACAGGCCTGAATATCTATATCCTAACAAGGTTTGGCACCCAAGTACGTACCCAGCGGGTCTGGGTGGGTTTTTGCACAGGCACGTAGCCCGAGCTGCTGCCGGTGCTACCCTCTGCTATTTTTAGCGCACTAGCTCAAGCAGATCTAGTGCTGTTCAGCCAAGCTGGGAAGCCTGCTCCCAGCTGCACTCTAGCAAAGATAGAGTCTCAGGAGGAGAAAACAGCTCACCAACTTTAAGATTACAAGCCTGAGCCTGCTTCCATTGAAGTCAATGGCAAAGTCCCACTAACTTCAATGGAAGCAGAATTAGGCCCTTTCTGTCGGTGTCTAGGTACCACTTCAAAAAGCTGGACCAGCTGCCCAACTGATTTCCAACCCCACCCTCCCTGGATCCTCTTTGGGCACAAGAAAATGATCTTAATCAACTATTATTGCAGTTTCACCGCTGAAGGTGGGAAGGAAGTGGGAAGAGAGGTTTTCTTTAATCTTGTTTTCTTCTCCCAGTGCTAACACTCGTCTCAGAAATAAGCAGCGCAGACGGCTGTGGAAGCAACCGCCCCCTGGGCTTTGGCAAAGGATAATTAGAGAGAAGCTGCACTCATCGTGAAAACTGCCATAAACCATTTGCCGAAGGTTACGCCATGACGGAGAAGTCTGCATCTTCTCCCCTAAGGAGCCCGATGAGAGGACAGACATACTGCATTGTTCATTGTCTTCAATCAGGCCAGATCTGAGGGCAACCCATAAGCTTATCTGCATGAAATTAAATCGCCAGTTCCCTACCCCACCCCCAGATCAGCTACAAGCACCAAGCCAAATACAGATAAATGCATGACAGAGTTCATTAAAGTGGCTGAAAATCAAGATGGAGCAGCACAGTTTACATCAGCACTATCCCAGGAAATAAAGATAAATTCCCCCACTTCATATTTTAACACAGCTTATCATAATCACCGGTAATAGCAACCAAATGGTTTTCATTTGTTACACTGGAAGTGGGCTGGGGGAGCAGTTTCCTGGGTTTAGGCTCATCCAGTTTAATTTTAAGCTGGTGTCAGGGGTCACTTCCACATTGTGTTGTGTTTCTGATGAGCGTTTTTTGCTGCAGTTTGTACATGTGTAATACCTGGGCTGGATAAGCCACTGTAGAGAGAAAGTGGCTATAGAAGGCAAGGGAGGAGAAAATGGTATAAACCCACTGAGTTTATAAAAGAAAAAAACAAACACAAAAACCAAAAGATGTTGCATGGCTCACATTTCAGAGATGGGTCCAGGGGACCAATTTATTGCACGGCAGGGACGAGAGGTCTGGGGTGGACATTGGTGTGATATGATGAACTAGGTGAGCGAGATGGGGGTGGTTACTGTATATTCATGCTGCTAATAAGCATTAGAGAGGAGCCCTAGCCAAAATGCATGTGGGTGTTTGGATCCCAGGTTTGGTTCAGACTCATCTCTATATAAAATACAGCCCTTCCTCTAGAATGGTTCCTTACAGACATCTTTGCTAGAGAGGGCGGTGGGAACTAGGGACCAGGAAGTCCTGAGTTCTAACCCTTGCTCTAGCGTGACTTTGCGAAAGTCATTTAAACTGCTTGGAGTCCAGTTTTCCCTGACTGTAAACTGCCAGCAGTGACGGCTGCCTCTGGCAATGGAGCATTGTGGCGATCAGCATGTGAAGTGCCCTGAAGATCACAGATGCTAAATTCTGGGCTGGATTGCACTCTCTTCTGTTAAAACCTGGGGGAGAAGGCTGTGAGCATAGGCGCCAACTCCGGGGGTGCTCCGGGGCTGGAACACCCACCAGGAAAAATTAGTGGGTGCTCAGCACCCACTGGCAGCCCCATGGGTCAGCACCTCCCACCCGCCGAGGGCCCTGCTGATCAGCTCCTCCTCCTCCCTAAATGTGCCTCCCACCTGCTGCGATCAGCTGTTCAGAGGTATGCAGAAGGCACTGGGGGGGAGGGGGAAGAGGAGGAGCAGGGGCGGGAAGAGGCAGGGGTGGGGTGGGGGCAGAGCAGGGGTAGAGCACCCCCGGGGGAACAGAGGAAGTCGGCGCCTGGGGCTTTGAGAGGAAAAAACTCAGTGAGGATCCCTTCCTGGGCCTTCCATCAGCGAGTCCGGGATCTGCATGGCCAGTAGCTCCTGGCTGTGTCCCCAGCACCCCTATTCCCTGGTGGTGTGGCTACACTGGAGTTGTACTGCCAGGTGCTCCCTCTGGCTGAAGCGATCAACAGGATCTGCATCCCTGGAAGGGCAATCCCCACCATGGACGAGTTGAGGTCCACGTGCAAAGTGTCCCCATAGTGTGTAGACACGGAGGGCATGATCTGGCCCATTGCAGCAAAAGGGCCAGTGTGTATGTGCAACTCTGCCTTCTGTTGTGTAGACTCACAGCTGCTGAACTATGAGTCTTAGGCCCCACAAGAGGGATAGGTGCCTGTGCTTTTGGCACCAGAAGATCTGAGCTCCAGGCCTGGTGCCCCCACAGAATGGCCATAGCGTAGAGCACAATGGCAGCCATGAAATCCTAGGCAGTCACCGTACTAGTATCGTTTCCTGTTTTAACAGAAACATTCTCAAGCTGGTTGACACTATTAACAGAACTATAGCAAGTCCTTCTGTCCAGCGGTGAGAAGTCATTCCAATGACTTTACACAATAACACAGTCTGCAGATCAGGAAGGGGGGCAACCCCCCGCCCCATTTCTAAGCCTGGCAGGAGGAGGATTCCATATGTCAGAAATGAGCAAGTTGCATGGTAGCAGGGAACTCCACTCTTGTGCATTCCTGCCAAAACCAAGACCTTGTGCATAAACTCACAAGGGGAGCATTGGAGCATAGCAGTGCAATAACCTCACACAATTGCTGGACTGTTTTTAACCCTAGACACCGACAGAAAGGGCCTAATTCTGCTTCCGTTGAAGTTAGTGGGACTTTGCCATTGACTTCAATGGAAGCAGGCTCAGGCTTGTAATCTTAAAGTTGGTGAGCTGTTTTCTCCTCCTGACACTCTATCTCCACTTCATCACACAGAAACCAGGGTGGGGGACCAAAACTGGGGGATACCACATGCCAGACTCCAACCATACATTTCAGTAGTTTATAAAGCAATAATAATACTAATAAAAAAGGGCTTTAGAACAGAACGTTCACGTGTTGCATCAACATCTGGCGTGGTTTTGTCCTGACTATGGATTGGCAGCAGTAATCCACAGGGGACAAGAGAGGTCATGACTGGACAAGTAGGGGAGTTTTTTTCTTAAGGCCAGAGCGGGAAGAGTTGAAAGGTAATATCATCTGGTGATAAGCTACTACTACTTTACCTTCTGGCCAAACAAACAAGAGAGAGTGAGGGGAATAAAACACTTAAATCTTGGGAATTCAAAAGGATAAAACGAGAACAATTTGAACCCAATCCTTGATTTTTAAGCACTCATGTTTCCAAGATGAGTAACTCAAGGGGAAGTGATATAGGGCTGGATTCAGCTCTCAGTGAAGTCAGTATGAATCTGGAGTAACTATGGACGTCAATGGGGTTATTCTGGGTTGAAACTAGTGTCAAGGGGAGAAACTTACCCACGGGTCCCCATCCATCAGCATGTAGCCACGCAAGAGGAATCAGTCCGATGGCATTCGAATGAAGGCTGCAGGACAGAACCGTAGTTCTTCTGAAGGACACCCTAAGAGGTCGGGCAGCTCAGAAAGTTCGATTATTTTGTTTTAAACATTGACCTGCCACTCTCTGTTTAGCAAACGTATTGCTGAAGGGAGAAAATAGTAGTAAAAATGAAACGCTTGCTTGGAAAGAACAGTGCAGCTGGAGCGGAATGAGGCCGTGCAGAGCAGTTCTACACAACAGTTCAGGACAAGAAGTGAGGAGCCGTTCTACACAACAGTTCAGGACAGGAAGTGAGGACTATCTTATCCAGTTAAACCCGCAAAAGAAAATTTAAGGGAGGTAGATTGTACAGTACTTATCAGAGCTGAAATTTTGCCAGGATGTTGAGGGTCGCACACATACGCTTGCAAAGAAAAGTGGCCTGGATTCTGTACTGATCACAAGTGACCAGGAACTTGGCTTTGCATCTCATCCAAAAGGCAACACCTCCAAGCAGTAGTTTTCCTTAACACTATGCTGGGACATGGGTTGAGTCCTGGCTCAAAGGGAAGAGTGAATCCCCAATAAAACTTCCCGAAGTCCCGGCTGTGCCATTCACAGTGACTCAACCTTACTTTAGTGAGCATGGAAGTTTGCAGATTTTCATTAGAAAGCAAACAACAAAATCACAGCAAGGTAGTGAAAATGCTCTATTCCCCACCTTTTTGTTACTCGCCAGATAAAATTTACTGCAGATCTAGAGGTGCAGTATATATTATGTGACAAGACTAAAAATGCATGTTAAATAATAACATATTTACAAGTCATAAAGTTGGGCCAGATTCCCTATCTATCTGATTTTTCATACCACTCCTGGCCATGGGATTTGAGCCCACTGTTGCAGTCAGTAGCGTTACTCTGGATTTATGCCAGGCTAAATGAGAGCAGAATCTGGCCCACCAGGTGGTAGGACATTTTAGATATTTATCAGCTGACTATTGAGGGATGGTGATGAGGGGTTTGATGACAGTCAGATGTAGCTAATGAGATGAGCAGGAACAATTTGCCATGTTGCCCAACTGGGCATCTTCAGTCATTTTCGACTGCTCTTAGATGCCCAGTGCTAGAGCAATAAGCTCTGACTACATCTCTAAATCAATAGATATACAGTTCTTCAATACTGACCCAGGGCCAGTTTCCCTAAGAGACCATCTCATCATCTCTGCTGCCCCTCAGTTCAGAGGTTCATCTGCATAGTTCACCTCCCACCCTGGGTGGAAGGGGGGGTAAGGAGGCACCTTACATGCTCCGCTGCTCAGTCACTCACTTGTCTCCCCACCAGTCGATTGCCGCGCTTCTCTGCGGGATTCTGCTCTGCCCCCTCCATCAGCCTCCCTGCCGTCCACTCGCCGCGCCTCTCTGCCAGCCGCCCTGCTGGCTGCACCTCTCCATCAGCCACCCGGCTGGCCACTCACCAAGATGTTTTCAGGGCCCACCGCTTAACGCAGTGGTTTCATCGGTTATCTTCATCTTCATCTTTCATCTCAGTGATTTCATCTGTTAGTGGGGGCACCTCACTGCAGTCTCTTGCAATAGAGACACTGTCCCAAAGTAGGTCTAATACTTAAACCTAGGTATTAGCGATTTCAGCTCTGTACCGTATAACAAAACTCTCAGTTGAGTCTAAATGAGCTCTTTTATTGTGCTGTGGAGAGAGAAAGGATCATATAGTGTCTAGGACCATTAAATAGGACCCACACCATCACATACAAGTACCTGTCTCCACCCGCTCTCAACTCATTGGGTTTTGGAACCCAGGTCCCCTGCCCAGCAAGTGCCATTCGGATGAGGGCAAATCCCTCCATCGGGGTATGCCAGGTACAGTTCTGCTGCCCTTGGTTCACACAACAAGGGTAACAACGCTTTATTACTCCTGCCCAATAACAAGGAGACTGGGGCTCTAACACCAGCCACAAGTGATCATTTGGCCAAACAATCGGGACCGGCTCTAGGCACCAGCAAAGCCGGCACATGCGTGGGGCGGCACATTTCCAGGGGCGGCCTTCCGGCCACCCTTTTTTTTTCGGGGCAGTGGCGCTCTCGGAGCTGCGCCACTTAGACGGGGCGAGGGCGCCGTGCCCCTGGCCGCAGCGAGAAGGGGAAGCCCCAGCCCTGGGGTGCTGAGCTGCCAGGGTCCTGCCACTCCCTGGGGACGAGAGGGCGAGTCCAGCCGGGGAGCCGGGGCTGCACCGCCTCATCTGTGCCCTGGCTGCTGCGCTGCCTTGTGCCACCCCTTATATCGGGGCTTCTCCGCGTGGCCGGGCGGGGGAGCGGGGAAAGCTCCTGCAGGCGCTGGGAGAAGGTGACATCACTCCCTCCGCATCCAGCACCGCCTGCGAGCCCCAGCCCCACCTGAGCTTGGGGGCGGCAAAAAGCCTAGAGCCGGCCCTGCAAGCAAACCCCTCATGCTGAGCACCTAGGCAGGGTGGGTGTTTCCATGCCAACGAGATCAGCTCCTGAAGTCCTTTTCCACAGCTCACCGCTAGACATCAGGGGAGAGCTCATTCAGACTCTGCTTACATATTGTATCACCTGCATGTTACAAGGATATACAAATCCTCCTGAAACACAATGCAACAAATACTGCACCTGAAAATGGGCCTTTGGATCTGTATATTCACATTACTTTCTCTTGCATGGCTCAGAACATGTCACTCTTTGTTGGCAAGGATCAATTAAGCCCAGAAGGGTTTTGCTAACTGAAAGGGGAGTGAGTTTGAGCGAGGAGTTTGTTATTGTTCGCATCTTGAGCATCTTGATAACCCGGAGAGAAAGCCCAGCACAAAGTGAGGAAATACAACCTTTCACGACCGTGTCTGTGGAAGTACCCCGTTCCCCCCCAGCTCTGATGGCTAATGCACGCTGAATTCATGGCACCGATCCCAGGTCACCCTGAGATGAATGGTTTGGGAGAGTTGGCAATACACTGCACACGGCATCAAAGGGCTTTCGCTTCAGACAGGCCTGCACTGTGTGCAGCATGGGCTCGCAGAGTCGGAAGCGAGAACTGAATGCTCAGATTTATTTGGTTGGTAGGGTTTTTTTAGAAAGAGAAGTAGAGGAAAGGAATGTTTGGGGGAGGAAAGGGAGGTTGGGCACCAGGATGTGATGAATGCTTCAGAAATATTTCATAGAGACAGGTTGGCTGGGTCCTAAAACCAGCAGATAACTGAGCTTTGGCCCTGTTGTGGCAGCTACAACACCAGGTCATCTACCCAATAGCTGAACTAATAATCTGGCCCAGGTATTTCGTCCTCACCTGGGCCCGATTCTGCTCTGACAGAACTCGGGTCTGCATTCTCCTAATCCTGCCATGGGGACAGATCCTGAGAGCTGCTAAAAACCTTTAAATTAACCCATTGATTTCAGGGAGAGCGACGGGCACCCAGCACCGCTCAGGGTTAAGCCCTTCTGGTATGTCTACATTGCCTCTGGAAGTGAACCTCCCAGCCTGGGTAGACCAAGTCATGCTAGTGAGGCTCGGACAGGAGCTTGGGCTCCCAAACCTACGGGGTGGTTGCGTAGGATTCAGAACCTGAGCTCCAGCCCATGCTAGCTCAAGCCCTGAGGTTCTGTCTACCCCAGTTGGGAGGCTCACTCCCAGCTTCAGTGTAGACATACCCTTAGAATCCAAGCCAGTGCCCACCAGAGTTGATGGGAGCCTTTCTGCGGGAGTTAGACTGGGTCTCCGGTTGCTTGGCAATGTGGTATTATGAAGAAGATCTCGTCATCCTGTTTCCTGGGCTTCTGAGAAACCAGGAAGGGATGTTTAGGGAAGATCATATGATGACCTCCTGAGGGATGCAGCAGAAGAGTTCACATCACGCCTCAGAAGCCTCTGACAACCAATCCATCCACTGTACAGTAGGTGGCTGCACATGGTAAGGACTACAGGAAGGAGGGTGGGTACTGTAGCAAACAAAATGCCATTTCCATTAACAAAGGGTCAGATGAAAAAATATTTCCTGGGATATCACTTGGACTCTACCCAGGCTGAGCCAGAAGGGTCACAGATGGGGCATTTCCACCCTGCTCTCCCCTCTGACGCGGAATGATTAAATCCTTCGAGGTGGCGAGATAATTCAGTCCTCATGCTCAAAAGGGCCCTTCGTGAACAGACCATGGGCGATTATTTTTGGGAACTGAGCTCAGAGCAGCTGACCTCTCATTGTACAACAAGACCTCAAGCCAGGGCCAGGGAGGTTAAAGAAAAAAATAGTGAGTGAGAGAAGCAAATGCTTCGTTCTTTCAATCATTCAATCCTCAGGAGCAAGGACTAGCTTAATCTTCAGTGCAGAGGCTGATGATGAATGGTTTTACCAGCAATAGTAATTCAAGCCATGTGCAATGCAGGGTATATTAGCTGCTTGTTTCACTGCCATCAGCCAATGGAAGCCTGCTCCACTATGGGGATGCTGTGTGGGGTTGGGTGGGGAATGAGGGGAGGGGGAGGATCATTACAAAGTGACTGAGACACCCCCAAGAGACCCTAGTTGCTTTGGGTTCCCCCCTCCCCGCCACCTTAAATCACTTTCCTCTCCTTTTAAAAACATGCCAGACATCTTAAAAACATTTAAAAGTACATGTCCTCTGCTGTAATCCATTATCTAAGGCTCCCATGTGGGCTCCATCATCAGAGAGTGCCAGATTGATAATGTGGTCTGTACGGGGCCCCAGACGAGGCGGATTAGAAATAGGATTATAGCACTCGAAACATCCCACGCGTTTCCACCTTAATTTGAAAGGGGGGAATGGATCAGACAAGGGGAGGGGCCTCAAGGAGGTTACAGAGCAGTGTATGGTATATAAGGCAATGTGGAGACTCTGGGAAGTCGGAAATGAGAGGGATGTGTGTATGTGTGTGTGTGTAGAGTTTCACGCTGAACTAGCTGAAATGGCAATATTCCCGCCTGATTATTTTCAGCTGTTTGGGTCCATCTGGAGACGCCAGATTTTTGTGTTATTAAATACTGTCAGTTGGTCATAAAAGCTTTGGGGCCTTCAAAGCAACATACACATTAGAGATGAGCATAAAATGAAACCCTAAACTGAACACCCCACACATCAGGGAAGTTCGAGTTTGGATCCTGATTGAAACTAGGTCTCTGTCTCTGTCTTGTATCAGAGACAATGAATATATATGGTGGAGTGAGGTGGGTGCTAAGGTATAAAGGTTCAAAATTCAAGATATATTGCTGTGGTTGTGATTGATCAGTAAGTCACACGATACGGTTTCTGTTCCCTTACTGGCTGGATGAGCAGCATGTGCTTCTGGAGTAAATACTCTTGTGTAAATGTAAAATTTGCTTTCTGTGAATACTTGTACAGTCATCTTTGAAATTCACTTTCCACAAACTTTTGTGACTGTAATACTTGAGCCGATGTTGCAGTTCTTGAGATTTTTATGGTGAATCTTATGATATTTAGTGTTTTTCTTGATGCCCTGGCTCCTCGTCAGGTGTTTACAAAAGAATCTCAGCTTCCATTTTTAAATTGTTTCTAGTCTTTTTGGCTCCAGAGAAAAGATTGCAAACTTTAACCCTAAAGGTTCAAAGCTCAGAGGACAAATGAAAAGAACCCAAATGTATCACTTTCTAAAATCTCATGATTTTAAGCCAAATCTCGTGGTTTTTTGGGATCTGACTCTTGATTTTTTGAATGCTTGGGGTTGTCAATTCTATTGATCTTAAAGACATGTATGGAAACTGAAAAGGCATGCAAGTAACCCATGGTGTAACTCTACCTTGCGCTAGCCTGCTGCACACCAATTGTCTGCATGGACCTGCTGCCGTGCACTAAAATTCCGCTTGTGTGCTTTGATCTACTCTGCTTTCATGTTAAGGAACTTTCAGTGCATGACAGCAGGGTCCACATGGACAGTGAGTGTGCAGCAGGCAAGTGTGAGATAGATTTATACTCCAGCTTGCTATGCATTCACTGTTTGTCTAGATTAGCCCTCAGAATCATGATTCCAATCGTACAGGCTTTGAAAGGAGAGGAAGATTATTCTTTCCAGGGTCCACTACCTTGCATGTCAACAATGAATCTCATCTGCCGTCACAATGTCTATTCACCAAGCTTGTTAGATCCCTCTGGAGTTCTTCACAGTCTCCTCCAGACTTGACTATGCTAAATATTTGAATGCCAACTATTCTGTAGATTTTGCCACATCATTGCTCATGCTCTTTTCCAGGTCATAATAGATTAAACAACATCATCCCTATGGAATCTTGTGGCACTTTATTGATAACCTATGGCCAGGTTGAAATTTGATAATTTATTCTTACTCTTTGCTTTCTGTCACTTAGCACATTTATAATCCATGACAGTACTTTATCTCTCACCTTATGACTACTCAGTTTCTATTATATTCCATTCTATTCTTATACTGTGCTCATCATCATAGTATTTGATAATCATAGCCTCTTATGATGAAATTTGTAAAAAGCCTAATTAACTTATATCAACTGGTTCTTGTTTATCCACTATTTTGTTGACATGCTCAAAGAATTATAATAGATTTGTGAGGCACAGTATCCTCTGGAAAAGCAAAGCAATTTATCTGTTACTAAAGGGAGGTTATGGTCTGAAATTTGCAGGTACATTTGCTATATAGATAGGCGCAACATTTGCTGCCCTCCACTCTTGTGGTTTAGGAGCTGATTTTAAAAAGAGATTGCATATTTTTGCTAGCTAGTTCCTTCAGAAACCATGGATAAATATTGTGGTTCTGGTGACTTGTTGCTGTTTAACTTATCAGGTACATGAGTAGCTATCTCTTATCATGCTAGGTAGTAACTGGCAATGGCTCAGTCCAGCATCTACTGTTTATACCTGAACCCCTTTGAGGAAGACTTGGGAAGCTTGATAACAGCAAAGATAAGGTTTATTTCCCTCTGTCATAAATATAAAGAGAAGGGTAAACACCTTTACATCCCTCCTGGCCAGAGGAAAAACCCTTTCACCTGTAAAGGGTTAAGAAGCTAAGATAACCTCGCTGGCACCTGACCAAAATGACCAATGAGGAGACAAGATACTTTCAAAGCTGCGGGGTGGGGGGGGAACCAAAGGGTTCTCTCTGTCTGTGTGATGCTTTTGCTGAGACCAGAGCAGGAATGCACGTCAGAACTCCTGTAAAGGGTTAATAAGCAATCTAGTTAGATATGCGTTAGATTCTGTTTTGTTTAAATGGCTGATAAAATAAATTGTGTGAATGGAATGTATATTCCTGTTTTTGCGTCTTTTGGTAACTTAAGGTTTTGCCTAGAGGGATTCTCTATGTTTTGAATCTGATTACCCTGCAAGGTATTTACCATCCTGATTTTACAGAGGTGATTCTTTTACTTTTTCTTCAATTAAAATTCTTCTTTTAAGAACCTGATTGCTTTTTCCTTGTTCTTAAGATCCAAGGGTTTGGGTCTGTGTTCACCTATGCAAATTGGTGAGGATTTTTATCAAGCCTTCCCCAGGAAAGGGGGTGTAGGGTTTGGAAGGATTTTGGGGGGAAAGACGTTTCCAAGTGGGCACTTCCCCTATTCTTTGTGTAACACTTTGGTGGTGGCAGCTTTTAACCTAAGCTGGTAAGAATAAATTTAGAGGGTATTTCATGCAGGTCCCCACATCTGTACCCTAGAGTTCAGAGTGGGGAAGAAACCTTGACACCCTCTTTCACAGAGCTCACATTCTTCCTTTCTTTCTCCTCTTTCTCCTCCTCCTACCCCAGTGCATCCTGGGAATTGTAATTCCTCAACTCAAAGTGATAGGAACTGCCAAGGAACAAACTTACAAACACAAACTGGGGTAGTTCTCTGGCCCTCGCTAGATTCAACAGAACCCTTGTATATGCATCTGTATATATAACTGAAAAGAAAGGAAGTGATGGATGCACAGCTGGGGACAGAATTTGGCCCTAAACATATATTAGAACAAGGGAGATTGTAATTTCACTAGTACCATCAAAGAATGACAGTATCTGATTCCAGAGGTGAAAGTAAGCCAGTCCGGTCCAGTCCGGCATACTGGCAGACAGGACCGGCTTCCCCAGGCCGGCGATTTAAAGGGCCCAGGGCTCTCAGCAGCGGCTGGAGCCCCAGACCCTTTACATCGCTGCCCGAGCCCTGCTACCAGAGCCCTGGGGTAGCGGCAGCAGGGCTCCAGCGGTGATTTAAAGGGCCCCAGGCTTCCAGGCGTCGTTACCGCAGCAGAGCCCCGGGCCCTTTAAATCTCCGCCTGAGCCCTGGCGTAGCAGCGGCAGCCGGGAGCTCCTGGGGCTCCATCAGCGATTTAAAGGGCCCGGGGCTCTGCTGCGGTAGCGGCGGCTGGAGCCCCGGGTCCTTTCAATTTTCTCTGAGCCTGGGGGCTCCCAGCTGCCTCTGCAGCTGGTAGCTCTGGGGGTGATTTAAAGGGCCCAGGGTTCCCAGCCGCTGCTACCGCAGCTGGAGCCCCAATGCCATTTAAATCTTAATTTAAAGGGCCTGGGTATTTAAAGGCCCTGCCTCTTCTAGTTGAGGCCACGCCTCTTCCAGTTGAGGCCACGCCCCCTGCTCAGGACTTTGGTGTGCTGGTAAATCCTTTAAGTTACTTTCGCCCCCGTCTGATTCTGAATCAAATTCTTACTGAAAAGCATCACACATGAGTCTTTGAAAATGTAAAAGCCAAACTGAGCTCTTCTGTAACCTGGTGAAACTCCTCTCAGACAAATTCAGACCTGGTGTGAGCGGATGCAACTGCATTAAGTTCAGTAGAACTGCTTCCACTTACAACAAGTCTGATATTTGTCCCAGTAGAGTCGCACCCATTTATAAACTTCTCTGAATTTGAGCCTATATGTTTGCTCTCTGTAGGTTGAGAGGATAGTCCAGTGGATATGGCACTGGACTGGGATACAGGTGACTTAGGTTCACTTCCTGCGTGAGTCTCTGTGTAATTGTGAGCAAATCACTTAATCTACCTCCCTGTTCCTCCATCAGTAAAACGGAGGAAGTATCTTCCCTACCTCACAGTAGTGTTATGAGGACTAATGATTGTGCTCAGAGAGTAAGATGACGAAGGCCAGCTGTCTCTGTAGCTTATGCTCCAAATATATGCCAGCATTTTACCTTGCATCAAAATAGGTTGTTTCTAAGGCTACATTTACATTTGCTCTGGGAGGTGTGATCCACCCACGCTAGCTCTGGTTGAGCTAGCACACTAAAAATAGCAGCGTCACTTGGGGGAGCATGGGCAGCAGCTCAAGCTAGCCTCCTAAGTACGTACCCACCCAGCCCCCTGAGTGCAGACTCACTAGCCCGAGCTGCTACCTGTGCCACCCCCGCTACACTGAGATGCGAGGTAGCACGGGTACATCGATGCAAGCTGGGAATCACACCTCCCCGCTCAAATGTAGATGGGCCCTAAATGTAGTTATTCTCTAGTGTGTGTTTTATAACTCCGATGAGAGATCGACGGCTCTCGAATGCAGCCCAGCTGTGTGGCATCCATTCAGAACTGATGATTTGTTTATCTTGCTGGATGGGGGTTGAGGCTAGTTGCCGTAAAAAGTGCTGCATGGGGCTCTCAGCACTGATATTTTAAGTGTCTTTCTGCATCCAAACCCTATGAGGGCTTGAGTTTGGGACGGTCTCTATCTTGTTTCCATCTTCAGACTATGTCGTTAGAGAGGGGATTCGCCATGCTCCGATGCAATCTGAATTTAATTCAGATTAAGATTAATCTGCAGTTAATTCACTACATAATCCTCTTTCAAGATTCCACATGCCACCAGACATGTTTGGCTACACCTAGCAGGTCATTAATAGAGCTTATGAAGTATGAAAGCAATGAAGTATGACCCTGAACAGAAAATTATTGCTGATAAATAGAGATGGGCCCAGCACCAGCTCCAGAACATCTCTTCTCTTTGGGGGTGTTTTGAAATCCAAACCCACACCTGGATCCTTATTTTGCAAATGGACCCTGTTCTATTATTTGTATTACGGTGGCACCTAGAGGCCCTAATGGAGATTGGGGCCCCAGTGTGCTAGGGACTGTCCATACACATAGGCTGTGCCTACACTTGGAGTTAAGGATGTGATTCCCACTTGACGCAGACATACTCGTGCTAGCTCTCATTAAACTACATTGCTAAAAATAGTAACATAGCCACAGTAGCCAAGGCAGTGGCAAGCGGCAGCATGGGTTAGCCGCCTCAAGAACACACCCATGAGGTCCAGGTGGGTTTGGACTCGACACAGCTAGCCTGTGTTGCTGCTTGCCGCTGCCCGTGCTATTGTGGCTACACTAATATTTTTAGCACACTAACTGAATGAGAACTAGTGTGAGTCTGTCTACACAAGCTGGGAATCACACCCCTACCTCTTAGTGTAGATCTAGCCATAGGGAGAGACAGTCCCTGCCCTGAAGAGTTTACAGTCTAAGTAGACAAGATATACAGCTGGTGGGAAGGGAAACAGAGGCACAAAGCGGTGAAATGACTAACCCAAGGTTACACAGCCAATCAGTGGCAGAGCCAGGAATAGACCTCAGTTTCCTGAATCCCAGTCCAGGGTACCAGCAATTTGACAATGCCACCACTCTATTTTGATAATGGGCTGGAACCCAAAGCCAAGATTCACCTAAAACTGGACTTTGGGGTGTTTGAAATCTGGATCTAGATCCTAATTTTACATCTAGAACCCATCACTTCTCACAAATAATTCTCCAGAAGGCATCTCCTTCTTCCCTGCCCTCCCTGCTGCTGCATCAGGCCTCCACTGCTTAGAACTGGTGTAAATCTGCTGTGGGTGGAGAGAGCCCAGGCAGGGGGTCTGCACTTCCTGTCATACTACCATACTAATGGGAAGCAATGCCGATATATAGGGTAATGCCTGGGAATGTAGAGAACTCTACTTTCAGGAAGTGCTTGATAAGAGAGGCCTACATATGAGGAGGAAAGAATAAAGCCTGAATGTTGCATTGTCTCATCTCTCTCTCTTATTAGGCCTGAACACTGACCATGGTGTCAGAAGTGAGTCAGCTCCCTGCATGTGTGTGAAAAGCAGGAACTAAGAATATTGCAAAGCAAACAAACAAGGGGAAAGCAGTAATCATGGCAGCATACCAGATTGCTGTCCCCTGGCAGATGGACTTGGAAGGGGATCTTGTTTCGCAATTGGACATTCTTTAGATCACAATGGGAAAGCTACAACATTGCACTAGGCTGGATCAAAAGCCAGGGAGAAACAGCAGCCCTGTCATTAGCTGTAATGGGCAAAGGCTGCCGCGTGCTCCAACAGCATCTGGCTGTGTCAACAGGGAAAATCCTAGAGGCACTCCAAAAGTGTTTTCAGCCCTCAGAAAATGTCATCAATGAAAGGTATCTTGTCAACAATTGTGATCAAGAAACTGGAGACCCAACAGATGGGTGTATTGCCAATTTACGCAAAATGGTCAACTCGTGCAATCAGCAAATCTTCAAAGATGAACTAATTTGTGATACATTAGTAATGGGGATGAAAGACGCAGGAGCGGCCATCAGACTGCTCACAGAGCCCACACTAACTCTCCCGTGAGCTAGAGACCTGTACAAAGCTAATGAACAAGCTCATGTCCAAATGCAGAGCATCAGGGAAGCAGACACAGAGCCAACTTTCCAAAGCATGAAAATAAAAGAGGTGAGAAGCCCCACCTTCCTCTCGGGAAATGATTGAGACACGAGCTATGGAGACACTCTGAGTGCACAAGAGAACATCGCATATTCAAGCAGTTGCATCATAAAATCCAGCTAACCAAGAACAGAAACTCTCTCAAGAATATATCAGAGCCATTGTGGAACAGAAATCTGTATCCAAAAAGCCAAAAAGACCATATACTGTCCAAACATGACCAAGGATTTCCAGACCTGGTAAACAGATGTGCTACATGTGGGGAAATACAGGTCAAGCAGCAAGAAAAGACAATGAAAATACACAGCATCCCCAAAAGACCTTGGAGCAAAGTAGGATAGGATCTTTTCACTGCAAACCACACAAACTACCTCATTATTGTAGACTACTGTTCAGACTTCCAGGAACTAGATGAATTATCAGACACTACCGCAGCAATCATCACAGACAAAGCAACGAAGCATTTCAGTAGGCCTGGTGCCCCACACCGTGTAATGTCAGACAATGGGCCCCAGTTTACTTATGGTGAATTTGTGCTGTTTACCCAGGAATGGAAATTCGGTCACATCACATTATTACCAACTCTAGCCGGTCAAATGGCAAAGCCGAGTTGGTCATTAAAATTGTGGCGTTGGAAGCTCCGGCATTACTCTAGCTGGCAGCAGTTGAAGGAGTAACAGAGGCAATGGAAGAGAGACACACCAAGGCCAAAGCCTACGATGCCTGACAAGCTAAAGACCTCCCCAAACTACTAACAAGAGACCCTGTCAGGAACAAATTATTTCCTCAGGATAAATCATGGACTTAGAAGCAAGCATTTGTGTTGAACAGATACATCCTCATTCACACAACATAGCAATGGATGGGTGTATATTCCAGGAAACTGTAAATACATTTACCTAGTAAGAATACAAGACATAAACATGGTCCTGGAGGAGGGTGAAATATGCACGTGGCTGAGACTTGGTCAGCAGGACACAAAAGGAACACAGGCCGATGAGTGACTGATAGACATCAGAGCAGAGACTCGACACACCATGCTCCACCAGAAAAAACAAGTGCAAGGCATTTTCCTGTTATCACAAGCAACACTCGCACTCACTCCAACATCACACTGCCTGAAAGGTATGCACAGGACTTTGTACATACAAACCATGAAAGAACAACCCTCCCAAACTCAGAGGAAAGTACCATAGTTCCCAAGCAAGTTAAGAGTTAATTAAAAAAGTGGTGGTGTTAGGTTTTTATATATATCTATATCTAGATAGATATCTAGATAGATATCTAGATATCTAGATATAGATAGATAGATAGATAGATAGACTTCAAGGACTCTCTCTCTCTCTCTCTTATTATGCTTGAACTCCAAACACTATGCACTGCTGAGATCAGCTTTGTGAGGCTTGGGGGATAAGCTAAGAGACGGGCCGGAGTGTGTTCATGGGACCAAAGCAGCAGCAACTACTGCTGCCTTGGAGTAGCTTCAAAGGCATTCTGATGCTGTGGCTGGAGGAGGGGGTTCCTCCTCTGAGCCCTCCTACACCAAGCCAAGCTACTTGGGTTTGGGGTAGAGAAACCTATTTGGCTATCTAGCTATCTAGCCCGTGTTACCATGAGATAGCTAGATCGACTGATCTATTATAGAATCTTTGCATCTAAGTATTAGAGTATTTTCTCATTCATACAGAAGGTTTAGCTGGTAGGAGATGATCATATGCAATGATTTTAAAGTGCTTACAGCACTGAATAATGCTGTGTAAAACCCAGGGATGGTGAAGAACGCTCATTAGTGCAACACGCCTAGCTGTATGTTTAACAGTAATGGAACATATGAAACACAATTGGGACTCACCTGTTGAGAAAGGCAGATAAAGTCTCCCTTCAAAATGTCATAGTTCTATAAATAGCTCAGTCTTTCGTGGCAAGGACTCTAGAAGAAATCCCCTCTATTATTCAGCATGAGGATTACACTACTGGGATTATCTAGAATGATACAGCTCACTGTAGCTCACGAAAGCTCATGCTCAAATAAATTGGTTAGTCTCTAAGGTGCCACAAGTCCTCCTTTTCTTTTTGTGAATACAGACTAACACGGCTGCTACTCTGAAATCTAGAATGATAAACACTGTGGTATGAAAGCCCTTCTCTGTGGGGCTGTGTATATCTTTTCCAAAATGTGACTAAAGCCAAAATTTTCAAAAGGGACAGGATATTTTGGGTGCTCAATTTGGAGCACCCCTAAAGGGGCCTGATTTTCAGAGGGGCAGGTGCACAGCACTTTCTGAAATTCAAGGTGTCTCAAGTTGGGCATCTGAAAATCATGCCTCAAAATCACTAGCCACTTCTGAAAACTTGGCGCTAACTATTAAGTGGAGGCAACATGTATAACCCAGTTATATATGCCTAGAAGCATTTGCAATGCATTTCTTCATCTCTCAAGAGATGGAGGAACCCTGGGCAAATTTTGCCATAGATTACTGGACAGGGGCTCAATAGATCAGTGGTGAAATTCTGGCTGCATTGAAGTCAATGGCAAAACTCCTATTGCTTTCAATGGAACCGACTTGAATGCATCTAACTTATTGAAGTATTCTTTAACCAGTTCTTTCCTTAATTTGGCTTGTGTTCCTTCCCCCTTGTTAATATCAATTGTGTGGAGTATCTGGTCACCATTACCCGCTTTAGTGAAGACTGAAACAAAATAGGCATTAAACACTTCCTTTTTTTCTCAGGCCTGGTCTACACTGGGAGGGGGGGGAATCGATCTAAGATAGGCAACTTCTGCTACATGAATAGCGTAACTGAAGTCGATGTATCTTAGATCGACTTAGAATCACTTACTTTGCGTCCTCGCGGAACGGGATTGACGGCCACTGCTCCCCCGTCAACTCTGCTTCCGCCTCTGGCCGTGGTGGAGTTCCGGAGTCGATGGCAGAGCGATCGGGGATCGATTTATTGCGTCTACACTAGACACGATAAATCGATTCCCGATAGATTGATCACTACCCGCGATCCGGCAGGTATGTAGACATGGCCTCAGCTTTCTTGGTGTCATCTGTTATTAGATCTCCTTACCAAGTAAATAGAGGACATACACTTTTCTTCATCTTTCTCTCCTCTTGCTATTTCTTTTATGTCCCTTGCTAGGTATAACTCATTTCATGCCTTCACCTTTCCAATTTAGTCCTTATGTGCTTGTGCTTATTCTTTTATACTCCTCCTTAGCAATTCGTCTATATTTTCACTTTTTGCAGGATTCCTTTTTGATTTTCAGGTCATTAAGAAGCTCCTGATAGACCCATATTGACCTCTTACTTTCCTTCCTATCTTTCCTTCACCTCGGTACAGTTTGTAGTTGTCCAAACTACGCTGCATATTAGTCTTGAGCGTCACCTACAGGCACCTTATCATTAACTAAATATTTGCGTATATGTGTATATATAGATCGATCTCATTTATAGAGCACGCCTGAACCAGAAATAACCAAGGGGCATCTTTTCAGATGAGTCTAGAAGATTAGTCCCTCCTCCCCCCTCTCCCAGTCACCAGAGAACTCTAGTGAAACTGAGGTTATTTTCCCTGCTATTTTTCACCACTCTAAAAAGAAACTAACCCATGAATGAACAAATAATCTGAGTGGGCCTGACTCTTCTCTCACAGTCAGGTTCACACCAGAGATGCTCCATTTCCCAGAATGCCCACGCAAGCCTCTATTGCCTCCCCATTATTCCTTCCTCCCTCTTCCTTATTTCCGAATTCGGTCCTTGAACGTATGTGTAAACATTAGTAGCAACGGTAATAGGAGTAATAATCAAATAGAGCAAAGCTAGTCATAGCACTGGTGGGTGATGACACCCCATCTTCCGTGACAAAGGTCCTGTTGCTTATTTCAGTCAACGATGTTCATTTTTATTTATGAATAAGCAATTTTCTAGAGGATGAGAAATGATGAAGTCAACTCAGGCTTGGAGTCAGCTGTCTAGGGATACAGGAATCCATGCTAAATGGGTTCCATCCGTACAACTGTTAGTGTAAATTAAGCAGTTTCTTGTTTAAGTGCCCTGAAATACACATGCTTGTCAGATACTAATAGTTTTAAGTAAATGATGACCCCAGTGAGACTGTGTAATCTCTGTCCAAACCCTAACATGTCTCAGAATCATTCAGACCTTGATCTAAGATCCACTAATTGGAAAAGTCTTTCTGACAGACTAAATATTTGCAGATTCTCTTTCCCTGGAGTTAGAGTCCAATTCTGGAATCTGTAGCACTGACATCCTCCTGGCTTTGTGTCTTAGGTATATCCCAGGGGAGAGGAATATTGAACTTGGAAATTATTTAGAATTGATTAGCATCAGCTTTTCTGGCATTGATCCCGGTCTTTCTGTCCATACATCTTACGTGTGCCTTTATTTTCATTTCCTTTAATAACAGGAATATTTTGTGGGTAATCAGACAGTGCAAGTGAGGCTCCTTTCAAGCTTCAAGAGACTGCTGAGCTGGTTAACTTTTCTGAGTTGCACTTTTTGGGGGAGGGATTTTTTTAAAATTATGTTTCAGTGATTTTAGTGCTGGTAAAGGCATCAGCTTGACCTACCTATCAGCTGGTGTTGTCTGGTGAGTAGCTTGGCTCAGTGGAAGGCTGGCCTTTGTGTTTAGCTGCTTGACTCTTAGACGCTAGAGCAATGCTTCTGAAACTGTGGGTCGGGACCTCAAAGTGGGTCGAGACCCCGTTTTAATGCAGTCACCAGGGCCAGCGTTAGACTTGCTGGGGCCCAGGGCCGAAGCACAAACCCGAGCCTGAGCCCCACCACCTGCGGCCTGAGCCCGAGACTGAGCCCCACCACCTGGGGCCTAAGCCCAAGCCTCACCATCTGGGGTCCAGCCCGAGCCCCACCGCCTGCTTCAGCCCTGGGCAGCAGGGCTCAGGCTTCGTCTTCAGCCTTGGGAGGCAGGGCTTGGGTAACTTGCCGCTCCTCCCAGGGCTGAAGTCCTTGGCCTTCGGCTCTGCCGCCCCCCCCACCCCCCAGCCTGGGGCAGCAGGGCTCGGGCAGGCCCAGGCTTCAATCCTGAGGTTGTGTGGTAATTTTTGTTGTCAGAAGGGGGTTGCGGTGCGATGAAGTTTGAGAACCGCTGCTCTAGACTGCTGTGCTCAATTCCAAGCACTGCCATAGACCCCCTCCTCCGTGACACTGAGAGAATGACTTTATCTCTCTGCCTCAATTCCCCGGCTATAAGATGGCGTTCAAACGCCCTTTCCCCCAAACCTTTGCTTTGTCTATTTAAAGTGTAAGCTTTTCGTAGTAGAGGCGGTCTCTTACTGTCAGGTTTCAGAGTAACAGCCGTGTTAGTCTGTATTCGCAAAAAGAAAAGGAGGACTTGTGGCACCTTAGAGACTAACCAATTTATTAGAGCATAAGCTTTCGTGAGCTACAGCTCACTTCATCAGATACTGTGTGTCTGTATGTTTCTGCCCCACCAGCTCCACCATTCTGGAGGAGGGGTTTAGAAAGTCTTTTATTTTCCATGTTCAGGTTGATCCTTGGCATTTTGGCTGAGACTGTAGGCTGGGGGAACAACTCGTGCCAAATGTGATGACAATTTTGTGGTATGGACCAGTGTTCACTAGAAATTGGGTTAAGAAGACAATTCATTTCACACATGTAGCCAAGCAGACATCAGATGGAAACAGCTTTCTGTCACTACTAACCTCAAATACAAAAGGCTCTTGTGATCCATTAGCTGATCCCTGAGCTACCTGGCCCACATTTCTCAGGATTGCATCTGGCTTCTAGTGAAAATTGCTAGGGACAAATAGTAAATGCAGAATATCCATAAGAATCCAAGGGGGAAATCTGTATCTGCTTCACTTGTACTTTCTTCATCAGTTTAAACAGCATCTGTATTTCTCTAGTGAGAGCCATCATCCTGCTGAATGTCTGCAGATTCCTTGCTGCTTCCCAGCTTGCCAGCACCCCAGCATTAACACCTTGTTCCTGTGTCATTTCAGCAATCACCAGCATGGCTGCACAATCACTGTTTCGGGGGGCCCCCCATAACACAGAGCCATGTGCATTATCTGGCTCTGTTTCAACTAGCAGAAAATAAAAACTGGGAACCTCTGGTCTTATCCTTTAGGGACGGGATTCCTGAATTAATAAGTCACCAACATCTAATTCACTTCTCTGTCCTTAGGAGCAAATGTAATAATCCCCTCTAACAAAAGCAATAAAACCTCTGAACAATGCATTTATGCTACTAAAACCAATAAGTGAAGGTACATCCATGGTCTTGAAATTAAAGCAATCCAGACAAAGAATATGTCGAGATGTGTCCTGCTTCCTGGTGCAGTTATTCCTAACATTTGGACCCAGATCAGAGGCAGCAGCAATCTCTAAAAATACAACGGTGGAGTGGAGAGCTATTTCAAACAGAAACGCATCCCAAATCCTGCCAGGAATTTATGAGGCTGAGAACAGGCCAAGAGCAAAATATGTTCTGGCTCGAATGACGCTGCAGAGGTGGTTCTGACTGGGGTTGTCAGTGAGGAGATGAAGGAGGAATCCTCCAGACGGAGGAGGGCAGGGACATTTATTGATTTGAAGAAAAAAAAAGATGAAAGCTACAATGAAAAAGGCACCAGCACTTTAAAACTCAGGTTTCATCAGACAAGGCTAGTAAGGAAATGACATTAACAAGTCTAGATCCCATTATTCCTTTTATTGTTTGCATTATATTAGCACCTACAGCCCTCAGTTGAAATCAGGAATCCAGTGTGCTGGGCACTGCACAAATACCTAACAAGAGGCAGTCCAGGCCCTGAATAGTTTGTAGTCTAAATAGACAAAAGATGGGAGGGGAGACGGAATGACGGAGTGACATACTGTTTCCCCTAATTCCTCACAACTTCTTCTTTCCCTTCTGATTGTCCCGCAGTGGTGCTCGCTACCTTTAAAAATATTGTCCCAACTGTGTCTCTGAAAACAAAGGCTTGGTTCTGTAGCCTCCTGCCTCGTTAGCCTTTACCTAGAGGTTAACGATGCTAGGGGTAAAAAGGGAGAACCCTCTCTCCCACCTGTGTTGTTTTAGTCTCCGAACAGTGCAGCTTCAGACAGAGAGCAGATTCCAGCAACTGACAACTTCTTTAATGAGCAACCTGTTAACGTAAAACAGCAGCCCAATGTCAGAGCAACTCCTGCCTGTCATTCCAAGAGCTCTCGTTAGGGCAGGGTAAGTCTCCTGTGTCTCCGGGGTGCCACCCCACCTGCGACTTTAATAGTGCTATTTCTGCAGTTTGCGGGTGTCATGAGATATCTGGGTTGCATGCCTGGTTTTTGCAAGGTTTGCCTGGGTCTTAAGGGCTTGATCCTGCAGTTCTTGCTCATGGCAGTAGTCCCTTTGATGCCAGTAGGGCACTGCACATAAAGAAAGGAGTTACGGGATGAGTAAGAGTTCCTGGACCGCAGCCCAGCAGGGCATTTCATTCATTATGAGAGCTGCCTGGTACGACCTGATTTTCAGCAGTCAGGCTCTGCTCGGACAGGGACGTGCACCACCATCACCAGATGTGCATTTTTGGTGCACTCGTGCAAGTGATAGAACCTGCACACGCAAAACCCGTTTAGCCAAATGTGCTTCTTTCTTGCATACAACTCTCCCTGGGCAATGCAGGCTATTTTTATTACAGTAGCACAGAGTCCCCAGCCAAGAGCAAACTGCCATTGTGCTAAGTGCTGTACAGTCCCTGCCCAAAGGAGTTTACAGTCTAAATAGACCAGGCAGACAAAGGAAAGATTATTATCCCTATTGTAAATATGGAGAACTGAGGCACAGAGGGATAGGCCAAGATTTTTAACAGCAGCTAGTGATTCTGGATGCCTCCTTTTTTGGGTGCCCAGATTGAGACACCTTAAAAGACCCTGATTTTAAGAAAATTCGCAGAATCCCCCATCTGGAAAGCAGGCCCTTTAAGGTGTCTCAAATTGAGCACCCAAAACCTGAGGCTAGTCACAGTCCAGTACCTTACCTGCGAGGTCGTCCTTCCTCTGTGCTAGATTCTATCAGCATTAGTGCACAGACAAAGTTACACAGACTCAAGCAAAAGCCAAATGGAGGCCTGGCTGAAAATCGAGCCTTTAGCTTTCTTAGCATTTGAATCAGCTGGTGAGAGACGCAAGGGAGCAATGAAGGAAAAACAGACTAATACGAACTGAAACAAACATGAACGAAATTTAAAAGGAAAGACTTCAAATAAAAGGAACCAAATGGCAAAAATGACCTGCCTGTCCCCACCGTCTTCTCTGGGACCCTTTCATTAGAGCGTGTCCAATGTGGATGGATCTTTACTGTACTCTGGAACCACTATAGGGCTGAACAGGTATTTGTACCGCATGGTTTTGCATGTGTGTGTGTGTGTGTGTGTGTGTCCCACTGGCAAACACCTTCCTTTGACATCTACTTGCAAAGGTGGGTGTCGCATACAGGACTTCAAGCTGGGGTAATTTACATGCTGAAGGCCGAGTAGAGAGGGGTATAGCATGAAAGGGAGGATGTAAATTAAAGTCGCCCTTACCCCAGGGCAAAACTCTGCTTTTGCTTAATCTCTTGGTTTCAGTGGGATTACCTGACTAGAACTGAGGGCAGACTTCTGTCTGATATATATGCACTTGTGATTGCTCTGCTAAGCATGTGACTACCACTCACATTGGCTCTCTCCCCACTGCACTTCCCTTTCCCTTGGCTGGGGAAGGGTCATGTCAAGGTTCCTTCCCCACTCTGAACTCTGGGGTACAGATGTGGGGACCCGCATGAAAGACCTCCTAAACTTATTTCTACCATCTTCAATTAAAAACTTCCCCAAGGCACAAAATCTTTGCCCTTGGACTAGGGTATGCTGCCACCACCAAGTGCTTTAACAAAGAACCAGGGAAAAGGACCACTTGGAGTTCCTCTTCCCCCAGCTATCCCCCCAAGCCCTTACACCCTCTTTCCTGGGGAGGCTTGAGAATAAGCAAGTTGAGAACAGACCAGCTTTGGTTTCTTAGGACCCTAAAAACCCAATCAGATTCTTAAAAAAACAGAACTTTATTAGAAGAACAAAACAAAGATAAAAGAAGCACTCTCTAAAATTAGAAT
Organism: Lepidochelys kempii; assembly: GCF_965140285.1. Classification (NCBI taxonomy): domain Eukaryota; kingdom Metazoa; phylum Chordata; order Testudines; family Cheloniidae; genus Lepidochelys; species Lepidochelys kempii. Next base: position 15,375,363 of record NC_136380.1, read on the forward strand.
GGAAGATAATCTCACAGGCAGTCAGATTCAAAACATAGAGAATCCCTCTAGGCAAAACCTTAAGTTACAAAAAGACACAAAAACAGGAATATACATTCCCTCCAGCACAGCGAATTTACAAGCCAAAACAGAGAAAACCTAACGCATTTTCTAGCTAGATTACTTACTAACTTTACAGGAGTTGGAGGACTTGCATCCTTGATCTGTTCCTGACAAAGGTATCACACAGACAGACAAAAGCCTTTTTCCCCCCCTCCAGATTTGAAAGTATTTTGTCCCCTCATTGGTCATTTTGGGTCAGGTGCCAGTGAGGTTCCCTTAGCTTCTTAACCCTTTACAAGTGAAAGGATTTTGCCTCTGGCCAGGAGGGATTTTATAGCACTGTATACAGAAAGGTGGTTACCCTTCCCTTTATATTTATGACAGGTCCTGAGCCAGGAAGTGGCAGGGCTCTGTTGGGAAGGAGCAGCAGCTGCACAGCAAGCCAGGAAGTGTAGAGAAGCTGGATGCCGAGAGGAACCGCCAGGAACCATGCACAGGAACCATGCCGTGTGTGGACAGGCTCTGACTGCTGGACATCACAGCTGGGTGCAGGTCGGAGTGGGACTCATGGGGCAGCAGCAGCAGCTGGGCAGGGAGCAAGTGCAGAGGGGCTCCAATGAGAGACACTAACAGAGCCTGTCCTGGAAAAACACAAACTTCTATTTGCTTGAATAAAGACTGGACAGGAGAGGACACCCCAGGCACTATACCCGCAGAGCCCTGACCAGCAAGTGGATTGCCCCAGAGGCCCAAACATTTACTGCTGTTGCTGACCTTGAACTGTGATTGTTTAAACCTCTGTTCCAAGGAAATCTGCAAGCTTCCCCTTTCCTGGCAGCCTAGTAAAATACCCTTTCCCTTAGCCATGCCTGAGGAGTTATTGGCTGTAGTACACGCCCGGGAACGCTGCTGGCACCCTGGGGGTTTGGTGTGCTCTGGCACTGAGCAGCCTCAATATTTACATACTATAACATAAGGTGGTGCCATAGACACACTTTAGTTAAGGGTGAATTGCAGCTTCTACATAAAGCTAACTTGTCAAAGTGTTTTATCCCGGTTTGTGAGGAGTTAATTTGGTTCTGTTGCACAGACACATGGATTCACCTGAAGGGCAAATGTTGCCCAGACTCACTCCCCTTAGGCATCGGGGTTGTACAAGCTACACAGACCTCCTTCTGGACTCTCCTTGGGTAAGATACATGCATTTAGCCTCGGTTGCATTCACCGATGTATAACTTATACCATCGGATGAGTCACCTCTGGATTTGGCCCATAACCTTGCACCAGATGCTTCCTTGCCCTGTATATCCCATTACACAATTTCTGTCTCATAATTCTTGGTTGCACTCTTTGCCTTTTTCATGAACTACATTATATACAGCGTTCCCATCTTTTCCCAATATTATTCCAGCCAGACCTTTTATTCGTGGGGCCAGTCCGTAATGTGTAATATTCTTCTCTTGTCCCTGCCAGATAGATCTTTATTAGTCTTGCTGTATGTGTTGGATCATTGTTGGGAGCATTACATGACCCAAGTCCTGGACAATAAGAAAGTTTCCATACACTAGCTAGTGTTTCCGTAATTTTTGCCAGCACTGAAAACTCCTGAGTTAAAACAAAAATTGTTTTGTCAATTGTTGCCACTGGCTTGCAACAGTCACCTTGCTGGTGCAAACATGCCCTCATACTCTGGCAACCCAAACTCAATATTTTCTGTTCCCTTTGACCATCCTTTATTGCCGTTTCCTTCAACACTGGTCAATATTTGCATAATAACAATGACCTGGTGCTGGAGCCCAGCCTCTGCTTTTGGAAGCGAGCCCTGACTCTGATGGGAGTGCCTCTTAGCACAAAAGATTTCCTTAATATTTTCAGGGATTTCCCTTTTGGTCGCTTAGCTGACCCCAGTGGAATATTAGCTGGAGAGGATGCTGTGCCCTGTTATTTTATTCTCTGGCTTCACTCTTTGTACTGCAGGTGAAGATTGCCCAAGCTGCAGCCCTGAACTGAAAGGGGAATCCTTGAGATAATCGCTGTAAAGGGACTATACAAGAAGCAGCTGGATTTTTATAAAATGAGCAACAAGGGAATTTGCCCTGAACGGGTAGGATTTGGGGAAATTCCTAAAGGCTGGGAAAGTGTGTGGCATTTCTAAGATACAATCTGAGTGTGAGTTAGAGGGCTATTATTAATTTGTATTATGATAGCCCCCAGGGGCTCCAGTAGGATGGGTAGGGGGAGGGCAGGCATTGTGCTGAGTTCTGCACAAACAGATAGGAGGGGATAGCCTGTGGGGGACTGGATGGTTTGGGGGATTAGGGTCCTGCTTTGAGCAGGGGATTGGCCTAGATGACCTCTGAGGTTTCTTCCAATCCTAATATTCTATGATTAGCAATTGGTTATGAAGCATATTGGTTGCTGGGTCAAATCTAGGCCAGCTTGGTAGTGGGCAAAAATTGTCATTGACTCACCGTCTGGCCTGGGTTCAGTACCAAGAAGACATGTATCCTCACAAACCCAAACTCTCCACTGCTAAGCCCCCTTGTTGGCAGTTATGCAAATGGCCAAGCAGAACTAATTCCCCTCTCTTCCCTAGAAGTCAGCACTGGGGCATTTTTGTGGAAAGAAGCTTTCACTGCCCATGCTGTACCTGTTATTTGGCGAAAGAGGGTCTGTCTACCTGGCAATCGAAGGCATGATCGCAGCATGTGTAGACATATCGGAGCTAACTTTCATCTAGTTCGTTCGGGTACCAATAGCTGTGAAGCTGCATCATGGTTTCACTACTATGGTACCCGAGCTAGCTAGATTAAAGCTAGCTCAGGTATGTCTACACATGCTCTGAAAGCAGTGTAGACATAACCTAAAGAAGACTTCACTCTTCACGGTCACAACTGGGCATCTTTCACCAGTGTTCGATTCTCATGAAATACATGTTAAAGTCTGTGAGAATTTTTAAAGTAGAGACTCCAAAACAAACTGTACACTTACTAGAGACAGAAATCATGCTGATCAAAGATTGTGAGCATCTTGGCTGTAATGAGAGTCAAGAGAGCTTCAGCTTGTGTTGTTTGCTGAAGAGAAAGGTTCGAAGGGATCTTTTTGTAGCTGCTGAAGCGTGATGGTTTGGTGAATGACGAGCTGTTTGAACTGAGCATCAACCTGCAAATGTATAGAAGAGTGATCTTGTGGTTACGGCATTGAGCTAGGACTCAGATGCTCTAGCTTTAATTCCTGACTCTGCTACAGTATCCCTGAGAGAATTTGGGCATGTCACTTAATCTGTCTGTGTGCCTCAGAACTCCATCTGTAAAGTGTCCTCTATGGTCTGTTTAGACCATAAGCCTTTTGGGGCAGAGACTGTCTCTATGCCTATGTACAGCATCATGTACAATGGGACCTGGATCCCAGTGGAGGCCTTTCAATGCTGCTGCAATATAAATAATAACAGGGTGTTCCTGGAAAACTGAAATCTCCACATTTTGGATTAAAGACAAGTACTGTTTTGTGTCCCAGAGGGTGATAAATGTTTCGAATCCTCTCCCCCAAGAGGTAAAATCCATCATTATTGAGATGTAAGGAAACTAATTGTATCTCAGGGTAGATAGTTGTAGTTGACACTTAACCATGGATATTTAAGTATACTTGACCATGCTTATTCTTGATCACTTCCACAGGTCTTACCAGATCATCACATTTTGAGGTCAAAAAGAAATGTTGGGGCATACTAAAAGGGAATTTTCACCTTCTGAATCACTGAGCGGTGGAGTCATCCAGTAGGAGCAGATGGGTGATTAAAGGCGTCTTGGTAAGTCTTCACTTTTTCCTCTATTCCATGGCCATGTTTCGATGTCAAAAAGTACTGGCAGAAAGTCCCATATTCATTTCACATCTGGGCTCTCTCCTTGTGTCAGGTTCAGAACTTTCAGTATGATCACAAAAGTGAACCAGTCTCATGACACAAACTACATCTGTCTAAGGTACTTAACTGGCCCCCATTACCATGGTATCTAAGTTCCTCACAAGCTTTAATTTCACAACCCTCCCCTGTGAGGCATGGCAGTGCTATTATCCCCATGTTACAGGCGGGGAATTGAGGCACAGAGAGGCTAAGTGACTTGCCTCCGATGTCTTACATCTGACACTCCTGTTAATACATCCCAGAATGATATTAGCCTTTTTCGCAGATGCATCACATTACGGATTCATGTCCAGTTTGTGATCCACTATAAAGAAAACTAATGTTTTGCCAATATTTAAAAAAGGTAAACAGGATGATCTGAAAAAAGAAAAGGAGGACTTGTGGCACCTTAGAGACTAACCAATAAATTGGTTAGTCTCTAAGGTGCCACAAGTCCTCCTTTTCTTTTTGCGAATACAGACTAACACGGCTGTTACTCTGAAACCTGTCAGGATGATCTGAGTAACTATAGGCCTGTCAGTCTGCCATTGCTCCTGGGCAAGAAAGCACTGATATGAGACTTGAGTAATAAAGAATTAAAGGAGGGTAATCTAATGAATGCCAGTTATGAGAAATAGAGCCTGTCAGACTAATGCTATTTTATCAATGACCTGGAAGACAACATAAAATTATCACTGATAAAGTTTGCAGGTGACACAAAAGTTGGGGGCGTGGTAAATAATGAAGAGGGGGACAGGTCACAGATACAGAGCGATCTGGATCACTTGGTAAACTGGGGGCAAGCAAACAATAGGTGTTTTAATACAGCTAAATGTAAATGTTTGCATCTAGGAACAAAGACTGTAGGCCACCCTTACAGGGAGGGGCACTCTATCCTGGGAAGCAGTGCCTCTGAAAAGGATTTGGGGGCTATGGTGGATAATCAGCAGAACAAGAGCGCCCAGTATGGCGCTGTGGCCAAAAGGGTCACTGCAATCCTGGGATGTAGAAACAGGAATATTAAGTAGATATAGAGAGAGTATTTTACCGCTGTATTTGGCACTGCTGGAATATTACGTCTAGTTCTGGTCTCCACAATTCAAGAAGGATGTTGATAAACTGTTGAGGGTTCAGAAAAGAGACACAAAAATGATTAAAGGATTAGAAACCATGTTGTATAGTGATAGACACAAGGAGCTCAATCTCTTTAGCTTGACAAAGAGAAGAGCAAGGAATTACTTGATCACAATCTATGAGTACCTACTTGGGGAGCAAATATTTGATAGTGGACTTCAATCTAGTGGTGGTAGATTCTCCATCACTGACAATTTTTAAAATCAAGATTGAATGTTTGTCTAAAGATCTGCTCTAGCTCAAAAGAAATTACTTGGGAGAAGTTCTATGAACTGGGCTATACAGGAGGTCAGACTAGATGATCACAACAGTCCCTTCTGGCCTTGGAATCTATCAGTATACCGTGTAAGTCAATTATTTTGCATAAATCTAATAATAATACACTGATTTACACCAGCTGATGATCTAGCCCCTACTCTGATGCAAAGATGGCCTAATACGCCCCAAATGCCCTTACTGGTTTCTGATCCATAGCCTGGCTAGTGAACACTCAAAGATTTAGTAGGAGCTCTTTGCAATTTTTTTTACTCTGACACTAAACAACCTCATACATCCAGATCATAAAATGTCTTCTGAACCCAGCAGGCTGTTAAAATGTATGCCTGTGCAGATTTACTGTCACATCTGGAGGAGCCAATGCTATCTTAATGGCTGCAGTACAGGTTTCATCATAAGACACGTGGAAATTAGGCTGCATTCAGCAAATCCCCTGCAACCCATTCCACATAAGGCAAATAGTGTGAATTCATGGTAGCTTTGGGACAGCTTTAGGGCTGTACAAACCCTGAGGTGTTTGGCTTGGGCTGCAAATGGGTCCCTAGGGTTGGGACCCACCCTTCTGACTTGCACTGAGGTTTGGGATTCTGCAGCCCCACAATTTCCAGGAAAACCCCCACTTGTCCCACTCGCCTTGGGCTACTGAACCTTACTATTGTCTTCCGTAGACTGGGACGTGATCCCTCCTCAGACACGGGCTGGCCTGCTGGTTGCTACCCCTTCCTAAAGGTGTTTCAGGGGAAAACTCAGGCTATGCCACTGCTCCCTTAATACACCAAAGGCTGGTCAGGCCAGGGGAGAGTCTCTCCTTCTACTGCTAGCTGTTCCATTAGGGCTAGAAGCACAGAGCACCTTAGAACCCCATGTACTGGGATGCCTCATAATCCAGTCATTAGGGAGCAGCTGGTGGTTCCCTAGGTGCTCATACGCCATGAAATGATGCAAGGGGCTGCATTAAAGGGAAATACAATGGGGAAGATTGTGGCAGACCTGACATGGGTATGCTAGCGCCCCCGACCCACACATCTTTGTGCAGCTTGTGCAAGGTTCTGTCACAATTGCAGTCCCTGTGCTTGGTTGGGAGCACAGGGACTTCTCCCTTGGGATGACCAGGTGTACAGGGCCCCAAGATGCAGGGATGAGCTAGTCATGGGCCCATTCCCCTCTGCACCAGCTCAAGGAGCACTGATCAGTGAGACAGTGGCATACAATTCCTAGCGCTCTGTGAAAGTGAGATTTCATCAGGATTTGTTCACATTGTTCTGGGCCATTTTGCCCTCTGGAACTCTTGTTCTTCCTGATATGTCTTCCACGGTGAAAATGTGAGAAAACTTGACATTTTGCACATTGTTGACGCAAACCAATGCTCATCCATAATAAAACTTCGAATTCCAAAAGTCAGATGTTGGAGATTGAGTTTGGTTTTTGCTCGGAATTAGGCTCCATTGTTAGTGAAAAAAGGTGAGTTTTCCTCCTGGTTTCAAAGTGGAAACTACAAAAGTCATTCTTGAAACTGACCCGTTTTTGAAACCTGGAAATGAAATGCAAGGTTTTCAAATTCCATGACACATTTCTCCTGACTTCACCTCCAGCGCCCGAAACCCCTAAGGCCTGAAACCTTTTGGCTTGAAAAACAATCAGATTATATTTTAAAACACAATCTTGAGAAGCAATCTGTAACTCCATCCCCCTTTGACTTGATTGTTGAACTTTCTTCTCTGGGGTCTCCTCAGTTACCAGCCCTCCTTACTCCAGCATGTACATAAGACTACTGCCTGCCTTCTCACACAGACACCGCAATCCAGTCCAATCTACATCACTCCACCTTCAGATAACTCTCTTGGCTTCCCATTCATTTCAAGATTCAGGTCAAAACTACTTACCTTGGTTTTAAAGCCCTGCACGGACTTGCTTCAGTCTATGTCACAAACTCGAATCAACTCTATGGGCCTGAGACTCTTTGTAGTCACTTACATTGGTGCAAAGCAAGGGGAGAGAGGGTGTAAAATGCCAGCATTCTAACTTGATGCCATTTTACAATCCCTTAGTGTTCCTGACCACACACAGTGCAAGGAAGTGGAGAATCAAGCCCTATTTATCTTCCTTTCATCTAGGTATTTATAGCCCCGTGCCCTTCCCCCCACCCTTCAGTGCTATCTGAGCGTTTCTCTTCTTTGTGCTGAGGCCCACAGCTGCATGGCAATGGGTACTTCAGCCCCCTTGCAGCTTGGGGGAAGATCCAGCCCTGTCATTCGCTGGCATCCCCAGTCGACCGCTCTGTCCCTCCCAGGCTTTGGGCAGGTTCTCAGCTGCTTCACTCTGTAGAGTCAGGACTAGTGCTTGGGTCTCCTAAAGTCACTGTCCAGTGCTCTAGCCACCCAGAGGGCCACCTCATTATTTCCTCTACTCACCTTCGCACCATGGCAGATAATCCTCAGTGTTGGGTTCCCCTGCTCACCTTCACAGAGTGCAGCATGGCAGATCAGGGCTGAAAAGGCCATAGATGTGCTGATTCCTGAAGGGGTGTGTGTACACACACTCCCAGAACGGGACTTCTTCCTCTGTAGGTGAGGAAGGCCAGCTGCCCAAATCGGAGCTAGAATCAAACAGTATAATACACTGAAAAAAGAAGAAGAAAAATAGACTCTTCCAGGCAAGAGAGTACTGAGGATTGTGAAACTACGCTTAGGAGGTCTGCAGCTGCCCTAGACAAGCTATAACTATAGATCCCTCCTCCTGCACCCTGACATGTTGTAATGGAGGGATATGGGCTTCTTTCCATGCCTAAAAGACTGGGAAAGTAGTGGGTTGTCCTTCTAAGCCATTGCCCCAGGTCATCATGCCCTTGTCCAGGTTTATTGTTCCCAACTTCGCCTTGCCTACACACACACACACACACACCCCGGGAGATGGCTATAGTGACCCAGACATGGAAAACAGTAAGGGGCCTCTTGACTCTCCATTTATTTATTTCTACCTCACCCTTCTCCCAGTCCGAGTGCACTCCACTCTCTGCACCACCTTGCCTATATCTCCCCACCTTTTCCACCGCTCTCCAGGACAATACAAAAGATAGGCACAGGACAGAAGCAGTGAGACTGGCTGAAGAGTGTGTGGCTCTCATGCCTGATTAACCTAGCATTAGATCTGCAGATGTCCCTTTCTCCCAGAGGAGATCTGCTATGGCAAACCAGTCCTGCACCAGACACATTTAAAATCAACACCTGGTTGAGGGGATTGTGGTTCTCATGGGCCCCAAAAAAGAATTCAACAAATAGAACTTATTCTACTGGCTGATACAAAGTCCATAGTCCACTGTTAAACTAGTGAAACGTAGGCTGGAGTTCCTGCAGGAGAGCTTTGTGGTGGGTGTATAAAAGTGCCGGAGCACAAAGGACAAGTCTCTATTGTATAATGTTCTTAGCATGGTCAAGAAATGGATTTTTGGAACAAATCCCAGCATGGAATGCTTCCATAGGGCATCCACCCTATTGCCACCACACATGGACATACTGGATGACCTTGGAACCTCATCCTGCTTGTTCTAGCCCTGCCCAGATTGAACCCCTATAGGAGGTGTCATTCTACGCCCTATCCATTTGAGTGGCATCCAGATGGCTACTATCTCGTCTGCACAATTGCCATAACATTCATTCCCTAAGTAAATCTGATAGATTTCCCTCCTTTCATTAAGCATCAAAGTCCAGCTCTTCGGAGCACTGACAATCTCAGGGCAGAGTGGTCCTGTCTCCTGGATGGCCACTGGTTCACCAAATTCTGCATATCGGTCATCCAGTCTTAGCTAATGCCTAGTGGAAAAGTCTTTTCAATGCCTTAGTCTCCAGGGGAAGATGGATGAGATATTAATATATCATATACCTAATTTTGAATACCCATATTTCAAGGATGATCCTGCTGCCCAGCCTGGAGGCACATTGCTATGAAAATCTCATTGTAGTGGATCTCATTGAAGTTAGCATGAAGAATAGGAAACATTTTCTGTGCTTACCTGAAAACGTCCTTTCTTCGAGGAATAAGGTCCACAGATCCAGCCCACCCTGGATTAAAATGAGTCATCCAGAACAGAGATGGAAATGGACATCCAAGGATTTGGGTTTGTTGTCATCATGTGGAATTTATCATGCTCTGCAATAGGAGAAATTGTCATGTTTTTCTTCCAAGAATATTTAACACCATCTCTAATTCTGGAAACCAGATTTGTATCATCCTGGCTGTAAAAGTTACCTCAGCTGGAGGAAACTTCAGGAGGCAGGTTTTCCCCTGCTGCCAATACCTCATATATCAGGTTCTCTCACAGGCAGGTTGATGCATCCATTGTCATGGATCTGTGGATCTTATTGCTCAAAGAAAGCAAATTTTCAGGTAAGCCCGTATACATTTTCCGATTCTCCACTCATCAGCACTGAGCTCCTCTCTGCACAATCTCACCTTGGGTGGTTAGAGACTTATTTCCAACTCCTGCTACCTTGACCTCCCTACCTGTGGCCCAGTCCTGCCAGGTTCTGAGTGCCTCCTCTTGCTCATTATGTGCCCTTATCTACCACTGCCTTCTACAGGAGTTGAGCTGTCAGTATGTCACAAGAAGCATTCAGCACCTCAAAGTTAAATGACTTGCCTAAGGCCCAACAGGGAACGTGAACCAATATTGCCAACCAGTGTTTCAACCACAGAACCATCCTTCCTCCCACGTTGTTTAGTTATGTGAAGGAGTTTAGGATATAGTATGTATGAAACCATGCTCCATAAATAAAACTCTATTGATATTGTTAAAAATAATAGTCTGTGGCTAATATAATATCTCAGCTGGGTGCACGTCACAAGACAGACATACTAAAAACACCAAGGATCAGACCCTTAACAGCTATAAATCTCTCTGCTGATTCTCACCAGCTGAGGACTGGGCAACAGTTTCCTAATGAAATAGATCCCTTTGAACAAAACATCCTGAAAAAATAGAGCTCAGAATAATTATCCATCATGAGATTAAGTGTTTCCAAAAAAAGTATTTTTTTATTCAATTTGGGAGTTTGGTTTCTTTCATTTCAGTTTGTGAAGCACAAACTAAATCACTCGGGATGATAACAGGGTGATAAGGAAAGCGGTAAAATTAATTTATTGGGCTGAGTTTATCTGATTCTGGGGAAAGTGAATACTGCTGAATGCAGCTCAGACGGCACTGTTCCTGACAAGACACCCAGTTCAAACGCAAAATTACATTAAGCAGATGTAGCCCATTAAGAAGTGGAGTCTGAACATGTACTTTAATCTGTCATGGCAAATCCTAGTTGAAAACTTCGGCCCTTTAAAAAAACGTCGTGGGAAGACATTCTTCCTCTGGTTTTATGACTTTAATCTATTTTCCAACCAGTCCCAACTACAGGATGATGATAAATATGGGATCACCTCAGAGGGATCGCTAACATATTGTAGCTCAGCTGTGTTGCCTACCACTGGCTAAAGCTATGCAAAATTCTTCTTGTGGAACCCCGCAGAACTGGTTCTGGATTTCATTGCAATCCAAAGCCTAGGTCGGGTTCACAGACTTGGCCAGAGTTTTGAATAAAAAACTTGGTTTTACGTGGTTTCAGCTCTAGACCAGGTGAAATTCAACTTCACTAGGAATTATGGCATAAAAAAGGGTAGCACATTCAACCCATATAATGATATGTTTCTTTTGCAGTGTAGTATTCAGCCATTGGGTATATTTGCATGCTACATAGCTAGATTTGGAAAGATTAGATTTGTATCTATAACCCTTCTGCCAGGTGGAGCTGGCAGCAACCAGAGCCGGGTTCAATATCTTGAGGTTCCTTTTCAACAGTACAACACAGAACCAGCTCAAGCCCCTACCCAGTAACCTGGGAAAATTACACACCACCCTTGGGCCCCTCTGAGATGCAATGCTTCCCCACCCGCAAGCTCAGAAACTTTTAATGAAAGGAGGGAAGTCACCCGACATTAATTAGGGAAAATGCCACAAGCAGGATTCATAAACCTAAACCTGTGAGCAAGACTCCCACCCCAGAGTGCGTGGGGCAGAGTCTTCTGCCTCATGTTCTTGAGTTCTAAAACCAAAAATTCCCCTACTGTGCCCCCCTCTGCTCCCCCACTCACAGCCCACTCACAGTCAGGACCCAGGGTTCAGAGGTGCATCTGTGTGAGTTCTCCTCCCACCCAGGAATGAAGACAACTGGCTTGCTCTGCCATCTGAGCACTTGCTGTGGCTGGCCCTCCTGGCAGCTGCTGTTCCTCACTAGCCAACTGCTCACCACTTTTGCCAGCCAATTGCTTGCCACTTTCACTGGTTGTTCCCGCTAGCCACCCATCAGTCACCTCCTGCTGCCACCTGCCTCTCTGCTGTGACCTTTGTAGGTCAGTCTCTTAGTGATTTTTAAGCTTTCAGAAAGCTGGGTAGAAACACTGCCTCACCACAAGTGATTTCAGCTCTCATTGAGTACTTAACATAACAAAAAGGCTCCTCAAGAAGCCTATTTAGCCCCATCTTTGAACAGTGGGGAGGAACAGGCTAAACCAGACTGGGATCCTTAGGGAGTATCCACAGCTCCTGGCCAGGATACCTATCCCCACCCATCTTACTTTCACAGGGCTCTGGCATTTGAGCCCCTGGCTTAATGAGGTCCTTTCAGCTGAGGGTGACCCCCTCATTTGGGGCAGGTTAAACACAATTCTGCTCCCCTCTATTCATACAATAAAGACAACAACATTGATAACAGCATTTCACTACCCCTGCATTCAGTACTAACGTGATTTGTAACCCATCACCAGCCAAAGTTGATTACTTTGAGCAACACCGCTCTATCTGCTGGATAGCTAAGCGGAATAGGTGTGTTCATGTAAATACAGTTTGCTCCTGAAGTCTCTTCCACTCTCATCTAGCTGTCGGGGAGAGTTCATTCAGACCCTGCTTACATATCAGTAAATGTCATTAAACATTGATTTCACCTTACACACAAACCAAAGAAAAAATATTTTAATCAAAATAATCAAAATTTACAGATAGACAAAGTAAGAAAAATGGTGCTTGAGAACTTTTATTTAAGGATATTTACTTTGTGTATTTTGATATGCGATGTTGACAGTTTTGTTTTAATGATTACAAAGCTTTGGCTTTTTGACTCTCAACATCTATTGTCATTAAATAATTATTATATGAGTCCATGCATTATTTCCCAAAACTATGAAAATTTAAATAGATATAAACTGGAAAAAATGCTTAAATATAAACACTGATATTATACATAGAAATTATTTTTTAAAATGGACTTCTGCCAAGTCTATATATATCATCCCAAGTAGTATGGTCTTTGGTAAACAAGGGTGACAAAGTTGGGACTTGAGCTGTGTTGAAGCCTGTTTGTTTCTATTGGAATTATGTCTTTGTTTTCTTTCATAAACATGTTGGGTGACATTCTAGCCCCACTGGAGCCAGGATTCACCCCTCCTGTTTAAGAAGGATTCTGATTCCATATGTCATGACACAGTGTCAGACATAAACCTGTGAAGGACCACTTGCTCCTGACTACAAATAGAGGGTCAAATTTTCAAAAGTGCCTAAATTGACTGTGGGACTTAGTCATTTAGGTGCTTTGGGATGCCTTCAATGCCTAAGCTGGCTACTCCAGAGTGTTTCAAACTCATTTTCTTTGTGGTTCTGTAGATCATTCCTGATACACACTTCGGCAGGTATAAACAGCGGCTAAAGGAGGAACATAAGTGCTTAAGAGTATTAGAAGGGTATAAGCAACAAGAATGGAGATGAATTTTGAGACAGGCCCAAGGGATCATAGCAAGGGATAAAAGGGTGAAATTAAGAGGAACATTTCAGCCAACTTTCAGGAAAGGTTTCTAAACAGTGAGGTGTGTCAGCTTGTCAGACAATCTCCCAAGGGAAGTGGGCTAACCCCCATCACTATTCCAAATGAGACCAGTTAAAGCACTAGGAAATGTTCTATAATGAACAATCCTGTGCTTGCAGGACTACATAGCTCAATAGGTCTTTTCCGTCTCCGCTCCTGTTATTCAATGCCATCAATTTTCTTTCTTTAAAGTTTCTTTTGGCTTTTTACAATTCATCATCTGGAATACACTCTTTGTCCTAGGAGGTAAATGTTTCCCTACTGATTTTGCTACCAGTGTAAACAACAATACAGGAAGGGTTCAGGTAAGACCTGACTGGACCACTAGTGGTGCAGAGGTGACTTTGTAGTACCATTGATACAGGGCACTACAGAGCTGACTTCACAGTGTCCTGGCCCACCCGCTCAGCTAGAGGAGCTGCACACAGGCACCGGTGGAGTGGTTCTTTCTGGGCAATCAATGGAGGAAAGCCACACCTCAACTACCGCTGAGTCTAGCTGGACCCATGAGTGAAGTTTTAAGTGTGTAGGGTTCGTGGTGAGACTAAGAGTTCCAGGCCTCCTTAAATCAGGTGAGTGTTTGGAACTGTGGGGGTTGATGCATGGATGTGGGTTGCTTATTTTCTTGTGTGTAAATATATAGAAAGTTAACGTGTTTCTACTGTTTTCCCTTTTCCCCAAATTAAAAACTTGCAGTTCCCTATTCCCAATTGCCTGCTGAGTGCTTGCAAGAGGAAGGTGAACAGGGAGGTTGTATTTTACTTTCTTAGAATGAGAATAGAAGTATGGCTCTGGGTAGGTGCTCGAGTCACCCTTTTATTTTAGACAAAGGACCCCTAGACAGTTTGAACCTGGCCTCTGTTACTTCCATTGGCAGTTGCCAGAAAGGTTACATAGATAATGCTTTTGAAATAACTTTGTATTATTCAAATAGCAAATTGGGCAACAACACTGTTTGATGGAGAATAGCAATGCTTTATTATCCATAAACTGTAGAGATGGGCCTGCAACATTGGTTGTGAATCCATCTCTTCCCTTTGCCCCCAACTTACTGAATTTTTGAAGGTATTTGGGTCCAGATTTGTATTTCACAATGTAGGGTTTGCTTTACGTTGGCCAAAATGGAACACCCAATCTAAATATCCCCACACTCAGAAAATTCAATTGAATCAGATCTGAACTTTGACTTGGGGCCCAACTCTAACATATAGAATGCTAAAAGTCTGGAGGTTTCCACTTCCAAAGGACAGCATTTACCAACAGTTTCCACTTAAAGAAAGCTGAGATATCAGTAATTTCCCCTTATAGGACTCAGTTCTCCAGGGTGCTGACCATAGGCACTAACTCCATGGGTGCTCCATGGCTGGAGCACCCACAGAGAAAAATTAGTGGGTGCTTAGCACCCACTGGCAGCCAGCTCCCTTCCTTCCCCCCACTCCTGCCCGCCGGTGGCCTCCGTCAATCAAATCCTCCCCCTCCCTCCCAGCGCCTCCTGAACGCTGCGGAACAGCTGTTCTGCGGCATGCAGGAGGTGCTGAGGGGGAGAGGAGGGGATGGGGCGCACTCAGGGGAGGGGGCGGAAAGAGGCGGGGAAGAGGCAGGGTAGGGTGGAGCGGGGGTGAGGCTTTGGGGGAAGGGCTGGAGTGTGGACAGGGTGGAGCAGGGACGGGAAACGGCAGGGCAGGGGTGGGGCATTGGGGGAAAGGGTGGAGTGGGGGCAGGGTCTGGGACTGAGCGGGGGTTGAGCACCCCCAGAGAAAATTAGAAGCCAGCACCTGTGGTGATGACCACTCTGGCTACAGCAAAACTTTTAAGCACATGCTTAATTTTAATCATATGAATAGTCCCACTTAAGTCAATGCTCTCACAGTTAGAACCAGCATAATATAAAAGAAACTTAATCCATTTATTAAGGGTGAAATTCATCCTAGTTCATCCTTGTGTTGCCAGCTCTCACAATTTTGTCACAAATGTTGTGCTATTTGGTGTTTTTTCTTCAAGTCCCGGCTCTCAGAGTCATGTGCTATTTGAGAATCTCATCTATCATTTTTATATGAAATGGAAATGTCCATCCCTCATGGGCTGTGGAGAAAAGTTTGAAAATGTGAACCCCAAAGGATGAATAACCAGAAGGATACATAGTCTTTCAGGTCAGAAGGGACCATTAGATCATCTAAACGGACATCTTGCAGAACACAGGCCATAAAATTTCATTCACTTATTCTTGTATTGAGCTCATGTACAAGACAAATAAAAAGAACCCAAAATGTACTTTAAAAAATCCTCATGGTATTTAAGTCAATCTCATGATTTGGGGGCCTGACTCAGGATTTTTGAATGCTGGTAGTTGGCAGCAATAGCTGCACCATTTAAGTCCTAATGATAAGACTTGTCTCAAGTGGTGTACATATACCTTGCATTGTTCCCCCTCAATAGGGTGAATTTCATGCTAAATGAATAAACCATAACACTGCTGAGATGTTTAATCAATGCCTTCTGAGTAATGAAACTGGCCCCAAGGAAGAAACATGCTGTACCTGTTAAAGTCATTAATTCCACATGGATTTCAAGCTTCCTGTTCCGCCTCCTGCTTTTTTTCTTTCTTTCCTAAGTGTGGCCCTCTTTTTTTGTTCTTTGTCCCACCGTTTCAGAGGTCCACGTTTCACATCCTCTGTATCAGGAGATCACAGTAATAAATCTGAAAGTATCGCAACACGGTTTCATGTCCTGCTTCCCGATTAGTGAAATCCAAACAGCGTGCGTGGGGGTCAAATCTGCAGAAAGCCAGAGTGGGGTTTCGTTGCAGCCTTTTGCGATGAAGAGAAGTGCATGGTGAGATGTGAATCTGGGAAAAAATGAATCCAGACAGGGCACGGAAGTTCCATTGCACTAAGCTTCATTTCCTGCTCGGAGTTTGTGTGATGGAGGGCAGAAAAGGTGGGGGAGTAGCACTGTATGTAAGGGAGCAGTATGACTGCTCAGAGCTCCGGTACGAAACTGTAGAAAAACCTGAGTGTCTCTGGATTAAGTTTAGAAGTGTGTGCAACAAGAGTGATGTAGTGGTGGGAGTCTGCTATAGACCACCGGACCAGGGGGATGAGGTAGATGAGGCTTTCTTCCGGCAGCTCACGGAAGCTACTAGATCGCATGCCCTGATTCTCATGCGTGACTTTAATTTTCCTGATATCTGCTGGGAGAGCAATACAGCAGTGCATAGACAAACCAGGAAGTTTTTGGAAAGCGTAGGGGACAATTTCCTGGCGCAAGTGCTAGAGGAGCCAACTGGGGGGGCGCTTTTCTTGACCTGCTGCTCACAAACCGGGTAGAATTAGTAGGGGAAGCAAAAGTGGATGGGAATCTGGGAGGCAGTGACCATGAGTTGGTTGAGTTCAGGATCCTGACGCAGGGAAGAAAGGTAAGCAGCAGGATACGGACCCTGGACTTCAGGAAAGCAGACTTCGACTCCCTCAGGGAACGGATGGCCAGGATCCCCTGGGGGACTAACATGAAGGGGAAAGGAGTCCAGGAGAGCTGGCTGTATTTCAAGGAATCCCTGTTGAGGTTACAGGGACAAACCATCCCGATGAGTCAAAAGAATAGTAAATATGGCAGGCGACCAGCTTGGCTTAATGGTGAAATCCTAGCGGATCTTAAACATAAAAAAGAAGCTTACAAGAAGTGGAAGGTTGGACATATGACCAGGGAAGAGTATAAAAATATTGCTTGGGCATGTAGGAATGATATCAGGAGGGCCAAATCGCACCTGGAGCTGCAGCTAGCAAGAGATGTCAAGAGTAACAAGAAGGGTTTCTTCAGGTATGTTGGCAACAAGAAGAAAGCCAAGGAAAGTGTGGGCCCCTTACTGAATGAGGGAGGCAACCTAGTGACAGAGGATGTGGAAAAAGCTAATGTACTCAATGCTTTTTTTGCCTCTGTCTTCACTAACAAGGTCAGCTCCCAGATTGCTGCGCTGGGCATCACAAAATGGGGAAGAGATGGCCAGCCCTCTGTGGAGATAGAGGTGGTTAGGGACTATTTAGAAAAGCTGGACGTGCACAAGTCCATGGGGCCGGACGAGTTGCATCCGAGAGTGCTGAAGGAATTGGCGGCTGTGATTGCAGAGCCATTGGCCATTATCTTTGAAAACTCGTGGCGAACGGGGGAAGTCCCGGATGACTGGAAAAAGGCTAATGTAGTGCCAATCTTTAAAAAAGGGAAGAAGGAGGATCCTGGGAACTACAGGCCAGTCAGCCTCACCTCAGTCCCTGGAAAAATCATGGAGCAGGTCCTCAAAGAATCAATCCTGAAGCACTTGCATGAGAGGAAAGTGATCAGGAACAGCCAGCATGGATTCACCAAGGGAAGGTCATGCCTGACTAATCTAATTGCCTTTTATGATGAGATTACTGGTTCTGTGGATGAAGGGAAAGCAGTGGATGTATTGTTTCTTGACTTTAGCAAAGCTTTTGACATGGTCTCCCACAGTATTCTTGTCAGCAAGTTAAGGAAGTATGGGCTGGATGAATGCACTATAAGGTGGGTAGAAAGCTGGCTAGATTGTCGGGCTCAACGGGTAGTGATCAATGGCTCCATGTCTAGTTGGCAGCCGGTGTCAAGTGGAGTGCCCCAGGGGTCAGTCCTGGGGCCGGTTTTGTTCAATATCTTCATAAATGATCTGGAGGATGGTGTAGATTGCACTCTCAGCAAATTTGCGGATGATACTAAACTAGGAGGAGTGGTAGATATGCTGGAGGGGAGGGATAGGATACAGAAGGACCTAGACAAATTGGAGGATTGGGCCAAAAGAAATCTGATGAGGTTCAATAAGGATAAGTGCAGGGTCCTGCACTTAAGACGGAAGAATCCAATGCACCGCTACAGACTAGGGGCCGAATGGCTAGGCAGCAGTTCTGCGGAAAAGGACCTAGGGGTGACAGTGGATGAGAAGCTGGATATGAGTCAGCAGTGTGCCCTTGTTGCCAAGAAGGCCAATGGCATTTTGGGATGTATAAGTAGGGGCATAGCGAGCAGATCGAGGGATGTGATCGTTCCCCTCTATTCGACATTGGTGAGGCCTCATCTGGAGTACTGTGTCCAGTTTTGGGCCCCACACTACAAGAAGGATGTGGATAACTTGGAGAGAGTCCAGCGAAGGGCAACAAAAATGATTAGGGGTCTAGAACACATGACTTATGAGGAGAGGCTGAGGGAGCTGGGATTGTTTAGTCTGCAGAAGAGAAGAATGAGGGGGGATTTGATAGCTGCTTTCAACTACCTGAAAGGGGGTTCCAAAGAGGATGGCTCTAGACTGTTCTCAATGGTAGCAGATGACAGAACGAGGAGTAATGGTCTCAAGTTGCAGTGGGGGAGGTTTAGATTGGATATTAGGAAAAACTTTTTCACTATGAGGGTGGTGAAACACTGGAATGCGTTACCTAGGGAGGTGGTAGAATCTCCTTCCTTAGAGGTTTTTAAGGTCAGGCTTGACAAAGCCCTGGCTGGGATGATTTAACTGGGAATTGGTCCTGCTTCGAGCAGGGGGTTGGACTAGATGACCTTCTGGGGTCCCTTCCAACCCTGATATTCTATGATTCTATGATTCTATGATGCCATGAATGATTCCATTTGAAACATACTTGCAACAAGCTCTGAGAGAAAGCAGCAGAGGAGAGCTACCTCTATCTTTAGCTTTGTATGGCGGCCGCAGTGGAAGGTTAAGAAAAAGCACATGGGTTGTAATACTGAATTGTATTCACCTGTAGCTGGGTAACCACATACCTCCAGAGCTCCCTTTTCAACCCTTTGCCGAGCAGGTAACAGCAGCACGAGCAAAGCGGCTGGATGTGTTTTTCAAGCAAGCACCATACAGTGGTTAACTTAGGAGACATTAGTGGTTGTCTTCAGGGTCTGTTTTCTAACAGGAAACAGGGATGTTCCCTCTGGGACTCTTTTATCACTTTCTTGACAAAGGCATTGTTAATTGTATTCAGATTTTGCCTTTTTTTCCCCCCTGTCAAAGGCCTTTTGTATTTGGGTGCGGAACACCCTTTCCCTGTCTGCTGTAGTATGATTAAGGCACTTTCCATCTTGCAGTCTAACATAAACAAGCGGTTGGGAGTTTTCTATAACAAATGTAATCCATGCAGACAAGGAGAGCAGCCTAAATAACATAAGATGAAAAGGGAGTTGAAAATACACCACAAATACAGAGCCAGCTGGATGCATGAAAAGATCTAAACCCCAGGATTTGCACAATAACGTTAAGGACAAATCATTTTATTAAAGCTTGAATAATATTTCAAACAAATGCTATGAAGCCACTTTCTAAAACAGCTTTTTTAACATTCTGAAATAAAAATGTTTGTGAGAATACATTGGATATAGTTATTTATCACGGGCCAAATTGCCAGCTAGGGTTAATCATCATGGCTTCACAGAAGGCAATGGAATGTGACCAATTTACACCAGCTATGTGGAGCTGGCTAAATGGGGCAGAGCAGGAGGCACATCCTAGAGTTAAGGTTGCTTAACACTTTCCAGTGTAAGACCCTGTTCTCAGTTGCTCATTACTTTGCTGAACTTCAACCACTCAGGTTGAAATGTCCCACGCTGGGTAACTAGCTTTTAAAAAAAACAAACAGAAATGAGAGGAGGCAAAAATGTGTTTTGCCGATATTAAAAAAAAATTCCTATCGCCATTTCGTTGAGAAGCTCTGGAGCCTTCTGTAATTTGGAGTAAGGGATTATAAATTTGTGTAGCGGGGGGGTCGGGGGAGAGGGAGGAGAGGAACCCTGTTGACAGGGATGTGCATTTTGCTATGCCTGTGAAAAATCTACTGACATGTGGCAGAGTTATGAGCCTCCAAAAGTCTCAGTTCACACATATTCATTAGAGGCTTGTGTGGCAACTAAAGTCTCCAACGATTTCATCTGCGCTGAGCTTGTGTAACCCACACACCTCCTGGGTGCAGTGTTCTGCCCCATCTAGTGGCACCGAGACCACTTGGAGCGCGAGACAAAATGAGTCTGCTCTACAGCCTTAGCTAACAGTGCCGCCCACAGTCTGTCGGCCTTACACACGCTCCACCCCAAGGCTGCAGGAGCTGACCGTTACTTTCCCTTCAATTGCTCTTCTCAACAGCTGTAGTGCTGGGTACTGGAACTGAGAATAGAGAGATTGTCTGTCCTGTGCTCTCAGCGTTTCCCTCCTGGTTCTCAGGCAGCGTAGAGGAGGAAGAGAAAGTGGAGACAGGATGTAGGGAGATAACGGCGGAGACTGGCGGTAGGTGGGGCAGGCTGTAGTCAACACAGTTCCACATTATAGAGTTTCTTTTTTCAGTTTGCTTTTTTAAAAACCAAGGAATTACATCCCTAAAAACCTACTTTAATAGAACGTTAAGGTTGCAAAGTCCAGTACTCAGACGTTAGGAAATGCCAAAATTAAGGTTGCCTGTGCAACCTTAATCCAGCCCCCTTGTGCGTTTGCATTATGATACCATCTTTCCTTACATGATCACATGCTATTTTTTCCCATGTGACCCCGCCTCATTCAGTACACATAATGGACGGTGCTCTGTGGATGCATTAAGATTGTGTAGTGAAGGAAGTGGTTGTAGCTAGACCTCAAAAATGTTGCAGAAATTGGAAGGTGTGCCATGAATGAGGCATGGTAGCGCAGGAAAAGAGAGGATGGTCTTGTGGTTTAAATGGTTGAATACCACCTGGAAGAACTGGATTCTATCCTTCCCTCTGCTACAGAATTCCTACGGGATGCTGGGCAAGTTAATTAAACCAACCTCTTCACTGGGGCCACTACGTTCATGAGCGGCGGGTATAATTGGCTAGGGGGAGCTAAGTCTCCCCAAACAGGATGCTACCTTTGGAGTGCCATGGCCGAAAGGGCGTCTGGACCGTGGCCCTGCCCATGCTCCACCCCGAGGTCCCGCTCCCATGTCCCGCTCTTCCCCCACAGCCCTGCCCACACCGTTCCTCTTCCCGCCCCTGCTCCACCTCTTCCTCTAAGGCCTCCCCAGCCTGCTGCTCATGCTTCGCTGTCCCTTTCCCCTGCGCCCCACCCCATGCCTGACTCTCATGCCTCTTTGGCCCCTCCCCTGTGCCCCCCCACACCACTCATGCCTCTTCGCCCCCTGAGAGGCAGAGCGGTGTGGGCAGGGGGCCTTTGGGGGAGGGGTCAGAGAGGCATGGCGGTGGGTGGGTGGGGGTCTTTTGGGGGAGGGGGCTGAGCAGGAGCAGGGCCTGGGGCAGAGCAGGGGGCAGGGCCACGGTCTCGGTGCCAGTGGCCCCCTCCCCCCCTCCACTTCTAAGGAGCTTCTGGAGCTCAGGTCCAGCCTCCACAAATGCGGGAGTCACGCACCTGACATGACTACTTTTGTGTTCCTCCTTTTCTGGGTACCTGACTTGAGACACCTAGGTACGTCTAGGCAGCAAAAAACTGACTTGGGCTCTCACTGCAAGGCTAAAATAGCAGTGTAGACATTCAGGCTCGGGCTGGACCCTGGGCTCTGAGACCCTCCCGCCTCACTGGGTTTCAGAGCCTGGCCTCCAGCCTAATCCCAAATGTCTACACTGCTATTTTTAGCCCCGTAGTGTGAGCCCGAGTCAGCTGACCTGGGCTCTGAGACTAACTGCTGCAGGGTTTTTTTTGCTGTGTAGACGTATCCCTGAGGTCTGGTTGGAAGCACGTACAACAGCAAGTGAAGTCAATGGTGACTGTACTCTGAACATACAGTGTGTGAGAAAAATGCTAAGTACTCTGAAAAGTCTGGCCTGAGGTGTTTGAAATTGGCACCCAAAGTTAGTGGATGCGTTTCTCAGTTTTGGCATTTATCTCTGTGCCTCTGGCCCCAGGTGTGAACTAGGGGTGATAACATCTCCCTACCTCAGAAGAGCATTGTGATGGTAAATTCGTTACATAGAAAAGCCCATGAAGAAATTAATTACTCTGTATTCAGTGCCTGGTTTGGATGGTTTTCAAAAATAAGGCATGGGGGGGGCCCACATCTCGTGATACAAAGAAATATTGAATAACTAGCCATTCAGTGAATCCCATCCATCCTCTGCAGTGAATGAGGCAGGTCCTGTGGAAAAAACAATATGTGATCATGTAATTAATGACTGTATCGTAATGCATGTGCACAAGAGGGCTGAATAAATCTCTTTGAGTGCTTTACTTTGCACTTAACTTTTTTGTTATACATATACATAGTTAAACTCTATTATATCTCTCTATAATAGAGAGAGTTTGACTATCCACTCATTTACTCCATTTTTCATCAGAATAATTCCACTGAAACTGACTTCTGTAGAATTACACCAAGATAAAACTGATGCAATGGAATGGTGAATTAGGCATGATCGGTAACATGTGGACTAATTCCTTGAAATGGTGCACCTCTAACCTAACTGAGTAGTATTTTGGGGGGATGCAAAAACCTGTATTGATAAATGTGCAAACTGGATTTTATTTAAATCTTGGCAAGCCATAGTACAATGACATTGATTCTTCTGAGATGGGAATTACCATCCTAGAAATCCCAAGCCGGGACTGACGAATTCGCTTTGTCATTAGAGATGACCTCCGATGCTCTGTAGGTGAAATTCATCCCAGTCAAGAAAGCCTGTACAGGTCTCTCAGCCCCCTGTGAGTTTTTTCTTAAAGGGCCACACCATCAACTTGACAATTGCATTTCTGTCTGCAAATTTTGTACATGTAACACCTACAGTAGTGAGCAATGACAGACATTTAGTGTGTGTGTGGGGGGGGGAGGGTGGGATTGTGATTTCTTTGTGCATTTGGTGGCATTTTGAGCCGAGTCATTTTCACCTGTCTAGTCAGCTACTTTTCCCCTTTCTGAAAGACCCTTATAAACATCAACAGAGGAATAGAAAAGCCCTTATAGACTAAAATCTAAGAAAATGTGTTTGTCTTAAGTCAGGACACCCGGTTTACAGGGACACTCTGAGAAAGTGGAATTTTAAAAAATAACTTTAAAAAGTAGTCAAGTTGCCAGTTTCCATTTAAATCTCAAGTAATGGGCCAAATTCTGGTCCCAGTGAGGCACTGGGGGTCCTGCCATTAAATGCAGTAGGAGTCGCATTTAGATGTAAGGGCTTCTGTGGTTCACAGAGATTTGCATTGGCTCTCCTCACCAGGGTGAGTTACACCTTTTGTCAATGGGGCTTTGTAGGATGATAACAAAAAAAACAAAAAAAATCAGTTCAGCAGTCTTTTTTGCCCACTTGCATCACAACTGGACTCAGTTCTCTGCTGAGGCTAAGCTCTGCTCAGTGCAGCTGAATAGCAGAGGGTAAAGGTAGCTCAAAACTACCTTTGTAGCTCCCTGCCTCTGGGACGTCCCCCTGCCCCAAAGGCTGCTCTAAGTTACGCTAACTGCAATGGTCCTTAAGGGGTTCTCACACCTGTTGGAGATCAGTGAAATGTAGCAGTGCTCCACACATGCTCCTTTTCCCTCCCAGCGTCGGCCCCATCTACATGCATGGGTACTGCAAAGAAGGGGCATCATGTTGGCTGGGTACCACCCAGGGATTCCCCCATGATGGGTGAATTCTCAGCTAGCTGGCTAAGCTGCCTTTACAGCCCCTTTGCACTCCCACTGTGGTGCAAAGGCACGGTAGCATCAACCACAATCTGGGCGTGGGGCTTCAAGGCATTTAAGAATCTGAAGCATTCACAGGGTTCCCAAAAGACCTTTATATGTTATGCATAGAATACAGTATTTGACAGTTGGTAAAATTCTGTTGTCCCTCTAAGGGATTTAGAAATCGCATACCACTCAGCTGCAGTGTCTTTCTGAGTCTGGTTTGTAACAGGAAAGGCTGCTGTTTATAGATTCATAGATTTATTTTAGGGGCTGTGTGTGTTGTGTATTTATTGCAGGCAGGAAGCCATCTGCCCCTGGGACACTCATGCTGGTACAGAACGCTGCAGCGTTTCCTCCCCAGTGTGGGCTGCTGCAAGTGCATTGCACCCATCTTCTGCTCTCTGCCCTGGCCCCCGATAAGAACACAGAGCCATGTTGACAGCCTCAGTCCTTATCGTCAAGGCTCTCAATGGCCTGGGCCCAGGATATCTAAGAGATTGACTAAAGCTCCAGGATGAAGACCATTGTGGACAACTCTGCTTCTCTGGCACAGTGGAACTTCCTATCATCAGGGGTGCTGGAACAATTTGTATAGTGGGGGTCCTGAGAGTCATTTAACCAAACTGTAAACTCTGTATATAATGGAAACCACTTCAAGTCATGGGGTGCTGCAGCACCCCCCCACATCCTCAGTTCCAGCACCTATGCCTACCATAGAATCATAGAATTGTAGGACTGGAAGGGACCACAAGAGATCATGTAGTTCAGGCCCCTGCACTCATGGCAGGACTAAGTGTTATCTAGACCATCCCTGACAGGTATTTGTCTAACCTGCTCTTAAAAATCTCAAGTGATAGAGATTCCACAACCTCCCTGGGCAATTTATTCCAGTGCTTAACCATCCTCACAGTTAGAAAGTTTTTCCTAATGTCCAACCTAAACCGCCCTTGCTGCAATTTGAGCCCATTGCTTTTCGTCCTTTCCTCAGAGATTAAGCAGAACAATTTTTCTCCTTCCTCCTTGTAACAATCTTTTATGTACTTGAAAACTGTATTCATGTCCCCTCTCAGTCTTCTCTTCTCCAGATTAAACAAAACCAATTTTTTCAATCTTCCCTCAGAGGTCATGTTTTTTAGACCTTTAATCATTTTTGTTGCTCTTCTCCGGACTTTCTCCAATTTGTCCACATCTTTCCAGAAATGTGGAGCCAAGAACTGGGCAGAGTAGAGCAGAAGAATTTCTTCTCATGTTTTGCTTATAACGCTCTTCCTAATATATCCCAGGATGATGTTTGTTTTGTTTGCAACAGTGTTACACTGTTGACTCATATTTAGTTTGTGATCCACTATGACGCCCAGATCCCTTTCCGCAGTACCCCTTCCTAGGCAGTCATTTCCCATTTTGTGTGTGTGCAAATGACTGTTCCTTCCTAAGTGGAGTACTTTGCATTTGTCCTTATTGTATTTCATCCTATTTACTTCTGACCATTTCTTCCATTTGTCCAGATCATTTTGAATTTTAATCTTATCATCCAAAGCACTTGCAACCCCTCCCAGCTTCAGAAACTTTGTAAGTGTACTCTCTATGCTATTATCTAAATCACTGATGAAAATATTGAACAGAACTTGACCCAGAACTGAATTCTGCAGGACCCCACTCAACATGCCCTTCCAGCATGACTGTGAACCACTGATGACTATTCTCTGAGAACAGTTTTCCAACCAGTTATGCACCCACCTTATAGTAGTTCCAACTAGGTTGTATTTCCCTAGTTTGTTTATGAGAAGGTCATGTGAGACAGTATGAAAAGCCTTACTTAAAGTCAAGATATACCACATTTAATGCTTCCCCACTATCCACAAGGCTTGTTACCCTGTCCAAGAAAGCTATTATGTTGGTTTGACTCAATTTGTTCTTGACATATCCGTGCTGACTGTTACTCATCACCTTATTATCTTCTAGGTGTGCGCAAATTAATTGCTTAACTATTTGCTTCATTATCTTTCCGGATACTGAAGTTAAGCTGACTGGTTTTTAATTCCCCTGGTTGTGCTTATTCCCCTTTTTATAGATTGGCACTATATTTGTCCTCTTCCAGTCCTCTGGAATCTTCCCATCTTCCATGACTTTTCAAAGATAATCAATAATGGCTCAGATACCTCCTCAGTCAGCTCCATTCTAGGATGTATTTCATCAGGCCCTGGTGACTTGAAGACATCAAACTTGTCTAAGTAATTTTTAACGTGTTCCTTCTCTATTTTAGCTTCTAATCCTATCTCATTGTCACTGGCATTCACTATGTTAGACGCCAATCGCTACTAATCTTTTTGGTGAAAACTGAAACAAAAAAGTCATTTAGCACTTCTGCCATTTTCACATTTCCTGTTATTGTTCCCCACCCCCCTCACTGAATAAGGGTAAAGCTCATCTGTGCTGTCCCTAGACTGTGGAACAAACTCCCGCGGGGACTAAGCGCCGTCCCAGACTCACCACTGTCCACTCCAAGTGCCACATGTCCTTCTTCCATCTTGCCTTCTCTCATATAAACACAGAGCAGTGTGTACAATAAAAAAAATCAACAAACCTCAAACAAAACACTGCACAACACGCACACAATTGTCCCCCCGGAGAGAGGATGTGAGAGAGAACAAACCAGGTGGGAAAGATGTTAGACATGTCGCTTAATGCACTATGTGAAGGCTTTCAGGTATTACGGTAATGAGGCTGGTAGTAAAGTAGTTTCTCTCTCTTCTATTGTGTATGCATCTGTCTCACTCAACTAAATGTTTGTTACTTCTGCTTCAATTAATCTGTGATTAATCTTTTTTTACTGATCGTATGTAGGAGGTAATGGACTGGGGAGACAAGGAATGGTGGAACATGCTGGTCACATTGCAATGAGTATTTCCAGCAGTATTCTAACTGCTCTTCTGGAAGGGAAAATTAGACATCCGTCCAAGCAGAAGACAATGTTATAGATTTAGATATAATAATAATAATTATAAGCTCTTTTCTTTGCACTGTTGAGTAATTTCAGCATTTATTTCATACTATTGTTAAGCTTGTTTATAATAGATATATTTATATATAAAGTAGAATAGAGAAAAGCACAAGATATATTTTATAAATATTTCTGGATGTTCTGCATACAAAATAAAATATGTACATCCACAGATAGTGGTTCTGTGCTGTTGTCACGGCAGGACCATACATTTCATTCACATACTCCGGCTAGGTCTGCTTAGAATAGCTGACATCTCGCCTTGTCTGGAATTTCTAAAGGTGTAAACACACCTCCCGCACTGCTGGTGTCTTGGCAATTTCTTGGCTCTGAGTTTATAGCTTTGTTGAGGGAGGAGGGATGGTGCCATATTTACGTTAGGCCTGGATGGGACAAGGCATCGGAGCAACAGTGAACTAGGGAGTAACATCCAGTGGTCAAGAGAGAGAGGAAAAGGATACAGGAGTCGACTTTCCATTTCCATTTTACTTTGACTTCACTGTATATTTCGTTATGTCCCATAGCTGCTCTCTGGTCACTCAGCCCCTGTGTCCAGTGGGCTCCTCTCACTACACCGGGATTACATTGACACTGGGGTTCAGTACATGTTTGTGAATACTTGAATTTGACACCCTGGCAGCCTACGCTAAGTAGGGTCAAGACCTCCAGTCCTTCGGTAGAACAATAACTTTAGTCTCAGCCCTGGACAAAAAAAAAAAGGGTTAAATTGATTTACATGTCTTTTCGTTTCAGGGGCAGAACCAGGAATGTTTCTGGCTTTATCATGCTGAGTGGATTCTCCCGTCCTGAAAATTTAGCCTTTGGAAACAAATACAATGATTGCTTTGAAGTTATAGGGCATCCCTTGTCAGGGATTGTCCTGTAGGCTACTGGAGAATCCAAGCCCTTTGTGGTAGGATGCAAGAGTAGACATTAGCCTGCATTATTTTCAGCCAGAGCTGTTCTTCCTCCCCAGGAAAGTTTCTCTTTGTTTCTTACAGTACTAAAGGCACTTGATAGCTGGACATTGTTGGCAACGTAAGGCATGTTTTTGCAAGAAGGTATGATCCAAAATGAGTTTTGGTTTAAGCCTCTTGTCTTCTCAGGAAGAATTTGATTGGTGGGAAACCCTTCCCCTTTTTACATTTTAAAAAACAAGGTTATTTTTACGGTTGTAATGGAATTCTCTTTATATCATCTCCAAGTCCATGTCTTTGCAAGATAAACGATGTCTAGTCCAGGAAAGGTTTCCTCTTCTATGAACAGCGCTTTGGTGCCATTGGCATCTAAGCTTTTTGGCCGCGTGGGAGATGTTTCATTTGCACACGTACCTTTCAACAGTCCTCTCGCATTTTTTACAGGTCACGTAGCAGCACCAATGGTATTTGCAGTGGCATCGCTCCACCACTTTGTCCATGTACGGGTTGTAGCCTCGGCCACAGCACATCAGATCGCAGCTGTCGCTGCCGCTGGAGGTTTTGTTGCATTGCCTGGAATAAAGGAGATGGGGGAATTAGTGCAAATCATCACAAAGCCTGTTGAGAAACGAAGTGATCGTCCGTGCCTGCAATTGTGGCTTGGCTTGCGCGGATGTGCCAGGACTGATCTTCAGCAGGGCTAACTAGAGGCTTAAGCCACCTGGGGATCTGCCCGAGAATGCCGCACCTGCAAAGGAGCCAGATAAAGTCTCAGTCCCTGTGTTCTGGGGCCTGATCCAGAGCTGACGGAAGTCAATTGGGAGTTTAGAATCCCCTACTATGCAAGCGCTGGGGATTCTAGCCCCAACAAGAGCACTAGTAACCCCACAAGGGTGGGGAAGGGATGAGACTAGGTCAATACCCTCGTGCCCTTGCCCATATGCTGCACATTGGCCAGCAGCACTGGGCTAGCAGAGAAGACAGCACTGCCAACCCTGCAAAGGGTGCAAAAAGGGCCACGCACTCCCCAAGGGACTGCAGAGGCCAGGTGCACAATGCCTGAGACTGGGAAAGTCACCTCCCTGTCTTAAAGCCATGATCTAGCCACAACTGTGTCAGGTACATTACAGCTAATCGCACCAGGGTAATACTTTGCACATCTGTGGGGCCTTCCAAATGAGTATCTCACAGCAGTGTATAAACAGCAGAGTAGCAGGCCTTGCCTGGCTCTGACATTCCATCTCATGGCAGGCTGAGGGGCATATGAGTATTGCAGGATGATACATGTACCTTTACAGATTTATTCCTTTTCTTTCTTCAGATTTTAATTAAACCCATCCTCTTGAGAGTCAGTCTGTACTTCTGTATGGTTCTCTTGCATTGTCTGCTGGAATCATTTCACAAAGCTGGCTTAAATTTTCAAAAGTAACTGGTGATTTTGGGTGTCACCTTGAGACACCTTTAAAAGGGTCTGATTTTCTGAGGGTAGATACCCAGCCTTTCCTGAAAACCAGCCCCCACCCCTTAAGCTGTGTCGAGTTGGGCACGCAAAAATCACTAGTCACTTTTGAAATGCAGTCCCCCGGATAGTGGGAAGTTCATGTCCACTTGGTAAAGTGGTGCAAGTTTTGCATGGCTCTCAGGCTGGCATCACACACTGCAGTGATAAAGCACCATGGTGAATAAAACCAGCATGTGGGGAAAGCTGGTCTTATGGCTAAAATACTAGCTGGCCACTCAAAAGCTTTGAGTTCAACTCCTGTCTCTGCTACAGATTCCCTGTGTGACTTTGGATAAGTTTCTTAATCTCACTCTGACTCTGGTTCTCATCTGCACAATACCAATAATGCTTCCTGAGTCCTTAGAATGCTTCCAAGCTCTTTAGGGTAGAGGCTCTTACTATGTGTACTTAGAGCACCCAGCACAACCAGACCCCAGACTTAGCTGCGGCCTCTAGACGCTAATATCGAGTGAGAAGCATTTCCCTAGGAAACTGCTCAGACATCTTTTCTAAATCACATTTTGCTTAGGTTATTTTGGCCAGAAGTATTTTTACACCAGATCAGGGGGGCCGGGAGGAGAGAGGAGAACGGTGAGTGAGGAGGGAGAATTGGACTCCTGTGCTGAGCCCGCCATTAACAGCTGGAAATGAATCCAAGTGATTTATAGGAATTCCTCATGAGGTAATGCTTTATGAGACGTTATAGGATTAATGAAGTGCTGGGAATTTTGTTCTTGTTCTTCCCTTATTTATTTCTGACTCGGTATGACCTCCTGTTTGTTATTTCTGACCTCCATTCATGGCCAGGTTCCGTTTGTAAAGTTTCCCCACTCATTCCCCCACTTTGGGAGTGCGTGTACATATTTACAAACCTCTGGAAGGTTCACCAAAGCCTGCTCGTAATTGTTATGACCAACAGTCAAAAGCTCAGTCCATAACCACACTGTGTGTGTTTACCTAACGCTGAACGAACAGCATTGTCGTATATGCCTGTGACCCTGCGCCCCCTCCAACAGGAAACCTCAGAATGGCTCCTCATAAACATATTAGTCAATAAGTTAAATATTTAGAGCAAAGGTTCAAATACATAAATATTAACATTATGGAGGGGCTTTAAAGGCTTAGTCAGCTTTGACGAAGGTTGGGAAGGTTGAAGCCACTGGATTCGTTTTCCAAGGCTCATGAGTTCATAACAGGCCGTAAAATTCACATGTTTGGGTATGTGATGCCTCCACACCACCTTGTACAATTCAGGGGGAGCTAAGCAGAATTGGGTGGGGCTAGTACTTAGATGGGGCTCTCCAAGATACACACAGCTGCTTCAGGAAGTGGCATGGTTGATTGGGTGTCACTCTTTCCTCTGCGTCATTATGGAACCAATACCCCACGATAGTGTCAAGGACACTGTGTCTTATGGGGACACTCATATGGCTCTGTAGCGAGATATATTTAGCCCATTATGATCAAAGTTACCCCCAAACTACACATGGAGCAAAACTGGTATCATTTATCTGAAATCTTCCCCCTCCCCCTTTCTTCCCACCAAAAGACTGAAGGTTTGGATACAAATGGAATCCAACCCTGTACTACCTGTAGAGTTAGGAAGAACAATAAGGAGTCCTTGTGGCACCTTAGAGACTAACAAATTTATTTGGGCATAAGCTTTCATGAGCTAAAACCCACTTCATCAGGTTTCATCTGAAACCTGTAGAGTTAGGGTTTTCCAAAACTAAATCTAACCCACTTGGCCTCATATAGAGAGAGGAAAAAAGAAACCGTTCTAAGAGAATGCCAAACTTCCCTTAAATTTTGTCATTTTGGATCAAAGAGCTCAGAGCTGAATCATTCTGATTTTGGTTTCGCAAAACCCCAGCCTGTTACGCCCACCTCTACCCTAAACATGCTTTTTGAACAATTTTGTGTCAATACCATTAAACAAATATCTCGTTCTCTGTTGTAAGTGTTGGAGTTGGGTGAATAAAACCCAAATCTTTTTACAGACTGAAACAGCTACTGGTACCTGCAGTATCTCTTCTGGACCTATGTGTATAAGTAGCTAAAGATGAACAAGGACAGGACCTACACTTTTGTCCAAATTAGCAGCCAAACCACGGGGTGCCTGGGATCAGTAAAATTCACCATATTTTATCTACAGGAACAATCTTTTGACATTGGCTTGTCACAGATCCTGGTTCTAATCTCACCCAGCTAGACTGAGCCTTATTTGTACTTGTGTAAATCCAGTGCAATTCCATCGACACCAGTGCAATTCCATTGCAAGTGAGAATCTGGCCCATTGTCTTCGAACCTAGCACTGTAATTCCTAGAAATATTTGCAAAAACAATGGAAAACAATGTACCAGCCACCTCAGATGAGACCTAAAACAAGCCCCTGACCCAACTGTGCTCCTTAAAGATGCCATGGCATTTTTTGCAACAAGAGGGGAGGTTAGCCAGTAGCCTTGCCAAATTTCACTCACACTCTGCCCATCTAAAGTTTCCCTATAGTGCTTTTTAGGTATATCTCTAAAAACACTGTTGTGCAGTAGTCCTTGGTTCAGAACACCTTCATCTGCGTTCCAGAAGTGACTATACTGCAGTGGTGGGCTAAGGGACTCTTGAACCCCAGGGTCACAGGTTACACCTATGTGAGTCTTCCCACAGACAGCAGAGGCTAAGAAATGCCCCAAGCATAAACTCATGGAGAATCCTCTGAACCATTCACTCTAGGTCCCCTGTGGAACAGGCAGGTGGTTCCACCATGTAAACTCCCTGATGTTCCAAGATCGGTTTGAATCCCAGACCACACACAGGAGGAAAGACCATTAACGTAAAGACCAAATGCTCTACCAGAGTTCCCTCAAGAGCTAGGCTGCCATGTGCTCCCTACTAGTGGCCTTGCAGCAAAGGAGGGATTGTAGCTCCTTCAAGGGATCCTTCCTCCTGATCTTGCAGTCAGATTCCCAGTTAGAAATCCAGCCATGCCAGAGGGGAGCATGAGATGGAAAGCAGCTGCCTCTAGCTCCACCCACTCCTAGCCACTCTCTCTCATTCCACAAGCCATGGAACTCTGACCATGTAGAAGGGCTTCTACAGTGTCTAGGGCCCAGGGCAAAGAATGCATCAGAGCCTCAGGTCTCCTCCTAGCTGTGGGTATGCATCCTTTTTAGCCACACCATGCTTCTCTCTGCACCATGCTGCAGAGAGTAAGTAGCACGTAGCCCAACTTCTTCAAAGCACTTGGGGAGGACAGGTACTCTATAAATAATATAAAAGATTATTACTCTTATTAGACATGCTAGCCCAGTGAGAACTTGAGCAAGCCCTTCTAAGTCAAATCAAATCATGGCATGATGGTCCGTTATCCTGCACCAGGAAGTTACTCACCTTGTGTCACAACACTTAGAACAACTCGTTCAGAGCTATCATGTCATAAGAACCAGTAGCGTAGCCAGGGGGGAGCGGCCGCTCCCTCTCTGAGCACAAGTGGGTTCGGCTTGGCGGGGGCCTTCACTCGCTCCCGGTCCTCGGCGGCATTTCGGCGGCGGGGGCCTTCAGTGCCGCTGAGGACCTGGAGCGCCACCCGGTGAGTACAAGCGGGTGGCGCCTTTCTTTATGTCCGCTGCCCCTGTTCGCTCCGCCTAGCTATGCCACTGAGAAGAACATAAGAACGGCCACACTGGGTCAGATCAAAGGTCCATCAAGCCCAGTATCCTGTCTTCCCACAGTGGCCAATGGCAGGTGCCATAAAGGGAATGAACAGACAGGTTATTATCAAGTGATCCATGCCCTGTCACCCAATCCCAGCTTCTGGCAAACAGAGGCTAGGGACACCATTCCTGGCTAATAGCCATTGATGGACCTATCCTCCATGAATCTATCTAGCTCTCTTTTGAACTCCGTTATAGTCTTGGCCTTCACAACACCCTCTGGCAAGGAGTTCCAGAGGTTGACAGTGCATTGCGTGAAAAAATACTTTGTGTTTGTTTTAAACCTGCTACCTATTAATTTAATTTGGTGGCCCCTTCTTCTTGTATTATGAGAAGGAGTAAATAACACTTCCTTATTTACTTTCTCCACACCAGCCATGATTTTATAGACCTCTATCATATCCCCCCCTTAGCTGCCTCTTTTCCAAGCTGAAAAGTCCCAGTCTTATCAATCTCTTCTCAGACAGAAGCCGTTCTAGACCCCTAATCATTTTTGTTGCCCTTTTCTGAACCTTTTCCAATTCCAATATATCTTTTTTTAAGATGGGGCGACCGTGTCTGCACGCAGTATTCAAGCTGTGGGCGTGCCATAGATTTATATAGAGGTGATATGATATTTTCTGTCTTATTATCTATCCCCTTCTTAATGATTCCCGATGATGTCCTTTTGTGTATATATGAATCTGCTGGATGGTGCACTACGGAGCTGCTGTATGCTAGTTTCCTATGACGTATCACACAGGAAACGGGAAACTTAAAATCATGTCACCATTTTTAAAAAATTGTATAACTCCATGAGTGCCGGAAGGAGCTGTTCCAGTTCATAATGGACTGGAAATAATACCGACGTTTAATATGATATAAATTGTTATTTTAGTCATCAGGCCAAAGCCAGAGGCCAAAAGAGCCCTTGCAAGATAATTCCACAAGACAATTTGTTTCTCTTGCCTTTAGTACTATTGTGACATTAGGGGGAGAGGAGGAAGGGGCAGAGGGTGGGGAGGAAGACATTTGGGTTGAGATTTTCAAAACCACCTATGAGATTTAGATACACAATTCCCGTAAAAATACAATAGGTGCTATGTGTCTCAATCACCTAGGCAGCTTTGAAGAGCTAAGCCTTGAAGTAGAAACAAAATGGGATAACTTAGTTTTTACAGCACCTCGCACAGTGGGGTCCTGGTCCATGGCTAGGGCTCCTGAGAACCGTAGTAATACAAATAAATAAATAAATGGTACAAGAACAGTGCTGTAATCTGTCCTGTTTATTGTCTCTAAGGCAGCCCAACTCACATCAGTTCAGTCTGCAGGTTATAAAGGCAGATTTTTCTGGTTCCAGCTGAGATCTCTCTGTGCCTTATATGATTCATCATCAGCAATATGGACATAACTGACCATTGTGTTGGCAGTAGAATAGGAGTCCACAAGGGTCTTTACCATTGCTCTTAATTTTATGTGGAAGGCACTCAAACTGCAGGGATGAGTGGTAGTATCAAACGGATAGAGAGTCAGAGAGAGAGATGAGTGAGCTAATTCATCCTTTAGAAGAAGTGAAAACAAATGCAGTCTGGTAAGATGTGCAGCAAACCAGGAAGGGATCCCTACCATGTAAGCCTTGTAGGGCAGGGCGACAGGTGACTGGGCTGTGAATGGTCATGCCTAGTGGTTGGAGCAAGACTCAGGTCTAGAGGGTAGAATGGGAGTCAGTAGCCAGGAACCACAACCCCGTTTCAGAGCTAGAGTCAGAGGCCACGTGCCAGAGCAAAGGATCAGAGCTGGAGACAGAGACCAGATGCCAGAGCCAGAATCAGAGACTGGAGCCAAGGGTCAGAGCAAGAGGTCAGATGTCAGGAATTACAGCCGAGGGTCAGAACCACGTTACCTGCAGTGAGGCAAGGCTGGGAACAAGCAAGCACTGGAGTGATCACACCTATGGACAAACGCTTTGAGCAGCCACTGAACAACAAGAACAACTGTGCCCATCGGGGTGCCTGGAAACTGGCTCCGCTTCAGGCTCTGATTCCTGACACAGGGTTCTGTCTACTTATATTTTTCTGAGACACCATGAACACATATAACTCTCCATAAATGAACAGAGCCTGTGACCATGCTACTGGTGGGATGCAGAGAGATACTGAATGTATTTAGCAGAACTGGGCTAACTATTCATCATGAATACGATACCCAGTGTATTTTCCCTGTTTGTGAACTTACTCTTTCTGGCGCCAACATATTCATTATTTACAAAGTATTTGCTGAATAATTCATGGCAGAGCCCAGAGGGCATCCACGTTCCACTGAGTGAGGTGTATCCAAACCCCCAAGGCAGAACCAAGCCCAATGAACCCAGTAAAGCACATATGTTCATAATCTGAACATCTTAACCGTCTATTGTGAGTGATGTCTCAGGTAGGCAGAACTTGGTGTGTGGCACAGCTTGGGAGAGTAACTCTACTTTTATATTTTCCAAATTCTGCCCTGGCTTATACAATCAAATTTGAGCCTCTGGGAAGTTTGCAAAAAGTTAATAAATGATTAATACAAGTTATAAGCATGTTAGAGGGACAAGTAGTATGGTGCGATTGTTAGCTGTGTATTATTGGGCCTCATTACATCCTTTGCTTCCTGGTTGGATGACTGAAACTCCTTAAACAGGACAGGTTTCAGAGTAACAGCCGTGTTAGTCTGTATTCGCAAAAAGAAAAGGAGGACTTGTGGCACCTTAGAGACTAACCAATTTATTAGAGCATGAGCTTTCGTGAGCTACAGCTCACTTCCTCAGATGCATATCGTGGAAACTGCAGCAGGCTTTATAAATTTGTTAGTCTCTAAGGTGCCACAAGTCCTCCTTTTCTTTAAACAGGACAATAATTAATAACAAGTAGCAAGTGCACACAAATACTCTTGTCCACATGCAAATGCTGGTGCTTGTTCTAGGAACAGCCATTCCCCAAACACTCATGCAAGGAAAACCTTGTTTGCGCTAATGTTCATGAACAGTGGGATGGCAAGAGATACTAATGTGACCGAACCAAACAGCTACTCGTTCAGAATTCAAGAGAACCCTCCTGGGCCCTGTTTTACAGCATTCAACCAGCCCTACTGGTTAGCCTCCAGAAAACTGCAGAATGATTTTCTACAGCTCAGAAACCTCTCCCTCAGCAGTGAGGAGTGGCATGCGGTGGGTTCCAAGATCGTTCTGGGACTGATCAGTAATAAACAGCTCACTAATCTTTGTGGGATTCTAGCAGTTCAAGAATTCTGTGTGCATGGCAATATTTCCCTTTCAGTCACTTTCTGATGGGACTTAAAACAATATTTGAAATATGATACATTGCACCCTAATGTTAAAGAAAGTGAATTCCTTTGCCTCTTTTCTCACAGACTGGATCCCACTTTCATAATCTGGTATCATTTATCTTTTATTTGAAACTGATAATGAATTTTCTGAAATACCTCATTGAAGGTACGTTATGGAGTGTTTTCCCACAAGAACGCCCTGAAACTTTAAACCATCTTTCTCTCTGGTTCAATTTGTTCTAGTTATTGACAGTCACAAACTCAGGGTCCTGCTTTGTGTGTCAGCTGCTCTGGATATTTATTTTTTCTCAAGACCATTTTTCTTTTTTACAAAAAATTGTGGCAGTGATACATAGATTAATGTGTTCTGTCTTATGTTGATAAGACAGTTGTTAACAGAAATCAACTCAAGCTTCAAAATTCAGACCCTGCTCCAGATTTTGTACACTTCAAAGGTCTGGGAGTGTTCAGATCTCAGGTTTGGAATGAGGTTTGAACTCTGTGGGTTTTGATCCAACACCATTTCTAGTTTCAAAACTATAAAATAGCCCAGTTTGACTTACAGATGATCCCAGGTTCATTCAAAATAAGGCCTAAGGTTTCACTGAAAGTTTTTTGATTAATCCTGGGCTCAGTTCGAAGTGAAACATTTCACACAGCTCTGCTGCAAAGAAATTTGATTCCCCTGCCACTCCCCAAACTCCATGATTCGTGTAAGCAAGGGGAGGGATAACTAGATAATTGTAGAAGTTAGAGACGGAAAAGATCTACAGGACTATTCACTCCATCCACCTGTCAGCCAGTGCCGTATTGTTCTCTACAGTATATAATGAAATCCAATATTCAGCACAGTAGAACTTCCCATTTTACATGATCAAAACTTGTTCTGACTCACAAGACATTGAGGGACCCCTCTTTTTCCACGTGAGCCAGAAATGTCCCTCCCCCCTTTTTATATGGAAAACTAATGATCCAATTTTAAAAAAAAATTCCTCCTGAATTTTGCATTTAACAGAGTTTTATGAAAATTAGATTGTTTAAAAGCACCGTACATCGTGGGATGGTTTTATTTCCCTTTCCCCCCTTTTCTTTCTGCTTTGCCTTGTTAATTTTGCTAGACTCTCTAAGTTAGCAGCACAATTAGCAAATATGTCTTAGGTTAAGGGTTTGGGAATGAGCTCATGTAATGCAATCTAAAATAACAAGAGGGAACACAGAATGCAGGCCTTACTTGTCAAGGGAGCTGCAGCGTGCCTGTCTCCTCCATGCACCTTTAAACGTAGCCAGCAGATCTGAAAAACTATCTGCCAAAAAAACTTCAGGCTGGAGTTCTCTCAGTTTGTAGCTGGAAAGGGGGTGTGATGTGCTCGGTCATCAGGATGGACTGTGTGAGACGGAGGGGTGTGAGGTAAAGGAGAGGATGCCCTGGCTGCAGTGTGATTATAACACCTCCTGTCTGTTGATCCATGGAGCGCTGCCGGCAGCACTGCTGAAGGGAAACATTTTTCTTGTTCTAGTGGCCAGAAAAGAGGCCAAAAAGTGAGTGAGAGTGGGTAGGTGTGGAGGAGATGGGAAACAGGCGGAGGGACTTCACTGAAATTCCTTTTAATTACCGTCACTTTTAAGTTCCTTCAAAAAGTCAGGCGTGAAGGAAAGGAAAGAAAAATCTCCTGAAAGTTAAACTATAGAAGGAATAAAATATTAAGATGCCTTTGGGACCTTACTTATCAAATAAATCCTGTTTGGGATATTTCCAAATGAATGTTAACCGCCTTTGTGTAGTCAATGTAAACTATATATCTCTCTCCTGTACATAACAGCAACTGGTTTTTGCTTCTTTCTCCTCATCTCTGTCACTAGGCACTATCTCTCAATTATATGCCAGGCTGGAATGGGGCCACCGTATTTCGAAGATATTAAAAGTGTTCTCTTTGAAAGGAAAACTGACAAAAAAAGGGGTCTGGATTAGCTATGCAACCCCCGAGGGGCACAGCAATGATGTGGAAATGCACTGTGGGGATTTTATACCTATTTCCTTTGCTAATTTAATATAGACCCCATGCTACATGGCACTTTGCATATCCTAGTTCTGAGACACAGGGCTTCTTCTGCAGAAGCAGCCACTAACAACTGTGAAAATTATTTTATATATACACAGTCAGCTGATAATAGTACTTAGCACATGCTACACCAACAAGTCAACACTGCAGCCCATCTCTGTCCTCCTCCCACTTGCTTCCAAGTCAACACTGACCTTGCCCTGACTGTGAACAAAGGGTATCGCTTTACTGGGCTCCCTTCAAAAGTCATCACCTCCTTCCTGCCTTACCACCTTGGCCCTTTGCATCCTCAACCAATGTCATTTCCAGTGGATCCTCTTCTACCACACTCACAATCCCTGCTGTTACTGGACTCATGACAATAGCCCTTGCTTGATCCCTTCGTCACTTGCTAATTACTATTCCATCTTCAACCTAAGGAGTATATAAAACCTAGCACCCCAGCTTGGAAAAGGTAGGTGCGGTCTGCCATGCAGCATCGCTTGGTTAAAGTACCCTCTGTGGAACTCTGTGAGCTCACTAGAGCATGGACTTCCAGTCCTGGCTATAACTTTCTTTTCCAGTTGGCAATATGAAAAGCTAGTTACCATAAAGTACCAGAAAATCAGACAGGTCTTTTCTAAGATGTACATCACCTAAGCATCTTGTGGTCTGCTCCAGCAGGCCAATGCAGAATTGTTCTGTGCACTAACTGGGTGATAGGGAATTACCATGGTTCTGGAGAGAGGAGCCATTACAAAAAGAATGTCTCCCAATGCCCAGATGTGTATTTCCCCCATAGTCTCTTCCCTTCTGCAATATGATGCCCATGTACTAGAAAAAGCTACCCAGACAGGATATATGTATATAGTTTATTTAGTGTCTGCTACAGTAGCATTTCTTTCTACTGAATCCCTCTGGACTGTCTACACAATACACAGTGGTGTGCCCACTACCATCAACAATGGTGTTCCTTGAGTAAACAGACTGTGGCCCTGGCCAAAAAAGACACACATCTTATGTTCAGGTGCCTTGTGAGTGGGAATGTGGCAGTTGTGTAAGCATGCATACAATACTACACAACAGGCCAGGACAGGGAGTGAAGAGGATTACGGTATTTAACGAGGACTGAGATCGGCAGAATGTAATTATCCAGACTGGAATCTAGCCAGGATAGCACTCTTAATTAAAGGGATCTTGAATGGCTACAAGTGGTCAGGACTTCAGATTGGGCAGTTCCTCCTTATAAGTAGATCATATACAGGACTTCAGTTCTCATGTCTCATCCAAAAGACAGCACCCCCTGCAGCACATGCCTTATAATTTCCTACTGGGGTTTTGGTTCACATCTGGCTCAGCAGAAATAATATTCCTGTGGAGTTTCCCACAGCACTCTGGGTACACACACAGGGTACATGATATCTGGCCAAGGTGTTGCCACTCGCTTACCAATACTCAGACTCCAGTAGCGTAGAATTTATGTGGAGTGAATTAAATGGACCGTAGTAAGGACCAAGCACTCCACTGTGCCTGATGGAAATTTGGACAGCATTGATGGGGCTAAGTCATTAGTAGTAAAGGGATCCTGAAGTGCCTCCATGAAAGCTCAAACAGCAGCTAGACCCCACTCATGCTGAGATTTTTCAAAACAAAAAAGGTGGAATCAAAAACCCAAGAGACTTGGCAATATAGCTCAACGCCTCCGTTGTTAATGTTGCTGGGGAGTGTTGGCATTAAACTGAGTCCTGCCTGCCCCAAGAGAGGAGCACTTACGCCACAGCAGCCCCCACGTGAGCTATAATTGTCTGGAGCAGATAAGAGGGGCGCAGTGAAGCATTACGTTGGGCTTTATCATCGTAAATTTCCCAAGAGACAAGTTCATGCCATTACAGTCCTATGGCATCGCAATAAATAAGTCAAATGACACGGGGTGGGAGTCTACATTCCAAGAGCCCTTTGCAGAAAATAAATCCGTTGTAGCTGCCTTCAACTTCAATAAAGAGGTGAACCCTGCAGACTACA
The DNA here is from genome assembly GCF_965140285.1 of Lepidochelys kempii. Lineage (NCBI taxonomy): Eukaryota > Metazoa > Chordata > Testudines > Cheloniidae > Lepidochelys > Lepidochelys kempii. Next base: position 15,415,726 of record NC_136380.1, read on the forward strand.
GGTCCCAGCAGACATTATGCCATTTTCTCCCAAACAGCCCTCGGCATGGATCAAGGTTTGAGATGGGTCAGAACCGAAACCCTGGATCTGACCAGCCATGAACTTGGAGGCAGTTTGGAGCTGGATCCAAACTCTGCCTGTCTAACATGCAATTAGAGCGCTACATACTGGGATCTATAGTCCCCATTGGCTGTTCCAGTATATTAAAGATTTGGGCAGCTGTGGACCATATTGTCAGTTTCCATGGGTGGGATTAGCCCAGTGAATGGCACTTTGACCATCCCTGATAATACATGCCACCTGCACAGAGATGTTTAAACTCACATCACTGCTTCTATGCACCAGCTGAAAACAGAAGAGCATAATTCAAATCTGACTTGTGAGTCTTTACCTGTCTTGTGTCCCGTGTGACCCCACTTTTTCATTCTTCATGCAGAAGTCAGGCGAGCTCTGCAGGTAAATCAGCTCTGTCTCTTTAACTGGCCTGATGTCAATATCCTTTGGTACTAATTGCTTGCGTGTGCCCATGGGTCGGTGTACCACCTTTGTGGCTGACAAGTACTTGTTTTTGAGGTCCTGTGCAATGTCTCTCAGTTCTTGAAGACCCTTCCAGCAGGTCTTGATAGAACAGGAACCAGAAACTCCATGACACTTACATTTCATTTCAAGAGAGGCTTTCAGGGCCTATGGAAAAAACAACAACAACGAGTTATGAAGTGACCTTCTCTTTACTTAAATCTCCCACAGAATTGCTAAAGGAGTTAATGTCTTAACTGGATTGCATTAACGAGTATTCACTGCTCTGGTTTCTGCACAACCAGGTTAAAGTACCGACTGTGCAGAGTGAAACGCAGCTCACCGCTTAAAGATTGCTGTCAGCCTGGGTATTATTTTTACTGTGGCACCTGTTAAGGCAGCACACAGAGCAGTCCCATAGTTTTCTATCATATTCCCACAGTGCTGGACACATCCTTTAAACTCCTGAGGAGCTGGAAGTTGAAGTAATTTGCAAATAAATAATCAATATGAAATTTGTGCCTTCAGCATATTTATACGTTTGATAATGTAGATTTCAAAGCTTAGATTTATCGAACTCCATGTGCAATGACCATATCTCCACATTAGCTGTAGTACAGAACTGCTGTATTATGCATTGTATCGTTTCCTTTGGTTTTGCAGTTTGCATAATTCCCAGAATGCAATAGGAAAGATTCTTTGGGGGTGAGAATCAACAGAGCCGTGTCCCTTTACACTAGACAAGAATTTGCCTTAGGGGCTTAACCTTTAGAATTGAAATATTAAGGAGCTAATAGAAAGAGAGATGTGGTGCAGTGCTGTGAACTCCGGATACAGTGACTCCCTGTGTGGCCATGGACAAGTCTCTCAGGAGCAAATTTTATGACTGGCACTAGGGGAGTAGCTGGGCCAGCCATTTGGGAAACATGCAGGGGAGGGAGAGAAGACTTTTCTCCCCCAGCCACAGCGGATATGTCTACACTGCACACTCAGCTGGGGCTCTGACTCAGGTTTGAGCCCAAGCCTCATTCCTGTCCACACACAAATCAGTCTTGGGTCAGCAAGCACTCGAGATCCGGGTTCTAGAACCCTGGCAGGGGAGTAGGTCTAACCCTGAGTGCCACTGTGATTCGGGTCCACAGACTCGAGTCAGAAGGTCTGCATAGTGCAATGTGGATGCATTAGTATGGCTGGGAAACGCAGGGCAGCAATGGTAAGCCCAGGTTTATAATTCAGTATGGACAGTCAAGTGTGGGCTCGGAAATGAGTCGACGGGTGCAGGTCCCCCGGACCCAGGTTTACTATACAGTATAGACATACCCTGAATAGTTGTGGAGGTGAGCCATGCAGACTGTCCCAGCGGAGTGGCTGGAGCAGCTTCCAGAGCCCCCCACAGGGGAGCGGGAGGACAAGAGAATCTGAGCAATGGCAGATCTACCAGCTTTGCCCCTGCCTATTCCCCACCCATTAAGCCCTGAGGCACAGGGAGCCCTGGAGGAGCTGAGCTCCACCCCATGAAAAGTGGTGTGCAGCCTCTAAACAGCCAGGCCTCCAGCCTCCTCTTGAGCAGTGGAATCCACTGGAAAAGAACTTCTGCAGCCACAGGGACAGGAGCCGGGTTTCCCCTCGACTCTCTCTGAAACCATTTCTCCGTTTGCGGAGGGCTGTTGAGGGGATTCGTTTGTGAACGTCTGCAAAGCGCCACATTCGTGGCATTCATTAATTTGCAAGTTAATTTTATTGGAGAAAACGAATCCCTGGGCTCACTCAGGCCTGGTCTACAGTAGGAAATTAGGTTGGTATAACTCCGCTGCTCGGGGTGTGAAAAATCCCCTAGGCGATGCAGCTAAGCCAACCTCAGTCCTGTATAGACAGCACCAGGTGGACGGGAGAAAGCTCCTGGCTCTCAGGGGGGTGGGGTACCTATTTGGTGGTGTCTTCACTGAAGCGCTACATTGGCACGACTGCCGCGTAAGTGTAGACAAGCCCTTAGACGTTGTACTCATCACTGACACAACAGTTGAAAAGCATCCGCCCTACTGACCTTACTGACTCAGTGTAGAGCTAGTAACCCGTACCATTTACATGGCACTTTACGTGGGTAAGGTACTTCACATATATTAACCAGTTAGTTCACACCACACATCCTGGGGAAACATCATCCTCACGTTACGGATGACGAAACTGAGGAAGGGAAGGGAAGTGGCCTGGGCAAGGTCACACAGTGAGTCAGCGGCAGAGCCAGGATTAGATCCCAGGACCTCCTGACACCCAGTCCTGTGCTCATGCTGCCCAACCCATCTGTCATCCAAATAAAGAAACTGAGGCAGAAAGGTTTGGTGATGCACCAGGCTCACAAAGGGAGAGGAAGGATGGTCCAGTCATTAGGACACTACTCTGGGACTTGGGAGAGCTGGAATGAAGACCCTGCTCTGCCACAGACTTCCTGTGTGACCTTGGGCAAGTCACTTAGTCTCTCTGTGCCTCAGTTCCCCAGCTGGACAATGGGGAGAACAGCACTAGCCTACCTCCCTGGGTGTTTTGAGGATAAATTCATTAAAGATTGTGAGGTGCTCTGACACTATGGTAACAGGGGCCACATAAGTGCCTTACACAGACAGCCCAGGACAGAGCTGAGCCTTCAGGAGTTTCTGGTGCCCAGCCAAGGATACATGACCACGCCTTTCTCTCTGCTGCTCATGCCCATGAGTACTTAGAGGAATTACATTTCTAGAGACTGAATTATATTGTCAACGCTTATGCAGGCCAAAGGAGTTCAGCGCGCTCTGGGGAAAGGCCGGCATCCGTAGCTAGCGGGTAGATACGCTGAACTTTCACAAAGCCATCACCCACTACCGAGGGTTGTACAATGACAGTCGCTCTCTTTGGTTTGTTACCTGTCTCCCTACTTCACTGTTGTGCAGGTGCATCAGCTTATGGGCTTGTGATCCTGATTTTTTCATCTTCATGGGAGCATCTGAAAATTTGGACCCCATGACAAGACCATAGTTGAGGTTGTCAGCACATCCTCCCCATCGATACCCAGGTCCAGGTGTCTCACCTGGGATGGGGCCGCAGGAGCAGCCAGGGAGGTCCCCGGTGGTGCAGGCCCTGGCGATGGTGTGGCTGATTGCTGCAGCAGAGAGGGCATACACAAATGCTGACTCCCTTGTGCCTGCAAGACAGGAGAACTGCAACTCAGCCACCAGTGCCAAGGCACTGGATGCCTTCCGAAGAGAGGACTGCACCGCCCCTGCCTCAGAGAAGACACGTCTCAAACAGGCAGAGCAGAGAAGCGCGGCTGGAATCTTTTCTGCCGTGCAACCCAAACTTGGTGCTATGCAGGAGGACCTTGGACCTTCCCTTTTATGAGCGACTGACCCAAGCAGCACAAGAGGAGGTAGCTGGGGAGGCTGGGATGAGGGTACGTGTCACAGGGGGTGTGGGAGGGATATGGGTGAGGCCAGCGCAAGGTTTGGTCGGGCCTTATGTGAGGGTGTTACTCCAGTGGTGGGCGCAGGATAAGCATGTAGGCAGAATAGAATCATAGACTATCAGGGTTGGAAGGGACCTCAGGAGGTCATCTAGTCCAACCCCCTGCTCAAAGCAGGACCAATCCCCAACTAAATCATCCTAGCCGGGGTTTTGTCAAGCCGGGCCTTAAAAACCTCTAAGGAAGGAGATTCCACCACCTCCCTAGGTACCCCATTCCAGTGCTTCACCACCCTCCTAGTGAAATAGTTTTTCCTAATATCCAACCTAGACCTCCCCCACTGCAACTTGAGACCATTACTCCTTGTTCTGCCCTTCCCTGCTTACGACGAGGGTCCCAGCCCCTACCCCACTGCGTAGCACAGTAAAACTTGCCTCCTCCCACACACCTCTGACTCACGTCTCCCTGAGCCCTGCAAAGTCAGCTCCGATGGTTACCTCGCTCCAAATCCAGCAGGTAGTTGGGGGCCAGCTCAATGGAGGAGCAGTTCCACCGCATGTCAGAGAAAGTTCTGCGGCATGTCTTTATCACTTCCCGGGCCGCCTGGATGATGGTTTGCATGAGCTCCAGGTTGCTGCGGCACAGCTGCACTTGAGACACTACCAGACCTTCTAGCTGCTTGCAGTGCTGGGTCTGATTCAGAGCAAGGACGGAGGGAGTCTTGGACAAAGCTCTGGGAAGAAAAACGTCACCAAAGCCATTAGAAAGTTAACCTTCCAATTGGCATTAGTTTCTCCTCTGTCAGACTGCCCAAGAACCACCTGCAAATACTTTGCCTTTGAAACACCATCACCCACCCCCCGTTCTAACTAAGGAAAACATTTCAATCCATTCAAAGGCTCTCAGAATGCCATGTGGATTGAACAACATAGACAGATGCTTTGGGAATTCTTTTGGGCAAGCCTAATCTGCAGCTGGGAGTGAGCTTTCCAGCTGGCGCAGACAGACTTGTGTAGAGGGGCTCACACTAGCCAGCCAAGCTCAAGCCAACCCTACCCCCGGATCTGAGCTCAGGTGGCTAGCCTGAGCCTCCACTGCAGTGTCCACACAGCTATTTTCCGTGTGCTAATGCAAGGATCTTCCAAACACTTGGAAAATGACCCATCAGCTCCGTAACGTATAGCTAGATCTTCCTATGGCATAAGAAAGCAAGCTACATAGGCACCATCAGTGGTCTGCATTCAGAATCCATCTCACACAACAGCAAAGGATTATGCTAAATGTCCAAGTATGCAATTACGGGGGGGGGGGGGGGGGAATCCGCTGCTTAGCCTAGAAAAAAAACGATAGAGTTTCCAAAACAGATGCTTCACCACTGAATTAAAGCAAACCACTCCACCAGAGTAATTACCATTACTCTTAGATAAGTGAGTGTCAATATCTTCAAAAATCCAGTGCAGAAGTAAAATGACAGTGCTGGAAAGGCAGCATCCTGGAGAAAGCTGAGAGCTAGTCCAAAAACACTAGTGCAAACATTACCATGAAGCATCATAGAAGGCAGCAATACACCATAGACCACTGGCCCAACTACTCTGGTAGCCTTCCTCCACCAGTTGCCAATATTTGATCCATCAAGTGAAAGGAAAACAAGGGAACTGATTATGCTATGCAGCATCTTTGGGCATGTGATTCTTCCCTAGCCACCCGCAGGTGGTCAGCTGAAGAACAGAACATGGCTTTCTCTGTATCTTTATGATCTACCTAGTGCAGATGTAAATGTTCTTCCTGATCATGAAACTAGTTTGTAACTCACTGCGTCATGAACAATCCTGCACAGGCTGGCGATATGCTGACATAAAACATATTTCCTTGTATCCGTATTTAGTGTGCTGCCTTTCAGTTTCATTCTACACCACCCTGTCCTCCTGGGTGAATTCTGTTTATTAATGGGCACATTTATTTTATTTACTGCTACAGCAGGTAAGTGATCGACAACTTAAACAAAAAACCCAAAACAGATTTAGAGAGGGGCCCAAACAACAACACTTGCTCTTTTCTCCCCCCCCTCACACCCATCTTTGGGGAATTCATATCCGCATCTGAATCTCACGGAACTGGCCCTTACCGCAACTATGAGCTGAATTGAATCCACAAACCCAGACAAGGTCTTAAATTCCCTGTTTGTCACAAACTTCCTTTGTGCCCGGGGACTGGGAATTTAGTTTTCCAGTGCTCCAGTTCCCTAGTTGTGGATAATAGCAGTGCCCCACCTCACAGGGATGTTGTGAAGATAAATACATTAAAGACTGTGAGGAGCTCAGATACTATGGTACCTATGGTTGATAGTTAGCATTCTACATCACTTGAAACTTCTGCCTGCTTTTCAAAGGTAAGCCCCAAGCAGAGTGCTTTGCAGAGATCCCTGGTCAGTTTTCACCATGTTCTTCATTATCAGGTTTCTTCTATAATGTCCCTACATGCAGCTCCAGAAAATAATCTCATTGCTCCTCATGAGCTGGTAGGAGGAAGAGGAATTTTCTGTATCCTGTGCATCATACTGAGTGATATGGAACTAGGTAACTATGGGTTGACACAACCTATATGGCCTGGCAGCTGGGAAGATAATGCTATATGAACTACTTATAACTTATAAGGAGGAACTGCCCTGTCTGAAGACTGGCACAGGTAGATCGGGCCTTGCTCCAGATACAGTGGGATTATCACCAGCAGGGAAGAAGCCACAGGAGTGAGTATTATGCAACACTGTGGAATAAAGCAAGATGTTTGTATGGAAAGGAAGCTAGAGCATTTCAGGGACCCAGCCAGCAGACACTGAGGCCACTTAGAGAAAGAAATGCTGCAGCCCATCGGAAGATGAAGGGAAAGCAAAGGAAAGATGGCTGGAAAGCATCACAGGTTATGTCAATGCTAACGGTGCAGAGGCAGGGAGTGACATGAAGAGGGAGCTCATCGGGAAACCGTACCACAGCACTTGCTGATGTTGAATTTTATGGATCAAATGTTCCAAAGTGACTGTGCAATAAATAAGAAACTAGGAAGCGTGGAAGGATTGGCAATAAGGGAAGGAGAAATGGATGCATTATAAATCCAAAGAGAGGAATTCAGTAATTAGAGGCAATCCCTGTTTCTCGTTGCATAAGTCGCACTCTAGGGAGCCAGCCATGAATAAAACACAGGATGCAGAAATGTAGTTTGTGAACATCTCTCACGCTTCAGCTTCATGCCTTAGCTTACGAGAATTTATAATTGGAAACATCTCTGAGCGTCAGGAGGAAAATGAAGAGAGTAATGGAGATGGAAAAGACAACTCATATTTATTGGAGACGCTTGCAAAGAATGTAATACATATTTATAAATCACGTAGATTAGGGATGCAAGAGACACCTTAGGTCATCTAATACAATGGTTCTCAACTTTTCTGGGCCCAGGACCCATTTGTAAATGTTTATGGCCAGCTGCAACCCAGTAAACAGCCTGGGGGTGGAGGCCCTGGGGTGGCTTCCGTCAGCGTCTACCCTCCCCACCTCGCCCCGGAGGGGGGTGGGCCCTGCTCAGCACTCACCCCACAGTGGCGGCTCCTGCAGTTCCTGTGCTGTGGGGCTGGCTGGCTGGACTTGGCTCTCCGCGCCAGGCGTTGCAACCTCCGGGGCTGCAGCTCTGCTCAGGTTTGGCCCCGCCCCTGACTGGACCAAATTTGTGAGAGTGCAGTTGTGACCTGGCCCCGAGGGTTGCAGTACCACTCACTCAAATTTGGCCTGCCCAGACTCCCGTCTTGATGATGGCTGAGCCAGACCTGACTGGCGCTGGGACCCCAGAGGTTGCAGGGTGCAGGGAGGTGAGCCCATCAGCCAGCCCCATGGGACAGGAGTCACAGGAACTGCCACACAACCCTTTGAAACGTGCTGGTGACCCAATTTTGGGTCCCGATCCACAGGTTGAGAACCCTGATCTAGTGCATGTCTCGGACAGTGCAGGTTTGGTTGGTCTCTATTGAGCAGCCACAAGTGGTTTGTCCTCAACCAATCTAATTTTAAATAACTCCAGGAACAACGCCTCAGCGGGCTGTTCTGTAGCATAACTGACATTTTACGCTCCCGACCCTGCCCGTTTACAACGACAGTTGAAGTCATTGGCGGAAAGGCCAGCTGTGCCTCAGAAGGACGCTTGTTCGCCGTGTTGTAGCTGTGTCAGTCCCAGCATATTAGAGAGATGAGGTGGGTGAGGCAATGTCGTTCATCGGACCAACTCCTGCTGGTGAGAGAAACAAGCTTTCGAGCTACCCAGAGCTCCTCTTTGGGTGACAGACATTACCTCACCCACCTGGTCTCTTTAGAAGGACACTGTGAGGTAAGGAAAAGGAGGACTTGTGGCACCTTAGAGACTAACCAATTTATTTGAGCATAAGCTTTCGTGAGCTACAGCTCACTTCATCGGATGCATGGGATGCATGTAAGGGAGGCCCAAAGAAAGAAAACCCACTTTACCTGGTCCTAAGAGGAGCCCCCACTGCAGAGGGGGAGTCTTTGGTGGCGGGGAGTCTCCATAGGAGCTCCTCCTCCACCCCTACCCCAATAGCTGGCAGAGGAAGCATGGCTAGAGAAAGGGGGCATGGATGGGATTTCCCTGCACCCCATGTAATCCTAGAGGTTGCAACAGTCTCTTGTGGGCAGGTGGCCCAGATGAACACAGCCTTCAAGCTGCTGGGATTCACATCAGGGGATGGCCCAAGAATTGGGGGGGCACAAGATTGCATACAGCCACTATTTCCCACCACTCTCCTGCGTGGACTTGCACAGAGAATCCAGAGCATGGGGTGTTATCGGATGTTTTGTTTTATAAATGTTACTATTCACAATTTCATAATTCTAGCTGCCCTTCCCTTTACTACCCTAAACAATCCTTCATTCTCCAGCATTCTGAGGAGGACTGAGGGTTTGGTTTTTTTATTCAACCCTTCCCTTTAAATAAACAGGTTTCAAACCAAATTTATTCAGCCTTAAATAAAATATACTAAGGCTTTCTGTTGAAGTTATGGCTACTGACAGAAAACCATAAACATAATTACAGGGGAAGTATGATGCATGCTCAGATCATGACATTTGTTTATTCTTTTAATTATCTTGGACAGTTTTAATAAATTCATTTAAAAATATGAATAAGCTACAGTATTTAATGCTTTGGGAAGCGTGGGCGCAATCCTTCATCCCCTGGCACTACTTGCATGACAAAGAGCTACTCGCATGAGTAAGGGTTTCTCAGGATCAGGTTCTATATCCAGTACAAAACCTCCATCTCTCCTTTGTTGAAGTTTGTTGCACAATCCCCCTACCCCCCCGTCCTCACACCTCTGGTCTAATTTTGTTTAAATCTTTTTATTTTAATGGGATTTGGGGAAGATTAAGGTTGGTGGTTTTGTTTTTTAGAGTTCTCATGAAGCACGGCAAAGAGGAGGTTCTGGGTTTGGTTTAAATCAGCAGCCCCAGTACAGTTTCAGCACAGCCATGTCTTCCTGGGTGGTAGGAATGGGGAAATGCTCTCCAGGGAGAACCTACAGGGAAAGGAGGAATGGAATATCCTTTCACATACTTTAGGATATTTTAGAGCCCTGTGGGCTCTATCCAGGGGTGGTAAACAAAATTTGACAAAACTACAAAGCCACACTGGCCCTTCTCTGCAATAGATCTGCCAATTCACAGCTGGCAGTAACTTCAGGGGGGACTTGGATTTGAAGCCGACGGACTTGTGCTTGCAGTGGCAAACTTGGCTCCCGGTTTGAAGGCACTTCTTATTGTAAGGTTTCACTTTAGGGTTTTTTTCTTCATTTTATTTTTTACTATATAAATGCCACTTGTCTGTCTGAAAAAGCTTTGGCATTCATTTACCCATTGCAACAATGTGCCAAGGGACATGGTGACTTCTCTTTCACTTGCAGTCTTTGAGTCAAGACCAGAGATGTTTCCAAAAGACGTACTATATAGCTCAGCCTCAAACACAAATTATGGGCTTGATTCAGAGATTACTGGGTGAGGTTGTTTGGCCTATGTGATGCAGGCGGTCAGGCTAAATGATCACAATGGTCCCTTCTGGCCTTTAAATGTATGAACTCTTTGTTCCTTCAGGTTAAACGTTTTAAGTGATAGCCAGTGCTAAATCACCAGCCCTCATTTGCTGAAGTTTGTTACACCCCCTCCCACACACACTCCCAGTGTAATTTTATTTAAATCTTTTTATCTTAACTGAATTTCGGGAAGATTAAGGTCGGCGTTTTTGTTTTTTAGAGTTCTCCTAAGCACAGCAAAGAGGTGGTTCCGAGGGACAGCTCTCTGGCTTTGGTTTAAATCAACAGCCCCAGAGCAGTTTCACGGCTAAAAAGGGAAGAGCAAACTTCAAAGCAAAACTCCCTCTGAGGGCCCAATCCTGTAGTTTTTTCCCCATGCAACTCACTCATTGGCATCAATGGTCCTGATTCTCCCCTCACTTATACCAGTTGACCACAGCAGAGCTACTCCTGATTTACATCAGTGGGAGGAGAGATTCAGGCCCACTGAGAGGAAGAACAAAGTTCTTTTTTCCCCCCCTTCTCTCTTGAAAGAAATGTTCATCTGAAAATCCTGGAAGGTGATTAAACTAACCTGTCTGCAGCAGGTGGAAAAGGCCCAATCCTGCAGTCTTTACGTGTGCTCAGTGGGGGGTGAAATCCTGCCCCCACTGAAACCAATTGGAGTTTTGCCACTGACTTTGATGGGAGCTGGATTTTACCCTGAGAGTTGTACAGGAGTTAGGACTGCAGAATCAGGCCCAAGGCAACAAAATTTTAAATAACTAAAACATGGGATACCAGGGAGCTTGAGTCAGAGATAAATTAGTCAGAAATAACAGGAGTGTGTAAAAACAGATCTTTGTAAGAGAAAACCGCAGAGAACTTGATAAGTCGCAATGCCAACAAAACACATCTTTGTGTCACAACAACTCCATTTACTGTGTGGCATTCAGTCTCTCAAGTGAATAGGTTGTAAAGAGCCTATTTAAACATCGCACCCATTAAGAAGAAAATATGGTTGGTTGGGCCTGAATCTGCAGCTGTTTTGTAAGCCCTGATTAGAGCGCAAGTTTCACATGCAAAATGAATACAGGATTGGGCCTCTGTACTTGTCCTTTCATTAGGGTGAAATTCACCCCCTCAGCAGAGGCACAATACAAAGCCTAAAGAACAGGAGGACTTGTGGCACCTTAGAGACTAACCAATTTATTTGAGCATGAGCTGTCGTGAGCTAAGGTGCCACAAGTCCTCCTTTTCTTTTTGCGAACACAGACTAACACGGCTGTCACTCTGAAACCAATACAAAGCCTAGTCACCACTTAATTCCCACACAAGGGTGAACGTTCTAATTAGGAAACGTGAGGGATGCGTCTTGCTGCTCTCAGCAGACTCAGTGGACCTTGTTCAATGCATTTGTGAGCGTTTCCCGTCCTAAGCCTGTGCAATGCAACATGTGCAGTTGCACAGAGCGCCCTCTAGTGCACCCCTTGCTTGTCACAGTTATGAACAAGTAGCTTGCCGGCAAATTAGTGCCCCCTAGGCAATTCTCACACTTCCTTGGAAAAATTGCAAGGCTTGATCACAAATCTTGTCGATAAAGCCCTGGTGCAGGAGGGCCCCTTGCAACTCGTGCTCTTGCAGATCGTTCATACACGCAGGGCTCAAGGCGGCTCCGGTTGACACCGATGGCAAAGCTCGCTCCCATCTGCTGCAATGGGAGCAAGACAATGCACACAGCTTCTCTGATGATGAAATCTTATTTTGCAAAAAAACCAAAACAACCCAACAACTTTCCCCCAGTCTAAAGAATCTATAGGGAAAAACTAGTTTATAAAACAAAAATTCCCCTGTGGGTGTATTAGAGAGATAAGGTGGGTGAGGTAATATCTTTTATGGGACCAAATTCTGTTGTGGAGAGAGACAAACTAAAGAGCTCTCTGCACGCCTGAAAGCTTGTCTCTCTCACTAACAGAAGCTGGTCCCATGAAAGATATTACCTCCCCCACCTTCTCTCCCTAATATCCTGGGACGGATACAGCTACAACACTGCATACAACCTATGGGTTTATAACGGTTTCTGAAAAGGTTGCACAGTAATTAAAGAGCTGATCCTGTAAACACCCACGCTGGTGTAAATAGTTTTACACACATGAGTAGTCCTCTTGAGGTCAATGAGACTACTCCCAAGCACAAAGTTTCTCTTGCAAGTAACTGTTCTGCAAGGTCCAGGCCTTATACATATAGGACCAGATCCTCAGCTGGTGTAAAATGTCAGAACGCCAAGTCAGTGGACCTGTGCTGATATATACCAGCTGAGTATCTGGCCCACAGTATCCATAAATATAATTAGAATAATTTAAAATAAATAGCTACCTTTCATGTTCCATTGCATTTTCTTCTTTCTTTTTTTTTTAATGAACAGATGTATAAACATAGCATAGAAGCCCTAAACAGCTTACCACAAAGCTTTGATTTCCCCCCGCCCTTACATCACATTTTAAATCAAAATGCACAATCAAAATCAACTCCGAGTAATTTAGGGCTCAGCCCTGCAGTCCCTACTCAGGAGGAAATCCCACTGGCTTCACTGGGAGTGGCCCTTTATGTCCAAAATGATTCTCATTGACACCAGTGTAAATCAGAGGTGACTCCAGGGAGTTACACCAGCGTAACTGAGCACAAATTGCCCCATCCTGATGCAGACAAACAAGGCGGGGGGAGGGGGGTGAAGATGGAGAGGGGAAATAACTTGAATTTAAAAAATAGTTCTTTCTAAAATCCCAGCTGGCTGCCTTCCACTTATGAAAAGCGCACTCAGACAGTTAGTGCAGATTTCCACCGGGTTTCAAACAGGTGTGACTGGCGCACAGCAGGGCATCTGCATGCAGTTCATACTTCAGATGTCACTTTAATCTTAACTTTCATCTTCCGCACTAAAATTCAGATAGGGGGACCCATTTGACAGAGAAAAGCCATTCCTTAGATTGATTTTTTTCCTCCCCCAAAAACTAAAAGTTTAACAACATAAATGCTGAAAGCCCTTTTTTTCCTGGCAGAGCTATTTCAGACCCCTCTAGCCTTCCTGGTGTGTTGATCTGGTTATAGCACTGCTATGGAATTTCCCTGAAACCAACCTAATTCTTGCCTTTCAGGAGGCTAATTTCAGCACTCGCTCCACACTCTTTTCTCAGGCAACACTCCCAATGCAGTTGATGGATGTATTGCTTTGGGCTTTGCTTTAGCAGATCACTTAAGTAGGTCCTTAACTTTAAGCACATAAGGATTACCATTGACAGTCAAAGCTTAAAGTTAAGGACATGCTTAAGTGGTTAATCAGGCCCTTAATAAGCAGTGAGCCAGTCATACTGCATAGACAAGTGACGTTTGATACTATTAAAACCTAATTTTCAATATTAATAGGTATTATCGCACCCTGAATTTTAGATGCACTACAATAGTGCCTAAGGCCCCCCTGGAACTGGGGCCCCATCATGTTAACCTGTGTGAATACATGTAGCAAGAGTCAGTCTCTTCACTGTAGAGCTTACAGTCTAAATAGACAAGACAAAAGGATGGGAGAAAGAAAGGATTATTAGCCCCATTTTACAGGTGGGGAACTGAGACACAGAAACTAACTGACTTGCCTGAGGAGTCTGTGGCAGAGCCAGGAATTGAACCCCGATCTGCTGAGTCCCCATCCAGTGCCTTAATCACAAACACCCAGCCTCAAACAGCTTATGTTCTGAATACAGATGATTTACCTGGCAACAATTTCATTGCATTTCATTTCACATTTTATTTTACAAAAGATCATTCGGGTCTCACCCACATCATTTAACCTCTGCATGGCCTTAAATTCTATAAAAACAAGAGATCATTCACCAGCCGCATAGAGGATGAAACCAGATGACTGTTCTAGGGGTCTGTTTGTTTGTTTGGTGATAATCCACTAATTGATTGTTTATTTAAGTGGAGAAATATGTCAATGATCTTTTGCCGTTTGCACACTATGCCAGGCTATTACACTGGGGGGAAACCCAATCCAGACAACCCTAACCAGTTTACAGTCAGTACTCTGCTCTCAAAATCCTAAGGGTAAAAGGTTCACAAAAACATGCTATCTGTCAGCTATTCCCTTTGGCTAGAGATTGGCAGCATTATCTTAACAGCCGGCCCTATCACTCCTACTTTGTGGTATGCCTGATACAGTGCCTTGTGGGAAAGCGTTTGGTAGAAATGGCCATGAAATACTTCATTAAGTGGGTCAGGCTAGTCCAGTTCTTCCTTTGATGTAAATGTGGGGAGAACTGGGCTCAAAGGATGTACTTTTTAGAAATAAAGCATATACATAGTGTTGTGGTGGGTCTGATCCTGCATTCCTTGAAGTCAGTGGGACTTTTGGTGGTGCCCTAAGGAATGCAGTATCAGTCCTGAAATGTCTTTCCAATGTGTCCAAAGCCAACAGTGCTATACCTGAAGCTATGACTGTAATACAACAGCAAATATGCCACAATTTTTAAAAAATAATGTGTTGCTCGTAAAAATGTAGAGCGAGAGAGAGAGAAAGATACTTACAGCCATTTTATTCCAGAGCAAATCCCAGTCTGTAAAATGAAAGACAGAAATATTGCAAGACTCAGCTTCATTTTTCCACAGCCACCCGCTTTCAGAAGGAAATCAACTCTTTAAAGGGGAATCTTCCCGAATTTCTGAACAATGTATTTCCTTCAGTTTAGATGTGGTTCCTTCTTGGAGCACAGCAACCTGAAATCAGGGAGAAAGCACAAAGATATGGTTAAGACCCAAGTGTTGTGAGTCCTGGTGACAGAGAAATTTATCATCCGAATTGCAAAGGAGTGGTTTATGAATCACGAAAAAGTTCAGATTCCCCTCCCCTCTCTTCTTGATAGAACCTTTACAGTCAACAGACAGACGAAACGTATGGCTTGAATTATGACTTGAGTTATAGTCTGATTGTATGTTTCTGGTTAACCCGGCATATGGCAAGACTTCATTCCCTGTTTCAATTCCTCCCCCCACCCCAGGTTCTGTAAATCTGCTTGGGGAGGGAAGAAATACAAATCTCAGGTCCCTGTTTTAGCTAATCCTCTTCGTTTTTAGATAGATAGATAGATAGATAGATAGATAGATAGATAGATAGATAGATATAAAATATTTCTGAAAAAAGACACATTAAACACACATGTGTTGACTAATGGAGGTGCCCTTGCTCTGCAAATGTTTCAGTCTGTCTGATCTGTTACAAACAACTGTGTTTTGTTCCTTCCCTCCTGCTTTCATTCTCACCTCATTAACTTTGCTTCTCGCTTCTTCCAAATACACAAACACCTGGAGCGCAAGGAAGAGCCCTCCACTCTGGCCTCCCCAGGAAACATTACAATCAAAATTGTCTCAAAGAAGCATCCAGCAGCAAACAAAAGATCTCCAGGATCCTCTTTTCTCTGCTTTTTATTAAACAAACAAGGCACATGACTCCTAAATTCTTACAAGAGTCCTCCTTATCTCAGACAGGGGCTACCCCTGCTCCTGTAATAACAATGGTAATAATAAACCAATCGGGATTCTCTCCCATCATTCATTCTAGACAACAGTGAGGGGTTTCTTCTCTTCTTAACCTCCAGCGGTTTTTCTCAAGTGTACCAAATTAAGGCCAGATTCTGCTCCTCTTAAAGTCAACGGGCAAGGTTTCAAAAGTGGCTAGTAAATTTGGGTGCCCAAATTAGGCCCATTACACACATTAGAGGGAGATCTGATTTTCAGTCATGACTGAGCACCCCTCCACTTTCACATCAGGCCTCTTGAAGGTGTCTCAAGTCAGCCACCCCAAAACTGGTATCACCAGTCACTTCGGAAAACCTTGGCCAATTGCATTCAGAGGGAGGAAGGATCATGCCCTTCATTTTGATAATTCGATGCCTGCCTGACCCCCAGGTCTGGGGCTGCCCGAAGATCTCTTCCAAACTGCGCTCTTTGAAGGGTCAACTCTTTAATCCCCTAGGAGAGGGCTCCACTGTGGAAACCCGTTTAAACGTGCGAGTTCCCCCCGGGGTGCTTGCTGTGATTCCCAGCGCACTTTGGGTTTTCCTTCAGGGTGTCCCCATTGGTGTAAGAATCCCGTCCCTGAAACACTGTTATCGGGAAAGTGACATTGTACGCGGATCTTCAGCGCTAGGAGTGAAAATCCTGGCTCTGCTGAAATCCGTGGCAAAACTCCCATGTGCGCCGACAGGATCAGGATTTCACCCGCCTCGATTTTTATTCCCTTTTTTTTATATTGACCCGTCACTGGAAGTTGCAAGCAGCGGTCGCGCCGCTTCTGCAGGGAGGCAAGCTCCCCGCTCTCCTGCGTCTGCACAGCGAGACATTTATTTCGGGGTCTTTTATCTTTTTTAAAAACACTTGAAACCTTCACCCTTGAATCCTGACCATGCACTGGGCGGCCTGGGGGCTATTTCAGACCCCTTATCTGTCTCTCCTGAAGCTGCTTCACGGCACAGACTTCAGTGTGAAATTTCTTACAGCTTCCCTGAACGGGAGGGCGCTGTCTAATCCGGCTCTGCAGAATTCCTCCAGCCCAGACCGGACACTGTCCGGACCAGCACTCCGGTTCATCCTTTTTCATTGCCATCGGATTTCCAGCCTCTAGCTCCGGAACAGGTTAACTTTTACAACTTCAGGAAAATTGGCAAGGGGGAAACCAGTGATTCAAGTCATCAGGCGTGTTGTTTACAAGGGCGAAGAGCCCTAGATCAAGCCAGCAGCAGGGGGCTTGTTGTCTCAACCTGACCTGTTTTCTCCTCAAAGTCCTGGTTTGCTTTGCCCGTGTACGCTTCAGACGAGCCGCCTTTTGCAGCCGCTTCCTCGGCGGCCTACGTCCGCGCTGAAGAAACTTCGCTCCACAGAAAACTGATAAGGCTTATAACTAACACCCCCAAAACCTCAGATACCTGTTCCTCTCCCTAAAACTCACAGCACAGCTCGCCCGCCAAGAGGCAAAGAAAAACATCCCGGGTCACGCTTAAGTGTTATAGTATTCTTGTCCCCATTCATGCCCACCAGGGACTGGGCTTCAAACTCCAGGGCGTGGGATCGTGTGTGGCGTGGGCTCCAGCATAGATCCTCTACCGTACATTGCAGCCGAGCCGATTGCGTGTGTCCACACACGCGGCAAAGGTAAACACGCTGGAAAGCTAGAAACCAGACAGGCAAAGGGGGAGCTATGTAGCATAATGATGGCATGGCTCTGTGTTTTCCATCCCCATTGACAATCCCTTAGCAATTCGGGACCCATTAACAAGCCCCCGCCTCGCACCCAGGCCAACACCCGCCCGCCGGTCCCTGGTGAATGGCCCCTGAACACGGAACCATCCGGACTCCGGCTCGGCATCTCGTCTTTCTCTTCGCAGCGCTCCGCTGTGCCATCAGGGGCTCGGCAGCCACCACCCCCGGCGGGACGCCGGCTCGACCACCCTGGGGCCGTTTGGCCCAGCTCGGGGCTGGTCGGGAGCTTTGGGGCGTGCTCGGGTTTTCCTCCGCCACCTCCGCGGGCGCTTTCGCTTCCTTCGTGGGAACGCTTCTCAAGCCCTCGCCTTCGGAGGGAGCAAAACCCGCGCCCCCGTGGCCGCAGTGGAAAAAACCCTCCTCCCCGCACCCGGCTCAACGCGGGAGGGACGAGGCATGACTCAATCGATACCCGCCCGCAAGAATCCCCGGCCTTACCTTTCCCGGGAAAGCTGCCCCGTCGCCTCGACCCCTTCGACAGCCCTTCTCCCAGCAACCACAACGTTTTGCGGCGACCGCAGCGGCGGACAAAATACTGTAGATCCAGATCCCAACACTGGAGGTCAGCCGGAGGTAAACGCTGTTAAACTCCGCTAAGGGTGGGCAGAGAAGGGGAGGGGAAGGGACGAGCGACACAAGCGAAAGGCTGCGTGAAGATGCAGCGGGTAATGTGAGTTTGCCTCTCTGCCCCTCTCTGCCTTAAGAACCTGCTTATATGGGGTCCCAGTGGCTTTGATCTGTGGAGTGATGTCAGCCTGCATTAGCATAACAAAGCACGCCGGATTTACTGCTTAAAACAGGACAAATGACTGTTTGATCTATTCAGAAAAAAGAACGTGTATTTTCCAGTTTTCTCAGCAATCATCCCCCCCCCCCCCCCCAACCGCACACTCCTTCTCCCGCCTGGTAAATAAAAGATTAAGACCAGACGGCAGGTAGTTTCAGGATCTAGAGAAGAGAGAAGGGACTTTAAAGTTCTTTGTAAGGGAGTTCTGTAGGGCTGATTCCACTTCATCTTATCATCAAGGCAAATCAGACCAACCTAGAAATGTTTACTTTATAAAAGCATCCTAGTCATCTGCCTGGAAAGCCCTACAAAACAAGGACTAAGTACAACATTATGGTAAAGACAGGAGTGTTGGGGAACTGGCAAAACAAGAATTACTAGGATAAGCTTCAGCTAAAGTCAGGAGGAAAAAAAGATGAGCCTCTCCATGATGACTGGGAATTAGGTTCTGACTAGTTTGACTATTGTGTTTCCAAAGTCTCTCTTTTCTGCACATGTATTGCACCAAACAGTAGCCCTGCTCAATCCAATTTGTCACAGTCATAGTACAATTGCTACTCCAGTAATGCAATAATTCCTAATAATCAACGGTTCATTATACATTTGAAGTTCAATAAAAAAAACAAAACAAAAAACCCACAACACATTTTAGTTCAAATTGTCATAGTTTCCCTGAGATTAAAGGGTCGATTTCCCAAGGGAAAGATTGGGTGTATGAAGCTGGTAACTTCCTTTATTTTTATTTTTATCTACTTGCTCTAATTAAGTGTATATCTATTTGTTTTTCATATAACATAGGTGATGCACAAAATGATAAAGCCCACACAATATTTTAGCAGTATATACTTTTCAGTAGTCTTTTTTGCATTCAGAATTACCTATCTCTACAAATACAAGTTTTAAGAACTACAAAGAAATAATACTAAGATTGCTATTACATTATTATAATGAATAGTTAATGATTAGCAACAATAACTAGTTAATATTTTAACCGGAAACCTTAAATGTTACCTTTACAAAGGGTGACCAGTGTTTACTTGTCTTTACGGCTGACTTCCCAACTAAAATCAAACCACATTTTTCATTTGGTTGTTCTGAACAGGTCTGTTAACTGGATTTCCTGTTCTGATAAAACTAAGAAGTTGCAATTTGACAGCTGGAATAAAAAGCATATTATGTGCCCTGCTTTATTGAATCATACTGTCAACCTTCAGCTTTCATGATGCTCCGTTTATTTGATCTTTCTTTAATCCACGGCAAGTTTAATTAATTTTTTTTACATCAGGTTCTTTCTCTTTCAAGACAGTCTCAGCAGATGAGGGTTTAAGATTACTGCATACTTCAAACGGGCCTCAAGTGCCTACAGAACAGGACAAATCTGGATTTAGGAACCCCCATGTCTGCCCCGAATTCAGAACAAATTGGTACAAAAAGGCTCTCAGCTGCTATAATATCCATGCCCTTTTGCTCAGTCTAATTGTGTGTTTCAGGTGAATGGGGAGGGGTAGGAATACTCAACAACACATTGCATGGGGTCTTAGGACCAAAAGTTTGAGTTTGAAAGTAGGATGAGAAGAGTGTCCTAGAGTTATTCCTTGAGAAAAAGGCATTTGTATGTGATGATACTTTTACCAGGCTTTATTTTAGGAAGAAATACAGCATTTAAACACATATTATCACTATCGATTTTTGCTACCTGACTTAAAAAGCATCTGGAATCTGTGCTCCAAACTTTCCAAAGCCACCCTATTTATTTATTTATTCTGCCACTAGCTTTACAAGGTGTCTGTTTTTGTTTGTTTAAATGTTTTGGGGGAGCGGGCGGTAGTTGCAGGTGGGCACTATGACAGATGGAGACTTCTGTTTTTCTAACTTCCTGGCATTCTCCTGTCCTCTAAAAATGTGCAGATCTTCAGATCTGATTGTCAACAGGTTGGTGTTCTGGATTCTCCACAGGGCAAATGTCCAGGGTCACTACTGCGGAATAGCTCCCAGAATAAGACTGCCATTCTCTGATTTAGCTTACCCCACAGAATAATAATTCTGGAATAAGAGTGTCCACGTGGGGAGCTATTCTGGAGTAGGTTTTGCACTTTAAATTCACACCCCACCTTATTCTGGAACAACTTTCCTGTGTACACCAGCTCTCTAGACCCTGATTCAACAAAGCATTTAAGCATGTATTTAAATGGACTTCAGTGAGACTGCTTTTCTGAAACAGGGCCATTATTACCAAAATATCGAAGTTCTTTGAGTCCTGCTTTTCTCAGGTAGATTTGGACCTAGTTTGGGCCATATGGTTTGCAATGGAATAATATGGATTCTCTTCAGATGTGTAGCCAATAGAGAGCTACCTGGATATGTTTGGATTTTTAATGTCTTCAAGCTGCACAGAGCTATCATGAAGATCTCTGACATTTCCTAGAAGACTTGTGGCCACAAACAGATGTGGAAGATACCTTGATTCAGTATTTTCCATAGGTTTTTCAGAAAAGGATCCATGAGAGAATTGATCCAAGAGAGTCGGACACCCCACTCCTATAGAAACTCAATGGGATTTGCACACCTAACCCCAGTATGTTGTATATCTGGAGAGTATTTATTTTTTGCTCTAAAAATTATTAGCACACAGGTAAGAAGGACAAATAGTCTCCTTAGTGCATATCCTGGTAAATATACATGTTATACCCAAAGGGTTGGTTGGGAAGTGGGGAACATTGTCATTTTTCTGTGAATCTTCAGATTCATTTTTATACATTTTTTTTTTTTTAAAAAAAGGACACAGAAAAGTTGCTGGATTGGAAACTGAATTTCTCTGGTCATCCATTTGCACAGGTGCAACAGCAATGCAAGCTGCTGTCCACATTACTCTGTCCACCTGCCTCAAACCTATTATGGAGAGGGGCATTTAGTTCTTGACCCCTTGTGCAGACTGTCAGCAAGATCCTAACAATTTTGCAGAGAGTTGTTTTTCATGTGAATCCCTGACTATTAGAACTGAACTGAGATCACCAAACAGCCATTAGACAGTGACAACTTTTAGGTTTCAGAGTAACAGCCCTGTTAGTCTGTATTCGCAAAAAGAAAAGGAGTACTTGTGGCACCTTAGAGACTAACCAATTTATTTGAGCATAAGCTGTAGGTCACGAAAGCTTATGCTCAAATAAATTGGTTAGTCTCTAAGGTGCCACAAGTACTCCTTTTCTTTTTGACAACTTTTAGTTACTACTGACCTGGGCTGAATTAGAACCAGCAATGCAGATGTGGATGGCTCTATAGTTCATCACACACACACACGTCACCTAAAAACAAACACTCAATGGGAGTACTCGCATGGATAAAGTTAAACATGTGCATAAGAATTTGCAGAATTCTGACCTATGAGTGTGAACTCTTCCAGAGCAGAGACCATGTCCTTTTTTTAAAATCTCCAAAGCACTGTGCCAAATCCTGGCACTGTGTAAATGTTTATTAATATGACATAGTTATGTATACTGTGATGGTGTGGTATAATGGTTTTATCAGCATGCATGCAAGATGCTGTTTGCTACAAGTGAGGTCATTGCACATGAGGGCCAGTAAAACATTTCTTCTGCACTATTGTGTATTCTGCATATGGCATTAAAAAAAGCAATTTTGAAAATATTTTAGAGTTTTGACTTTTTAATGGAGGTATTTTTTCATATCCCTCCACCTGCAAAGCCAGGTGACATAGTTACAATGGGGGTAATTCTCATGTGCACCAGGGCCCCTTTATTCTGCTGGAGTGGTGTATAGAGGCCTTAGTGTAAATGAGAATTAGATCCATCAGTCCAATTGCACAGTCCCCTGAAGGAGAAAAAAAAGAATGATTATTAAATGTTAAAATCTTTTACAAAAGTACTTAAAATAGGTACACATACAAACTTCATGACTTCAGAGTACAATGCCTTACGCCATTCCAGGGTGAGAAACAAGTGTTCTATCATATGTCCAGTTAGGGAGTATGCCCTTTAGCACAACGTGTAAGCACCTATTTCTATCCCTAAGGGCTCATGAGATATCAGACTTTTAAAACTGTCACTGGGACCGACTGAATATTACCCATTCTGGCTTGTGCCAGTGTAACTTGTGGGGAGAAATTCCACATTTGTAGGGGAAGGAGGAGACATTTTTGTGACGGGATTATTAGTATTTTGTAATGGTGGCTATTGTGAAGTTGCTCAGTGGGCTAGCATGTTAGAATAAGTCCTAGCAGAGACTGATTTGTAAGCCGAGTGAAGGGGAGATGGACAAAGGTGTGTGATAAATGCAACTTATGAAATAGATATAACCCCACATAATAATATTATTACATGTGGGAGGTTGATTTTACTCTTATTATTTCTACAGTGCCTTGTGTGTACATGACAGGTACCACACAAATACAGAAAAGGATTCCTGTTCCCAAGAATTAGAACTGGTCAAAAGCAAGACCATTTTCCAGAAACTTTTCCACGAAAACACTGTTACTTTGTTTTTTTTCTTACCTGAAATTTTGAATTTCAAATTTTGCCAAACACCTTTAGAGTTGGTTGGAAAAACAGATAATTTTTTTAAAAAAATTATTCTTCCCCATCACAAAATCTGAACGTTTCAACCAGCTGTATTATTGTAATCTATAATTACAAACACTGGGGAGGAGAAGAAAAGGAAGATGATTGTGACTCTGATGCCTTAGATGGTGACGATCACATGAGAGAGGTTTAGAGGGTGTTTCTGGTTGTTCTTGCAGAGGGCATGTTAATGTTTTATTATGTGTGAGTAACACTTAAGAAAGAGCATCCCTGGAAGATGTGTGTTTTGAGGAGGAGGAAAGGGTGGAGGCAAGGCAGACTAGGCCAGGAAGGGGATTCTGGATGTAAGAGGTTACATGGAAACCGCAGCAGTAAGAGTGGAAGAAGGATGAGAAGTGAGTGGGTTAGATACACAGCTTAGCCAGACAGGTCAGAGAGGGTTAAGTGGTGCCAGGCCTGAAGGGAAGGCAATTGAATTTCAATGTGATGCAGAAGTCAAGAGAAAGCCAGCAAGGGGGTGTGAGGAGGAGTTGGATGTGGTCAGAGCAGTGAGCAAGGAAGATGGCTCTCATAGCTGCTGGTGGATAAGGTGAGACTCAGGGGGCTAGACAGAAGGGGAGCTGAACAGGACGGGAACCAGGACTGTGCTAGTGGGAATGGAGAGGAACCAGCTGATTGTGGAGATGAGGTGGAGAAATAACAATCGAGTTTGTCATAGCAGCCATGATGGGAGGGTAGAAAGAGACAAATCCATGAGGACATGGGAGAGGGAGGGTAGTGGAGTTGCTGACAGCAATGGAAGTGGGGTTTGGGAAGAGAGATTACCATGTTGAGTTTGATTTGGTGGCCGGTGATCCAGGGGAAGATGGCTGAGGCGGGAGAGGCAGGTCTCACTCAGGAGAATGTTACATAAATCACAAGCATGGTGAGTATAACAACAGAGGAAATGCTAGAGCAAGGAGATGGGGAACAGCAGATGAGAGCCCCAAGAAGGGCTGGTAATTGTTAAGCACCTTCACAGGAAACAGTTGAGAGTTCAGTAGTTCTGACTATATTACTTATGCCCCCCCCCAGCAATTATAATAGTATCCAAGCACCTCACAACCTTTTATGTATTTATCCTTACACCACCACTGTGAGGTAGGGCAGGGTCATTATCTCAATGTTATAGATGGGGAACTAAGGCACATGGAGACAAAGTGACTTGCCCAGGGTCATACAGAAATTTGGTAGCAACACAGGGAAGTGACCCGAGGTTTCCCGAGTCTCAAGCTAGCACCCTCATCATTGGACAATCCTTCTTCTCCTTGCTGTAGGTGGAATAGGTAGGTTTCAAAAGGGAGTGGGGGAGTCCAGGGGTTGGACAGCCTGTTCCAGAGATGCAGGAGCAGCAGCAGCAAGGGCTCAAGGTCTGACAGAGCAGTAGAGACCAGAAGTGACAAAGCCAGGGGAGAAGGATTTCAGGAGAAATTACACCACAGGGGCATACAAGCAAGGGGCCTTGAACTCGAAGACAGCTGATCTCTTCTCTGTCGTATACCAGCTTTACCTGTCCTTTCAGTGAAGCAGCTGGTGAGAATGTCTACACACAGAGGACCCAGCATGGCAGAGGACTGCAGAAAGAAAAGAACTTCCTTCATTTTTTTAATACCTATTTTTAACACTCCACAAAGGCCTTATTAAAAGACATTTCACCTTTTACGGTGAAAAACAAGGCTTTTGGTTGGTCCCCTGGGTGACTTACTCACTTGCTTGTGAACCTGCTTGACTGCGCTTCTTGAGAATGAGGCGGCTACAGTACCTCATGAAAATAAACAGCATCTTACACCTCGTGAGGTGATGGGTGGTGTTTTCTCCCCCTCCTCCCCCCTGCTCACATGCCCTGGAATAGTGAAAACAAAATTAAAATACAGAAATTCACAGTGCAGTATTAAACCTCCTAGAACTAAGCCCAACACGGAGGTGAAAAATCATGTCAGAAATCCACAAGCTGCCTAGATTTTGAAGGCTGAGGACCGAATTCTACTCTCACACTGGTTATACACTGAGTTCAACAGAGTGATTACAGTTTCCACCAGTGTGTGTGATAAGAGAACTGAGCCCTTAGTCCTTAACTCTAAAATGTCTGAATTTTTTTTTCTTGATATGGTCCTTCCCTTAATCATTATTATTTGGATTGTGGTAACGCCTAGTCACAGGCATGGACCCCATTGTGCTCGGTGCGATACAAACACAGAACAAAAAGGCAGTCCTTGCCCCAAAGAACTTACAGTCTAAGTACAAGACACAAGACAACATCAGGTGGCTACAGACTGACAGACGGGAGAGCACAAGGAAACAATGAGACTGCCACTATTTTCCACAGTCTTTGTACTGGGACAGAGCTAGCATAATTGTTCAGCAGCAAATAGGAAGCCAGGACTCCTGGGTTCAGTTCCAGACTATATCACTGGTTCGCTGTGGGCAAGAAATGTGACCTTACTGAGCCTCAGTTTACCCAATGTATGAAATGGTTACAATAATACTTCTATAACAAGAAAACCAATAAATACCAGAGGTTTTGCTGTGGAAATATGGGATTACCAATCAGCAAGAGTCAAGAAGGCTTTTGAATGAAACAAAACCAAATCAAACCTCATAAATCTTGGGTAGCAGATGCTTCTATAAGGATTGTTATCTTTTATATAACACCCTCTCCCCCCACCCACCTTTCCTTTTGCCCTTAAATAATAGTTTTCCTGAGTTTTTTGTGCACTGGTAGTTGTTTACTAAAGGGATGCTATGATGAGACATAACATCAACTCCCGCCCCCAGCACACATCTTGGGGAACAATGCTGAGAATACTGGGAATCTCCTTCGGGGCTGGAGAAAGGAGGGACCATCCGGCCAGAAAGCCTGGGAAGTCAGGGATTCCTGCAGCTCCTCTCTGCAGGGTTTGGAGGCAAGGGTGGCTGATGGATCCCATCACTGGGCGAACCCCTGTGGAAGCAGGCTCTGCAGCATACACAGTCCCCGAAATCCTCCCCCTGCCCACCCAGTGCAATAGAGCCAGGCTGTTTCCACAGTAGGCAGGGCCCTCCATGTCTGTGGAGTCGGTGGCGGGAATGACAAGAATTGACCTTGAATTGTCCACAGGAGTGTCCACACAGCAAGATATACTGTAGTTGCGGGTTTTATTCTAGAGTCCCTGAGAGAGGGATGACTAAACTTTCAGCAATCATGCCTGGTTCCCCAGGGGATCATCCCCAGCCCCCTAATGTAGATTAAGCTCAGAGCGTCTGGTGCTTCTCTCATTTACACCAGTGCAATACCACTGACTTCAGGGCTGTGAGGGGGAATCAAGCCCAGCCTCTTTAAAGCTCTGTGCCATTTGTCTGCAGATCATGAAGACAAAGGACCTTTCAGCCTCGAGTCTGTGGAGTGCATATTCCTCCCATGAAGCAAAAGTCCCATCCATGCCCCAAACACTGCCTTCTAGAGGCCTCCTTCCTTAATAAAAAACTCACTGTCAGGCCCTGTCTCCAAGGGGCACAGCCTGAACATCCCCTCCAAAGCAGGACAGGTTTTTTTCCTGCAGTACCAGGAATCCCCTTCATTCCTTGTTGGGGTGCAGCGGGCACATAGACCCCACCACAGGGTGTCTGTCAAGCAACTTGAGATGCTTGGCCCACAGATGTGCACGACCCTCCACCCCCAAGGTGAACCTCTAGGTGGTTGAAAAATGACTGAGCAGTTGAATATAATTTTCCCACCATGACTAGAAGTCACATGAAAGAAAGAGACTGTGCAGTTATGCTTACCCATGAAAATATTACCTGTCTGACATACAATTCTGTGTGAATGACAGTGGGAAAGTACAATGCGTCTGCTCAGGACTTCATTATCACTGCTAGTTTCTCTTTCAGGCCCTGATTCTCCAAGTTGTCCCACGTGGCTGGATCCAGGCACCTGTGTGGAGCCCCAATGACTTCTGCCTGCACAGAACTGCAAGAGCAGGGCCTTAGTGGTCAGAGTAGCCTAAAGGCCAGATTTTCAGGAGAGCTCAGCTCCTGTTTATGCATGTAAATAAGGGCCAGCTTTTCAAAACAGCTCCACACCACACACGCTGATCTCCTGTGAAAATCTGGTTACTTATTTTGTTGCCTAACTGAGAGCTGAGCTCTTCTGCAAATCTAACCCTGACCGAGGAGGTTGAGCACATCTGGCCCCTGAAATGACGAGTTCCATTTAGGAAACAATTTTCCAGTTAAAACAAAAGTACCTTTGGAACAAAAATCAAACTTTTTTTTTTTAAAACTTGGAAATCATAATAGCTTTTAAAAATAGCTTGGTTAAATCTGAAGCCAGTTTTTCTGGCAGAATTAACCACTCCTCCTCCCCCCACCCCCCACCCCCAAAAAAGGCATTTAAATATTAGAACTCATGACAGAATCTTTATTCTAATCACTTGAGCAGGGCCCCTGAAGTATACATATATAAATGTTACAAGTGCATGTTATTAATGATGGTTCTGATCTTGCTGTAGGCTAAGCAATTGCCTTTTCATTATAGGATTGGGGCCCATATTTCTCATGGGTGGGGTTGCATAGTTGGCTGCATCTTCTATTTCTGAAATGTAAAACTTACAGCACCAAGGTGGGGGAATTACAAAGTGGTCCAGAGTTTTCCTGCCTCAACAAAACATTCCTCTGTGTAGCCTACAGGGAAATCTGTATATTCTGGTGGAGGCAGAGGGGAAGGTTAATGGAGATCACCATCAACATATAACTTAAGGTGACAATAACTGTTAAATGTGAACAAAACACTGTAATTTAAAAAAAGAAAAGGAGTACTTGTGGCACTTTAGAGACTAACAAATTTATTTGAGCATAAGCTTTCGTGAGCTACAGCTCACTTCATCGGATCCAATGAAGTGAGCTGTAGCTCACGAAAGCTTACGCTCAGATAAATTGGTTAGTCTCTAAGGTGCCACAAGTACTCCTTTTCTTTTTGCAAATACAGACTAACACAGCTGCTACTCTGAAACCTGTAATTTAAAACTAAATTTAGAACATTTTGGACTAGAAAATCCGTTATCAGCTACACCCTTGGCTATGTAACCATATATTGTACAAGATAGAGTTAGGTTTTTATTTCGTTTTCACTTGTAAAACTTGCTTAAATTTGTTAGGCGTTAGCTTACATCCCCCACTCCCGGTGCTGTTTGAGGCTCTCACTGCTGACCATTAGGAGATCCATCCTGCTCACATTGAGGTCAATGGCAAAACTCCTGCTCACCTCAGCAAGAACAGGATTGGGCCCTACTGGGGCAGATTTTCAAGCACTCAGCACACACAGTCAGGGACAGATTTTCCACAAATAAGGAGCTGGTTTTTCAGCTGAGCTGAGCCCTTTTGAAAACATGGCCTTACACCTTACAATGG
This sequence comes from Lepidochelys kempii, assembly GCF_965140285.1. Taxonomy (NCBI): domain Eukaryota; kingdom Metazoa; phylum Chordata; order Testudines; family Cheloniidae; genus Lepidochelys; species Lepidochelys kempii. Next base: position 15,443,784 of record NC_136380.1, read on the forward strand.
GAGCTGCTGGGTGGTGAGCACCTTTGAAAACATGACCCCAGTTGCAGGTGCTGTGCCTCTGAAAATAAGGCCCCACACTTTAAAGGCTAAAACACATTGGTCCTGATTTCCATTGATCTGACCCAGTGTGGCCATTCTTATGTTCTTTTCTGCATGCCCCTAATCCTCTTGCTGCCAGAAGCTGGGAGTGGAGGACAGGGGATGGATCACTCGATAATTGCCCTGTGCTGTTCATTCTCTCTGGGGCATCTGGAATTGGCCATTGTCAGAAGACAGGATACTGAGCTAGGTGGAAACTGGTCTGACCCAGTATGGCCGTTCTTATGTTCTCTATCGGAAATAATGAAGAAAAGCTGTTACCCAGTAACACCAACCATACTTTGACGGTTAGACAAAACTACCTGGAAAATACTGGAGGCGGATTCTTTTTATGACAGCTCAGATTTGTCTCAGAAGCTGCATATGTTCTGCTCCCTGATTTCCATGTGACTGTTTCGTTAGTGTTTCTGTTTACTTACAAAAATCTGATTATGCTGTTTGGGTCATCCTCTGAACATCTGAATTACAAACCTCCACATATACATATGAACACCGCCACAGTGCCACACTGCCCTTTTGGATTACTTCACCTCACACACACCTCTTTCTAAACAAGCTAACCAACCAGAAAATGAAATTGAATATTGACGTTCATGTACGCCTCTGACGACATAACCAAGTGCGTAACTATTTGCGTCTGAACAATAAGGAATGCCGTGATGGATTTCATTGCTCTTTTGCATGCCAAACGTTTTCAACATAGGAACATACCAAAACATAACCTTTCTGTGGGCAATTTAATGTTTCAGGGCCTAATTCACCACTGCTACACTCCAGATCTGCCCCTCCTTGTAGCACTGCTATGCTACCCCTTGGACACCGTCCCGCTCTCAGGCAACCCAAGCTATTAGGTATCAACATATTCACTTAATTGTGTGGAATCTGCAGAACAAATATTCATTTTAACTAAGGAAATCTACAAGGTAAATATTCATGAAGTTTATTCTTTCTTAGATGAAGTGCAACGGTGTTTGAAATCCATCATCGCGTCCCTTGAACAGAAGGGAGCTTGACAGGAAAATTATAGGTAATTCATCAAGGTAACATTCTGAGAAGATACGGGCACTGTTTAGCTCTCCTTACTAGGCAACATTCCCCTCCTCCCACCCACCCACCACTGAGGTCAGTGGGCATGTTGCTGTGGGAGGGAGTGCTGACTGAGGTCCTATCGGAGGGGTTAGAGAGAAAAGGCTTCCAAGATTTCTGAGGTAAATCAAGCATGAAAAATAATGGTGCGCTTTTCTTATGTGCCAGACTCTGTAATATGTCTTTGAAGACCTCAGCCTTGAATGGAGAGGCTGAGAAGGTAGTGTATTGCAAGCATGTAAAGCTCAAAATAGCTCTAAAACCTGTCTGAAACTGTGAAAGGTGTGGACAGACCCCACCCACTGGATCTGATCCTCCAGCCCTGCCGCACGCACTGAAGGATTTCTGTTGTTGTTTGACCTGAATAACGACTGCAGCAAGGATCAACCCTTAGTAACCTACACTTAATTTTAGAAATGCCGTGGCCAGGTCTTGGATCCTGTGATCCGCTTGTGGTGAGCTCCTACATGGATGGATCTCACCCCTTCTGTGTAGAAAGGGGGATTGGGTGTCTCCATGGCACCATCCCTCCTCTCCCCTGTAGGGGGCTCTCCAGGTAGTCTGGTGTCTGGCCAAGAGGCGGTGGGGGAACAGGGGAGGATGTACGTCGCCTCCCCACCAGCCCCGTGAAACTACCCTGGAACAGTTCATAGAGCCCTGACTCATATTCACTGTTCTATGGATGTCTGGCCCCCCCCACCCCTTGCCCCAGAAGAAGCCACAGCCAGATATAGCTCTCCTGGGGTTACACTAGCAAGTACTCCGTAACAGGGCTTCTGTGCAGATGGCACTGGCCTCCTGCAGACGCCTGGAATCCTCTGAGCCACCTGCCTTCTGTGGCTGCACCTCTGTCAGGAAATCACTGTCGCACCTTCCCCAGAAAGAAATGCCCTTTCACTGCAGGAACGGACGAACTGCGCCAGTTATTGTAATCGCCCACTGCCATGAGCAGAGAACGTGCTCTCCACTTTCAGAACTAAACGGAAAATTCATTCCTTGGGCAGATGCCCGGTCTGCATGAAGGAAAGCCACGCCAGCAAAACGACGTCATAGATTCCAAAGCCAGAAGGGACCACTGTGATCAACTGCCCCATCTCCTGTACGACACAGGCCGTATGTCAGTAAGAGTTACACTGATGCACACCCCTGATGCACGCCCACCTTTGGTACATGAGTGGGTTAACCTGCCTTGGTATAAGCCTCACTGTGCACCAGGGCGGTGCATCTGTTGTAGGTGTTTGCAGCAGTTCAAATTTCTTTAGACAGGGCCTTAGCTTTCCCTCAATTAATTCTTCGCAAATACGTACAGCCAACACAGCCACCTCTAAACAAACAAACCAACCAATCAAACTATAGCTCCTACAAACTGTTATGGTAAGTGTGGTGTAACTGAGAAGAACAGTCTAGTGAGCAGAGCCCTGGGCTAGCCCTCAGGAAACCGGTGTTCTAATCCTCCTGGGCAAGTTGCTTCACCTCTGTTTCCTCTTTCACTACTTGTCTATTTAGACCATAAACTCTTTGGGGCAGGGACTGTCTCCATGTGTATGTACAGCACCTAGCACACCAGAGCCCTGATCATTACTGAGACTTTAAGTGCTAGCAAAATATAAATAATCATTTCTATTTTTAAACACTTATCACATAGATACCATGGTGTCAGGGGTCATAGAATTACCTAGGTAGAGAAATGGCCAGAGCTATATTATTGCATATTTTGTTGCTGTTATATCTAAACAGAATGCATGTATACAGATGATTTGAAACAAATAATTTGTCTTTTACTGCCCATCATCTCTAAAGGCTTGATCCTGATAAGATGTTTCCACAGCTCAAAGAGACCTTATGGGTTTGGTGCATTAATTACTTGGGTAGGATTCGTGGGCCTGAGTGGTGCAGGTCAGACTAGATGATCACAGTGGTCTCTTCTGAACATCTAGGAATCCTGTACTCACTGAAGTCAATGGTAAAGAACCATTGATTTCCACGGGAAGGATCAGGCACTAAAAGTTGATTCAGAGTCACACCTTCAGGTTTACGTCAGCTGAGGATCTGACCCTACCTCTAGTCTTCCCTCCCTCCTCCCGCCCCGCCCCCTCCCGAGACACGTGCTAACAGCAGTGGTTTAAGACCTGACGCTAACAACGTCCCTAAATTTGCCACTTAATTGTTTTTTTTAAGTTGACAACTGAGTCATGCTAATATTTTGCAGGACAACTCCCTTGTTTTTCCAGTTAATAATGTTTGTGTTACCCACTTTCATATGATCTTATTCTCACCGGTGCAAATATAATGTGTCATTGCTCCTTTTTTGTTTTTGTTTTGTTTTAGAAAGATCAGGGGAGGGAGGAAGGACAAGGAGGACCAAATGTTTGTTTGAGAAACAGAATGCATTTGAGTCAGACAGTGAAGTGACAAGCCAGACACTCTCAAAGTACATGTGGGAGAAAGCATCTTTAAACTAAAAAAAGAGAGAGAGAGAGGCAGAAAGCTCTTGTTCATTCCACCAGGCCAAAAAAAAGAAAAAAAGGTCTGGCAAGGAACAATCTGAGAAAGTGTCTAAAGAGTTGGAAGAAGGTTCTACATCACATGTAGGAGCCAAAAATGTGTTTGGCCACAAACAGCGTGTGATGCATTGCAAAATGTTTCGCTAGGAGATATTGAGAGGGTGGGATGGCTGGCATGAAGAGTGAAAAAGGGGAGGTTTGTTACAGGAGGAATATCTTCAGTCTTCAAACAACAGCTACTAAAATACCTTGAATGCTGTGCCTCCCCAGAGGTGCTGAGCTTTAAAAGCCTTGCATGGAAAAACTTTTCTGGGGAACATAACCTAATTTTAAATTCTTGTGGAGTTAGGCTACTGCACTATTGTTGGAAGTAATTTGTTTTTAAAAGCAAAGATAAGGCCTGATTCAAAGCTCATTGAAGTCGGTGGACTTTGGATCAGGTCTACACTGCATAAAAAAGCATTTAAACCTAACCATCAATAAAGTCTCTTCCATTAAAGTATATATATTTGTTTTAATTGGGAAAGTCAATTGAAACCCATAATTCTCTGTAATAAGCCAAGACAGCAGTAGATAAAGCCTGGAGTAGCATAAATCATAGCTCCCATAAGTCATTTTCAAGAAACCATTGGCCAATAAGCCAATAAAATTTGACCATCATTTCTTTACTTTATCATTTGCTGCATTCAATTTCTGCCAGAGCCACAGGAATTTCAGGTCTCTATTATTTAAGTGATCCTAGAGGGGGCAGATGAGCCCAATTTGGTCACCCAGAGCAGACCCTAGGTTTGGAACCTGAGGGTTGTGAATAGGTCCCTTTCTTTATGGCTTGGTGGGAGGGTGGGAGCCCTGAACATTTTTTCTCTTGTAACATTGGATCACGGTATGGAAAAGTTGATAACGACTGACCTAGGCCATCTCCCTTGGGGTCAGCAGGGACCTGTTCTCTACAATATACACGGTGTCATTTTGTACAGTAGAACTTGAGTTGATCGATGTATAGCTGGTGTCACTTTGTATTTGTCCTACGCATTTATTTTCCTTTTCTCCGGGCTGTAAAAAGGCTGTATCCAGACACTGGCCTTAAATCCTGTTCCTATGGCAGAGATGGGATTTGACAGTGGGTTGAAGGGGATACAAATTTTTAAACAAAATTCGTTTTGGCAGACAACCTTTCCTTCCTCCAACAGAGACCCCAACCTGTACTGATACTTGGTGGTGCAGACCACGGCAGCAGTCTTTTTTCTTTTATAATACCCCGCAGGATAATGCCAGTTTATAAGTATATTAACAATGGTGCGGTTCCTGCTACTACGATTAAGGGTCTGTCATAATTTCCATTAGAAACCCCTGTTTTTCTGGGGTCTATAATTCAGCCATAAAAACTCACTCTGGGCTGAAATTCAGCTGCAAGGTCTTGGATGAAAACCAAATTTGATTTAACCCTCAGAATACCAAGCAGCTCTCAGGTGGATGATTCCTAGGAATGAAATGCTTTAAGTGCTGGGAAGCCAGACTGCGGCATGCACTAGTGAGGGAGATCAGGCAGGGTTTCTGGGCATTCTGGTTCCTTTTTCTAGAGGGCACGGTTCTGCTCAGTAACGCTGCCTCCCGGCTGCCAGAAACCTTTCCGGATCCCCCACACTACGGCACCCGGATGACCTGCCTTGTCACTAACTGGAAATATTCCCCATCCTCCCAGATGAATGACCCTCTGAGCTGTCAGTTCCTGAGTTCTTTGTTACTGAATTCTTTTACCTAGCTATGAAACTGCTGACCTTAAAAAAATCTACAAATGGTTCACTCCACAGCTGTCATTTCAGCAACACAGGCCACCCAAGAACACACTGCCCCTGCTCCACTCTATCCTGGCCTCCCTGTTGAATACCAAACCAGATTCAAGTCCTCATTTACAAATCTCTCCATAGGATCGGTCCAACCTACCGGAAGGGATAGGTTCACCTTGCAGGACTCTGACCTCCCCTGGCAGCTACATCCCACTGAAGCAATAGAACGGTCAACTTAGAAGGGTGAAACGCATATGTTCAACCTTTGGGGCTTTATTATCATGTCAGACAGCTGCTCTATGAAAGCAGCATCACTCAGTTACTAGTGCTTAATACTTACATTACAGTAGTGTCCAGAGGCCAGGGATCCACTGTTCTAAGCACTGCACGAACATGTAAAACGAGACAGCAATTCAGTTTTCCTTGTAGGCTTCCAATCCAAGTACTGACCTGGCCTTGCTTTGCCTGCAGCCAGCCTACATTGGGAAGGCCTTGCCGGTGTAGCTGTACCAGTTCTATACCAACAAAGCAGTCACAGTGCGCATGTATATCAGCAAAACCGCACTTTTGCGGGGCTAGTTCATTCCAGCCCACACTACCCACACAAACAAAATAAGCTACACTGGCAAAGCAAAGTTTTGCCAGTATAACTGAGTCTACACTAGGGATTTTGCCAGCCCAGCTTTGTCAGTCAGGCATCCCACCGTGTCACAGCTCTGCCAGCAAAAGTTCATAGTGCAGAGCTTCCTTTGAGCTCCAATGAGAATACAAGATGGCCCAGTGGTTAGGGTACTAGGTTAGGACACCTGTGTTTAATTCTTGGCAGTGACCTTAGGCAAGTCACTTAGCCTCTCTGGGCCTCAATTACCCATCTGTACAATGGGGGTAATAGCACCGCCTTGCCTCACAGGAGGCTTGTGAGGATAAAAATACATACAAGATCGTGAGGTGCTGATATTATTGGAAGTGGGAGCCACAGAAGTACCTAACATAGATAGTACAAGGTGGCATGCATGAATACATTTACAATCCATCAAATCAATCCTCTGCAGAATAAAGCTGCCTAACAATGCACTCACCCAACAGATGGTAACTGAGTTAGGATGTATTCTGCAAACAGTTCATAAGAAAGGGGTATTAAACGAATTTACTGACAAAGCAGATTCACAGCTCAGGACAGCGACCCTGAAGAGGTTAGGAATGGCATATTCTTCTGTTGGGGCCTTTAGTAATAAAACTAAAACTGTTAAAAAATTAAGTAGAAGCTACACTAAAGCTCATGTGAAAGTAATATTAAAGTGGGTTTTACTCAGAAAAGTGACTATAAAAATGGCATTGCGGGATTCTGTGTTTATTATGTCTCAGTGACATCATAGCAACTTTGCTCAGTTTACAAGGAAAAAGCTGCTTTTTCTAACTGCCCACACTACAAGTTCAACCTGGGATCTGTGATATCCAGATGTGTTCTTTCTGGCTCATGTATCATCTCCGGTAACATGGAAGGACTGATCCTCCGCACCGCACAGGCTTGCTGTGATTTTGGCTGAAAAAATCCAGACAGGTTTCTGTGAAGTGAAACACAGCCCATATAGTGTTTGACTCTAAAGTGCAGATCAGCGGACTGAAGACCAGCTGAGGCGTCAGGCTACCTGGTTCTACTCCCAGCTCTGACACTGAACTGCTATGCGGCACTGGGACAGTGACTTCACCACTCTGTACCTTGATACCCCTTTAGTACTCAGATGGCCCCCATTACTGTAGTATCTGGTGCCTCTGTTTCCCCACTTCCCTTCATCTGTCGTGTCTATTAAGATGATAAACTCTTTGGGACAGGAACTGTCTCTCAGGCCAAGTCTACACTAGAACCTCTGCCAGTTCAGCAATGTTGGTTAGGGGTGTGATTTTTGGCGGCATTTCTATGCCAGCAAAAGCCCTGGTGTAGACATGGCTATCACCAGTATAAAAGTGTTTTTGCTAGGATAAAAAGAAAAGGAGGACTTGTGGCACCTTAGAGACTAACAAATTTATTTGAGCATAAGCTTTTGTGAGCTACAGCTCACTTCATCGGATGCATTCAGTGGAAAATACAGTGGGGAGATTTATGTACATAGAGAACATGAAACAATGGGTGTTACCATACACACTGTAACCAGAGAGCTTTCAGAGTAGCAGCCGTGTTAGTCTGTATTCGTAAAAAGAAAAGGAGTCCTTGTGGCATTACTAGCAGGAGAGCGCGGGGGGAGGGAGGGGAACCTTTTGTATTGATAATCAAGGTGGGCCATTTCCAGCAGTTGACAAGAACATCTGAGGAACAGCAGGGGGTGGAGGGGGGGAATAAACATGGGGAAATAGTTTTACTTTGTGTAATGACCCATCCACTCCCAGTCTCTATTCAAGCCTAAATTAATGAAGCCAGCTGTAGCTCACGAAAGCTTATGCCTAAAAAAATTGGTTAGTCTCTAAGGTGCCACAAGTCCTTCTTTTCTTTTTGCGAATACAGACTAACACGGCTGCTACTCTGAAACCTGTCATTTTGCTAGGATAGCTTATTTCACTTGGGGAACGAGTATAAGGTATGCCACAAATGCACTCCTTTGCTGGTATAAATCACACCTATGTGCCTTTGCTGGTATAAATTACACCTACACCTCGTATAGCTATACAGGCAAACCTTTTCCAGTGTAGACCTGGCTTCAATATGCGTATGTACAGTGCCTAGCTCTGAAGAGCCCAGATCTCAGTTGAGATCTTTTGGGGCTGTTATAAACAATAATATGCATTGTCTTTCGTGGCCATAAAATGGCAGAAGCGTTGTTAGAAAAGCATGGAAGTATATAGGCAAAGCACAATAATCAAGGACCCAACCTAGTAGCTAACTAGGTACCCCACTCCTTTGTTTCCATCCTTAGATATTGATATACTTTTACCAACTTACTTGCATTTTCAGCATCTAGCCTGTTACAAATTTTCTGACTAAATCTTTAAGAATGTGCTAAAACGCCAGTTGACTGATGCTGAGCTGACTGGAGGATAATAATGCAAGCCTACTAAAAAGTGTCCAAATTCAGATTTCAAATAACCCGTGTTCCATGATTTTACTTCCATAACCATGCTCCATCTTGATGCAGTAACACAACTGCCTTTGCAACAAGACATACTGTTTCATAGGCGCCGACTTTCTAATCTCCTGGGGAATGCTCTCCCTGGCTCTACCCCTTCCCCCAAGGCCCCATCCCCACCCCACCTCTTCCTGCCCCATCCCCCGAGTGCGCCCCATCCTCGCTCCTCCCCCTTTCCCCCTAGCGCCTCCTGCATCCTGCAGAACAGCTGATCTGCGGCAGGTGGGAGGTGCTGGGAGGGAGGGGGAGACTCTGATCGGTGGGGCCACCAGTGGGTGCTCAGCACCCACCATTTTTTTACATGAGTGCTCCAATCAGAACCTTTGTACTGTTTTAAAGGCCAGAAAGGAAGGAATTAACTCAGGATTATAGTCCATCAACAACGTTTATATTCTTCCTCCTGGTCTGGGCTCAACCGCCGACCTCTGTATTTGCGATCGGTCATGTTGATTTAAGCCCGGCCAACACACAGGTTTTGTATAATTATGTTGATTAGAGGTGTGATATTTTACCACGATGGTTATACCAGTACAACAATTAGTGTGGACACAGCTATACCCCTGTAAAGATGCCTTATACCAGTATAGCTTATTCCCCTTTCCATATAACAAGAGCTATACCAGTATAAATCCTTTTATATCCACATACCCGTGTCCACCCTTAGCCACGTCTACACTACCCACCGGATTGACGGGTAGTGATCGATCCCCGATAGCTCTGCCGCCGACTCTGGAACTCCACCAGGGCGAGAGGCAGAAACGGAGTCAATGGGGGAGCGGTGGCTATTGATCCTGCGCCGTGAGGACACGAAGTAAGGGATTCTAAGTCGATCTAAGATACGTCGACTTCAGCTACGCTATTCTCGTAGCTGAAGTTGTGTATCTTAGATTGATTCCCCGCCTTTACCCTCCCCCCCGCCCAGTGTAGACCAGGTCTTGGGGGAATTGTACTGCTTTAACAATACCAGCATAATTAAAGTAGGGCAACTTGTGTGTGTGGACGAGGCCTAAATTACAGAGATTCTATAGCTCCAATTTTGGCCATGTGTGATTCCAAGCCTGATTTCCACTGAGCCTGCAACAGTAGTGATACCAGACTGCAATCCATTGAGTCACTCAAAAAAAATATAAAATCTACTAGTGAGCTACGCAGTGACGCACCACACAAGGACTCAGCTCGCGTAACCTCTCACTCAGGGGTGTTTCTTCCACACCCCTGAGCGACATAAGTTTTGCTGACATAAGTGGTAATGCAGACAAGCTCCAAGTGAGGTTACAATATGCTCCTATCCTCCGTCTCAACATATTTACTCTGGTGTAGGAACCACATCTTCAGCTGGTGTAAATCAGCGTAATGCCACTGCTGATTTCCACCAACTAATGATCAGGCTCCTAATTCTTAAGTTATATAGAAAGTTGTGTGCGCCACCATTTTTAACCACAATTCTTTTGGAACCTAAAAAATGCCTAGGGCGTTCTACTTAAAAACCAATGGTACAATATGGCCCTCTGTTTTTAGCCTTTCAGTATACAGTGGAAGAAGCATTTCTGAAATCCCTCCAGCATTTAGAACAGTGACTGGAATGTTTACAAGATTGAAACTAAATGGACACACATGTATATATTTGGCCTTGAGATCTGGTATTAACGGACTTTATATTTGTGCATGATAGGAAGAGCCGAATAACCTGTGATATATTTTGTCTCTTGGGAACAAAATCACTCAAAAATTATCTGAGACCGAATTCAATAACATTTTGTTCTGTTATTTTGCCAAGCTCCCTAGAAATATTTACAACGGCAGCTAACCTTGTAACTATCACCACAGATGTTCATTTAGCCCCTGTGCCATCTCAGGCCCCTGGTCTTCCAGGAACAAACTGCCAAAAGAAATGGTTTTAGAAAAACACATGTGGTCTTTTCTAAGAAGTCTTCAAGGTATCTGGAATATAAATGTTTGTCGTGTGTGGCATTGTTTATTTATTTGCACATTTTTTGTGTGGCTTGTTTAACTACCAGCTGGAGAGGCAGAATGCATGATTATTATTTTATTAGCGAGCACATTCATTTTACACTAGTGTAACTCCATTGACTTGAGTAGGTAACTCCTGATTTACACTAGGATGCAGAATCAGGCCCATAGTCTTTGCCCTGAGGACCTGACAATAGGCAGGAAAAATAATGCGGAAATGTTAGTCGTGATAGCAAAGGAGCAATGACAATACTGTAGTCACAACTGAAAATGTGCAAAATGATCTTAAAGCCCAAGCAAGGCAAAACTCCCCTGAGTTTGGAGGGGAGATGTGTATAAAGTTGAAACTCTGAGTCACTGAAACATTTGCCAAAGTTCACCAGTTCTGATCAAGTTTCAAGTTGGCCTGGGTCCCATTTACAGCTGCAGGTGGAAACCATGCTAAACTCATAGTTTTGACTGACAATCAAGCAAAATTTGGAAGTTTTGGTTGAGTTTTTCTTTGAGTTTTTGTTTTCTGTTGAACCCAAAATTCAGAATGAAACATGGAGGGTATGAACTGAAATTGGGGGAGGGAAACATGTTTTCGTAGGCCCATGGCTCCCAAACCATCAAGCTTTGAAAGTCCCAAACTTGACTAAACAAAACTCTTTCCCCAAACCCATCTCTTTTACCAGTTGTAAAAGTTACTGTCAGTGATGGTGTAAATGGACTGTCTGTTTTTCCCCAGCCACATAGTACTGCCAATTCAGTTTGCTTACCGAAGGGAGAAAAGTGATTAGAGCAGGGGACTAGGCATCAGGACTCCTGGGTTCTATCCCTGGCTGTGCCACTGACATGCTGTGAGATTTGCTGAAAGTCACTCACTTAACCTCTTGTTCCTCGTTTTCCCCTTTTCTGTAAAAAGGGGACAATAATGCAGTTGTGAGAATTAATGCTTCCAGAGCGCTTGAGGATCTTGGGAGGAGAGGTGCCACACAAAGGCTACTCCTTACTATGCACTGCAGTCTTGAAATAGAAGCTGAAAGGAGCCTTTTAAGCATTTTCAATTTGATCTATCCATATCCACCCAAAAAATGTATTAAAGCTAATGTTAAAAAAATTATGTAATACATAGGTTGAGAAAAGAGTGTCTATACATCTGGATATAGTACTTAGATTAAATACCCAAATACTACACCTAAAACTAACCCAATTCATCTGCAGATAACACTTTACAACACTTTAAAAGAAGAATAAAGATTACTTGTTACCTGAGACCAAGGAGCTGGGTTTGCAGGAGTTGTGTATAGATTCCACAGTCGAACATCACCTGCAGTGCTTGACTTTCCAAACAACAAGAGAGACCCAATAGCGATATAAATAAGGGCATATCTGTTTGAATAGGCAGCTGTATATGAATGGGAACTTACTGAACTTAACTGCAAAAGCTTTCTAACCTTAAAGAACAGCAACCAACCACTGAGAAGAAAAGAGGTGTCAATGACACTATTTAATTAACTAATATAGCTTTCTCCTGTCGGCAAGTCTGCTTTGCTACTTCCTGTACGCAAAGCCATACACTTTTTTGCTGGTGTGTGTGCGTGTGTTGAAGGTGGTCCCATTGACACATTGAGTTCAGCATTGTGTGGGTGGGTGGGATTATTTCCCAGCCTTCTCACTAAGTCATTTCCACAATCAATTTTGTCTTTTAAAAACACTTTTAATGAGACATTTTCTTACAGCAAATGCTCCAAGCTAAATATCTAACTATCGCTTTGAGGTCTGGAGCCCCAAATAGGGTGGGATTTGGGGAAGTGCCCAGCACTGACCTAACGCTAGTCCAGTATTATGCGCTTTTGGAAACTCTACCCCTAGTCAATACTTGGAAGTATTTAAATTAGGCCTTTCGTCTTTCCAATGTCATCCGTGTAATTCTTGTTGCCAGTCAAAGGCCTGGTAGTACAAACAATTACCAATGGACACATGGCCTGATACTTCTCCAAATGACGTCCACAGTGCACGATTAAGCCTACAGAGCCAGATTTCTACAGGTGTTTAGATGCCTAAAGACACAGATAGGCACCTACTGGGGTTTTCAAAAGCACCTGGGGACCTTCCTGCATCTTTTAGGGCTTGGTTACACTTGCGAGTTAGAGCACATTAAGGCAGCCCCGAGCGCCCTAGCTTACTACCCGTCCACATGGCAAGGCACATAGAGTGCTCTGAGTCCACGGCTAGTCTACTCCACCTCGGTGGAGAAGATTAACGCTTGCTGCATCTTGGCTGAAACACTTGGCGTCAGTGTGAATGAGGTGTTGCATTACTGCACTCTGATCAGCCTCCAGAAACGTCCCATAATCCCCTTAAGTCAAGTGGCCACTCTTGTCATTGTTTTGGAATCGCTGCAGGAATGTGATATGCCCTTTGAAAGCTCCATTTCTGACAGCCGACTGCTTATCTGCTCCGAGACAAAGCAGCCATTACTGTGGAATGCTGTGTGTGAGAGAGAGGCAGGGGAGGAGGAGGCGGGGTCTGCTGCTGTCTGAATTTACAAGACAGCATGCTGACATGCTCTCAGCCCCCCCAAAACCCACTCTCTCTCCCCCCACATACACACAACACACTCCCTGTCACACTCCACCCCACCCCACCCCCATTTGAAAAGCACGTTGCAGTTACTTGCATGCTGGGATAGCTGCCCATAATGCACCGCTCCCAATGCCACTGCAAGTGCCACAAATGCGGCCACGCCATTGCACTTGAAGCTGTCAGTGTGGACAGACTGCAGCGCTTTCCCTACTGCGCTCTCCGAAGGCTGGTTTAACTCAAAGCGCTCTACATCTGCAAGTGTAGCCATGCCCTAAGCATCTGGCCCATAGTGCTTACTCCCATGACTAGTCTCAACTTCAACAGCCACTCATGGTAGTAAGCAATACACCACGTAGTATTTACAGGATCAAGCCCCAGAGTAGAAGTACAAAGAAAAATGCAGATAATTAAGTTCAGTTGTATCTGTCAAGACTTCATGGACACAAGCACAGAAAAGAGGAGTTTGTTATTTGTTTCCAGGAGCATAACAATCTTCTCGTTGTAAGAGGAACTCTTGCTCTCTGTGCGTCTTGTTTTCCTTTTGCATCCATTCACACATTATTTAACTTTTGACTTGGACGCAGCAGGTAAAAGCATTTAACAGCCCAGAGAAACTTGGCTGCTTGTTCAAACGGCGCTGAGAAGAAAGGGGGTGTAACAAACTGCAGCTCGTCTACAATTTTTGTTTTAAATTTTCACGTTTTCAGCACTGCATTCTTCTAACATGAGAGGGGTAAAGAGGAAAGAAAAGAAATTATATTCCACAGAGACAGTATAACATTTTCCAGGGTTATAGAATGTTCTCTATTGTCCTCATTTTTCGCTTTTAAGAAACATACTGCTTCTTCTAGAGAGGAAAGTTCAGCAATAAATACTTAGCAAGGAGTAGCTCACTATGCTTATGGGACATGGCGTATCAGGAAGAGCAATTTAGTTGTCTTATCCTGTGGACACAACAAATCACAAAAGCCACTAACAGTTGGCAAACCTGGGCACCCTTGTTGGTAGCCTCTCCAGAGCCAATAAAAACGGGGGGAGTCAGAGAAGAGCTACAACAATGATTCAAAGACTGGAAAATCTTTACAGTGACAGACTTAAAGGAGCTCAATATATATAGCTTATTTTAGAGAAGGTTATGGAATGACTTGATCACAGTCTGTGGGTACCTAGGCAGGGAGAAGAATTCTGATAGCAGAACACTGTTTACACGAGCAGAGAACGGCATGACGAGCCAATGGCTGGATGTTACAGTTAGATAAAATTCATACTGGAAATAAGGTGAAATTTTTTAACAGTGCGAATAAATGACCACCGGAATAATTTATTGATCATCACTGATATTCTCCATCACTTGGAATCTTTAAATTGAGACTGGATGTCTTACTAAGAGACATGGTCTATTTCAACCACAAGCTGTTGGGACTGATGCAGGAATCACTGGGTGAAATTATCTGGCTGATACGATGCAGCAGGTCTGACTAGATCAGGGGTCTTAAATTCAGTTTACCTTAGGGCCGGTGCCAGTCCTCAAATCCTCCCAGTGGGCCAATAATGTCACTCATGCCGCCCAGAACCTGCCCCCCCAAAACTCCACCCCCCACCTGCCTAAGGCTCTGGGAGGGAGTTTGGGTAGGGGAGGAGGTCTGGGGTAGGGGATTGGGGTGCAGGCTCTGGGAGGGAGTTTGGGTGCAGAAGGGGTGAGAGGTTGGGCTCTGGGAGGGAATTTGGGTGGGGGAGGGGGTCTGGGGTGCAGACTCTGGGAGGGAGTTTGGGTGCTGGGTGCAGGCTCTGGGCTGGGGCAAGGGGTGGGGGTGCAGGAGGAGGGGTGGGATTTCAGGCTCTGGGAGGGAGTTTGGGGGTGGGAAGGGGGTGTGGGAAGGGGGCAAAGGCTCTAGGAGGGAGTTTGGAGGCTGGGGGTGTGTGGGGAGGGGTGAATGCTCTGGGAGGGAGTTTGGGGGTGGAGGTGCAGGCTCGGGGAGGGGGTCAGGGGGTGCGGTGCTTACCTGGGGCTCCAAGGCGGGACCGGCCAGGGGGCCTCCGCACGCTGCTGCCCCCAGGCACAGCCCCCCGCTGTGCTGCTGGGGCCCCGGGCCATTTTAAATCGCCTGGGGAGCGCCTGGGGGCGGCAGGTGGGGCCAAGGGAGAGACCCGGCCCCAAAACTGCTGCTGCCTGGCGGGCCACTTTGGGGAGGTTCGAGGGCTGCAGATGGCCCGAGGGCTGCAGATGGCCCGCGGGCTGCGAGTTTGAGACTCCTGGACCAGGTGATCATGATGGACTCTCCTGGACTTAAAATCCAGGAATCTAAGGTCCAAGGGTAAAATTCACCCCATGCGCAACGCCAGTGTAAGTCCTGCACAGGATGGAATTGCAAGTCTGTAGCATGAACTCCTTTCCCACCTACACAGGTTGTCCTTCCAGCTCAGGAAGCAGGCCAGTGCGGTGGA